>NC_090402.1:52029621-52779576 GCF_036365525.1 Heterodontus francisci
TTCCTTGGAAAGAGGCCCTTGCAGCCTGGAGGAGAATCTCCAGTGAGGCATCACTACTCTATGGGACCACCTGGTATCTTGCCTTTGATATGGGCCCAGTTAGGGGTCCTGGAGTTACAGTAACAGCAGTAGTAGAGAGGGGGTGGGCGGGGGAGTCCAGGTGTTACAGCAGCAACAGCAGAAGCAGCAGTGCGTGGTCCAGGAATTATAGTAGCTGCATTGGTAGATGGGTGTCCAGAAGTTATAGCAGCAGTGGTAGAGGGGTCCAGGAGTTACAGCATTAGTAGTAAAGGGGGGTCCATGAATTGCAGCAGCAGTGGTGGGGGAGGGGTGGTGTTCAGGAGTAACAGCAGCAGCAGAGGTCCAGCAGCAGTCCAGGTTCACTGAATCAGTGAAAAGCAGCAGTTCAAGCAGGGCTGACAGCGCTTTAAAGATGGTGCTAGACCTGCAATCTGGTCATCTGACACTATCAGTGCCTCATAGCCTACTCCCGTTCTACAATAGGGCGGACCCTGCACCATGCTGGCAAAATTATTACAGGTTTTTCTCACTTGTGGATGTTGTGCTAGCTTCGATTGGGCAGATTATAAGAAAGTATTTCTACTTGTTTGAGAGTCTGGAATGAGGGGACGCAACTGAAAAATTAGAGCCAGGCTCTCAGGAGTGAAGTTAGGGAATACTTCTGCATGCAAAAGGTGGTAAGTTTGCAACTGTCTTCTGCAAATGGCAGTTGATGTAAGATCAGTTGTGAATTTTAAATCTGAAATTGATAGATTTTTGTTAACCAAAGATATTAAGAGATTTAGGGCAAAGGCAGATATATGGAGTTGGGTCAGAGATCAGCCATGATCTCATTGCATGGTCGAACAGGCTAAAGAGGCCAAATGGCCTACTTCAGTTCCAATGTCTCACCAATACCAGTGGGATGCATGGGAGGCTAAAAATTCCTTAAACCCCCTTCTCATGAAGTGTGTCAAGGTGGGTCTTCTGCCAGTTTGACCTGCTGTTCACCCCATCACAAACTTTGCTGTTAATATAGAAGGATTAACAGCTTCTGGACGCCTGCTCTGTGGAGGACCTGGAAGGTCCTCTCAAAGGAAGGGAGAAGAGGGTGTTGCAGCCAAAAATAGAAGACATCTTTTCTTTTTAAAAACCTGCAGTGATCTATTGCCTCTTTCCAAATGACAGTTGCTTGTTCTGCAATTTAATTTTTTAAAAATTCATTCATGGGATGTGGGCGTTGCTGGCTAGGCCAACATTTATTGCCCATCCCTAATTGCCCTTGAGAAGGTGCTGGTGCACTGCCTTCTTGAACCGCTGCAATCCATGTGAGGTAGGTGCACCCGCAGTGCTGTTAGGAAGGGAGTTCCAGGATTTTGACCAAGCAACAGTGAAGGAATAGTGATATAGTTCCAAGTCAGGATGATGTGTGACTTGGAGAGGAACTTGGAGGTGGTGGTGTTCCCATGCATTTGCTGCCCTTGTCCTAGGTGGTAGAGGTCACGGTTTTGGAAGGGTGCTGTCTAAGGAGCCTTGGTTGCTGCAGTGCATCTTGTAGATGGTACACACTGCTGCCACTGTCTGATGGTGGTGGAGGGAGTGATGTTTGTGGATAGGGTGCCAGTCAAGTGAGCTGCTTTGCCTGGATGGGTGCAACTCCAACAATACTCAAGAAGTTCGACACCATCCAGGACAAAGCAGCCCGCTTGACTGGCACCCTATTCCATCAGACTCCTGACTTGTGTCTTGTAGACGGTGGATAGGCTTTGGGGAGTCAGGAGGTGAGTTACCCGCCGCAGGATTCCTAGCCTCTGACCTGCTCTTGTAGCCACAGTATTTATATGGCTACTCCAGTTCAGTTTCTGGTCAATAGTAACTTCTAGGATGTTGATAGTGGGGGATTCAGTGATGGTAATGCCATTGAATGTCAAGGGAATGTGGTTAGATTCTCTCTTGTTGGAGATGGTCATTGCCTGGCACTTGTGTGGCACAAATGTTACTTGCCGCTATCAGTCCAAACCTGGATATTGTCCAGGTCTTGCTGCATTTCTACACGGACTGCTTCAGTATCTGAGGAGTCACAAATGGTGCTGAACATTGTGCAATCATCAGCGAACATCCCCACTTCTGACCTTATGATTGAAGGAAGGTCATTGATGAAGCAGCTGAAGATGGTTGGGCCTAGGACACTACTCTGAGGAACTCCTGCAGCGATGTCCTGGAGCTGAGATGATTGACCTCCAACAACCATAACCATCTTCCTTTGCGCTAGGTATGACTCCAACCAGCGGAGAGTTTTTACCCCGATTCCCATTGATTTCAGTTTTGCTAGGGCTCCTCGATTCCATACTCGGTCAAAGGCTGCCTTAATGTCAAGGGCAGTCACTCTCCCCTCACCTTTTGAGTTCAGCTCTTTTGTCCATGTTTGAACCAAGGCTGTGATGAGGTCAGGTGCTGAGTGGCCCTTGCGGAACCCAAACTGAGCAGGTTATTGCTAAGCAAGTGCCGCTTGATAGCACTATTGATGACACCTTCCATCACTCTAGTGATGATTGAGAGTAGACTGATGGGGCGGTAATTGGCTGGGTTGGATTTGTCCTGCTTTTTGTGTACAGGACATACCTGGGCAATTTTCCACATTGCAGGGTAGATGCCAGTGTTGTAGCTGTACTGGAACAGCTTGGCTAGGGGCGCGGCAAGTTTATGGAGCACGGGTCTTCAGTACTATTGCCGGAATATTGTCAGGACCTTTAGTCGTTTACTGTAGCCTTTGCAGTATCCAGTGCCTTCAGTCATTTCTTAATATCACGTGGAGTGAATCAAATTGGCTGAAGTCTGGCATCTGTGATGTTGTGGTCTTCAGGAGGAGGCTGAAATGGATCATCAACTTGGCACTTCTGGCTGAAGATTGTTGTAAATGCTTCAGCCTTATTTTTCGCACTGATGTGCTGTGCTGTCTCATCATTGAGGATGTGGATATTTGTGGAGTTACCTTATCCACAGCTGTTACATAAGTTTCTAAATCCACTTGAAAAAGCCCTTCAAAACACCCCTACAAGGGATGCTGAGACTAATTGAGCCCACATCAGAGGCGCCATCTATGGCTCAGCAATGACCACCTATGGCAAACGTGTGAAGCAGAACGCAGTTTGGTTTCAATCTCACTTTGAAGAGCTGGAACCTGTCATAGCCGCTAAGCGCATTGCACTGTTGAACTACAAGAAAGTCCCCAGCGAGTTAACATCTGTAGCACTTAAAGCAGCCAAAACCGCTACATAAAGAACAGCCAGGCACTGTGCAAATGACTACTGGCAACACCTATGCAGTCATATTCAGCTGGCCTCCGACACCGGAAACATCAGAGGAATGTATGACTGCATTAAGAGAGCTTTTGTGCCAACCATCAAGAAGATCGCCCCCCTCAAGTCTAAATCAGGAGACAGAATCACTGACCAACACAAGCAAATGGTCCGCTGGGTGGAGCACGACCTAGAACTGTACTCCAGGGAAAATGTCACTGAGACCGCCCTCAATGCAGCCCAGTCTCTGCCTGTCATGGATGAGCTGGACGAACAGCTAATAAAATCGGAACTCAGTGATGCCATTGATTCTCTAGCCAGTGGAAAAGCCCCTGGGGAGGACGGCGCTACCCCTGAAATAATCAAGAGTGCCAAGCCTGCTATACTTTTCAGCACTCTATGAACTACTTTGCCTGTGCTGGGATGAGGTAGCAGTACCACAGGACATGTGCGATGCCAATAGCATCACCCTCTATAAGAACAAGGGTGACCACGGGGACTGCAACAACTACCGTGGAATCTCCCTGCTCAGCATAGTGGGGAAAGTCTTCGCTCAAGTCGCTTTAAACAGGCTCCAGAAGCTGGCTGAGCGTGTCTACCCTGAGGCACAGTGTGGCTTTCGAGCAGAGAGATCCACCATTGACATGCTGTTCTCCCTTCGCCAGCTACAGGAGAAATGTCGAAAACAACAGATGCCCCGCTACATTGCTTTCATTGATCTCACCAAAGCCTTTGACCTCGTCAGCAGACGTGGTCTCTTCAGATTACTAGCAAAGATCGGATGTCCACCAAAGCTACTAAGTATCATCACCTCATTCCATGACAATATGAAAGGCACAATTCAACATAGCGGCGCCTCATCAGACCCCTTTCCTATCCTGCGTAGCGTGAAACAGGGCTGTATTCTCGCACCTGCACTGTTTGGGATCTTCTCCCTGCTGCTCTCACATGCGTTCAAGTCTTCTGAAGAAGGAAATTTCCTGCGCACAAGATCAGGTGGCAGGTTGTTCAACCTTGCCCTTCTAAGAGCGAAGATCAAAGTACGGAAAGTCCTCATCAGGGAACTCCTCTTTGCTGACGATGCTGCATTAACATCTCACACTGAAGAGTGTCTGCAGAGACTCATCAACAGGATTGCAGCTGCCTGCAACGAATTTGGCCTAACCATCAGCCTCAAGAAAACAAACATCATGGGACAGGACGTCAGAAATGCTCCATCCATCAATATTGGCGTCCACACTCTGGAGTTCAAGAGTTCACCATCTAGGCTCAACTATCACCAGTATCCTGTCTCTCGATGCAGAAATCAACAAGCGCATGGGAAAGGCTTCCACTGCTATGTCCAGACTGGCCAAGAGAGTGTGGGAAAATGGTGCACTGACACAGAACACAAAAGTCCGAGTGTATCAAGCCTGTGTCCTCAGTACCTTGCTCTACGGCAGTGAGGCCTGGACAACGTATGTCAGCCAAGAGCGACGACTCAATTCATTCCATCTTTGCTGCCTCCGGAGAATCCTTGGCATCAGGTGGCAGGACTATATCTCCAACACAGAAGTCTTCGAGGTGACCAACTTCCCCAGCATATACACCCTACTGAGCCAGTGGCGCTTGAGATGGCTTGGCCAGGTGAGCTGCATGAAAGATGGCAGGATCCCCAAGGACACATTGTACAGCGAGCATCTCCACTGGTATCAGACCCACCGGCCGTCCATGTCTCCGCTTTAAAGATGTCTGCAAACGCGACATGAAGTCCTGTACCATTGATCACAAGTTGTGGGAGTCAGTTGCCAGTGATCGCCAAAGCTGGTGGACAGCCATAAAGGCGGGGCTAAAGTGTGGCGAGTCAAAGAGACTTAGCAGTTGGCAAGAAAAAAGACAGAAGCGCAAGGGAAGAGCCAACTGTGTAACAGCCCTGACAACCGATTTTATCTGCAGCGCCTGTGGAAGAGTCTGTCATTCTAGAATTGGCCTTTATAGCCACTCCAGGCGCTTACCCATTGTCTCTCGAGACAAGGAGGCCAAAGAAGACCTCTCCAGTTAGTTGTTTAATCGTCTACCACCATTTGCGGCAGAACTGCAGAGTTTAGACCTGATGCGTTGTTTATGGGATTGCTTAGCTGTATCGCATGCTGCGTACGCAGTTTGGCTCGCAAGTAGCCCTGTGTTGTAGCTTTACCAGGTTGACACCTCATTTTGAGGTGTGCCTGGTGCTGCTCCTGACATACCCTCCTGCACTCTTCATTGTACCAGGGTTGGTCTCCTGGCTTGATGGTAATGATAGAGTGGGGAATATACCAGGCCGTGAGGTTACATATTGTGGTTGAGTACAATTTTACTGCTGATGGCCCACAGCGCCTCATGGATGCCCAGATTTGGTTTGCGAGATCTGTTCGAAATCTGTCCCATCTAGCACAGTGGTAGTGCCACACAATACTTTGGAGGGTATCTTCAAAGTGAGGGCGGGACTTCAAATCTGCAAAGACTGTGTGGTGGTCACTCCTACCAATACTGTCATGGACAGATGCATCTGCAGCAGGCAGATGGGTGAGGACGAGGTCAAGTATGTTTTTCCCTCACCACCTGCTGCATACCCAGTCTAGCAGCTATGTCCTTTAGGACTCGGGCTGTAGTGTCATCGAGAGATACAGCACCTAAACAGGCCCTTTGGCCTACCGAGTCCACGCCGACCACCAGCCACCCATTTATACTAATCCTACATTAATCCCATTTTTCCCTTTCACATTCCCATCTTCCCTCAATTCTCCTACCACCCACCTACACTAGGGGCAATTTTTACAATGGCCAATTTACCTATCAACCCGCAAGATTTTGGTATGTGGGAGGAACCCGGAGTACCTGGAGGAAACCCACACGATCACAGGGAGAACTTGCAAACTGCACACAGGTAGTACCCAGCACCAAACCCGGGTCGCTGGAGCTGTGAGGCTGCGGTGCTAACCACTGCGCCACCCTACTGAGCCTATGATTTTCTATTCACTAAAAGTAATGAATGGAAATTGCAGACTGGGTATGTGCATTTTTGTCATGTGTATTTTTGGTTCATGCTGGATGGGAAGAAGTTGAATTTTAAGCATAGTTCTACTGTATAATGCATTGTGATTGCGTGTCTTTATAAAACTGTCTTTCGCAATTCACTGTTTATTCTAAATGTTAAGTACTTTAGTATAACAAGATAATTGTGTTTGTGTGTGTGGGGGGTGGGGATGGGGCGGGGTGAATTAAATTGCATTCACCATATTAAAATACTCCAAAGCTATGGGGCTGGATTTCCAAAGCCCGCTGTGTGTGAACGCAATTGGAAGAATGCCTCCAGAACACAATGCCATTTTTAAAGGGATGCCAGGTGGTAGGGAACAGCAACCCTGTGCACCTCCAATTAAGTGCTTGTTGAGCTCATTGAGGATCTTATTAACAGGCTTGTCAGCAGCAGTTTTCAGTTTTTAAAGGAAGGGGATGGGAGAATGCCATGTTTGGAATACAGTAGGGTGCGCATTGCGGGGGCCATGAAGGCTATGGGAAGGGCTATTTAAAGTAATGCAGAGGCACATAATAAAGCTCAGCTGCTCCAAAGATTCTACAGAATAGCCATTCTGGAACTGGCAGACTTGCTTTTTTCACATCTGCAAAGCAACATGAGCCCACTGACAACACTTGGGCACCTGGGTCGACCGGGGAAGGCCTGGTGAACGCACAAAGTCCAGCTGAGGAGGCCAGATGGGAACAGACTGCTGTGACATTTGACAGAGCAGCCAAGATGAGCTGCGGCAGATGCATCCTCCTGGACGGCAGGAGGCTAGAGGAGCACAGTGGGGGCCTATAAGTGGAGGAAGGCACTACACAAGACATTGGATCTACTGAAAATGCCAGAGCGCCAGTGCCGTAGGAGGCTATGCCTACTGGGCAGACGGTAGAGTCATAGAGTGATACAGCACTGAAACAGGCCCTTCGGCCCACTGAGTCTGTGTTGACCAACAACCCATTTATACTAATCCTACGTTATTCCCATATTCCCTATCACATCCCCAACATTCTCCTACCACCTACCTAAACTAGGCACAATTTTCAATGAACAATTTACCTATCCACCTGCAAGTCTTTGGCTGTGGGAGGAAACCAGAGCACCCGGCAGAAACCCACTTGGTCACAGGGAGAACTTGCAAACTCTGCACAGGCAGTACCTAGAACTGAATCTGGGTCGCTGGAGCTGTGAGGATGCGGTGCTAACCACTGTGCCGCCCATCTTGGACCTTTGTGCCCTGATTCAAAATAACTCATGCCTCACGGCCCCCATGGCAGTCTCTTACCTGCAGTTGTTAAAGTCACCACTGCCCTAAACCTTTCTGCAACTGGCTTGTTCTAGGGATCTGCTGCAGACCTAGGTGGCATCTTGCAATCAGGAGCTCATCGGGCCACCAGTGCCATATTCCATAGGGAGGGGGACTGCATCCTCATTGACACATATGGGCTTTGAGCTTTTCTGCCATTAATGGATTCCCTCAGGTCTAGGGGGTCATCCACGTAGCCATTAAGGCACATCAGCCAGTCAGATTCCTCAAAAGGAAGGGCTACCATTCATTGAATGTCCAGTTGGTCTTTGACCACAGGAAGTGAATCTTGCAGGTATGCGCCTGGTTCCTGGGCAGCTATCATGACATTTTTTTTGATCCTGCAAGAGTCCCAGGTGCTGCACCTCTTCAGGCCCACATCCAGACTGTGGCTGGCTGCTGGGGGAAAAGGGTTATCCTCTAAGGAGGTGGCTGCTGACCCCTGTTCAAGGCCCAGACAC
Source organism: Heterodontus francisci (assembly GCF_036365525.1). Lineage (NCBI taxonomy): Eukaryota > Metazoa > Chordata > Chondrichthyes > Heterodontiformes > Heterodontidae > Heterodontus > Heterodontus francisci. The sequence continues at coordinate 52,037,728 of NC_090402.1, forward strand.
ATATGGGGAGAGGTGCTACAACCAGAGCCATCTCCTAACGAGGACCTGCATTGAACCGACCATTGGCCTCTTGATGATGTGCTTCTGTTGCCTTGACTGGTCAGGTGGTGCCCTCCAATACCAGCCAGCCAGAGTGTCACACATCGTGATCGTCTGCTGTGCTGCATATAACATGACACTGGAAAGAGGCCTGCAGATGATGAAGAGGAGTAGCTGGAATGCAACTCCAGCTCTGAGGAGGAAGGGACCACTCCAGAGGTGGCAGGCGCCCAGGCAACAGAGGTTGCCTGGCCATGCTGTCCCAAACCTTAGGGTGTACTACAGGCTGGCATGGCAGCAAGGGCACTTTGATTACCTGATCTCCCTTGAGACTTGTGGCTGATTTAACCCCACCCCCCACCCCAACTCACCTTCCAGCTTATAGAGCTGTTTCAGCACTATGACCCTTAACTGCAAGGTCGCATTGGCAGCCAAGAACATGCAGATGGAGGATTCTTCCATCCGCCATTGTCCAACACGTCACTGCCACCTGCCCCATAATGCAAACTCCCCCTTTTGAAATGAAACAAAAACAACACACCTGTTAGAGTGGTGAGGCAAAAGACATTACAATCACATGTAGATAATAGCATTCAGGTGATCCACTAAATGACTTCAATACCCTGGTGCTTTCCTCTTGCTAACACTTCAATGGGGTGCTCCCCCTGTGCCCGAAGATGAGGCGGAGGCAGCTTGCTCCCTACTCCCTGCCATCGGCTGAGATGCCCATGACTTCTGTTCTTGTCTTGGAGGTGCCAGTGTAGGATCTGCTGCAGGCTTCCGTACCTGTGTCATGGCAGGGGCTACCTCAGTCATCGGGCTCTGGTACACAGGTGGCTCCTGTTTTGGTGGGGGAAAGGGGCCGAAGGGTGACACCAGTGCATCCTGAAGGATGGCCCCTTCGTCTGCTGCTAGGACCACCTCAGCCCTTTCCTGGCACCCGAAGATGCTGAAAGCGACCATCGACTGGGATGCAGCTGGCATCCATTCTATGTGCCATCAGCGACAGTGTCAGTGTTACAGAAAGTTTCACCCAGTATATTAGCACACTGCCCCTGCTTGAGTACAGAGTAGTTCTGCACAAGAGATTGCCTAATCGCTCAATGAGGAGCTCAGGCAATTGAATCCCTGGGTCATGACAGAGCACATGTGCTGCATGGTCTCCTCCATTGCCTGCTCATGGCTTCTCAAGGCCTCAGAACTCTGACAAATGGGAATTTATCTGCCTCTAGTTTTCGAGGAAGGGCCCTCCTTGTCTGTGACACCCGAGGCCCAGCATCTTTGCCTAGCAAAGCATAGCTGTGTCTGTCCTCTGTCCTTCGAGGGGCACTGATCACAGGTGACTCTGCCTCACCCTCCTCCTTCTGCTAGTATGTGCTGTGAGGTTCATCCAGTGCTTCTCTTTCTGCTCTAACGTGTGGCCTAACCGAGATGAGTGTGTCTGTCTGTGCTGGTGGTAGGTGCAGAGGTATAATGTGACAGTGCAGGTTCCGTGGATTCCTCCCACAGCTGGTGCACTTTGGCACCACTCTGCTGCTGGCCCTGTGGGAGACACAAGTAAGTGGCCATCATAGAGTCATATTGATACAGCACTGAAACAGGCCCTTCGGCCCACCAAGCCTGTGCCGACCAACAACCACCCATTTGTACTGATCCTACATTACTCCCATATTCCCTCTTACATCCCCACCTTCCCTCAATTCTCCTACCACCTACCTACACTAGGGGCAATTTACAATGGCCAATTTACCTATCAACCTGCAAGTTTTTGGCTGTGGGAGGAAACCGGAGCACCCGGCAGAAACCCACGCGGTCACAGGGAGAACTTGCAAACTCCATGCAGGCAGTACTAAGAACCGAACCCAGGTCGCTGGAGCTGTGAGGCTGCGGTGCTAGCCACTGTGCCACCCTGATGAGAACTGGTCCTACTCAACAACGTGAGGTTAGTTTGCATGAATTCCTATGCTTAGAGTTGGTGCCCAAAGCACCAGGAGTTGCTGGCCACTCACCTTTCCAGACTGCAAGAGGTCATTGAACTTTTTACTGCATTGGACCCAGGTCCTTCGCATGTGTTCGTTGCCATCTCCATCCGTGCCCTCTTGGTCTCGCGAGCCGGATGCCTCATTCCTGAGGTTGAGGAGGAAAGTTTCTTTTTGGATACTGCATCTATTTGTGCCTCCAGAGAGGCATCAGAGAAGCAGGGCGCTGCCTGGGGGCGCAAGCTGATGACCACAGAGGCCTTCTGATCTCCCTGGTGCTGCATCACTGAAGGCAACGGCAGGCCCAGTCATGGCTGCTGCTTGCCTTTTTAAGAGTGCCCTCAGCGACCAGTTCCTGTCTCCAGGACAAATAACTGATTTCCATTTAAAAATAGTGCCATGACAGTAACACTGTTCGGGGCCCGGAAATACTCTGGGCATCTGGTTCCCAAACCCCTAACGAAAATCCAGCCCATATAGGTCGCATACAAAGCAATAAGGCTTGTAAACTATTTGTACATAAACTACTCCGGTTTTAGTCTTGTAATTTGTGGTTACCAGAACTCCTTGATGTAATACTGACACAGCCACATGCTCTTTGTAATCAGACAAAGCAATCTCTAAAAACAGATGCTCCGTTCGGATTTAGAGAGAATTTGCAGAAGCAAATACATTATTTTTCAGAATTAACCCAGAGAAATTCTTTCTCATTTTATGGTTTGACCATTCTTCAGTCTTCCGCTTGTGTCCCATACTTAGGCTCTGTCAAATTATGATGTCACACTGTTGTATTGTTATATCAGATCAACTATAAAGTACAGCTGTAACTGGACTAATGCAGGGCAGTGACATCATAATATCATGTGAGGTCATAATTTCAAAGGCACTCAATAACATGTTATATAATACACCATTTTATGTCATCAGGGGAGTTGCGGGGGTGGGGGGGGAGGCTTCAAAAGTATAGCAGACACTGTCACCATGGAAGCCTTCATGTTTTATTCTATATTGTCTTCCATTCTCATTGCTTTGCCTTCAGGTAAGAAGAATCTTATCTTTATACAATTAACTGCCAACCATTGTTCTGCAGTCTTTATTTCTCTTTTCTTCTGTAGCCTTTTGTTTTGGAATGTTTTTGTAACGTTAAAGGCACTATATAATGCAAGTTGTTTTGTTTTAAGGACCCTGCATTGAATTAACACTGACTGCTTTTATGGAATGTCAGCTGGTATGACTGAGGCAGGAGGAGTGCACTGTTTGTTCTGGTTCTACTTCTCTACGGGTCACACCATATATTAAAATTTTTTCCCACTTACCAATATGTTCAATCATAGACTCTATTTTTATCCCAGAATAAAAAACACCAACCAGGTTTCTTTAATAAACAACAAATTTGCGATTTATTATAAAACAAAGCTTAACCCGTAATGAAGTAAAGCATAAACACACAGATTGAAATATTAAAGTCCCCTTTTTATCATAGCCCTTCTCACACACACACACACACACACACACATATACACTGGTTAAACAGAAAAATAAACGGATTTGTGTTTTAGAGCTCTTTTACAAAAAAAAAAGAAAAAAAAATTTGGGCTGAATACTTGCTCATTGTTGAAGAAACAGCAGATGAATATGTTGTGTCCCAAAACTGGCATACAATCTGGCGCCAAGTATACATTAGACAGATCACTGGGATCTTTTAAAACCGTTCTTTTCAGGTTGTGTTGAGAATTAATTTAGCAGGCTTTTCTTCAAAGACATGAGTAGAGATGAGTTGAGACAGTGGATTTCTCGGGTCTTTTAGAGAGATGCTAGAAAGCTAAGCTGGGATGTGGTCTCTCCTTCCTTGGAAGTTCTCTTTTTCTCCTTGGAAGTTCTCTTCCTTTTTATACATTTCAATCCTTACTCAAAACAATGCAAAAGTGAAACCAACAGAATTCAACATTTTGACCTGCATCAATCTTGACCTGTCACTTCTTTGTAAATAACATTTCCGAGTGGCCAGAGTTCTCTGTTGTTTACTGAGCTGGAAGTCAGGTGGTTTCCCAGAAAGGCTTCTTGTCTGGAAGTCAAGTGGCTTACTGGAAAGGCTTGTTTTTCTCACAAGACCTCTCTGTGCCCCTTTAAAAAAAAAAAAAAATCTCTAGGGACTTTTTTTTTTAGAATTAGAATATTACAGCGCAGTACAGGCCCTTCGGCCCTCGATGTTGCGCCGAGCTGTGAAACCATCTGACCTACACTATTCCATTTTCATCCATGTGTCTATCCAATGTCCACTTAAATGCCCTTAAAGTTGGCGAATCTACTACTGCTGCAGGCAGGGCATTCCACGCCCTTACTACTCTCTGAGTAAAGAAACTACCTCTCACATCTGTCCTATATCTATCACCCCTCAACTTGAAGCTATGTCCCCTCGTGTTTGCCATCACCATCCGAGGAAAAAGACGCTCACTATCCACCCTATCTAACCCTCTGATTATCTTATATGTCTCTATTAAGTCACCTCTCCTCCTCCTTCTCTCCAACGAAAACAACCTCAAGTCCCTCAGCCTTTCCTCGTAAGACCTTCCCTCCATACCAGGCAACATCCTAGTAAATCTCCTCTGCACCCTTTCCATAGCTTCCACATCCTTTCTATAATGTGGTGACCAGAACTGCACGCAATACTCCAGCTGCGGTCTCACCAGAGTCTTGTACAGCTGCAGCATGACCTCGTGGCTCCGAAACTCGACCCCCCTACTAATAAAAGCTAACACACCATATGCCTTCTTGACAGCCCTATTAACCTGGTTAGCAACCTTCAGTGATTTATGCACCTGGACACCAAGATCTCTCTTTTCAAAGTCAAGTGGCCTTTACATGACTCTCTTTGAAAACCCCCAAGTTTAACATTTCTTCAATCTTTCAAAAATGAATCCTCAAAAAATATATTTAACAAAACACAGAAGTACTTTCACAGCACAGCCATCAGTAATAGAAACTTGTGCAAGATATATAAAATGTGATGTAAAATACACACAATGTGGTAGAAATAGGGGAATAAATTTTAAGGGACCACTGGAGATTTTTCCAAAAATATACTTTATTTATAAATTGTAAAATAAAATGCAAAATAATTCAAATTGGCCAGTTCATAAAGTGAGAAAAAGATCCATTTCTTTCAATACTGTACATGAGGTGCCTCACCACTCTTGCCATTCCAGGTCATATTTACGATCTGCATTTGCATTATATATCAAAAACTTTCTCTGCATACAGCCCGAGGGGCTTAAGGACAGGTTCCAGCCCCTCTCTTTACTGTGGCAGGAGGACCTTTCCCCGTTGAGCCTTTGTGGCAGCTAAGCCAAGCTTTAGTGCATCCCTCAGCATGTAGTTCTGGACCTTGGAATGTGCCCATCTTTAACACTTGGTCGTGGACAACTCTTTGCGTTGGAAGACGAGCAAGTTTTGGGCAGACCCAACAGCGTCTTTCACTGAGTTGATGGTCCTCCAGCAGCAGTTGATGTTTATCTTGTTGTGCGTCCCTGGGAACAGCCCGTGGAGCACAGTCCTGCGTTAGAGCTGCTCGGCATGAACCTCGACAAAAACCACCACATCTCTTTCCAGACCTACGTTCGAGATGGGAACGGAGGTGTGGGGCGCATAAAATAGGGACGGAAGACATTGAACTGGAAGTCTGAGGTCTTAATGTCCCTTTTGCATTTTACTGCCAGCAGCCGAGATGGAGGGTGGACAATGCACATTTGCGCGGTAAGATGATATACAAGAACCGAATAGACAGCAATTTTATTTACTAGGTCTGATTTAACTAATGGCGCATGGAAACTATAGCGCTTCAGAGCCTCCCTCATTAAAGGAAGTGACAAGGAGATGGAAGCTCAGTGCCAGCCTCACTGGGAAGTCATTGGATGAGGCATGTCGCTTGGCAGGGAAGGTGGAGGAGGGAGAGCATTGGGTATTGCAGTCAGGAGTGGGATGGGGGTGGTGGGCAAGGGTGTCAGCACAATGGGGGAGCCATACTAGAGTGCTTTTGAGGGAAAGGTGGTGGGAGGGTGTGGGAAATGCTGTTTGCTGTGAAGGCCTTGCACTCAGAGGACACCTGTATGGGCCTCATTCACCCTGGCTTTTGGGCCCCTGTTGAAGAGGAGGAGCAACGTGGAGGGATAGAGGTGCAGGCACTGGCAGGGGTACGCCAGCAACTTGGGAACCTTGCAGGAGGGCCAAACTTGGGAATGGCACACCAGAGAAAGACACGTGGGCATGCCAATAGCCTCCTGCACGCAGAAGGAGTTACCCTCCATGGTCTACCAGCTAAGGGTCAACTGAGATATCGCCGTGGTAGTGTCCTCGAAGACTGCACTTCTCCAGGGAGGCCGTCATTGATCTGTATGCCATGATGTGGGATGAGCTGAGCCCTATGGGACTTGGTGGACACCCGATGCCAATGTTGCTGAAGGTCACTGTGAAACTGAATTTCTACACCACCTGATCATTCCAGGGATCAACTGGGGATATGTGTGGAACCTTGCAGTCTGCAGTGCATCAAGGAGGTCACCATTGCTGTGAGCAGGAGGGCTGGAAACTGTATGTGCATCTGCATTGATCCAAACAGTCAAGCTGAGAGGGCTATAGGGTTTGGGGCCATCGCTGGATGTCCCCAGGTGCAGGGTGTCTTCGATTGCACTCGTGGCCATCAAGGCTCCCGCTGACCAGCTTGAGGTCTTCACCACCAAGAAGGGCTTCAACTCGCTCAATGTGCAACTGGTCTGCGACACCACAAACAGATCCAGTATGCATGTTCATGCTTGCTGGGACACAGCCACAGCGCCTACTTTGGCAGTCCCAGGTGCCAGAGACTTTCCGTCCCCCTGTGCAACTTCAGGGATGGATACTAGGAGACCAGGGCTGCCTACAGATGACATGGCTACTGACACCTGTGACGAACCCATGCACGAATGCAGAGAGGTACAACACCTGCATAGGTCAACTTGAACAGGCCATTGGTCTCCTGAAGATGAGATTTAGGTGCCTCAATTGATCTGGTGGAGCCCTTCAGTATGCCCTAGCAAGGGACTTGTGTAGCATGGTGGTCTGCTGTGCACTGCAAAACCTGGTGCTACAGAGCAGGAAGGCAGTGACCATTGAGGATATCGTGGAGCGCAATGCCTCCTCCGATGAGGAGGATGCTGTGCAGACAGTGCCAGATGAAGGACCCCAGGGACAGCAGGAGTGGCCCCATAAGATGTGTGCAAGGGAGGCACAAGAATCTCTTATACATTCATGCATTCTATGACCCTTACCACTTTCTGGAACCATACCAAAAAAGCCTTACCTTTAAGCAGCCCTGTTGTCGCCTCCTTCCTTCTGCACTGCAGCATCCAAGTGCATATCGCACAGTGGCAAGGCCAAAGTGTTGAGCGCCCATGGCTTAATCCCTCACTTCCAACTCCTTGAGTAGATGAGTTTAAATGAAGTCCCAAAAGGCATCAACAATAGGAAGGAGATGTAGTGAGATAACATCATTCCTTTATTCCATGTGACACGAAATGCAACTCTGTCCATTTAGAAGGTACACTCACCCGTGAATCCCCATGTGCATCGAGGTGCTCTTCTTGAATATTTTTCAGGCACTCCTACATGGTGCTTTCCTCTGCACTGCCAGCTGAGGTGCAGGCAGGCTGCTGACCTTGCCCACTGGCTTGGGATAACCTTGGCAGCCATCCTCCTGGCTGCTTGAAGCCTTGAGGGCCCCAACAGACTGAGGGCCTCCTGCACAGGTGCAGGATGGCCCTCTCGCTGAGGATGATGAAGGTGCTGGCGTCACTGACAGAGGGGCTGAGGAGCTGCTCCTCACACCAGAAGAACCCTGAGAGGAGCTCCCAGATGTGAAACTCTGTCGCTCCTCCACATTTGCAAGGAACGCTTGTACCTCTCTGCCAATCTGAGAGGGACGAGGATCTGGTGGAGAGTCGACGTGCCTCGTCCCCCTCTTGCCTTGCCACCGCTGCATTGAGCTCATGGACAAGGCGATGGTATTCAGACCTGCATGCATCTTCGTCAGCCACTGAATGGTCTGCTGCATCAGGCTCTCCTTGGGAGCAACCAATTTCTCGATGGAGGAAGTTACACGTGCAGCACTCGAGGCCTGGATGGACTTCATAAAACCATAGAAAAGTTATGGCATAGAAGGAGACCAATCAACCCATCGTGTCTGCGCTGGCTAAAAAAACTAGCCGCCCAATCTAATCCCACCTTGTAGAACCTGGTCCGTAGCCTTGCAGGTTACAGCATTGCAGGTGCATGTCCAGCTACCTTTTAAATGAGTTGAGAGTTTCTGCCTCCACCACTGATCTGGGCAGTGAATTCCAGACACCCACCACGCTCTGGGTGAAAATGTTTTTCCTCATGTTCACTCTAATCCTTCTACCAATCGCCTTAAACCTGTGCCCCATAGTAATTGATCACTCCACTAGGGGAAACAGGCCCTTTCTGTCTACTCTATCTAGGCCCCTCATAATTTTATACACCTCAATTAAGTCACTCTTCAGTCTCCTCTGTTCTAAGGAAAACAACCCTAGCCTATCCAATCTTTCCTCATAGCTGCAACTTTGAGGCCCTGGCAACATACTTGTAAATCTTCTCCTGTACTCTCTCCAGAGCAATTATATCCATCCTGTAATGTGACCAGAACTTTACACAGTACTCTAGCTGTGGCCTAACCAGCATTTTATACAGTTCCAGCATTACATCTGCTTTTGTATTCTATACCTCGGCCAATAAAGGAATGCATTCCATATGCCTTCTTCAGCACTTTACCTGTCCTGCCACCTTCAGGGACCTGTGGACTTGCACTCCAAGGTCTCTCACTTCTTCTACCCCTCTCAATATCCTCCTGTTTATTGTGTATTCACTTGCTTTGTTTGCCCTCCCCAAATGCGTTACCTCACACTTCTCCATATTGAATTCCATTTGCCACTTTTCCGCCCACTCAATCAAACCATTGATATCATTTTGGAGTTTACGGCTATCCTTTTTCCTGTTAACTACATGGCCAATTTTTTGTGTCATCTGCAAATTTCCCAATCATGCCTCCCACATTTAAGTCCAAATCATTAATGTATGCCACAAACAGCAAGGTACCCAACACTGAGCCCTGTGGAAGGCCATTGGAAACCACTTGCCATTCGCAAAAACATCCGTCGACCACTACCCTTTGTTTCCTGAGCCAATTTTGGATCCTACTTGTCATGTTCCCCTGTATTCCATGGGCTTTTATTTTTCTGATGAGCCTGCGATGTAGGACCTTGTCAAATGCCTTACTAAAATCCATGAAGACAACATACACTGTCCTATCCACATCAATCCTCCTTTTTTACTTCCTCAAAAAATTCAATCAAGTTAGTAAGACACGACCTTCCCTTAACATATCCATGCTGACTATCCCTGATTAATCTGTGCCTTTCTAAGTGGCAGTTTATCCTATCTCTCAGAATAGATTCTAATAATTTACCCACCACAGAGGTCAGACTGACCGGCCTATATTTATTTAGCCTATCCCTTTTTAAACAATGGTACAACATTCGCAGACCTCCAATCCTCTGGTACCTCGCCAGTATCTAGTGAGGATTTGAAAATGATCCACAGAGCATCCGCTATTTTCTCCCTGACTTCCTTTAACAGCCTGGAATACAATCCATCTGGCCCTGGCGGTTTATCCACTTTCAAGGATGTCAGACTCTGTAGTACTACTTCTCTCATTTTGCTTATCGTATCTAATATTCCACACTCCTCCTCTTTTACTACAATGTCTGCATCATCCCTCTCCTTTGTGAAGACAGACAAAAAAACTCATTAAGAAACCTGCCCACATTATCTGCATCCACGCATAAGTTCACTTGTACATCTCTGATAGGCCCTACCCTTTCCTTAGTTATCCTCTTGCTCTTAATGTACTGATAAAACATCTTTGGGTTATCCTTGATTTTACCTGCCAATATTTTTTCATGTCCTTTCTTTGCTTTACTAATTTCCTTTTTTACTTCACCCTTGTACCTTCTATACTCCTCTAGGCTTTCTAAAGTATTAATTTTTTTGTAACTGTTATAAGCTTTCTTTTTCTGCTTTAACTTACCCTGTATGCTTCTAGATAACCAGGGGGCTCTAGATTTGGCTGTACCACCTTTTATCTTTGTGGGGGGACATGTCTATGCTGTGCCTGTAGAATCTTGCTTTTGAATGCCTCCCACTGGTTTGCCACTGATTTTCATTCAAGTAGCTGTAACCAGTCCACTTTCGCCAGATCACCTCTCAGCTTTGTAAAATTTGCCATCCCCCAATTTAGAACTTTTACTCCTGATCTATCTCTGTCCTTTTCCAAGATTTATGCTAAAACTATTATGGTCACTATCTCCTAAATGGTCACCATCTGCTACTTCATCCACTTGCCATCTTTATTTCTGAAGACTAAATCTAGAATTCCGCCCTCTCTCGTTTGGGCTTGTTACATGCTGGCTAAAAAAGTTCTTTTGCATGCTGTTCAAGAATTTTGTGCCCCTCACACTATTTGTATCCCAGTTGATATTAGGGTAGTTGAAAACCCCAACTATTATTGCCCTATGGTTTTTGCACTCAGAAATTTGTCGACGTATTTGTTCTTCTATTTCCCTCTCAGTATTTGGTGGTCTTTAGTACACTCCTAGTTGTGTGGCTGCCCATTTTATAATTTTGAACTCAACCCATATGGCCTCATTTGATGATTCATTTAGCATATCATCCCTCCTCACAGCTGTTATTGATTCCTTAACCAATAATGCTACACCCCCTCCTTTTTTATCTTCCTCTCCCGCCTGAAAACTCTATATCCAGGGATGTTAAGTTGCCATTCTTGCCCCTCTTTAAACCAAGTCTGTGCCCTCAGCTCATCGGCTTTATTTGCTATACTCTCTGCATTTAAATAAATACTTTTCAACGCTGCCAAATTCTTGTGCTACACAGTTTTTAACTTATGCTTCTTCTGTCTTTGAGTCGCTCACTAATTTTTCTGCCTCCTGTTCCCTGCCCTGAATTTGCCCTATCTGAAACTGCCCTCAGGTTCCTATACCCCAGCCAAACTAGTTTAAAGCATCTCCAACAGCACTAGCAAACCTTCCTACCAGGATATTCGTCCCAGTCCTGTTTAGGTATAGACTGTCTGGCTTGTACAGGTTCCACCTTCCCCAGAACCAGTCCCAAAGTCCCAGAAAGCTGAAGCCCTCCCTCCTGCACCACCTCTCCATCCATGCATTCATCTGATGTATTCTCCTATTTCTATACTCACTAGCACGTGGCCTTGGGAGTAATCCGGAGATTACTCCCTTTGCATGCTAATCTCGTTCCTAACTCTCTAAACTCAGCCTGCAGGACCTCATCACTTTTTCTACATATATTGTTGGTACCAATGTGGACCACGACCTCTGGCTGTGCACCCTTGTCCTCCAGAATGCTCTGTGTGCGCTTGGTGATATCCATGTCCCTTGCACCAGGGAGGCAATATACCATCCTGGAATCATGTCTGCGACCACAGAAACGCCTTTCTGTTCCCCTGACTATAGAATCCTGACCACTATTGCTCTCCTGTCTTTTCTCCCCCCTCCTTGCATAGCTGAGCCACCCATGATGCCCTGGTCATGACACTCACTGCACTCTGAACTGAATACCGGTTAGAAAGTGGGATGTGGACTCCTGCCTTGTCCTCCTTGTCTGTCTGACAGTCAGCCAGCCCCTCTCTGCCTGCACTCGCTTAAGCTCCGGGGTGATTACCACCTGAAATATGCCATCCACATAGTTCTCTGCTTCACGGATGCACCACAGTGACTCCAGCTGCCGCTTGAGTTCCAAAATCCGGAGCTCAAGCTTCTGCAGCCAGTGAAACTTGCTGCAGGTGTGTTTGTCAAGGACACATGGTGCGTCTACAATTTGCCACATACCACAGGAGGCACATTCCACTCGGCTGAACTGCCCTGCCATACCTTCGCTTTACAAACTAATTACTAGTGTAATAAGTGTATTAAGTAGAATAACTTACCAGTTCCTCGCCAATCAGCTTCTTCCCCTGTACCGTGGAGACTGAAATGGCAGAAAAGAAGAAAGACCAAAGAGCACCTCTTTTCATAAGATCATAAGAACTAGGAGCCAGGAGTAGGCCGTCCGGCCCCTCGAGCCTGCTCCGCCATTCAATAAGATCATGGCTGATCTTTTCGTGGACTCAGATCCACTTACCCGCGCTCCCACCGTATCCCTTAATTCCTTGTTTTTCCCTTGTCAGTGAAGTCTCACACACCAACTCACAGTCGGTAGCACCACTACTGACCCAGCTGGCTGAGTCCTAAAGAATATAGCTGCTAGACTGGGTCTGCAGCAGGTGGTGAGGGAACCAACTAGAGGGAGAAACATACTTAACCTCATCCTCACCAATCCGCTTGTCGTAGATAAATCTATCCATAACGGTATTGGTAGGAGTGACCACTGCAAAGTCCTTTTGTGGAGACGAATTCCTGTCTCCACATTGAGGATACCCTCCATCGTATTGTGTGGTGCTACCACCATGCTGAATGGGATAGATTTTGAACAGATCTAGCAAGACTGGGCATCCATGAGGCATTGTGGGCTATCAGCAGCAACACCAGGATTGTACTCAATCGCAATCTGTAACCTCATGGCCTGTCTGTCTGTCTCTTTCTCGCTTTCTGGCCATCTCTTTCGCCCCTCTCTCGGTCTTTGGCCATCATCCTCGCCCCTCTCTCGCTCTCTGCCATCTCCCTCGCCCCTCTCTCGCTCTCTGCCATCACCCTCGCCCCTCTCTCGCACTCTGCCATTTTCCTCGTACCTCTCTCGCTCTCTGGCCATCTCCCTCGCCCCTCTTTCGCTCTCTGGCCATCTCTCTCGCCCCTCTCTCGATCTCTGGCCATCTCTCTCGCCCCTCTCTCGATCTCTGGCCATCTCTCTCGCCCCTCTCTCGATCTCTGGCCATCTCTCTCGCCCCTCTCTCGATCTCTGGCCATCTCTCTCGCCCCTCTCTCGATCTCTGGCCATCTCTCTCGCCCCTCTCTCGATCTCTGGCCATCTCTCTCACCCCTCTCTCGCTCTCTGGCCATCTCTCTCACCCCTCTCTCGATCTCTGGCCATCTCTCTCGCCCCCCTCTCGCTCTCTGGCCATCTCTCTCACTCCTCTCTCGCTCTCTGGCCATCTCTCGCTCTTCTCTTGCTCCCTGGCCATCTCTCTCGCCCCTCTCTCGCTGCGTGGTCTCTGAATCCCCCGCGCCCCCTTGCTGCGTGGTCTCTGTCCTCCGCACTCTCCTGCGCACTCTCACCGCCTGCATGCTCTCGCCGCCCGCGTCCTCTCATTGCTTGCCCTCGCCGCCCCCACCCTCTCGTTGCGCACTCTCGCCACCCACACCCTCTCGCGCGCTCTCGTTGCCCTCTGCCTCCCGCGCGCGCCGGCTGCCCTCTGCCTCCCGCGCGCGCCGGCTGCCCTCTGCCCCTCTCGCTTTCTAGCCCTCCCGCCGCCCGCCTCCCTCCCGCGCCCTCTCGATCTTGCATGCTCTCCCGCGCCCACTCCCTCTCAGCTATGAAGAGAGACTGGATAGGCTAGGGTTGTTTTCCTTCGAGCAGAGAAGGCTGAGGGTGGGAACTTGATTGAGGTATACAAAATTATGAGGGACATCGATAGGGTAGTTAGGAAAAAACCTTTTCCCTTAGTGGAGGTGTTAATAACCAGGGGCATAGATTTAAAGTAATAGGCAGGAGGTTTAGAGGGGATTTGAGGAAATATATTTTCACTCAGAGGGTGATTGGAATCTGGGACGCACTGCCTGAAGGAGTAGAGGCAGGAATCCTCACAACATTTAAGTAGTATTTAGATGAGCACTAGAAACAACATAGCATACAAGGCTACGGGCCAAGTGCTGCAAAATGGGATTAGAATAGATTGATGGCTGGCATGGATACAGTGGGCCGACTGGCCTGTTTCTGTGCTGTATAACTCTATGACTCTCCCTCTCCCTCTCGTGCTCTTTCTCTCTCTGTCTGTCTCTCTCTCTGTCTGTCTCTGTCTCTCTCTCTCTCTTTGGCTCCATTTCTGTGTCCGTCTCCCTCTGTGTCGGCCCAGCGCATGCACACGCGCACTCTCTGGGGCTTGGTCCCCAGCAGTCCTCTGATTGTCAGGGAACCCAGCTGGTACATGCTTCCTCAGCTGCTGGGACGTGTTGTGACCACCAGCTTGCGATCTAGAGTCTGATCTTAAACTCCCCATGGACCGTGTGGATGTAGCTGTGCTTGCGGAGGTTGGAGAAGAGGCAGGTGACAGTGCATTCTCTGGGGCACTGACTTCATATTCCTCCCTAGAGGCCTCGTTGCCTTCTGTGTCTCGAGTGCGGGTACCTGCAGTGGAGACACAAACAGAGGAACATTAAGCGTCAGCTGAACATGAATTCACACGCTTTCCTTTGGTGTGTACATATGGCCGCAAGACTGAAGATGACACTTCATCCTTACGCCTTGATTTTATCTCGCCATTTGCCCTGTCTCCCTTCTCTCTTGCTATTTCTGATGCCTCTTCCTCAACCAGTGTCAGCACCTTGATAGCTGGGACACCTCCACTTGTCTTTGCCTGCTCATGCTGGTTGTTGGTGTATTTATCCTGCAGGAGAGTGTGCAGATTTAATGACACATCAAAAGATGCATCACAGCCATTGTATACGTGCATTGACATCACTCATTCTGGACTGGCTTTCGCACGACACATCCAAGCACATCAACAATGCCAATCAGTAAGTGTATGGGACCAAGGCTGCTCCTGCATTCTACTGCATTCCTTGTCTCCCCTCTGTTTTTCTCCCTGGCTCCGTGTATTTAAAGGCAATGAAGCAGCTTCGCCAAGACCACTTACTGTCGTCAATCTGAGCAAGTCATAGATATGTTTGTGATACTGAACTCAGGTTCGCTGCATCACCCCACGGATCAAGACCTCCTCTGCTACCTCCATCCATGCCGCCGTGGTCAGGCAGGAGGGTCTTCTACCTCCATCTGCAGGGAAGAGTTCCTCCCGCCTTTTGCTGACATCCTGGCAGGCATCACTGAACCAGGGGGTGGGACACTGCCTGCTGGCTGATATTTTCTTTGCTCTTGCTGCAGTGAAAGAAAATGGAGAGTTGATGCTGGATTTGAAAAATTAAGGAAGAAAAGAGCAGTTACAAATAAATAAGATTTAATTTTGATACCTCTAATCACACTTGCATAACACGAAGGCTGCTGCTCCCTGAGGCTTGAAACACAATGGCGCTCCTGATGCTTGACCGAGTAATGGCGGGTTCAACCAATGAAAGGCTTTCCGGCTGCATGATCGCACGTGTCTGCCGTGCCCATCGTCTCACATACGGAATTGCGTGGGATACAAGAAAATTGTTGGTAGTGGAAGTTACACCAACTTCTGGTCCTGGCATTGGGAACGCCGCAGGACTCAGAAAATCCCAGTGTATGTCTCCTTTTTGGTCCCCAACTGGCTCCACCCCTTCTCTTCCTACACATATGCTATTTATATGCTTTTGGATTCCCTTTTATCTTAGCTGCTAGTCTATTCTCATACTCTCTTTGCCCCTCTTTTCCATTTGGATCCATATCCATTTGGATTATTACAATTTTTAAACTTTAAAGGGGTATTGCCTTGTTTGACATTCCAATTTTCTCGTTAATGAAGTTACGCATAGCATTAGTGTGTTGAGTATTCTTACATTTGGACAGACTATTATTTCACTGCTAGGGAATAATTTTGACTGGACGATAGTATAAGTCAGGTGATAGTGAATTGGCAACCTGTTTTACATAACTGCCTGCTTGATTTCAATTGACTTCAGTTGAAATAAATATCAGGAGTGATTTAAAATGGGCTGTTGATTTGCTATCACCCGTTTTACATTCCACAAGGTCAAAATTACCCTCCGTCCTCATGTTCAGCCCTCAGCTTCTATTGTCTACTTGTGATCTGTGTCCCATACTTTGACCAGCTCATAGTCTAATACCTTCAGATATCTGAGCTGGTGCTTAGCGAGAGGATGTACAATGAAGACAGACTGGAAGGAGAGCGTCTAATGGATCTGTCCTTCTTGGCCTCGCATATCTAGAGAAAGAAAAAAGTCAAAATGGATTGGTGAAGAGCAGAGGTCAGGTTGAACAGTAGAAGGACTGACTTGAGAGTCGTGATGTAATTCGCTGACACGGATTGTGGGATACAAAAAAATGCAAGGAAGAGAGGCAGGATGAAATGATACACCTGCAGCAGGCATTTGCCCTTTCATTTCCACACCTCGGTCTCATTCTGTTGACTATTCCCTTATCTGTCTGGTATTAAGGCGAGTTTTCCTCAAAAGTGATGATCCCTTCCTGTCATGAAATGAAGTTAAACCCAGCTGGCAGTAGACAGACCACAGTGGAACTAATGACATGCAGAAAACAATTGATTACGTAGCATGTGAGGTTTATTTGAGATGAATGTTTGTAAGGTTGTGAAAACATCCAGTTAAGCTGTACCTTTGAGTAAATATGATAAAAAACCTAAATTAAAAAAAAAAGACTTGCATTTCCACCAGAAGTCTTAAAGCGTTTCATAGCCAATAAAGTACTTTTGAAATGCAGTCACCCGTATAATGGAGGAAATGCGATTTCAATGCCTTTAATTTATATAATGATTTCTTAGTAAGAGCAAGTTGTCAGCAGATCATGGAAATTTGGTTATTTGCTGCTGTGTATATAATCATTCATGATAACATGCTTCGATGACTAAAACATTTCCAGGGCCAACCTAATTGCTAGATTTAGTTTAAGCTCTTCAACTCTGCCTTCTCATGTCAACATATGCAGTATCCCTGAAATATAATTGATGGGTTTGGCATTATTGATAATACATATTGTCATGCTCAGAAGGAGCCATGATGAAATAAGCAATGAACTGAAGGAATTATGACATTAAAAAGTCAACTGTTAAACAGAACCGCATGGAAATGAGCATATTTGAAACACAGACAAAATGAACTAACTACAAGAATGAACTAATAAAGGTTCTGTAGACAGACTGACTCCACAGCCCACACCAAGATGAATAGGTGTGAAGTTGCACTATTGTTAACAGAATGGTCCCCATCCAGATGCCAGCAGATAGCAATTATTTCCATATTCTGGAAGTAGATATTGCAGTACCTTAAATTAAGATACTTTCTCTGTTTGAAATGAGCTGAGCCTGAGGTTCCCATATCCTCAGTGGATAACAGCTGATACTGAACTTAAGTGTTTGTGCTGAGTTAGTTAGTCTACCTGAAACGGGAATACTCAAAAAGGGGGCCTCAATTGCCAGGAGAAAAATTAGCTGGGGTTTCTACATCTGATTATATTGGTCACTGTTGGAAGTGAGCATGTACTGACATTAAGTGAGACCAGAATCACGTTTGAATGCAATGCCATGTATTGTCAGATAGCCTGCCAAAGCTCACTGTACTGGCTTGCAAATGAACAATAGCTGTTCAGAGCAAATACCAAGTTGGTATAAGATAAGCACTCCAGAGGAATCCTGGTCAGGCAAGGGGAAAATGTCTGGGGCAGGGAGTCTCAGGATCTTCTGTGGGGTTCGGAGAAAGACTTCTGCCACTCTTGGATCACAAATAAACTATACACATTGTTTTTTTTTAAATGACCTTGCTGGCCTGGCTGCTGTTTACAGAAGATTTGGCCTGGTGCTGAAGCCAGCACTTTTTTCCTGCTTAGGCTGCAGGTTAAAATAGTAGATTGGATCTCAATAATTCCATTGGATCACGATCTGTATATTTAAGGAGGGTCCTGCTGGCTTGCCAGATGGGGGCGGGAAAGGAGTGGATAAGAACTGCCTCACCAACTGGTTTCTGCCAGATGGATCAGTTAAATTCGACCCCTCTGTCTTTTTATGCCTGATGTTTGCCTCAATTTTAGTCGAGCATAAAATAATACACTGAACTGGACACATACCTAGATCTGCTCTCTTTGTGCATAATTTTTCATTTACAATGGTGTCTGACCACCTCCAGGCGCTTACCCATTGTCTCTCGAAACAAGGAGGCCAAAGAAAGAAAGGTGTCTGGATAGATAAATTAAGCATTTAATTGATTTTTTGAACTTCAGAGGAGCATTACTATTTTGATTCTCCCAAGAGTTTAAATGCAGTATCTTCAATTTTATTGTACGTGTTTAAAATTTGAAATGACACATGTCTGTTTTTAATTTTTCTCCAATATTTCATAATATTTAGAACATTGATTGATGATCCTATTTTATCTAATTTTGATCTAGCTTGTTCAGGATCTGAGAATGTTACAGCTTTTGTATCGCCTACATCTGGGGCATTGGAAATAATCATCAATGAAATTCCTACTGCATCTTTAGCTTCCAGTTCGACGTCTTCAAATTTGAATTCAGGAGCAACTGTAGTGTCAAATCCATCTATTTCTGTTAAGTCTATATTACCTACTGCTACTATTAAACCTGTGATCATAGTCAATAGGAAGGTGAGTAGTTCAGACCACAAAATGCATTTCAAAGCATAATTGAAAAGTCAGAACTCAGGCACTTTGATGTACATAAAATACAATGCCCATATCGTGGAGTCAATTCTTGACAATGTTTGCATGATGCTAACAAGACAGTAAGAGCCTAAAAATGGGATCAGTAGTCTTTCCACCCTGATATAACCGGCGATGCGGCTGTTTCCATTTTAAAAGGGACCTGCTGCCGGGTGTGCAAAACGTCCACCTAGTTCAAGCAAAAGGCCCTTTTTAATATGAAAATCCAGGATCCTATGACTTAAATAAGACTTAAATTGCCAGTTTTAGTAGAAACTGGTCAGAGCCTGTGATGGGGGTGTGTTGAATTTAGCAGTCTGAGCCTTGTGCTTCAATTGGTAGGATATAGCATTTGAAGATGCATTCACTGAGTTTGACTGCTTGTGTGAGGTCATTGAACTTCATATGGCACTGCATCCATGTCCTCAGGGCTAGACTGCTGGCATTGATCGTGATGGCTATGTAGTCCCACTATCTTCACAGTGTCTGTCTGGAAGGCCTCTAGCACCCAGTGGATAGAGGACATCTTTCCATCTCTTGCATCAAGACCTCCAGTGCCGCGTCTGAGAAACTTAGAGCATGCTCTCTCTCCACTGTTTTCCATTAGTTACTGATCTTCCTGCCACTTTCAGCACCTGCTCCAACAAGAATGCACCTCCCATTTGAGAGGTGCAGGCTGGTCTTAGGCCATATAAGCTAGCTTTTAGAGGTGCTAACCTGTCACAAATCTGGACCCTCTGCTGAGGCTTGCAAACACTCAAGATGTTTGTGTGCTGTCTTATTGGAAGCAATGGGCGCAAGTTAATCATGCATCATGATGACTGTGCCTTGGATGGCGCTATGAAGATCTCTGACACCAGGTGAGTTCCCTGGGCTACCCTAGATGTGCCAACCAGTGGAAAGTGTCAACACTATGCCTCTTTTCCAGAGAAAAATTGATCAGGTTATTACCCCTTGCTAACATAGCTTTTGGCATTTCTCTGATGTATGCTTGCACTGCAGATGTATTTTATATTTTATGGCAGATGTTTCCTGGTGTTGTTTGGAAGGATGAGGTAATGAGAAAACCTCATAGTTTAGTTATTGTCTCTTCTATGGGAAGAGTCAACCCTAATCCAGATTTTGTATGTAGATCATTGGGTAACAAATGCGCCATTCGATAACAGCCAGTTTAGTCAAGATGAAAAGGCAAAGGCAAGATTTGCAGATGTGGCCAGGAGATCTCAGTAGTCGTTGCAAATGCATGAACATAAATTTCATATCTCAATTATGTAGCATGGGTGGAACCTCCAACATTCTTGCCTCTTTGCATGGTGCCACATCAAACCAAACACAAACTAAAAGGATCAGAGAGCATAATAAACAAAGATAGATGCATTTCTAGCTGAAGTAATTCGTACGTGGTTTGGTCTACAGTAGGTTTTACATTACAGTATTGCATTAATATATCCCCTTCATATGATTCACTCTATTCTTGTTCTATTTATAGTACAGGCCTGACAAGGTGGATCAGAGAATGAATAAACAATGTGAGTACAAATGAGTTTCCTACCATCTTAAGGACAAAGTAAATATAATATAACTATTGTAGTAAACTAGATTGACATCTAGTTGTAGCATTCAGGACATATTCAAATTATGGTGGTAATTATTTTGATATGTATTTTAGTCAAACATGGACATGAGCACATACTGAGAAAGTGCTGTGTTGTCAGGTACCATATTTTGAATGAGGCCATATCTACCTGCTCAAGCGGCTAGTTGAAAAAGAACAGGAAATTCTCCTGGCAACATAAATGCCTCCACCAATACCAAGAAACAGTCATCTGGTCTTTCATCGTCTCTTTCTTGTACCTTGCTATACGTAAAATGATTGCCACAATTGCCTACATAACTGTTAGCATTCAACCTCCTCCCCTCTGTGGTTCACAAAAACAGATTTCAAGTAAGCACAAGACACTTCATAGTGTAGACTACGGAACATACTTTATTGATACCAAAGCTTTTCACTCTCTATATTTTTGCCCCCTATGAAGATCTATTGAAAACCATGCTTCTTTATACACTATATCGTGTATACATCAAAGATATATGTCATAGATAAGACCTCATAACCTTTCTACTGCTGAATCCTTTGAAGAGAGATTACTCGTAAATAATTGTAGTTGTTTACACCAAAGCTTCCTTAAATAGGTGGTCTTGTTGTAACTGTCCTTAAACCCTTTGAAGATTAGGTTTTTCTTTTCATACTATAGCTAATGGATACCTCTATTATGTTTAACTCCTAAAGTTACACTTTAATCACTCAAGACTGATGCTATTACTTTCATCTGTTTCTTTGCACAGCAGTTCACATATCAGAAGATGAGCTATGCTTTCCCCTCATGACACTTCAAAGCCATCTTGTTAATATTAGAAAGTCTGTTGCTCTATCATACAAAAAAACCCAACTGTCAATCTAACTTTCCATGATGTTCAACATATCCACCACTTTTTATTTCTTCTAATGCATGCTCTTATAGTGAAGTAGACTATTTATATGGTACAATTCTAGTCCATGAGTGCTGAGCTATGTTTTAAACTGTTACCACCATTCATGATTTCCAAAAGTAGATGTCCGCTTTTCAATGTCAACATTACCTCATTGTTATATTCCAGAAAGCCAGGTTGTGAAGGATAGAACTGGAATAAATCTTTACAATTCATAAGCATTTATTTACAGAGTTACACCTATCAACCATACACCTCCTAGCCCAACAACCAAATCTGTTCCAAATTATAGGAGCGCAAGTGAATCCCCAGTTCGTGCCCCGCACCCGCATACAATTAATGACAATTAATATACAATAAACAGAATCTCTTCTCTCTCTAAATAAAAGTGAGAGTTTGTATGTACAACAAACATTTCAAAACAAATTAATTCAAAGACTTCCATATCCTGTACATTGCATTGCAAGACTACCTTCCTCTAGGGCCCCACATGCATTTCTTTTTGTAAAACAATCAGACAGTTGATGACTCGTATCCACCCATTTAATTTATCTCCAGCATTTGTTTCAAGCCAGCAAGATCCATCTGTAGCCTTCTTTCACCCGCACCTTTCAAGGAGTGTACGTTATCCCATAAGGAGCGATTAGCTACATAGCATTTCAATAGATATACAATGTTCAGTAATTCCATTGTACAGAATCTCACTTAAAATATTTGACACTGCCTCCACAAAAGCCAATGTTTCAGCAGCCAGAGTACTTTCAACAATGCATTTCATTTTCTTTGCTTCCTAAGCTAAAGAACAACATGTGCCTATCTTACAAATCAAAAATATTATGGAACCAGCTGCACTAGAATACCAGCTGGAAAAATTAACCTCTGATGTATTGCTAAAAATGACTAGCTTCATGTTCTTTGGGTCACCTAAGGATGGGGCTTAAGTACACTTTTATCCAGATTTTACTTAATATTTTATTTGCCCTTAAAAACATTCTCGACTTTGGGGTGTTTCATCATAGTTCTTAAGTCCAACATGCCAAAACTAGCATCTGGTTTAATCTGAGTGCACAGTCAACTGACCAATCAAACTTCGCAATTGCTCTGTCTCTTCTTTAGATATAACATCATCTTTCTGTGATGACCTGG
Organism: Heterodontus francisci; assembly: GCF_036365525.1. Lineage (NCBI taxonomy): Eukaryota > Metazoa > Chordata > Chondrichthyes > Heterodontiformes > Heterodontidae > Heterodontus > Heterodontus francisci. The sequence continues at coordinate 52,060,001 of NC_090402.1, forward strand.
TACAATTAACTGGGATGGGAGTAACTCTCTAATTAGGATTGTTGACTTAAAATATTCCAGACCTTACTTTGCTTAACTTCTAAAGCATTATATTTAAAAGCCCTAGAAACCTGACTCCCAATTTTAAACTCTACTCTAATCTTATTAATAACACATTTCTCAAATTCCACAACACCACCCCATAAGAAATCATCAACGTGCATCATGAAGATGAAAGCTTTCATTAATGATAATAAAACATTGTGGGATTTACTTTTCAGGCAAACAGATCTTACTGAAAAATACCATACCCTTGAGGCATCATTCAGGCGATGGACACATTTGTTTAGTTTCCATAGTTTTCCTCTGCTGCTTCTTTGGGTGGTTTCAGAAACACTTCTCTCTGAAAAGTATTGCCCTGCGGAAATGCAGCTTGCAGTCAATTGACCTGCACACCCATGAATATGTGGCCGTAAAAGCTAAAAAGATTTTTAAGATTACTTTTTCCAGTTGTGGGAGAATCCATTCTAACATCTACGTCCTGCAGTCGCTCTTCAAAACCCCTTGCAACTAGCCTTGCCCCATCTACAAGCACTTTTTCAGTATAAATCCACCTATGTGACAAAGCTGGTTGCCCCTTATCTAATCCTCACAATAAACTTAAAACTCTTCCAACTATCTAACTCCTTTTGTTTTAACTGTCTTATTAGTTTATTCTCGAGTTTATTGACAGCCACCAAAACTTCATGGATGTGAGTGTTAGTATCTAATAAATTCTGCTGATGGACGTGAAATACCTAGTAGTTGAAGGTAATAGGGTGACCAGGTGTTGGGTGTTGATTAGTTAATTGTACTTACATGTATGTGTGCCAGCACCGGATAGAGAATGTTAGCAGTGGAGAAGTAAGCTCTGTGGCAAGCAATAAACAGTCTCCACCAAAGCATCCTTGTCTCAGTGTCTTCTTCACAATCAGGCTTGATAGTTTCTCTGACCGTGAGGACTTCTGCTTCTACTTCTGTTGTGAGACTATTCTGACCTTTATTTCATTGTCTAATCTATTCAAGCTACGGCCTGTAATTGAACTTTTATCTCTATCTGAACTACTACTGCGAGATCTCCCCCTTTCACTATTGAAGGTTTTTTCTCGACTTTGTGATTTCTGACAGGAGAGTCACTTTCTTAATTTGCACTCTTTCACCCCATTTTGCCAGTTGTTATGACCGCTCAAGACAAAGACCCCAATCAAGATATATAATTCTGATTGCAGTGGGAGCAACGCACTGTCAATTCAGTCCCGCCGCTCCACAGGTCGCATTATACATATCTTAAAGCTTTCCAAATCAAAGAAAGCCACAGCCGACTTGAAACAACCTAGTGTTGGATCCCATCAGTTACAAAGAGAGACGAAGTCCGACCGTAACTTTTAGAAACTTTGTTGCAGTATGTGGTTGTTACATTGCAAGGATACAAAAGGAACAAAAAGTAAAACAAAAGAACATGTGCTCACTACAGCAAGCCTTTCTTATAGTTATTCAAGCAAAACTAGTAATGCCCCACCCTTGTTTCTGAATGGTTTGCAGACTTCTATTAGTTTCACATTCCCCCTCCTTGAACTGTTAGGCTGATTATTAAACAATAGGCTACTATTAAGCTATCTGCAGCTGTCCTGTTAGCTTCTGCTTGTTATTTTTTATAAATTGGCTCCACAACTGCACAGTTAGTTTGTTAGCTGATTAGCTTACTTTTGATCTGTCCCCACATACCCCCTTTGATTCTTCAAACTTCTTTAAGAATCATTCCATCAATCCACCTAGGTGCCTTTAATGGTCTCTACTTGTCTAGAAACAGCCTTCAACACCCGGAGGGGTTGCGCTTAATACGTTGCCCAATTGTGCCACAAGAGGGGACGATGGGAGCTCTGTCAGGGCATAAACTTGGCAGGGGCTTCAGTTACTTGTTTACAACAGCACTTAATGAGCAAAAACGTAAAATACAAAATTATGATTATAACAGAAAAGAAGATTAAATCCTGTACCATTGAGGTCCCTATTGAGCCCAACCACCCGGTCGCCCAACTCCATAAGGTGGGAGTTGAGGGTTGTTTGAGTTTTTCTATCTCCTTTTGGATGTGCTCCGCCAGATTTGAGATCTCTTCGGAGCTATCCGGAATGTAGGTGCAGCATTCGGGCCCTATCAAGGCACATGTACCCCCCTTTTCTGCAAGGATAAAATCTAGGGCCATTCGGTTCTGAAGGGCCACCGTTCGAGTGGCTACCATTTTGGCATTTATCTTAAACAAGGCTTCGTAAGTGTCGTTGGCCACCTTCTCTAGGACAGAGGCGTGTTTAATAGACTCCCTGGCCAGCTTAGCTGTCCCATACCAGTGGAAACAAGATTGCAAAGAATCCCTCCATTTCCTTGATAACTCGCCTCATCCTTCGCCAGTGAGGTGGCACAGGCAGGGAGGTCAAATGACGATTATAAGGCGTAACATAACCCAAATAACATGATCCCGTCCAAAGTTTCGGTAACCAGGGATAGGCTTTGTGGCCGCAAATAAAGTAAGTGCCATTATAGGAGGTGAATTTGGACGTATTTAGTGCCTTGGGCAGAAACGTGAGATTCCAATGACTTTGACCTGTGTGATTAAAAAGGGAAATGGAGACGTTGTCGCCTGGGGGGTGGATGAACACTGTATAGTTGCAAATGCTATTACCAACGGGGTAGCCATCGGTCAAATTATGGGCCATGCACACTATTCCCATTGGCCGTCCCACTCCTGAGGTATTGGGCAATCCAAGATAAGGAGCTGTACTCGAGCCATTAAAGGAAGGTGTATACGAGGCCCACATGCTATCGTTATACCCGGATGATATCAGGTTTTGGTGAATCCTGAACCTATACGAAGGGGGGGGTCGCAAACCCCCTGTCCCAACGTATGGGTTGTCAGCCACCATCCCATCTGGGATGTATTAAGAGGTATGGGCCGTAACGGAATGCCTCCTCTGGAATGGATGGGCACGTGTGCACATACCCAACAGCTAGAGATGTTATAAAAGCAAAATACTGCAGATGCTGGAAATCTGAAATAAAAACAAGAAATGCTGGAACCAGCAGAACCAGAACCAGCTGGTTCCAGCATTTCTTGTTTTTATTTAAGCTAGAGATGTTAGCTGCCTTGGCATAAGTATGAAACATGTAAAGGAAAGTGCTAACGTGCAATTCCCTGGACACTCGATTAGTTCCCCAAAGTGGAAAGGTTTGGTTAGCCAAAAGTAAGCAGATACTTAAAATGCATGCAAAGAGGATAATAAAAATTTTGAACATATTGGCAAATGGTAATTGTCCTGATAGCAGGTCGGTGTTTAGTCACGGGTCGCCCACTTGACGTGAGAGGCGTGTATCCAGGCTTTCTTCCCTTCTACCTTAACTGCTGCCTCGGTGGTCAGTAGCACCTGGAAAGGTCCCTCCCACTTGGCGCCCAGTGGTTCTTTATGTATTTTCTTCACGTAGACCCAGACCCAGACTCCCGGGAAGATGTCGTGCCCTCCTTCTGGTGGGTCACCCCAAGCTGCCGATACTCGCGAGGAAGCAGAACTAATCGCATTTGTTGGGTTCTGACAATATTCTAGTAGAGGATCACTCATCAGGTGACAATCAGCTTTTCGCAAATCAGTTGTTCCCAGCAGAGACATGGGTCTCCCTGTTATTATTTCAAATGGACTCAGGCCCGTAGTTCTGTTCGGAGTCGCCCTAATTTCGTGTAGGGTTGTCACCGCACATCCAGCTTTCCGGGTACCGTTGTCAACAAAGGAGGAGCCGTCTGTAAAAAGGATTAAATCTGGATTGTGCAATGCCTCCTCCGCCGCTAAGGTTACTTCCTCTGTCTCTCTCATAGCCTCCACGCAGTCATGCTCTTCCCCCTCTTGCTCCCCAGGCAACAGGAGCATAGTTGCTGGGTTTTCCGGGCTGGCTCGGACTATATGGAGGTTAGGGGCCTCTAGGACCGTTGTCCATCTGGCTGCTGTCACTTGGGATGCTCTATTCATGGATAGCAATGCGTGGACGGTGTGCGGACACTTGACTGTTAGCTTTTGATCCAGTACCAGACCTGCAGTAGCCATCACAGCTTGGCATGTGGCTTCCATGGCCCTTAGGCAACTGCCCCATCCTAGGGCCATGGTGTCCAGTTTTCTCGAATAGTATCCAATAGGTCTCTGTTGGTCCCCATGCTCCTATGTCAATATGGCAGTCATGTATCCCTCTTTTTCATGTACAATTAGGGTAAACGGTTTCCCGTTGTCGGGGATTCCCAGGGCCGGTGCTGAGCACAAGGCCTTCTTTAAATTCTTGAAGGCGTCTTGTTGGTCTTTCGTGAGGGTGACTGCCTCCTTCAAGGCCCGCTTCCCTTTCAAGAAATCATTTAACGGTTGAGCCAATTGTGTGTAGGAGTCGATCCAATTTCTGTTGAAGTTACACAAGCCCAAAAAGGACCTGAGCTCCTGGATAGTGGTGGGCTGTTTGGCAGCCCGAATGGCTGTGGTCCTGTCCTGGGTAAGTTCCCTCTTTCCTTTCAAAATCTTTTGTCCCAGGCACAAGACCTCTTCTTGGGCTATTTGCGCTTTGTCAATACTGGCCTTGTGTCCTCTCCGATGAAGGTGGTCCAGAATAGTACGCAGATCTTGTTCATGCTGTTCTTCCATTTCAGAGGCTTACAGGAGGTCGTCCACCTACTGGATGACCATGGAGTGCATGGGAGGTAACTCCCTCAAATGGTTTTGTAGGGCTACATGAAATACCATAGGGCTGGTGTGGAAACCCTGTATCAGCCGGGTCCAGGTGTACTGTTGTTGTTGAATGGTAAAGGCGAACCACGGTTGGACCTTGGGTGCCAGTGGCACCGACCAAAATCCATTGGCCATGTCGATAACAGAGAACTATTCATGTTCCTGCCTCAGGGCATTGAATATCTTGGAGGGGTCGGCTACTAGAGGAGCCTTTTGATCAATACACTGGTTAGCCCTTCTATAGTCAACAGTAAGCCGCCAGGTCCCGTTTGGTTTCCGTACTGGCCACACAGGGCTGTTGGAGGTACTGTGTGTTTTAACCAGCGCGCCTCGCTTCTCTAATTGTCTAATTACGGGTAAGATTCCTGCAATAGATGTTGGAATAATGGGGTATTGTTTAGTACAGGGCGGAGCGGATCCCATAAACGTTGCCGGTTCCATTTGAAGTAGCCCACAATCGTTCTTATCCCGAGCCCATGTTGGGTGCTCCCTCAGCTCCTCCTTCTTCAGACTTCTAATAGACCATGTTACCTGGCCGCCTTCAAAATGCAACGAGGAGTTCAGCTGGGTAAGAACATCCATACCAAGAAGGGCCTGGTCCACCGGACCTATCCAGACTGGTGTTATCAATTCGTGTGGACCAAGACCAATGTGATGGGCTGAGTTTTCCTGATCACCAACCCATGGTCACCAGCTCCGTGGGCGGTCTTAACTTGACCGTCCATCGGTATAGAGTTCCCGTATCGTTGAGGTAGACATGTTAATTCGGCCCCGGTATCCAATAGGCAATCTATATCTTGATCGCCCACCCTCGCGGTTATGTACAATCCATCTCTTCGTGGTTCTATTAGTGTCAGGAGGGGCACCGAACGGGCGAGGGAAGGCTCCGCTAGTTTTTTGCCACGCCAAGTAACGCCTGTATCTCCTTCCATTGCTGGGGTGACAACTGTTTGAATTTTTCTAGGTCATTGTCCTCAGGGGAAGGGACCTGGTCTTGGTGCCGGATTGTGTCCTTGCCGTCCTCTTCCCCATCCCTTCGCTCTACACATCTTAGCCCAATGGCCTTCCTTACCGCAGTAGAGGCATGCCCTGGGTCGCCTATCTTGCGCCTTATCAGGGCCTTTGGGCGTCCAACCCGCCTGCAGAGCTGACTGCATCGATCAATTAACTGAGCATAGGTTACTCCTGTGCCTTCCCACTCTGGTAAGGTTAACTTCAGCATCTTGGATAATTCTGGTTTTAGCCCTGCAATAAAGGCAGACTTCAAAGGCACAAAACGGGTATCGTCCAGATCCTCTGCTGCAATGTCCGTTATCCCCGAGTGTTCCAGCTAAACAGATCTAGACCTCTCTTCATATTCCCGCACCTCTTCGGTACCTTTTTGCTGACAGGCTGTAGTTTTATTCCAATCCGTCTTTGCGGGACAGAACGCTCGCAGCCACTGACTAATCGCAGCCGATCCGGCATCTAGTTGTTGCTCGTCCTCGCCCAAAGCAGTTTGGACCTCTCTGTTCAGTCTTCGCCCCGCTCGTCCGGGCATCATCACAGTCAAAATCTGTACCCCATCCCATGGGTGGAGGTGGTAAATTCCCTTCAGACGTTCCAACTGTTCCTCCCCCCCTTTTTCGGGTCAGGCAATTCTTTGGACTATTTATCAATTTTCTCAGGATCCGCCGGGACATGCAGCCAATAAGTGTTGTGCTCAGACGTGATCACCTCGTTACTGTCTGTAGTCTTCTTTTCCTGTTTGACCTTAACGCGTTTCTGTTTAAGGGGGGCGAGCTGCGCAAAAGGAAACTCATCATCAGTATCACTTTCTTCGCTGGAGGACTCAGCTTCCTCTACCGGCTTCACGCCGTTGCGTTTTTCGTAGTTCTTTTAGTAACGACTCCAGATTCGGGTACAGGCAAGATGGTTGTGGTTGGTGGGATCCGCAGGGCGGTCCCAGTCCCTTCGGTTGTGTTGCCTGTTCTTTTCGTAATTGTTTTTTGAGTTCTTTATTTTCGGTTTCCAACCTTGCTTTTTCAGTTTCTAGTTTTTCTAATTTAAGCTTTTCCTTTCTCAGTTGTTCGCAGACCACCTTCAATTGGTCCTTTGCATTAGTCAGGTCGCGGTCGCGTTGAGACAGTTGAGCTTGTTGGATAATTTCATTACGCTGTCGGATCTGACCCATTACGGCTAAGGACCATTAGGTCCGTTCTTTATCCTTTAAACGGGTCGTTTTTCCCCAAACACTCTTTATATCTTCCAGGGACCACTGTCTCTTGGAGGCACCGTATTTCTGTTCAGTTTCAGTACAGGTTTTAGCCAAATTAAACTGTTGCTCTATATATCCTTTTAACTGCCGAAGAATTTCATCTTCGAAAACGTCTGGCAGGGCCCGCCCGCCTTTTACGGTGGTTGGCAACTGTCGGTTTCCTTCATCAGTCATTGTACCAATTTTGTGGGGGGGCGGGGGTCTCGAGCCATGGGGCCTCTTATACAGATGCCGTGGAGCTTTTCAGCTGGGCTGGTGTATTACCATCGAACACCGCCGATTTAGACGCCTATAAAGGGGGTCTCGAGCCTCGGAAGAGTTTGGGATTGCGTGATGGAGTACCGAAACTAGACAACGACCGAGAATTTTTTAAAGTAAAGAGGAGTCCTTGCCTCCGGGGGCCGATATAGGTCCGATGCCCAGGGCTTCGGTCTTTATCCTCCAGCGATCCTGCCGACTAAGCCAAGTTGTTGGATCCCATCAGTTACAAAGAGAGACGAAGTCCGACCATAACTTTTAGAAACTTTATTGCAGTACGTGATTGTTACATTGCAAGGATACAAAAGGAACAAAAAGCAAAACAAAAGAACAAGCAAAAGAACAAAACAAAAGAACATGTGCTCACTACAACAAGCCTTTCTTACAGTTATTCAAACAAAACTAGTAACGTTTGTTTCTGAATGGTTTGCAGACTTCTATTGGTAGTTTCACATCCCCCCTCCTTGAACTGTTAGGCTGATTATTAAACAATAGGCTACTATTAAGCGATCTGCAGCTGTCCTGTTAGCTTCTGCTTGTTATTTTTTATAAATTGGCTCCACAGCTGCACAGTTAGTTTGTGAGCTGATTAGCTTACTTTTGATCTGTCCCCACACTAGTAACCCCTGAATGAGGCAAACCAAACCAGGTATCATTAGATATTAACAAATTAACTGTTTATTAAAATGAACTAAAATCTTAAACACTACTAAGATAAACCAATATTTAAAGACCTTATAACTTATTTAAAGAATCTAATGCTCGCATTCACATACATATACCCAAACTAATAATATTTTGTTGTTTAATTAGCTGCCCTAAAAAAGAAATAACAGTAAAGTCTTTGTTGATTTACATTCCTGACCAAATGGAATTTTCAATGTAGACACAGTCTACATTGCTTGAAGTCCTCGCAGCCATCCGACGGGGAAAAAACAAGTTCCTCAACGATAGGAAACCCAGCAGTTCAGTTCAATAGCCAAAGTGCTACTCTTCCCCTTACAGCAATTAATACAGAAGATCAACTGTTTGCTACCACTTTCAAAAGAATCAATCTGGCTTGACTTTTCAAAATTTTGAGAGATCAATGAACAAACCAAATGTTCTTCCTTCAGTTTAAATGGTCTGAGAGTTCTCCTTTCAGATGCGAACACGCAGCTGTGTCAACTGTCTCTGAAAAGCCAATTTTCAAAGTCAAACGGCAGCATTGTATGTCCTGTTGTCCCTCTCTGTATGGTTGTATCCAGGCAACCAAGATGCACTTTCACTCGATAACTTCTGAAGCTGGCTGCCTTAAAGAAGTACTGATCTCTTACAGCCTTAAAGGCACACTGCTTATTTCCCGGGAAGAAAAAAAACAGGATCATGACAGTCCATGGACCTCACTTCTTAGACATCATCCTGAACATTTAACCAATATTTGAACTTGTCAGTAGCTTTGCCTGCACGTCCCACAATTGTTGTATCCTTTCATTCATTAGACCCCTCTGGAATATATGCTACCCAAGTACCCATTCTGGACAGTTAGCCTATGGGTGTGACAGATCTGTCATGTGTGTTATGATCACTCACTACCAGTATCCAGCCTTTGATCTACTACATTCTGTTCCTCGGAACCCTCATCACAAAACATGCTGTTTGAGGTTCAAGGTGCCTTGTTTATTTCCATCAGCTGCTCAGAGTCCAAGATTTTGTAATTAATTCCGATTAATCTTGAGGAATGAACCTTACCATTTTGATTTCCATGTTTGGTCAGTACTGTCTTACCGTCAAGATCTATTCCCTAACAATGCCTTTCCATTCCCTACGACCCTTTCTTTCATAGTATACCAAATCTCCTGAATTAAGCTCAGATGGTCTTATACGATGCCTCAGTGCTGTTTGAATTTTTTCCGAGACCTCAGCCTTGATGAAAACTTTTCTCATTGCATGCAAATCATTCTAATGTGCAGAAAAAAATTGAACTAATTGTACTACCTTCTATAACAGGAGGACTATTGCACAGCACAGAAAACAATTTGGGATTTCACCTTTAGACTAATTGAAAGGGACTATATCCTCCAAGCATCTGGAGTGGTTTTTTTTGTATTAACTGCCATGCCAGGGTGGTTGTGAATTTTTAGTCTGTTTGGATAGCTAAAATTTTATGCAGCATTTTATCGATCACCGTATGACTCCTTTCACAAAGTCCATTACTGAAAGGGCTTTCAGCTACGGTATACATTTTTTATATGCAAGTAGACATCTAATCCAACAGGATCTCCTTCTCCGAGAACCGAGTTGTTAGAAGCAGTTGTCTACTTATGTAAGACACCTCAGCACAATTCAGTAATTTAAATGCTAGTACCGATCCAGGGATCCCCAAATTGAATTTTGTCAATCTTTTATACAATCTATTGAAGTCCATGATATATTCTTCCATGGAATGACAATCTTGTTTTCCAAAACTTATCAAATTCTGATCCTGCTGCACAGACATTTAACAGATCATCTTTCTTGTAGGTTTCATCCAAGAACCCTAATAGCAAGTCCAAAGCTTCATAACTATCCAACTGGCAGTCATCCATCTCACAAAATACTTCTCATTTTACTTCTTGTAGGAAGTGACAACGCCAAAGCCATACCCTGTTTTCTTAATGGTAGGGACGTAACCCTTGTCCACATATTCACTTTATTCTTCCACTGGCCATCTGATTCAGACTCCGAGAATATCAGAGGGTAATCATATGTGGAGAATTTACGCTTGCTTTCTGCCATTTTCCACAATGGCCATGAAAATTTTAGTTTTCTGCCTGAAAAATTTCCTCTGCCACCATGTTACAATCCAGAAAGCCAATTGGTAAAAGATGGAACTGGAGCCAAACATTTTATGTATTATAAGCATTTATTTACAGATATACACATTCCAAACGTGCACCTCCTAACCCAACAACCACTGTTTCAGTCTTCCTTTTTATAGGAGCACTAGTAAATCCCAGTTAATGCCCATTACCTTCATACAATTAAAGACAATTAATAGTCATATCATATACACTGTCAATCATTTGTTAGTCAGGGTATTACACTATAGAAGTAGTCCAAGACCATTATTACCAATACTAGTTCTCAATCTTGGTGACCCTTCAAGGGCTTATTTAAAGGTTTAACCTTATTAACATCACATTGACATCTCAGAGATATACGGCTCTGAAACAGGCCCTTCGGCCCGTTGAGTCTATGCCGATCATCAACCACCCATTTATACTAATCCTACATTAATCCCATATTCCCTAACATCCCCACCTTCGCTCAATTCTCCTACCACCTACCTACACTGGGGGCAATTTACAATGACCAATTTACCTATCAACCTGCAAGTCTTTGGCTGTGGGAGGAAACCGGAGCATCTGGCGGAAACCCGGTCACAGGGAGAACTTGCAAACTCAGCACAGGCAGTACCCAAAGCCGAACCCAGGTCACTGGAGCTGTGAGGCTGCGGTGCTAACCACTGTGCCGCCTCTCACTTAATTTGTCTAGTGCAAGTTTCACTTGGCTAATATTACACATCAGGATACAGACAAAGAAAATCATTATACATTCTACTGAACACTACAGTATATGATCAAGTCATCATGGTCGTAAAAGATTCTCTAGCACTCTATTTACCATTATTCATGCTACGTATCATTTCCCACTGGCTTTCAGCTGCCCTAATTTCATTGTTGGCTCGAAAGGTGAACCCAAATATATTTTAATCAATACATTAAGAATAAGAGGATAACTAAGGAGAGAGTAGGGCCCATAAAAGACCAAAAAGGTAACCTATGTGTAAGAGCGGAGGATATTGGTATGGTTCTTAATGAGGGGGATAACGCAGATATTGTAGTTAAGGAGGAAGAGTGTGAAGTATTGGATGTGATAAACATAGGGAGAGAGGAAATATTAATGAGGTTAGCATCCTTGAAAGTTGATAAATCACCAGGGCCAGATGAAATGTATCCTAGGCTGTTAAAAGAAGCAAAAGAGGAAATAGAGAGTCTGACCATCATTTTCCAGTCCTCACTGGATACAGGTGTGGTGGCGGAGGATTGGAGAATTGCTAACATTATACCTCTGTTTAAAAAGGGAGCGAGGGATAGACTGAATAATTACAGGCCAGTCAGTCTAACCTCAGTAGTAGGAAAATTATTGCAATCTATTCTCAGAGACAGAATAAGCTGTCATTTAGAAAGGCACAGGTTAATCAAGGATAGTCAGTATGGATTTGTTCAGGGAAGATCTTCTTTGACCAACTTGATTGAATTTTTTGAAGAAGTAATAAGGAAGGTAGATGAGGATAGTGCAGTTGATGTGATCTATATGGATTTTAGCAAGGCTTTTGCCAAGGCCCCACATAGCAGACTGGTTTAAAAAAATGAAATCCCGTGGGATCCAGGGAAATGCAGCAATGTGGATACAAAATTGGCTCAGTGGCAGGAAACAAAGGGTAATTGTTGACGGCTGTTTTAGCGACCGGAGGACTGTTTCCAGTGGCGTTACGCAGGGCTCAGTACTGGGTCCCCTGCTTTTTGTGGTGCATGTTAAAGATTTGGATGTAAATGTATGGGGCATGATCAAGAAGTTTGCGGACGACACAAAGATTGGCCGTGTGGTAGATAGCGAGGAGGATAGCTGTAGGCTGCAGGAGGATATTGATGGTCTGGTCAGATGGGCAGAAAAGTGGCAAATGGAATTTAACTTGGAGAAGTGTGAGGTGATGCATTTGGGGAGGTCAAACAAGGCAAAATAATGTATCATTAATGGGAAAATACTGAGAGGTGTAGAGGAAGTAAGTGACCTTGGAGTGAATGTCCACAGATCCCAGAAGGTAGTAGGACAAGTCGATAAGGTGGTTAAGAAGGCATATGGAATCCTTTCCTTTATTAGCTGAGGTATAGAATGCAAGAGCAGGGAGATTATGCTCGAATTTAGATTTAGAGATACAGCACTGAAACAAGCCCTTCGGCCCACCGAGTCTGTGCCGACCATTAACCACCCATTTATATTAATCCTACGCTAATCCCATATTCCTACCACATCCTCACCTGTCCCTATATTCCCCTACCACCTACCTATACTAGTGACAATTTATAATGGCCAATTCACCTATCAACCTGCAAGTCTTTTGGCTGTGGGAGGAAACCGGAGCACCCGGAGGAAACCCACGCAGACACAGGGAGAACTTGCAAACTCCACACAGGCAGTACCCAGAATTGAACCCGGGTTGCTGGAGCTGTGAGGCTGCGGTGCTAACCACTGCGCCACTGTGCCCCCCAGAGTTGTTTAACTCATTGGTTAGGCCACAACTTGAGTACTGTGTGCAGTTCTGGTCACCTCATTACAGAAAAGATGTAATTCACTAGAGAGGGTACAGAGGAGATTTACGAGGATGTTGCCAGGACTGGTAAAATGCAGCTATGAGGAAAGATTGGATAGGCTGGGGTTGTTCTCCTTGGAACAGAGAAGGCTGAGGGAAGATCTGATTGAAATTTACAAAATGTTGAGGGGCCTGGATAGAGTGGAGGTGAAGGGTCTATACACCTTAGCAGGGAGGTCAGTGATGAGGGGGCATAGGTTTAAAGTGAATGGTATAAAAATTAGAGGGGAGATGAGAAAAAACTTTTTCACCCAGAGGGTGGTGATGGTCTGGAACTTACTGCCTGAAAAGGTAGTTGAGGCAGAGACTCTGAACTCATTCAAAAGGAGTCTGGATATGCACCTCAAGTGCCGTAAGCTGCAGGGTTACGGACCAAATGCCGGAAGCTGGGATTAGAATAGGTGGATTGTTTTTCGGGCGGCACAGACACAGTGGGCCAAGTGGCCTCTTTTCGTGCCTTAAACTTTCTATGATTCTAAGAAAAACTCAACCCTGAATTGTATAAAGCCAAATTCTATGCCCCTCTTTAATTTCAATTCTTTTGATAGGTTCACTGTATATTGTATTTCATTAAAAATTCAGTTTTGCTATAAAGCATATGAGAGTGCCTTGATTAAAAGTTGTCCAATGCTTGTGAGACAGTTAGCCATTCTTCAATGCATCTTTATCATACATTTCCTTGTGCCAGTTGCTTCATGCACAACATATCACTTTTATACAGACTCCAGTATCCCAATATCAGACCGGACCTGGCATTAGGCACAAGCTGTTGCTGAACTTTTAAGTTACCTCATCAAAAAATTGAAGGTCTTTCCTCATTGTCCCTGCATGGAAACAGCTACTGGGAGTGAGTGTCATGCAATACATTTGTTGCAATTCAATTTTGAACTGGCTTTTTAGTTGAAGACAGTTTGTTCAACACATCTAGCAATGCAAAACTGGGCATTCATGAGGCGCTGTGGGCCATCAGCAGCAGCAGAATTGTACTCGACCACAATCTGTAACCTCATGGCCCGGCAAATCCCCCACTCTACCATTACCATCGAGGCAGGAGAACAACCCTGGTTCAATGAATAGTGGTGAAGCTACAACACAGGACTATCTGCGTGCCAAACTGTATAAGCAGTATGCGATAGATAGAGCTAAGCAATCCTATAACCAACGGATCAGATCCAGCCGTGAATGGTGGTGGACAATCGAACAACTATCTGGAGGAGGTGGCTCCACAAATATCCCCATCCTCAATGCTGGGGGAGCCCAGCACATCAGTGCGAAAGATGAGGCTGAAGCATTTGCAACAATCTTCAGCCAGAAGTGCCGAGTTGATGATCCATCTCGGCCTCTTCCTGAAGTCACGAGCATCACAGATGCCAGACGTCAGCCAATTTGATTCATTCCGCGTGATATCAGGAAACGACTGAAGTCACTGGCCCCTGACAATATTCCAGCAATAGTACGGAAGACCTATGCTCCAGAACTTGCCGTGCCCCTAGCCAAGCTGTTCCACGATAGCTACAACACTGGCATCTACCCTGCAATGTGGAAAATTGCCCAGGTATGCCCGGTACACAAAAAGCAGTACAAGCCCAACCCGGCCAATTACCGCCCCATCAGCCTCCTCTCAATCATCAGTAAAGTGATGGAAGGTGTCATCAACAGTGCCATCAAGCGGCACTTGCTGAGCAATAACCTGCTCAGTGATGCTCAGTTTGGGTTCCGCCAGGACCACTCAGCTCCTGACCTCATTACAGCCTTGGTTCAAACATGGACAAAAGAGCTGAACTCAAGAGGTGAGGTGAGAGTGACTGCCCTTGACTTCAAGGCAGCATTTGACCAAGTATGGCCTAAAGGAGTCCTAGCAAAACTGAGGTCAATGGGAATCAGGGGGAAAACCCTCCGCTGTTTGGAGTCATACCTAGCACAAAGGAAGATGGTTGTGGTTGTTGGAGGTCAATCATCTGAGCTCCAGGACATCACTGCAGGAGTTCCTCAGAGTAGTGTCCTAGGCCCAACCATCTTCAGCTTCTTCATCAATGACCTTCAATCATAAGGTCAGAAGTGGGGATGTTCACTGATGATTGCACAATGTTCAGAACCATTTGTGACTCCTCAGACACTGAAGCAGCCCCAATAGAAATGCAGTAAGACTTGGACAGTATCCAGGCTTGGGCTGATAAGTGGCAAGTAACATTTGTGCCACACAAGTGCCAGGCAATGACCATCTCCAACAAGAGAGAATCTAGCCACCTCTCCTTGACATTCAATTGCATTACCATCGCTGAATCCCCCACTATCAACATCCTAGAAGTTACTATTGACCAGAAACTGAACTGGAGTAGCCATATAAATACCGTGGCTACAAGAGCAGGTCAGAGGCTAGGAATCCTGCGGCGAGTAACTCACCTCCTGACTCTCCAAAGCCTGTCCACCATCTACAAGGCACAAGTTAGGACTGTGATGGAATACTCTCCACTTGCCTGGATGGGTGCAGCTCCAACAATACTCAAGAAGCTCGACACCATCCAGGACAAAGCAGCCCATCTACAAACATTCACTCCCTCCACCACTGACGCACAGTGGCAGCTGTGTGTACCATCTACAAGATGCACTGCAGCAACGCACCAAGGCTCCTTAGACAGCACCTTCCAAATCCGCGACCTCTACCAACTAGAAGGACAAGGGCAGGAAATGCATGGGAACACCACCACCTGCAAGTTCCCCTCCATGTTTCATACCATCCTGACTTGGAACTATAATCGCCGTTCCTTCACTGTCACTGGGTCAAAATCCTGGAACTCCCTTCCTAACAGCACTGTGGGTGTACCTACCCCACATGGACTGCAGCGGTTCAAGAAGGCTGCTCACCACCACTTCTCAAGGGCAATTAGGGATGGGCAATAAATGCTAGCCTGGCCAGCAACGCCCACATCCCATGCATGCATAATAAAAAGAAATTTGGGATAGTAACTGTAGGTGTTGTCCATAGTTTACCAGTAAAGGGAATTGATCTACTCCTAGGAAATGGTTTGGCAGGATCAAAAATATCAGTTTCTCCTATGGTTTAGGAGGAACCATGTGAAATTAAGGAAACGGAGCAATTACAGGAGCAAGTTCCGAGAATATTTCCAGCATGTGCAGTTACCCGAGCATTGGCTAAACAGGATCCATTGTCGGAGGTAAAAGGGGCACCACAAATAGATAATCAGGCGTCTGAAACCTTATTTGAGGATTTAGATAATCCATATGAGATATTTAACAGATCGTCTATCATTGCAGCACAACAAGCTGATCCAGAGATCTACCAAATAGCACAGACTGCTCTGTCAGAAGCTGAAGTGAAAGGAGTTCCGGAAGGCTATTATATGGCAAACAGGATTTTGAGGAGGAAATGAATACCACCTCTTAGACCTGCTGGCGAAGACTGGACAGTTATTGAACAAATAGAGGTACCACCTAAATATCGCCAAGGATTATTAAGGTTAACATGCAACATTCCCTTTTCAGGACATAAGGGAATTCGGAAGACCAAATCACACATAAGCAAACATTATTACTGGCCATGTCTTACAAAGGATGTGAAACAATTTTGTAGGGCATGCCACACCTGTCAAATGGTGGGAAAACCACAACCTATCATAAAACCAGGGGTTGAGGTATTAGTGTTGTTACCATCACAGGGAGAAGTGGCCCATATAGTGATCAAAAGAGTCGGTAAAGTAGATTACCTGATTGACATCCCTGATCACCGAATGAAGAACCGGTTGTGTCATATTAATTTGCTCAAACCATATCACCGCAAGGAGGAGAATAAGCCAGTGCAGGTATGTCAGGTAATTGGGACTGTGGAGAAGGAAAAGGATAACGAGGATGAGGCAGAAGTAGGCCTAGGGAATTCTCAGATTGAACCTCCAACTATCCAATCAGCGAATGCAGAATGGCTAGGAAAATTAAACAATAAGCTTTTACACTTAGAGGTAAAACAGCGTGAAATCCTAACCAGGATTTTCATAACGTTTCAAAAAGTTTGTAGGGATAAGCCAAGATGTACAACCTTAGCCACACATGATGTGGGTATAGGGGGAGCCATTCCTTTAAAACAACATTTTTGTCGCTTAGGTCCAGACAGTCAGGCCCAAGTGGAAGCAGAGGTACAATGCATGCTGAATGGCAGCTTAGATGAACCTAGTCAGGACAGCTGGAATTCACAGATGGTCTTGGTGACTAAACCTGGTGGGACGGCTCAAACCTGCATCGGAATATGCGGTTTGCCTTTAAGGCTTGCAAGGTATCAATATTGCTTTAGGAACCAGCAAGTCTCAGGAGTTATAGAAAGGTGCATTTTCGTTGCCTTAGAAACAGCCGTTTGGAGACTGCGATTCAAAGGGTGCCTTCTCAATACCATGGAAACAGCTACTGGGAGTGAGTCTCATGCAATACATTTGTTACAATTCAATTTTGAACTGGCTTTTTAGTTGAAGACAGTTTGTTCGAACACAGACAGAAGACACAGATAGCTGTGATGAGCACACCTGAAAAAGAGCGCTCAACCATTTAAACTGAAGGAAGAGGATTTTTGTCTGTTTATTATTATCTCTCAAAATTCTAAAAAAAAAGTCAAGCCAAAACAGAGATCTCTGTTCATTTAAATTGAAGAAAGGAAAGTTAGACTGTGACAATCTTTTATCCCTCAAAAACTCTAAAGTCAGCTTGATTCCATTGAAAGTATTTGCAAGCCATTAATAGTTGAAATTCACTGGAGAAGGAAAGCAACATTCTGTGAGGACCTCGAGCAACATTGGACTGTAAATTTGCAAGGACTCTAATTTTTTTCTGTTTTAAATGTTGTTTATATCTTCATAGTGTTTAAGAATTTAGTTCTTCTAATTAAAGAGTTAATTTGTTTATTTAAAGACACCTGGTTTGGTTAGCCTCATTTGGGGGTTGATGGAGGGTACAATTTGGCTGGGTCTTTCTTTAATTTGTAAAGTTTTAAATGATATGTTAATTCAATCCTGTTGCTCCACAGATTGCCTATCAGTGCGTTTCTCCCACCGCAATCAGAATCGTATATTTTGATTAGGGGCTTTGACTGGAGCGGTCGGTGAAAATAACTGTTCGATGTGATTCCACGATTGGACAGCACTTGCTGAACAATCTCGAGTGTGCTAAGAATTACGCTAACAACCACTTTATGAATATCAATCAGGCTTGCAATGTGGCTCACTTACGCTTGCTAGAAGTTACATATATTCATATGCAGGGACCTGTACTCTGTAGGCAAAAGGAACATGTCCAGGCTTTGCGCCTTTTTTGAAATGAACAAAAGCATGAGGAACAGTAGTTCCCGGTGCATTCTCCATTGCAATGCCTCGAACAATCAGCACCCTTTTCTCATGCAGTATAAATTGTTGCTCCTTTTGGTATTTGGCATTCTTACATCTGTCCTAATGAGTGCAAGACAAAAAACTTCAACAGCATGTCTCAATTTGTTCAGCTGTACTCAGGTTCTGTACTACCAAGTGATTACGCTATAATTCTTGCACCTCTGTAATTTTCTAGAAAATTTGTTCCTCTATATCTTTCCCACTAGTTGGTAGCCTATAAAATTCACCCAGCAATGTTATGATACCTCTGTTGTTTCTTAGCTCTAACCAAATTGATTATGTCCTTGACCCCTCTAGGACAACCTCTCTCTCTCCAACACTGTGATGTTCTCCTTAATACTGCTGCCCCTCCTCCTATCTTGCCTGAACACCTTGTATCCAGGAATATTTACTACCCAGTCCTGACCATTTTTTGAGCCAGATCTCCATTATTGCCACAACTTCATATTCCCACATCGCTATCTGTGCCTGCAGCTCAACCTTACCACACTCCGCGCATTCACATACATGAACAGTAAACCTAATTTAACTTTATTACATTCTCTCTTACTCAGACCTCACCTAATACCTTACTATTTCTTAATCTAATGCCATTTTTAGTTCCCAATTCTCTGTGCAACTTGGTTTTCCTCGCTAACATTACCTCCTGTTTCCCACAATAGGTTTTGATATACCCTTAAGTATCTCAATTGGCTACTAGCCATTTAATGGTGGGTAGCATGCCCCCCCCACCACCCTGGGCAGGATTAGAAATGGGCGGTGCGAAATTCTGCGCCTGCCTGCCTCTGAGTGTTGATCGCCCTTGGAGGCATTCAGTGGATCGCCCACTGCCTCCTGCTGTTCCTCCAGCATAGACCTCTGTGGTGTAAAGAAGACACAAGTCAATGGATGTGGTATCTCTGCAGCCCTTCCGCTGCCCAATTCCTTATTGACCACCATTTTCAAAGTTTGCACATAAGATGAAATATGCGGTATTGGGTCCAGAAATGTATCATTTCTCATGCATCAGATGTTCACCCGCTCTCAAACAAACCCCCATAACACCCTCAAGCCATGGCATGCCCTGATGAGAATCTGGATATCACCAGGGCCTCCTCTTCCATTGGCATCAGGGTGGCTATGTGGCCACTCCACCCCCACTGCACCCCTGTCCCAGACGTTATGTGCTCTCTTTTCCTACAAGGTGAATGAGTGGAGTTTCAGGAATGATAGGGCTAGCATTGGCAACTGTGATGGCATTGTGCTTACTATCGATGTTATGCTTCCATCCTCACTTCTTCCCTGGGTGGCCATGCTGCTACTGCCTCCTTTGTACACTGCATGGCCCAGGGCACACAAGACTCTGTTATACTGGGATTTCTAATAGCTGGACATTTGCAGTGCAAACTTTCACTTCTGGCACATGCGGATTTGATTCCACTCACCTTGGTCAGATCTCAGAAGAAATAAAGCAGACAATGCTGGTTTAATCTCTCCTGCCCTTTGCCCTATCACACACCTTCCCTTTTGTTCTCTTCCCCACCACTCCGCCACCCCACCCCCACTTGCTTAAAACCTAATACTTTTCTAACCTTTGCCAGTTCTGATGAAAAGTCACAGACCTGTAACGTTAACTCTGCTTCTCTCTCCACAATTGTAGTCGATATCTCTGTCTCGAATCTCTCCAGTTCAGAGTCATTGAGCTGGAGTGTGAGTTGGAGACAATCTAACACATAAGGGAGGAGGAGCAGTATCTGGACAGTTTGCTCCAGATTTCGTTCACACAGTGGGGTTGGTGTGACCAATATTGTGCAGTGTAAGGGAAACCCAGGTGAAATAGAGAACGAGGGTTCACCGAAACTGATTCTATTCAATAGGTACGATGTACTTGCTACAAGTGAGGAGAAGGACATAGACTGTCGGAAGGCTAGCCAAAATGCTGGAGCAGGAAGCTGTGCAAAGGGAGGGTGGGGAACGAAATGTGGTAGTTTGAGATGATCCAATAACTCGGTGGCAGAGAGCATCCTTTGTAAACAGGATCAAGAGTCCTATATGGTATGTTGCCTGCTTGGTATTACCCAAGCTACATGCAAATTGGCATCAGGATAAGCAGATTAAGGAGGTGAACATGTGGCTGAAGGAGTGGTGTGGGAAAGAGGGGTTCCATTTCATGGGACAATGGCAGCAGTACTGGTACAGGAAAGAACTGTACCATTGGAATGGGTTCCACCTGAACTGGGAAGGAAAGAGGTGTGAACATTGCAGATACCCTAACAATAACCTTCCAAAGTTCTCTTGACTTAGAAACCATTCCTTTAGATTTAAAAACTGTGCACGTCACTCCGTTATTTAAGAAAGATAAGAGAAGGAAACCAGTTAGTCTAACATCTGTTGTCAGGAAATTACTAGAGCCTGTAATTAAGGATAGGGTGACTGAATCCTTGAAAATGTTTTGCTAATTGGAGAGAACCAGCATGAATTTGTAAAGGGTAGGTCATACCTGATGAATCTGATTTAATTTTTTGAAGAGATGACTAAGTAGTGGACAGGGGAATGTCTATGGATGCCATTTATGTGGACTTCCTTATAAGAGACTGTTAGCCAAAGCTGAAATCCATGGAATTTAAGGCAAATTATTGACCTGGTTAGGAAATTGCTTGAATAGCATGAGACAGATAGTAGGGATAATGGGCAGGTATTCTAATTGGCAGCAAGTGACTAGTAGTGTCCTGCAATGATCTGTGTTGGGGCCTCAACTATTCACCACATTTATTAACAACTTAGCTGAAGGGATAGAAATCTACATATCCAGTTCTGAGTACCACACTCTAGAAAGGATATATTAGCCTTGGAGGGAGTGCAGTGTAGGTCTACCAGAATGGTACCTGGACTCCAAGGGTTAAATTATGAGGAGGGATTACTCAGATTAGCTTTGGAATTCAGAAGGCTAAGGGACAATTTTCTACAAAGTATTCTAGATATTAAAGGGAACATATAGAACACATTGAGAGAAACTATTTCTGCTGATTGAGGATTCCAGGACTGGGGTGGCATAGTGTAAAAATTAGACCCAGACCTTTCAAGAGTACTTCTGCACACAAAGGTAGATGTTAAAGATCTCTGGCAACATTTAAGAACAACAATTTGCATTAATGTAGCACCTCTAGTATATAGGACATAAAACATTGCACCTGGAAACAGCAATTGATACTCGATCAGTTGTTAATTTTAAAACCAAACTTGCTAGATTTTTGTTTACCAAAGTATTAAGGGATATGGGGCAAAGGTGGTCTATGGAGTTAGGTTGTGGATCGGCCATGATCTTACTGAATGGTGGTACAGGCTCAAGGAGCTATATGCCCTAATTCTGTTCTTGTGTTCCCTGAGTGCTTCTTCGAAGTGTTGTTTTCACCAGCTGATTCGTCAGCTGAGGGAGGGCAGTAGTTGGTAATCAACATGAACTTTCCTTACGCATGTTTGATGCCAGTGACTTTATGGGGTTCAGATTCAACTCCCTGAGCCACTCCTTCTATCTACCCCCTTGCTACCACTTCTGGTGAGTCTGTCCTGCCTGTGGGAGAGGTGATGGAGGAGTCTGGGACTTTGGTTGAAAGGTATAATTCTTTGCATAGGATTATTCCAGGCTTCTGCTTGACCAGTTTGTGGTGATAGCTCTCTTAATTTTGGCACAAGTCCCCAGCTGATAACACAGAGAACTTTGCAGGGTTGACTGGACTGCATATGCCTGTGTTGTGTCCATTGCCTAAGTCAATGTCAGGTGGTATGTATGGTTTTATTCTCACTATATATTGTTGTAAGTGAGTGACTTGCTAGGCCATTTCAGGGACTGTTACGAGTCAACCGCATTGTTGTGGATTTGGAGTCACATATAAGCCAGACCAGGTAATGATAACAGATTTCCTTACCTAAAGATCATTGGTGAATCAAATAAGTTTTTACAACAGTCTGGTAATGTATGGTTGCCTTTACTGATATTAGCTTACCGTTACTGACTTTTTATTCCAGATCTATTTAATTAACTGAATTTAAATTTCCCAGCTGCGGTGGTAGGATTTAAACATAAGTTGCCAGATCATTGGTCCAGGTCTCTGGATAGTCCATACATAATCACTGCTACCGTTACCATGTGCCAGTGTGAATGCTGTAAAGCTATTGTACTGTTGTTACTGCCTTGTAATATTGCAGAAGTAGGTGGTCACCCCGCAGCTTAAGAGAGTGCAGTCAGAGAGGGACTGGGTGGCTGCCAGAATGACATGATGGGCAAGGCAGGAGTCCTCGGAGGGCATCCCACTTTCTAACCAGTATTCAGTTCTGAGTCCTGATGGGAGAGAGGGTTCCTCTGGAGAGTGCAGCGAGAGTCATGACCAGAGCACCATGGGTGGCTCAGCTGTGCAGGGAGGGAGGAGAAAAGACAGGAAAGCAATAGTGGTCGGGGATTCTATGGTTAGGGGAACAGACAGGCGTTTCTGTGGTCGCAGACATGATTTCAAGATGGTATGCTGCCTCCCTGGTGCAAGGGTCATGGATATCACCAAGCAGCTACAGAGCATTCTGGAGGGCGAGGGTGCACAGCCAGAGGTCATGGTCCACATTGGTACCAACAATATACAGAGAAATAAAGGAACATCAGTGGCAAACCAGTGGGAGGCATTCAAAAGCGAGATTCTACAGGCACAGTATAGACATGTCCCCATAAAGAAAAAGAGTGTTTTTTTTATTCGTTCATGGGATGTGGGCATCGCTGGCTGGGCCAGCACTTATTGCGCATCCCTAATTGACCTTGAGAAGGTGGTGGTAAGCTGCCTTCTTGAACTGCTGCAGTCCATGTGAGGTAGGTACACCTACAGTGCTGTTAGGAAAGGAGTTCCAGGAGTTTGACCCAGTGACAGTCAAGGAACGGCGATATAATTCCAAGTCAGGATGGTGTGTCACTTGGAGGGGAACTTGCAGGTGGTGGTGTTCCCATGCATTTGCTGCCCTTGTCCTTCTAGTTGGTAGAGGTCTTCGGTTTGGAAGGTGCTGTCTAAGGAGCCTTGGTGCGTTATTGCAGTGCATCTTGTAGATGGTACACACTGCTACCACTGTGCGTTGGTGGTGGAGGGAGTGAATGTTTGTGAGAGGGGGTGCCAATCAAGCGGGCTGCTTTGTCCTGGATGGTGTTGAGCTTCTTGAGTATTGTTGGAGCTGCGCCCATCCAGGCAAGTGGAGAGTATTCCATCACACCCCTGACTTGTGCCTTGTAGATTTTGGACAGGCTTTGGGGAGTCAAGAGATGAGTTACTCGCCGTAGGATTCCCAGTCTCTGACCTGCTCTTGTAGCCACAGTATTTATATGGCTACTCCAGTTCAGTTTCTGGTCAATAGTAACCTCTATGATGTTGATAGTGGGGGATTCAGCGATGGTAATGCCATTGAATGTTAAGGGGAGATGGTTAGATTCTCTCTTGTTGGAGATGGTCATTGCCTGGCACTTGTGTGGCCCGCATGTTACTTGCCACTTATCAGCCCAAGCCTGGATATGGTCCAAGTCTTGCTGCATTTCTACACGGACTGCTTCAGTGTCTGAGGAGTCACGAATGGTTCTGAATATGGTGTGATCATCAGTGAACATCCCCACTTCTGACCTTATGATTGAAGAAAGGTCATTGATGAAGCAAGTTGAAGATGGTTGGGCCTAGGACACTACCCTGAGGAACTCCTGCAGTGATGTCCTGGAGCTGAGGTGATTGACCTCCAACAACAACAACCATCTTCCTTTGCATTAGGTATGACTCCAAACAGCGGAGGGTTTTCCTTCTGATTCCCATTGATCTCAGTTTTGCTAGGACTCCTTTATGCCATACTCCGTCAAATGCTGCCTTGATGTCAAGGGCAGTCACTCTCACCTCACCTCTTGAGTTCAGCTCTTTTGTCCATGTTTGAACCAAGGCTGTAATGAGGTCAGGAGCTAAGTGGCCCTGGCGGAACCCAAACTGAGCAGCTTATTGCTAAGCAAGTGCCGCTTGAGGGCACTGTTGATGACACCTTCCATCACTTTACTGATGATTGAGAGGAGGCTGATGGGGCGGTTATTGGCCGGGTTGGACTTGCCCTGCTTTTTGTGTACAGGACATACCTGGACAATTTTCCACATTGCAGGGTAGATGCCAGTGTTGTAGCTGTGCTGGAACAGCTTGGCTAGTGGGGGCGGCAAGTTTCTGGTCTTCAGTACTATTGCCGGAATATGGTCAGGGCCCATAGCCTTTGCAGTATCCAGTGCCTTCAGTCGTTCCTTGATATCACACGGAGTGAATCTAATTGGCTGAAGTATGGCATCTGTGATGCTGGTGACTTCAGGAGGAGGCCGGGATGGATCATCAACTCGGCACTTCTGGCTGAAGATTGTTGCAAATGCTTCAGCCTTATCTTTCGCACTGATGTGCTGGGCTCCCCCATCAATGAGGATGGGGATATTTGTGGACCCATCTCCTCCAGTTAGTTGTTTAATTGTCCACCACCATTCATGGCTGGATGTGGCAGGACTGCAGAGCTTAGATCTGATCCATTGGTCATGGGATTGCTTAGCTTTGTATCGCATGCTGCTTATGCAGTTTGGCATGCAGATAGTCCTGTGTTCTAGCTTCACCAGGTTGACACCTCATTTTGAGGTATGCCTGGTGCTGCTCCTGGCATGCTCTCTTGCACTCTTCATTGAACCAGGGTTGGTCTCCTGGCTTGATGGTAATGGTAGAGTGGGGGATATGCCGAGCCATGAGGTTACAGATTGTGGTTGAGTACAATTCTGCTGCTGCTGATGGCCCACAGTGCCTCATGGATGCCTAGTTTTGCATGCTAGATCTGTTCGAATTCTATCCCATTTAGCACGGTGGTAGTGCCACACAACACGAAGGAGGGTATCCTCAATGTGAAGGCGGGACTTCATCTCCACAAGACTGTGCTGTGGTCACTCCTACCAACACTGTCATGGACAGATGCATCTGCGGCAGGCAGATTGGTGAGGACGAGGTCAAGTAGGTTTTTCCCTCTTGTTGTTTCCCTCACCACCTGCTGCAGACCCAGTCTAGCAGCTATGTCCTTGAGGACTCTGCCAGTTCGGTCAGTAGTGGTGCTACCGAGCCACTTATGGTGATGGACATTGAAATCCCCCACCCAGAGTACATTCTGTGACCTTGCCACCCTCAGTGCTTCCTCCAAGTGGTGTTCAACATGGAGTATTACTGACTCATCAGCTGAGGGAGGGCGGTACGTGGTAATCAGCAAGAGGTTTCCTTGCCCATGTTTGACCTGATGCCATAAGACATCATGGAGTCCGGAGTTAATGTTGAGGACTCCCAGGGCAACTCCCTCCCTACTGTATACCACTGTGCCGCCACCTCTGCTGGGTCTGTCCAGTCGGTGGGACAGAACATAGCCAGGGATAGTGATGGCTGTGTCTGGGACATTGTCTGTAAGGTATGATCCCGTGAGTATGACTATGTCAGGCTGTTGCTTGACTAGTCTGTGGGACAGCTCTCCCAACTTTGGCACACGCCCCTAGATGTTAGTAAGGGAGACTTTGCAGGGTCAACAGGGCTGGGTTTGCCGTAGTCGTTTTCGGTGCCTAGGTCGATGCCGGGTGGTCTGTCCGATTTCATTCCTTTTTATTGACTTCGTAGAGGTTAGATACAACTGAGTGGCTTGCTAGGCCATTTCAGAGGGCATGTAAGAGTCAACCACATTGCTGTGGGTCTGGAATCACATGTCGGCCAGACCAGGTAAGGACAGCAGATTTCCTTCCCTAAAGGACATTAGTGAACCAGATGGGTTTTTACGACATTCGACAATGGTTTCATGGCCATCATGAAACTAGCTTTTTAAATAAAAATTGAATTCTACTGTGGTGGGATTTGAATCCATGCCCTCAGAGTAATACGCAGGGTCTCTGGGTTACTAGCCCAGTGAGATACTGCCAAATCTAGATCCTAAACACTGATGTAGATCGGTTGAGTCAAATGGCTTGAAAAAAATGCAGTGGCGTGATCAGCATGTTATTCCACCTCTTGTGTAACTTGCCAGAAGAGTAATTCAACCAAAAGAGGGAGATATTTTCTGCAATACCCGACTGAGTTTTCTAATGGATCATGGCAATGTCTAGAAGCATACAGGGTAAGATAAAGCAGAAAAAGAAAGCTTATAACCCTCACCAGAAGCTTAATACTTTAGAAAGTCTACAGGAGTATAGAAAGTGCAGGGGTGAAGTAACAAAGGAAATTAGGAAAGCAAAGAGAGGACATGAAAAAATATTGGCAGGTAAAATCATGGAAAACCAAAGATGTTTTATCAGTACATTAAGAGCAAGAGGATAACTAAGGAAAGGGTAGGGCCTATCAGATGTACAAGGGAACTGTTGTGTGGATGCAGAAGAAGTTTTTTGTCTCTGTTTTCACAATAAGAGGGATGATGATGAGGTGATGTGAGAGTGTTTGCCCTTGACATCAAGGCAGCATTTGTCTGAGCATGGCATCAAGGAGCCCTCGCAAAACTGGAGTTAATGGGAATCAGAGGGAAAACTCTCCACTGGTTGGAATCATACCTAGCGCAAAGGAAGATGGTTGTGGTTGTTGGAGGTCAATCATCTCAGCTCCAAGACATCACTGCAGGAGTTCCTCGGTAGTGTGCTTGGCCCAACCATCTTTAGCTGCTTCATCAATGATCTTCCTTCGGTCATAAAGTCAGAAGTGGGGATGTTCGCTGATGATTGCACAATGTTCAGCACCATTTGTGACTCCTCAGATACTGAAGCAGTCTGTGTAGAAATGCAGCAAGACCTGGACAATATCCAGGCTTGGGCTGATAAGTGGCAAGTAACATTTGCGCCACACAAGTGCCAGGCAATGACCATCTCCAACAAGAGAGAATCTAACCATCTTCCTATGGCATTCAATGGCATTGCGATCGCTGAATCCCCACTACCAACATAGTGGGGGTTACCATTGACCAGAAACTGAACTGGACCAGCCATATAAATAACATGGTGACAAGAGCAGGTCAGAGGCTAGGAATCCTACGGCGAGTAACTCACCTCCTGACTCCCCAAAGCCTATCCACCATCTACAAGGCAGAGTCAGGAGTGTGATGGAATACTCTCCACTTGATGGAGGGTACACCCTGGATGGGTGTAGCTCCAACAACACTCAAGAAGCTTGACACCATCCAGGACAAAGCAGCCCGCTTGATTGGCACCCCATCCACAAATGTTCACTCCCTCCACCACTGACGCACAGTGGCAGCAGTGTGTACCATCTACAAGATGCACTGCAGCAATGCACCAAGGCTTCTTAGACAGCACCTTCCAAACCCGCGACCTCTACCACCTAGAAGGACCAGGGCAGCAGATGCATGGAAACAACACCACCTACAAGTTCCCCTGCAAGCCACACACCATCCTGACTTGGAACTATTTTGCTGTTCCTTCACTGTCGCTGGGTCAAAATCCTGGAACTCCCTTCCTAACAGCACTGTAGATGTACCTACCCCACATGGACTGCAGCAGTTCAAGAAGGCAGCTCACCACCACTTTCTCAAGGGCAGTTAGGGATGGGCAATAAATGCTGACCTAGCCAGCGACTCCACATCCCAGGAACGAATAAATAAAAAAAATGATGCAGACATTGCAGTCAAAGAGGATGAGTATGAAATATTCAATACAATAAACATGATGGGACAGGAAGTAGTAGAGGGTCTGACATCCTTGAAAGTGGATAAATTATCAGGACCAGATGGATTGTATTCCAGGCTGTTAAAGGAAGCCAGGGAGGAAATACCGGATGCAAAGAACAAAGAAAATTACAGCACAGGAACTGGCCCTTCGGCCCTCCAAGTCTACGCCGATCCAGATCCTCTATCTAAACATGACGCCTATTTTCTAAGGGTCTGTATCTCTTTACTTCCTGCCCATTCATGTATCTGTCTAGATACATCCGCTGGTAATGCGTTCCATGCACCCACCACCCTCTGCGTAAAGAACTTTCCACGCATATCCCCCCTAAACTTTTCCCCTTTCACTTTGAACTCGTGTCCCCTTGTAATTGAATCCCCCACTCTGGGAAAAAGCTTCTTGCTATCCACCCTGTCTATACCTCTCATGATTTTGTACACCTCAATCAGGTCCCCCCTCAACCTCCGTCTTTCTAATGAAAATAATCCTAATCTACTCAACCTCTCTTCATAGCTAGCGCCCTCCATACCAGGCAACATCCTGGTGAACCTCCTCTGCACCCTCTCCAAAGCATCCACATCCTTTTGGTAATGTGGTGACCAGAACTGCACGCAGTATTCCAAATGTGGCCGAACCAAAGTCCTATACAACTGTAACATGACCTGCCAACTCTTGTACTCAATACCCCGTCCGATGAAGGAAAGCATGCCGTATGCCTTCTTGACCACTCTATTTACCTGCGTTGCCACCTTCAGGGAACAATGGACCTGAACACCCAAATCTCTCTGTACATCAATTTTCCCCAGGACTTTTCCATTTACTGTATAGTTCACTCTTGAATTGGATCTTCCAAAATGCATCACCTCACATTTGCCCTGATTGAACTCCATCTGCCATTTCTCTGCCTAACTCTCCAGTCTATCTATATTCTGCTGTATTCTCTGACAGTCCCCTTCACTATCTGCTACTCCACCAATCTTAGTGTTGTCTGCAAACTTGCTAATCAGACCACCTATACTTTCCTCCAAATCATTTATGTATATCACAAACAACAGTGGTCCCAGCACGGATCCCTGTGGAACACCACTGGTCACACATCTCCATTTTGAGAAACTCCCTTCCACTGCTACTCTCTGTCTCCTGTTGCCCAGCCAGTTCTTTATCCATCTAGCTAGTACACCTTGGACCCCATGCGACTTCACTTTCTCCATCAGCCTACCATGGGGAACCTTATCAAACGCCTTACTGAAGTCCATGTATATGACATCTACAGCCCTTCCCTCATCAATCAACTTTGTCACTTCCTCAAAGAATTCTATTAAGTTGGTAAGACATGACCTTCCCTGCACAAAACCATGTTGCCTATCACTGATAAGCCCATTTTCTTCCAGATGGGAATAGATCCTATCCCTCAGTATCTTCTCCAGCAGCTTCCCTACCACTGACGTCAGGCTCACCGGTCTATAATTACCTGGATTTTCCCTACTACCCTTCTTAAGCAAGGGGACAACATTAGCAATTCTCCAGTCCTCCGGGACCTCACCCGTGTTTAAGGATGTTGCAAAGATATCTGTTAAGGCCCCAACTATTTCCTCTCTCGCTTCCCACATAGATCCCATCCGGACCTGGGGACTTGTCCACCTTAATGCCTTTTAGAATACCCAACACTTCCTCCCTCCTTATGCCGACTTGACCGAGAGTAATCAAACATCTGTCCCTAACCTCAACATCCGTCATGTCCCTCTCCTCGGTGAATACCGATGCAAAGTACTCGTTTAGAATCTCACCCATTTTCTCTGACTCCACGCATAACTTTCCTCCTTTGTCCTTGAGTGGGCCAATCCTTTCTCTAGTTACCCTCTTGCTCCTTATATATGAATAAAAGGCTTTGCGATTTTCCTTAACCCTGTTTGCTAAAGATATTTCATGACCCCTTTTAGCCCTCTTAATTCCTCGTTTCAGATTGCGCCTACAATCCCAATATTCTTTCAAAGCTTCGTCTTTCTTCAGCCGCCTAGACCTTATGTATGCTTCCTTTTTCCTCTTAGCTAGTTTCACAATTTCACCTGTCATCCATGGTTCCCTAATCTTGCCATTTCTATCCCTCATTTTCACAGGAACATGTCTCTCCTGCACGCTAATCAACCTCTCTTTAAAAGCCTCCCACATATCAAAAGTGGATTTACCTTCAAACAGCTGCTCCCAATCTACATTCCCCAGCTCCTGCCGAATTTTGGTATAGTTGGCCTTCCCCCAATTTAGCACTCTTCCTTTAGGACCACTCTCGTCTTTGTCCATGAGTATTCTAAAACTTACGGAATTGTGATCACTATTCCCAAAGTAGTCCCCTACTGAAACGTCAACCACCTGGCCCGGCTCATTTCCCAACACCAGGTCCAGTATGGCCCCTTCCCGAGTTGGACTATTTACATACTGCTCTAGAAAACCCTCCTGGATGCTCCTTACAAATTCTGCTCCATCTAGACCTCTAACATTAAGTGAATCCCAGTCAATGTTGGGAAAATTAAAATCTCCTATCACCACCACCCTGTTGCTCCTACAGCTTTCCATAATCTGTTTACATATTTGTACCTCTATCTCACGCTCGCTGTTGGGAGGCCTGTAGTACAGCCCCAACATTGTTACCGCACCCTTCCTATTTCTGAGTTCTGCCCATATTGCCTCACAGCTCGAGTCCTCCATAGTGCCTTCCTTCAGCACAGCTGTGATATCCTCTTTGACCAGTAATGCAACTCCTCCACCCCTTTTACCTCCCTCTCTATCCCGCTTGAAGCATCGGTATCCTGGGATATTTAGTTGCCAATCATGCCCTTCCCTTAACCAAGTCTCAGTAATAGCAATAACATCATACTCCCAGGTACTAATCCAAGCCCTAAGTTCATCTGCCTTACCTACTACACTTCTTGCATTAAAACAAATACACCTCAGACCACCAGTCCCTTTGCTTTCATCATCTGCTCCCTGCCTACTCTTTCCCTTAGTCACGCTGACTTCATTATCTAGTTCCTTACAGGCTTTAGTTACTACATCCTTACTCTCCACTGACCTTATTTGGTTCCCATCCCCCTGCCACATTAGTTTAAACCCTCCCCAACAGCGTTAGCAAAAGCACCCCCAAGGACATTGGTTCCAGTCCGGCCCAGGTGTAGACCGTCCAATTTGTAATAGTCCCACCTCCCCCAGAACCGGTCCCAATGTCCCAAAAATCTGAACCCCTCCCTCCTGCACCATCTCTCAAGCCACGCATTCATCCTGACTATTCTTTTATTTCTGCTCTGACTATCACGTGGCACTGGTAGCAATCCTGAGATTACGACCTCTGAGGTCCTACTTTTTAACTTGGCTCCTAACTCCCTAAATTCTGCTTGTCGGACCTCATCCCGTTTTTTACCTATATCATTGGTGCCTATGTGCACAACGACAACTGGCTGTTCACCCTCCCCCTTCAGAATGTTCTGCAGCCGATCTGAGACATCCCTGACCCGTGCACCTGGGAGGCAACATACCATTCGGGAGTCTTGTTTTCGACCACAGAACCGCCTATCTACTCCCCTTACAATCGAATCCCCTATGACTATCGCCCTTCCACTCTTTTTCCCGCCCTTCTGAACAGCAGAGCCAGCCACGGTGCCATGAACCTGGCTACTGCTGCCTTCCCCTGGTGAGCCATCTCCCTCAACAGTATCCAAAACGGTATACCTGTTGTGGAGGGAGATGACCGCAGGGGACACCTGCGCTGCCTTCCTGCTCTTTCTCTGCCTTTTTGTCACCCATTCCCTTTCTCCCTCAGCAATCCTAATCTGCTGTGTGACCAATTCACTAAACGTGCTATCCACGACCTCCTCAGCATCGCAGATGCTCCAAAGTGAGTCCATCTGCAGCTCCAGAGCCGTCATGCGGTCTAACAAGAGCTGCAGCTGGACACACTTCCTGCACGTGAAGGAGTCAGGGACATCAGCCATGTCCCTGAGCTCCCACATTGAGCAAGAGGAGCATGTCACGGGTCTGAGATCTCCTGCCATTTTTAATCTTAAGCTTAAACTTAGTTAAGTAAAAAAGGAACGAAAAGTTTTTTACCAATCACACGATAAAAAAAAAGAAATAGAAAAAGCCTTACCTTATCTACACACCACCGAGTCCTTTTTTTTGGTTAGAGGAGGAGGGCGGGTGGGAGACACTACAGGTGTAGTGTCTCGGGTTCAGAAACGGCCCAAATATATAGGGTTTTACTTACCCAGCAGCCCCCTGGTATCCGCCGAAAACAAAAGGAAATTAAATTTACTTTAAACTGACCTTCCCAGCTGCTCACTCGCTCGCACTCTCTGCTCCCGAAAAAGCTGCTGCAATGAAACTCTGAGGGTCATCTTCAAATCCTCACTAGATACAGGCAAGGAACCAGAGGATTGGTGGTCTCTGAATGTTGTACCATTGTCTAAAGAGAGTGTGAGAGATCGGCCAAATAGTTATAGGCCGGTTACCCTCTGTGGTCGGCAAATTATTAGAATCAATTCTGAGAGATGGAGTAAACTGTCACTTTGAAAGACACGGATTAATCAGGGATAGTCAGCATGAATTTGTTATGGGAAGTTTGTGTCTTACTAACTTATTTGAATTTTTTCACAGAATCACAGAATTATACAGTGCAGAAGAGGCCCTTCGGCCCATCGAGTCTGCACCGATGCATTAAAACACCTGACCTGTCTACCTAATCCAATTTGCCAGCACTTGGCCCATAGCCTTGAATGTTATGGCGTGCCAAGTGCTCATCCAGGTACTTTTTAAAAGATGTGAGGCAACCTGCCTCTACCACCCTCCCAGGCAGGGCATTCTAGACCGTCACCACCCTCTGGGTAAAAAAGTTCTTCCTCAAATCCCCCTTAAACCTCCCGCCCCTCACCGTTAACTTGCGACCCCTCGTAACTGACCTTTCAACTAAGGGGAACAGCTGCTCCCTATCCACCCTGTCCATGCCCCTCATAATCTTGTACACCTCAATCAGGTCACCCCTCAGTCTTCTCTGCTCCAGTGAAAACAACCCAAACCTATCCAACCTCTCTTCATAGCTTAAATGTTCCATCCCAGGCAACATCCTGGTGAATTGCCTCTGCACCCCCTCCAGTGCAATCACATCCTTCCTATAATGTGGTGACCAGAATTGCACACAGTACTCCAGCTGTGGCCTTACCAAAGTTCTGTACAACTCCAACACGACCTCCCTGCTTTTGTAATCTATGCCTCGATTGATAAAGGCAAGTGTCCCTTATGCCTTTTTCACCACCCTGTTAACCTGCCCTTCTGCCTTAGAGACCTATGGACAAACACGCAAGGTCCCTTTGTTCCTCGGAACTTCCCAGTGTCAGGCCATTCATTGAATACATCTGTGTCACATTACTCCTTCCAAAGTGTATCACCTCACACTTTTCAGCGTTAAATTCCAAGTGCCACTTTTCTGCCCATTTGACCATCCCGTCTATATCTTCCTGTAACATAAGACACTCCACCTCACTGTTAACCACTCGGCCAATGTTTGTGTCATCCGCGAACTTACTGATCCTACCCCCCACATAGTCATCTATGTCGTTTATATAAATGACGAACAATAGGGGGCCCAGCACAGATCCCTGTGGTACGCCACTGGACACTGGCGTCCAGTCACTAAAACAGCCGTCTGTTATCACTCTCTGTCTCCTACAGGGAAGCCAATTTTGAATCCACCTTATCAAGTTACCTTGTATCCCATGTGCATTTGCTTTCTTGATAAGTCTCCCAAGTAGGACGTTGTCAAAGGCTTTTCTGAAATCCATGTAAACTACATCAACTGCACTACCTTCATCTACACACCTGGTCACATGCTCAAAAAATTCAATCAAATTTGTTAGGCATGACCTCCCTCTGACAAAGCCATGCTGACTATTCCTAATTAAATTTTGCCTCTCCAAGTGGTGATAGATTATCTCCTTCAGAATTTTCTCCAATAGTTTCCCTACCACTGACCTGAGACTCACTGGTCTGTAGTTCCCTGGCTTATCTCTACAACCTTTCTTAAATAGTGGGACCACATTAGCTGTTCTCCAGTGCTCTGGCAACTCCCCCGTGGCCAGAGAGGAATTAAAAATTAGGGTCAGAGCCCCTGCAATCTCCATCCTCGCCTCCCACAGCATCCTGGGACACAAAGTGTCCGGACCTGGAGATTTGTCCACTTTTAAGCCTTCCAAAACCTCCAATACCTTGTCACTCTCTATGACAATTTGCTCAAGAACCTCACAGTCTCTCTCTCTAAGTTCCATATCTACATCCTCTTTCTCTTGGGTGAAGACAAATGTGAAGTATTCGTTCAACACCCTACCAATGTCCTCTGGCTCCACCCACAAATTTCCCCCTTGGTCCCTAATGGGTCCTACTCTTTCCCTGGTTATCCTCTTCCCATTGATATACTTATAGAATATCTTGGGATTTTCCCTACTTTTACCAGCCAGAGCTTTCTCATATCCCCTCTTTGCTCTCCTAATTGCTTTCTGAAGCTCCATCCTACACTTTCTGTACTCCACTAATGCTTCCGTTGATTTGCTCTCCTTGTATTTGCTAAAAGCCTCTCTTTTCCTTCTCATCGTACCCTGAATGTTTCTGGTCTTCCATGGTTCTCTGGGCTTGTTGCTCCTACCTCGTACCCTCGAGGGAACATGTTGGGCCTGTACCCTCCCCATTTCCTTTTTGAATGCCCCCCACTGCTCTTCTGTAGATTTCCCGACAAGTAACTCTTTCCAGTCTACCTTGGCCAGATCCTGCCTTATTTTACTAAAATTCACTTTCCCGCAATCCAAAACCTTTTTTTGCAACTTGTCTATTTCTTTCTTCATAACAAGCTTAAATTGTACCACGTTGTGGTCGCTATCACCGAAATGCACCCCCACCAACACATCAACCACCTGTCCGGCTTCAGTCCCCAGAATTCGGTCCAGCACTGCACCCTCCCTGTTGGATCCTCTACATATGCTCGGATCCGCTGTCCGTGCGCAGACTGATGAGCATCTGCAACCAGTTCGAACTGGCCTCGGGAGCCAAAGTTAACCACGGCAAGAGCGAGGCCATGTTCTTTGGGAACTGGGCTGACCGACCCTTTGTGCCCTTCACCGTCAGGTCAGATTACCTGAAGGTGCTGGGGATATGTTTTGGAAGGGCCGGGGCGTGCACCAAAACCTGGGAGGAGCGAGTAGCCAAGGTACGACAAACATTGGGCATGTGGGGGCAGCGATCTCTCTCCATTGTGGGTAAGAACCTGGTCATCAGGTGCGAGGCGCTCACGTTGTTGCTGTACGTGGCGCAGGTCTGGCCCATACCCCACTCCTGCGCTGTGGCAGTCACCCGAGCCATTTTCCACTTCATCTGGGGATCTAAAATGGACTGGGTCCGGAGGGACACGATGTTCAAATCTCTGGTCAAGGGCGGGAAAAATGTATCCAACGTGGCCCTCATCCTGATGACCACCTTCGTCTGCGGCTGCATCAAGCTGTGTGTAGACCTCCAGTACGCAAACTCCAAGTGTCACTACGTGCTAAGGTTCTATCTGTCCCCGGTGTTGCGAAGGATGGGCCTGGTCACATTGCTGCGGAACGCTCCATGCAGTTGGGCCGTGCCGTAGCACCTATCCTTCGTGGAGCAGTTTCTGCGGGAAAACACCTTTGACCACTGGTCCATCAGGCAGTGGTCTGCACGGAATGTCCTCAAGGCCCTACAGGAAAAGGAGACAGTGGATCCTGTCGGATGGTTCCCCGAGCAGACCGTCAAAGTCATTTGGCGGAATGCCTCATCACCAGAACTTTCAAACAAGCACCAAGACGTAGCTTGGCTGGTGGTGAGAAGGGCCCTCCCCGTCAGATCCTTCATGCACACCCGAAGTCTCGCCCCCTCCGCTCAATGCCCCCACGCTGGCTGTGGTGGGGAAGAGACGGTTGCCCACCTCCTCCTGGAATGTGTCTTCGCAAAGCAGGTGTGGAAAGAGATGCAGTGGTTTTTGTCAAGGTTCATCCCAAGCAGCTCTGTAACACAGGAGTCTGTGCTCTACGGGCTGTTCCCAGGGACGCACACCGAGACAAACATCAACTGCTGCTGGAGGACTATCAATTCGGTGAAAGACGCCCTTTGGTCTGCCCGAAACTTGCTGGTCTTCCAGCGCAAAGAGTTGTCCACCACCGAATGTTGCAGACTGGCACATTCCAAGGTCCAGGACTATGTGCTGAGGGACGCACTAAAGCTTGGGGCAGCCGCAGCAAAGGCTCAATGGGGAAAGACCACAGTGTAAGGTCCCCCCACCAAGCTGAACTGAGGGTCTGGATCCATGGGAAACCCCTTGAACTGTATCGGGAAAATTTCTGTCTCCTGTATAATGTAAAAATGTATCTGGCAGGACAAATGTGAAATGGAAGGGTTGTGAGGCAACTCATGATTGTATTGAAGAAAACTGATCACCTTTGCACTGTTTATATTTTTTTTGACTTGATGCTGTTTTAAACTGTTTGGGAATGTAATTTTTACAGATTTTTATGAATAAAGTATATTTTGGAAATAAAAAAAAAATCCTCTACATATTGAGCTAAAAAGTTCTCCTGTATACATTTTAAGAACTCCACTCCATCTAAGCCCTTAACACGATGACTATCCCAATTAATGTTGGGAAAGTTGAAATCACCTAATATAATTACCCTATTATTTTTACAGACCTCTGCAAATTGCGTACATATTTGCTGCTCAATTTCCCGCTGACTATCTGGGGGTCTATAATAAACACCTCGCAATGTGGCTGTCCCTTTTTTATTCCTAAACTCTACCCATAAAGCTTCATTTGATGCCCCCTCCAAGAAATCATCTCTCCTTACTGCAGTAACTGACTCCTTAACTAATATTGCAATGCCCCCTCCTCTTTTACCCCCCTCCCCTGTCTCGCCTCAAGATTCTATATCCTGGGATATAAATAGACAAGCTGCCAATCCTGACCCTCCCTCAACCATGTCTCCGTGATGGCTACTATGTCACAATTCCACGTGTCAGTCATTGCCCTTAATCATCCATTTTACCTGCAATACATCTGCCATTAAAGTAGAGGCCTTCCATCCTAGTCTTACTCCCTTGAAACTTACTTCCGCTGTATTCCCTCTGACTTGTTTGCTTTCCTGTGTTTAGCTGTATCCCTATTCTGCTAGGAGTCTGCATCCCCTCCCCCTGCCAAATTAGTTTAAACTCCTCCCAACAGCACTAGCAAACCCACCAGCAAGGATGTTAGTCCCCCTCTGGTTCAGATGTAGACCGTCCCGCTTGTACAGGTCCCACCTTCCCCAGAAACGGTCCCAGTGGTCCAGGAATCTAAAACCCTCCCTCCTGCACCAACTCTTAAGCCACGCATTCATCTGTGCTATTCTCCTATTTCTATACGCGCTAGCACATGGCACTGGGAGTAATCCAGAGTTTACAATCCGAGAGGTCCTGCTTTTTAGTCTACTGCCTAACTCCCTGAATTTTTGATGCCAGACCTCATCCCTCTTTCTACCTGTGTCATTGGTACCAACATGTACCATGACCTCTGCCTGATCACCCTCCCCCTTCAGGATGTCCTGCAGCCATTCATTGACATCCTGGACCCTGGCACCGGGGAGGCAACACACCATCCTGGAGTCACGTTGACGGCCACAGTAGCGCCGATCTGTTCCCCTGATCACAGAATTCCCTATTACTCTTGCTCTTCCTCTCTTTCCCCCTTCCTGTGCAGACAGGCTGCTTGTGGTGCCAGAAGCTTGGCTCTGTCCGCACTCCCTGGAGGAAGAAACGAGGGTAGTGCAGTGTACGTTGTCGAGATGGATTTTAGTAAGGCATTTGATAAGGTCCAACTTGGCAGACTGGTCAGAAAAGTAAAAGCCCATGGGTTACAAGGAATGTGGCGAGTTGGATCCAAAATTGGCTAAGTGACAGGAAACAAAGGGTAATGGTCGTTGGATGTTTTTGTGAATGGAAGGCAGTTTCCAGTGGCATTCCACAGGGCTCAATGTTGGGTCTCTTGCTGTTGGTGATATATTAATGATTTGGACAAATGTGGGAGGCATGATTGGGAAATTTGCAGATGAAGCAAAAATTGGCAGTTTAGTTGATAGTGAAGAGGATAGCTGTAGACTCCAGAATGATATCAATGGTTTGGCTGAGTGGGTGGAAAAGTGGCAAATGGAATTCAATTGGAAGAAGATAATGCATTTGGGGAGGACAAACAAAGCACATGAATACACAGTAAACGGGAGGATATTGAGAGAGGTAGTGGAAGTGAGAGACTTTGGAGTGCATGTCTCCAGGTCCCTGAAGGTGGCAGGACAGGTAGATAATGTGGTGAACAAGGCATGTGGAATGCTTTATCAGCCGAGGTATAGAATACAAAAGCAGAGACGTAATGCTGGAAATGTACAAAACTCTGGTTAGGCCACAGCTGGAGTATTGTGTACCGTTCTAGTCAGCATAGTACAGGAAGGACATAATTGCTCTGGAGAGAATACAGAAGAGATTTGCAAGAATGTTGCAAGGGCTTGAAAATTGTAGCTATGAGGAAAGATTGGATAGGCTAGGGTTGTTTTCCATAGAACTGAGGAGGCTCAGGGGTGACTTAATTGAGGTGTACATAATTATGAGGGGCCTAGATAGACATGAAGGAGCTGTTTCCCCTAACATAGATGTCAATTACCAGGTGGCACAGATTTTAGGTGAATAGATAGAAGGATTAGAGGGGACATGAGGAAAAACTTTTTTACCCAGAGGTGGGTTTGAAATTTACTTCCCAGATCAGTGGTGGAAGCAGAAACCCCCAACTCATTTGAAAGGTACCTGGACCTGCACCTGAAGTGCTGTAACCTGCAAGGCTACAGACCAGATGCTGGATGGTGGGATTAGATTGGGGGGCTAGTTTTTTTCAGCTGACACAGACATGACGGGCTGAATGGCCTCTTTCTGTGCCGTAACTTTTCTATGGTTTTCTCTGGTTCTAAGTAGAGAGGAGGAGCTATACAGGGAATTGAAAATGAGGGCAAGGATTTCAAAGTCAAGGGTTTTTGGGATGGGAAACCAACATAGGCTAGCAAGAACAGGGATGATGAGGGTACAAAAATCTGTAAATCTTCCTCTTCCTATCCCTGTTTCTGTAACATCATCTTACAAGCTCAACAAGGTACATTCAAAACAATGGTTTCAAGCACAGTGCCCATAGAACCCTTCTCTACCTTCCTCTCCCTCCTCTCCTATCACACTCTTTATTTATTTATTTATTTATTTAGAGATACAGCAGTGAAACAGGCCCTTCGGCCCACCGAGTCTGATAACCATCAAATGACATTGCAGTGGCCTTTACTGTAATTAGTATTCTGTAACCTGGTATTTTCTTATAGCTAACCTATCTTGCGGGGAAATGTTGTTGAATACCTAATCTTATTGCTCTCAATGAACATAAGGAAATTTATTTGTGTGGTGTTATATTCAGAAAACTATGATGAACACGAGGAATTGTACTTTTTAACCTTGTTTCTGTGGAATTGCAAGAAAGAACTTGCATTTATTTAGTGCCTTTCATGGTATCAGGATGTCCCAAAGTGTTGCAATGTAATAAACACAGCAGTCAAATTGTGCGCAGCAAGGTCACCCAAACAGCAATGAGAGAAGGATTAGATCAATCTGTTCTGATGAAAGGTGATTGACCTGAAATATTAACTCTCTTTCTCCACAGATGTTGCCTGACCTGCTTTTGTACGTTATGCCTATATTTATGAATCTTCCATTTGCTTTACTAAGCAATCTCTCAATATGTCCTGCCACCTTGAAAGATCGATGCACATGCACTCCCAGGTCCCTCTGTTCTTGCACACTCTTTAGAACTGTGCCATTAAATATATATTGCCTCTTCCTATTCCTTCTGCCAAAATACATCACCTCACACTTGTCTGTATTCAATTCCATCTGCCACCTGTCTGCCCATTCTGCTAGCCTATCTATGTCCTGTTGCAGGCCGTTTATATCATCCTCACTGTTTTCCACTTCTCCATGTTTGTGTTTGGTATCATCAGCAAATTTTGAGATTCTACTCTATTCCAATATCCAAGTCAGTTATGTATAGCAAAAAAAAAACAGTGATCCCAGCAGCGACCCATGGGGAACACCACCGTTTACCACCCTCCAGCAGGAAAAACAACTATTTACGACAAGTCACTGTTTTCTGTTCTCAGGCCAATTTTTTATCCAATTAGCACTGACCATCCTATTCCATGAGCCTCAGTTTTGTTAATCAGCCTTTTATGAGTTACTTTATCAAACACTTTCTTAAAGTCCATGTAAACAACATTCCCTTCACCAACCTTCTCCGTTACTTCATCAAAGAATTCAATTAGATTGGTCAAGTATGATCTGCCTTTTACAAATTCATGCTGGCTATCCTTAATTAATCAAACCTCTCCAATTGTCTGATTTTTTTCCCCCTCTGATTATTTTTTTCTGAAATCTTACCCATCACTAGCCTGTAGTTGCCAGTTGTGTGCAGTGTTTTGTTTTTGCATTTCAATGTTACCGGGTTTTATACAGTTGAAGCTTGTAAATGAAATTCCAGAACTAATGGTATGGTTTAGGAAGTGCTCTTATTTGTCTGTGCCAGAACTAGAGTTTAAAGCCTACTGATGCTAACCTCGGGCATTGTGGTTGGAGTCATTCAGCCAGTTCTGGTGTATGACGAGTGACAACCTGGTTAGATTCTGGTGGCTTGAGACTTGACATTAGAAAAAAAATCTCTGTGGGCAGTGGTAAACGTAAGTAGTTTCAGCAAAAATGACAAAACATTGAGTTACAATGAGAATTTTTGTGATGCCTTTCTTAAATTTTTTACTTACAAAGCTGCGGCCCAACTGGATATTTTCCCAAGAACAGTGGAAACATATTTTTAACCATATCTATCCATTCTAATAGTTTGCAGAATTTCTAAAAAGATTCAGTAGGTCTCTGAGCTAAAGAAAAGGGCATTTGAGGATTTGGTAGTTTCTTTGCCTTTCCCAAAAGACTTAGAAAGAATCTGAAGAGTGAATTGTCAAAGTTTTATTTCAGTGGAAAATCCAATTGTATCTCGGTCCTCAATTATTTGTGTGTTTGAAAAGGATTTGAATGCAAATAGGATGATAAATTTGGGTAGGTTTTCAACTAAACTTTCAGATAAAAACTTTTGACTTTTTTACTATTGAAAGTGTACTGGTTGAGAGACTGAAAGATATGCAGGAGATGGGCATAAGATAACATAAAAATAGGAGCAGGAGTAGGCCATTTGGCCACTCGAGCCTGCTTCCCCATTCATTAAGATCATGGCTGATCTGATTGTGGCCTTAAATCCACTTTCCTGTCTGCCCCCCATAACCCTTCACTCCCTCATACATCAATAATCTGTCTAACTGAGCCTTGAATATATTAAATGGCCCAGTCTCCACTGCTGTCTGGGTAGCAGCATGTAACAAGTTTGAAATTTAGCTACTCACGAGTAGTAAATGCAAATTAGATAGATTTATTTCAGAAAACAACATTTTGTCATGTGTCAAATTACACATGACATGCGGTAAGTGCAGCATGCTTAAGAGGAAATGGGGACTTTGGAGCAAAGGTTCCCAAAGCTCTCCATCACTGGCATTTCTCTTGTGTCATTTCTGGGTCTGTTGTAAACTAATTGATAGAGGTTGATTGCAATGATCAGTCAATGACTCCATTATCATTGCATCATGCAACTACCAGGATGGTAGAAGGTGAACTAAATGGACCTTGGTTTTTTTGAGTCTAGCAATTCCTATGAATAAAAATACACCGGTTTGAGCAGAGTCAACGTTTCAGGTCGATGACCTTTCAACTGTTCTGGTCATCGACCTGAAACATTAACTCTGCTTCTCTCTCCACAGATGCTGCCTGGATGGGTGCATCTCCAACAGCATCTCCAACCTGCTGAGTATTTCCAGGACTGGGGTTGGAAGGTTAGGTGGAAATGTGAAGTAATCAGTTCAGCCATGAACTTATTGAATGGCGGAGCAGGCTCGAGGGGTCGAGTGGCCTACTCCTGCTCTTAGTTTTGTTTGTTCGTATGTAGAGAATTCCAAAATTAACGACCCTCTGAGAGAAGAAATTTTTCCTCATCGCTATTTTAAATGGGTGATCCCTTATTTTGAAACTGTGCCCCCTAGTTCTATATTCCCCCTTGAGGGGGAAACATCCTCTCAGCATCTACCCTGTCAAGCCCCCTCAGAATTTTATATGTTTATATATCAAGTGAACTGGACCACCCACATAAATACTGTGGCCACAAGAGCAGATCAGAGGATGGGAATTCTGCGGTGAGTAACTCACCTCCTATTTCCCCA
Organism: Heterodontus francisci; assembly: GCF_036365525.1. Taxonomy (NCBI): domain Eukaryota; kingdom Metazoa; phylum Chordata; class Chondrichthyes; order Heterodontiformes; family Heterodontidae; genus Heterodontus; species Heterodontus francisci. The sequence goes on from NC_090402.1 coordinate 52,102,176, forward strand.
AAGCCTGTCCAACATCGACAAGCAAGGAGTGTGATGGAATACTCTCCACTTGCCTGGATGGGTGCAGCTCCAACAACACTCAAGAAGCTCAACATCAACATCACAGTGGCGCAGTGGTTAGCACTGCAGCCTCACAGCTCCAGCAACCCGGATTCGATTCTGGGTACTGCCTATGCGGAGTTTGTAAGTTCTCCCTGTGACTGCATGGGTTTCCGCCGAGTGCTGCGGTTTCCTCCCACCGCCAAAGACATGCAGGTTGATAGGTAAGTTGGCCATTATAAATTGCCCCTAGTATAGGTAGGTGGTAGGGAAATGGTGGGGATGTGGTAGGAATATGGTATTAATGTAAGATTAGTATAAATGGGTAGTTGATGGTCGGCACAGACTCGGTGGGCCGAAGGGCCTGTTTCATTGCTGTATCTCTAAATAAATAAAATAAAAATATCATCCAGGACAAAGCAACCTGCTTGATTGGCACCCCATCCCTCACCTTCAGCATTCACTCTCTTCACCACCAATGCACAGTGGCCATAGTGTGTAACATCTACAAGATGCACTGCAGCAACTCACCAAGGCTCCTTCGGCTACACCTTCCAAACCCGTGACCTCTACCACCTGGAAGGACAAGGGCAGCAGATGCAAGGGAACACCACTACCTGCAAGTTCCCTTCTAAACCACACACCATCCTGACCTGGAACTATATCCAAGCCATTCCTTCACTGTCGCTGGGTCAGAATCCTGGAACTCCCTAACAGCACTGGTTTCAATAAGATCATCTCTTATTCTTCTGAACTCCAGTGAATATGGGCCCAACCTGCTCAATCGTTACTCATAAAACAACCTTTCATCCCAGGGATCAACCTAGTGAACCTTTTCTGAACTGCTTCCAATGCATGTATATCCCTCCTTAAATAAGGAGACCAGAGCTCTATGCAGTCCTCTAGTTGTGGTCTCACTAATGGCCTGCACAGTTGTAGCAAGACTTTCCTACTTTTATACTCCAGCCCCCTTGCAATAAATGCCAACATTCTATTTGCCTTCCTAATTACTTGCCTGCATTCTGACTTTTTGTGATTCATGTACGAGGATGCCCAGATCGCTCTGTACTGCAGCATTCTGCAGTCTTTCTCACACTGGCCAATTTCAAACATATTAATTTTGTCATATGGAATGCTGCTTGAACCCTTTTTACTGGACATTGAGTATAACTTGTTTGAAAGGACCACAGAGCTGAACAGCTAAAACATGGTTGCACAGTTGCATAGAGAGACCATGGGAGTGCTCACTGATTCAGTTAGCGAGATGGGTTTTGTCAATAGTGGTTATCAAAAGATATTGAGAACCACTAGCTTTGTAAGAGATAAACCTCCAAGACCAACCTACCCTTCCACCACACCCCCCCCGCCCCACTGAGTGTGACTGGAGAACTTTTGAAACCAACAATCCTCGCAGACGATGCTATTTCAAATAAAGAGCTGGTCACATGACTAACCTGCTGCCTGCTGGCCAACCTGGGGACTTTTTGAATTGTGCCACACAGAAAGGGATGACTGCAATTTGAAGACAAAACAGAAGGAAGCTATCTCCATGTCTCTCTCTCTCTCTCTCAAGCAAAGTCCCAGAAACCCATGGAAACAACATTAACCTCAAGACAGAGGATCTCTCAGCCTTCTGATACCAAAGAAGCAAGTATGAAAGTGTGCATTGGGCCCCAGCGAGAACTATAAGACCGCAATTCCAACCAAAGACTTTACAGCAAAACTAAAGACAGTAACTGAATTCCACCTACTACTCCAAACCCTCCCCCTTTAATTCTTTCTCCTCCTCTATCTATTTGTGTGTGTTTATCTTGTATGCATGCTAGCATAGTTGCATCGCGTATTTTTAGTAATTTTAACTGAGTTAGACTGATAAGGTTAATAAACTTACACCTTTCTTGTTTCAACCTAAGAAAGCCTGTCTGATTGGTTCATTTACAATTACAATTAGAGAACAGTGAGCAAGGACTCACTGAGGTGAAGCTAAAAACACTGTGCTTTAAAAGTTAAACCCTGTTACGGCCAAACCAGGCAAGCGGTCAGAGGGGAGCCTGAGACCCCTTCCTCACCCAGTTATAACAGAAATTTGGGAGCTAGCGTCCAGATTGGACCCACAGACAAAAGAGAAATTGGAAGTGGGAAATCAAATTGATCCCAATCAAAAAAAAAAGATTTCAATACAGGTTTTTCTTGTGGTTGTGTCAGCTAGAATACTAACATGTCCACGACCGAAGCCAGTGCACCCCCAAGCCAGGGAGAAGTAACTTGGGATAAGTTAAAGGCACTGTCTTTGGAAGAGTTGAGAAATATGGCCAAGCAGTGTGGGATCACTTTCCATGCCAAGGCTAGGAAGTGTGAACTCCTAAGACTAGTGGCCAACCATTTTTCCCTCGAATCTGAAGAATTAGAGGCAGGGTTAGAATTCCAGGCAGACAGGGTAATCTTGGCAAAGATGCAATTGGAACAGAGGAAACTTGAATTAGAAGACAGGGAAAGAGAGAGAGAAGAGAAAGAAAAAGAGAGACAGGAGAGAGAAAAAGAAAGACAGGAGAGAGAAAGAAAGTTACGGAAGGGACAGGAGTAAAGAGAGCTTAGGGGATGACAGAGTAACCCATGTGAAAGCATAGCCAATATGGAGAATAGTAATTTGGGGCTATGTGCCGAGTTTTTAAAATTTTCCCAGTTGATTCCAAAATTCAATGAGGGATACGTGGAAGCATTTTTTGTATCTTTTGAGAAACTTACAAGGCAGTTGAAATGGCCAGATGAGAGTTGGACTCTCCTTCTGCAAAGTAAGCTAACATGAAAAGCCCATGAAGTTTATTCCCTGTTGTCAGATGGGAGTTCATCAGATTATGAACTGACTAAAAATGCTATCCTCGGGGCATATAAACTCGTACTGGAAGCCTACCCGCGGAAGTTCCAATCCCTCCAGAAACAAACTTCGAAAGAAGTAAGCAGCTGGCTTTTGACCAGTGGTTGAGGGCTCTTAAAGTGCGTCCCAGCTATGAAAACCTCATAGAGGTAAATTTGCTAGAGGAATTTAAAAACACTCTCTCCCCTTCTCCATGAAGAACAAAGAACAGTACAGCACAGGAACAGGCCATTTGGCCCTCCAAGCCTGCACTGATCTTGATGTCTGTCGAAACTAAAAGCTTCTGCACCTCCGGGGTCCGTATCCCTCTATTCCCATCCTATTCATGTATTTGTCAAGATGCCTCCTAAACATCGCTATCGTACCTGCTTCCACCACCTCCCCCGCCAGCACATTCCAGGCACTCACCACCCTCTGTGTAAAAAAACTTGCCTCGCACATCCCCTCTAAACTTTGCCCTTCGCACCTTAAACCTATGTCCCCTAGGTTCCACCTATGTTCCACCCTGGGAAAAAGCTTCTGACTATCCACTCTATCCATGCCACTCATAACTTTGTAAACCTCGATTATGTCGCCCCTCCATCGTTCCAGTGAAAACAATCCGAGTTTATTCAACCTCTCCTCATAGCTAATACCCTCCAGACCAGGCAACATCCTGGTAAACCTCTTCTGTACGCTCTCCAAAGCCTCCACATCCTTCTGGTAGTGTGGCGACCAGAATTGCACGCAGTATTCTAAGTGTGGCCTAACTAAGGTTCTGTACAGCTGCAACATTACTTGCCAATTTTTATACTCAATGCCCCGACCAATGAAGGCATGCATGCTGTATGCCTTCTTGACTACCTTATCCACCTGCGTTGCCACTTTCAGTGATCTGTGGACCTGTATGCCCAGATCTCTCTGCCTGTCAATACTCCTAAGGGTTCTGCCATTTACTGTATACTTCCCACCTGTATTAATCCTTCCAAAATGCGTTACCTCACATTTTAGTTTAGTTTAGAGATACAGCACTGAAACAGGCCCTTCGGCCCACCGAGTCTGTGCCAACCATCAACCACCCATTCATACTAATCCGACACTAATTCCATATTCCTACCACATCCCCACCTGTCCCTATGTTTCCCTACCACATACCTATACTAGGGGCAATTTATAATGGCCAATTAACCTATCAACCAGCAAGTCTTTGGCATGTGGGAGGAAACCCACGCAGACACAGGGAGAACTTGCAAAGTCCACACAGGCAGTACCCAGAATTGAACCCGGGTCGCTGGAGCTGTGAGGCTGCGGTGCTAACCACTGCGCCACTGTGCCGCCCATTTGTCCGGATTAAACTCCATCTGCCATTTCTCCGCCAAAATCTCCAACCGATCTATATCCTGCTGTATCCTCTGACAATCCTCATCACTATCCGCAACTCCACCAACCTTTGTGTCGTCCGCAAACTTAATAATCAGACCAGCTACATTTTGCTCCAAATCATTTATATATCCTACAAACAGCAAAGATCCCAGCACTGATCCCTGCGGAACACCACTAGTCACAGCCCTCCATTCAGAAAAGCACCCTTCCACTGCTACCCTCTGTCTTCTATGACCGAGCCAGTTCTGTATCCATCTTGCCAGCTCACCTCTGATCCTGTGTGACTTCACCCTTTGTTACCAGTCTGCCATGAGGGACCTTGTCAAAAGCTTTACTGAAGTCCATGTAGACAACATCCACTGCCCTTCCTTCATCAATCATCTTCATCACTTCCTCATAAAACCCGATCAAGTTAGTGAGACATGACCTCGCCTTCACAAAACCATGCTGCCTCTTGCCAGTAAGTTCATTTGTTTCCAAATGGGAGTAAATCCTGTCCCGACGAATCCTCTCCAATAATTTCCCTACCACTGACATAAGGCTCACTGGCCTCTAATTTCCTGGATTATCCTTGCTACCCTTCTTAAACAAAGGAGCAACATTGGCTATTCTCCAGTCCTCTGGGATCTCAGCTGTAACCAATGAGGATACAAAGATTTCTGTCAAGGCCCTAGCAATTTCTTCCCTTGCCTCCCTCAGTATTCTGGGCTAGATCCCATCAGGCCCTGGGGACTTATCTAACTTAATGTTTTTCAAGACGCCCAACACCACCTCCTTTTTGATATTGACATGACACAGACAATCTACACTCCCTTCCCTGGACTCATCATCCACCAAGTCCTTCTCTTTGGTGAATACTGATGCAAAGTACTCATTTAGTACCTCGCCCATTTTATCTGACTCCACGCATAGATTCCCTCCTCTGTCCTTGAGTGGGCCAACCCTTTCCCTGGCTACCCTCTTGCTCTTTATATACATATAAAAAGCCTTGGGATTCTCCCTAATCCTGTTTGCCAATGACTTTTCATGACTCCTTTTAGCCCTCCTGACTCCTTGCTTAAGTTCCTTCCTACTTTCTTTATATTCCTCAAGGGCTTCGTCTGTTCCCAACCTTCTAGCCCTAGCCCTTACGAATGCTTCCTTTTTCTTTTTGACTAGGCCCACAATATCCCTTGTTATCCAAGGTTCCTGAAACTTGCCAGACTTATCCTTCTTCCTCACTGGAACATGCCGATCCTGGATTCTAAACAACTGATGTTTGAAAGACTCCCACATGTCAGATGTTGATTTACCCTCAAACAGCTGCCCCCAATCTAAATTCTTCAGTTCCTGCCTAATATTGTGATAATTTGCCTTCCCCCAATTTAGCATGTTCACCTGAGGACTACTCTTATCCTTATCCACAATTACCTTAAAACTTACGGAATTATTTTCACTGTTCCCGAAATGCTCCCCTACTGAAACTTCGACCACCTGGCTGGGCTCATTCCCCAATACCAGGTCCAGTACAGCCCCTTCCCTAGTTGGACTATCTACATATTGTTTCAAGAATCCCTCCTGGATGCTCCTTACAAATTCTGCCCCATCCAAGCCCCTATCACTAAGTGAGTCCCAGTCAATATAGGGGAAGTTAAAATCACCCACCACTACAACCCTGTTGCTTTTACATCTTTCCAAAATCTGTCTACATATCTGCTCCTCTATCTCCCGCTGGCTGTTGGGAGGCCTGTAGTAAACCCCCAACATTGTGACTGCACCCTTCCTATTCCTGAGCTCTATCCATATTTCCTCGCTGCATGACCCCTCCGAGGTGTCCTCCTGTAGTACAGCTGTGATATTCTCCTTAACCTGTGCTGCAACTGCCCCACCCCTTTTACATCCCCCTCTATCCCACCTAAAGCTTCTAAATCCCGGAACATTTAGCTGCCAATCCTGTCCTTCCCTCAACCAAGTCTCTGTAATAGCAACAACATCATAGTTTCAAGTACTAATCCAAGCTCTAAGTTCATCTGCCTTACCTGTTATACTTCTCGCATTGAAACAAATGCACTTCAGACCACCAGTCCCACTATGCTCAGCAACATCTTCCTGCCTGCTCTTCCTCTTAGCCTTACTGGCCTTATTTACTAGTACCCCCTCGGTTATCTCACATGCTGACCTACTGCTCTGGTTCCCACCCCCCTGCCAAACTAGTTCAAACCCTCCTGAGTGACACTAGCAAACCTCGCAGCCAGGATATTTGTGCCCCTCCAGTTTAGATGCAGCCCGTCCTTCTTGTACAGGTCCCACCTGTCCCGGAAGAGATCCCAATGATCCAGATATCTGAAACCCTCCCTCCTACACCAGCTGTTTAGCCACGTGTTTAGCTGCACTATCTTCCTGTTTCTAGCCTCACTGGCACGTGACACAGGGAGTAATCCTGAGATTACAACCCGAGAGGTCCTGTTTTTTAACTTTCTACCGAACTCCCTGAACTACCCCTGCAGGACCTCGTCACTCATCCTTTCTATGTCGTTAGTACCAATGTGTACCACAACCTCTGGCTGTTCACCCTCCCCTTTCAGAATGCCCCCTCCGTTCAGAGACATCCTTGACCCTGGCATCCAAGGAGGCAACATACCATCCTGGAGTCTCTTTCACATCCACAGAAGCACCTATCTGTGCCCCTGACTATAGAGTCCCCTATAACTATTGCTCTTCTGCGCTTTTCCCCTCCCTGCTGAACAACAGAGTGAGCCATGGTGCCACTGCTCTGGCTGCTGCTGTTGTTTTCCCTGATAGGCCATCCTCCCCAACAGTATCCAAAGCAGTATACTTGTTAGAGAGGGGGATAGCCACAGGGGATTCCTGCACTGACTGCCTGCCCCTTCTAGCGGTCACCCATCTATCTGCCTGCACCTTGGGTGTAACCACTTCTCTAAAACTCCTGTCAATGATGTTTTCCGCCACCTGCATGCTCCTAAGTGTATCCAATTGCTGCTCCAACCGATCCATGTGATCTATGAGGAGCTGCAATTGGGTACCCTTCCTGCAGATGTCGTTGTCCGGAACGCTGGAAGCGTCACGGACCTCCCACATCTCACAGGTGAAGCACTTTACTCCACTAACTGACAGGTCTTGCACTAATTAATCAATTGATTTCAAATAAATATTTATTAAATCCTTACTAAATTAAGTTACAATTAACTGGTGCCTAGCGCTAGATTTCTACTATAAATATTAAATGCTAAATACAGTAATCTGCTCCCTCTGGTTTAGTTACTCCTCTAATTGTTAATTAATTGGTTAATTAGGATTTTAATCAATGTTTTATTTTCAAAGTCAGTGCAGATTCCCTACCAGCCAATCAGGTCACAGCTTTCCTGTGACATCATTTTTCAGTTTTTTTTTTAGATTTTTTTTTTCCACCCGAGGTAACTTACCGATCCAGAACTCCGCCCTCTGAGTCTTCTCCCTGGATGTAGGCCGTGAATTCCCGAGGTAAGGTTTTTATACTTACCGGTCTGGAACTCCGCCCTCTGAGTCTTCTCCCTGGATGTAGGCCGTGAATTCCCGAGGTAAGGTTTTTATACTTACCGGTCCGGAACTCCGCCCTCCGAGTCTTCTCCCTGGATGTAGGCCGCGAATCCCCGAGGTAAGGTTTTATACTTACCGGTCCGGAATTCTGCCCTCCGATTCTTCTCCCTGGATGCAAAGACCCATGTGGGCGAACTAAAAGTACAAAGAGCAAGGCAAGCCGCAGTTCTGGCTGCTAAGTTTGCTCTAATATACAAGTCGGTTCCCCAGGGGAAAACCTTTCCTAGTCACCCCCACAAATGCGAAAAAGACAAAGGGTGGGAAAATGATAGGAGCCCAAGCAGTCCTGGGAGAGAGAGAAAATTTGGCCCTCCTCCAGCCAAAAAGGATCGTGCTGTAAGTAGGAGTGAGACCCGGAGACCTGTGTGCTTCCATTGTAATAAGGCAGGTTATCTAAGAGTTGACTGCTGGAAACTACGTGGAAAGCCTGTAGGGTTAATCAGGGCACACCCACTCAGTGCAGGAGAAGGAACCCTGCCCGAAAGCACAGCTGAGCAGGCTGTGGCTTTCACTAGAGCAATAAGGTCCATTGGACCTACTGCTGTGAGTGTGGGAAAAGGTACAAGGATCCCTGAAGGCTATCAGGATTTTGTATCCCAAGGGAGTGTCCCCCATACCCCTCGAGTGGGACAAGCAAGCCCATAATTATACTGAGGGATACAGGGGCTACCCAATGCCTTCTACTGGGAAAAGGCCTTACTTTTCCCCCAGAGTGCAGCGACTGCCAGGGTGTTAGTGAACAGTATCTGAGGGCGGTATATGCCCGTACCTTTACAGCGGGTGCACTTGGAGTGCAACCTAGGTTCGGGACTGGTGTCTGTCGGGATTGTCCCTAGTTGCCTATGGACAGGGTTGACCTGCTCCTAGGTAATGATCTGGCGGGGGTGAAGGTGGTAACTTCCCCAGTAGTGTTAGAAAGACCGAAATAGGTCAGAGAAACTGAACAATTACAGGAGAAGGTCCCTGGCATTTTCCCTGGCTGTGCCTTTAAGACTCTGTTAAAAACAGTGTACCTTTAAGACAGAGAGAAGTGTGCCATAGCTGAATTTGTTACCTAGGCGACAGCAGGAGAGTGAGGAGGTCTCATGGTATAATGGTTTCAATTGCACTGTGTGCAAAAACCAGCTCAAACCAGTTTTTGAGAGACACCAATGCTTACTGAAGGCAAGAGCTATCTATTTCTCTGAGCAGAAATTCTACAATGAGCTACGGGCCGTGTTAATTGCCAAAGGAGGAATAAAACCCTTTGAAGAGCCCACTTGTATTGCTGGAGGTAGCAAAATTCATTTTCTTTACTTCCAATCTAAGTTTTTGCTTCAGGATTGACTTTCTCTTGACTGATTGTGTTTTCTGGAAGTCACAGTAAAATTTTGACTGAGAGACTAAGGGCGGCGCAGTGGTTAGCACCGCAGCCTCACAGCTCCAGCGACCCGGGTTCAATTCTGGGTACTGCCTGTGTGGAGTTTGCAAGTTCTCCCTGTGTCTGCGTGGGTTTCCTCCGGGTGCTCCGGTTTCCTCCCACATGCCAAAGACTTGCAGGTTGATAGGTAAATTGGCCATTACATATTGTCCCCAGTATAGGTAGGTGGTAGGGAAATACAGGGACAGGTGGGGAATATGGTAGGAATATGGAATTAGTGTAGGATTAGTATAAATGGGTGGTTGATGGTCGGCACAGACTCGGTGGGCCGAAGGGCCTGTTTCAGTGCTGTATCTCTAAAACTAAAAAACTAAACTAAAACTGTCAGTTTTAAAATCTGAGTGGGCCGATTGCTATATTCCTTGTTTAAAGAACTGTTTGATGCCTGCTGCAGCCGAAGTGCTTTGAATGCCTACCTACTAAAGGACTGTTTCATCAAATTCGCTTGGAGACTTCGAATGGCATTTGATTATTTTTTTCACTAGGATACCTCATCCATCAGGAAAATAACCCACAAAGACTTATAACCCAGTTATTTATTTATTCTTAAGAAACAGATAATTTTTAAAACATCATTCTTTTTAAAAACCAGTTAACCGTTGATTTTCGTGTGAATGAGGGAGTTAGGTTAAAATAAGAAATTATAAGGTCTTTAGACATCTTAATAGTGTTTAAGGTTTAGTTTTAATAAATAGTTAATTTATTGTTGTCTAAAGTTACCTGGTTTGGTCTGTTTTATTCTGGGGTTTACTAGAGTGTTTAATTTGCTGTTTTCCGGTTGGGTGGGAAAATTTTTATAATATGCTGCGACCTATGGAGCGATTGGATTGAATTGACAGAGTGTGTTGCTCCTGCCTCGGTCGTAACAAAGCATTGTGAATAATGAGGCTGGATGTGGTGGAGGTTAGAGCAGAATAATAGAGCAGCATTCTTATTTTGATAATCCGGGTAAAATCATTGAACTTTTCTCTACATTGCAGCCAAGTCCTGAGAGCTGAGCACCTGGCATAACCTCCTTTGCAACCTCTTCCGAAAGATGAAGATGGTGCCGACTGGACAGCTTTCTGCATTCTGCCCTCTGGCGGGAGACAGAATCTTCCTACTCACTAAGTGAGTTGGCAAGGTGAGAGGTGTAAGGATGTTCACTTTGGATCCAAGAAAGACAAATCGTAATATCTTCTAAATGGTGAGAGACTAAGAACTATGGAGGAGCAAAGAGATTTTGGTGTCTGTGTGCACAAATCACTAAATGCTAATCGACAGCTTCAAAAAGCAATCACAAAGGCTAATGGAATGCTGTATTTTATCTCAGTGGGGCTGTAATACAAAAAGAGAGGAAGTTGTACTTCAGTTGTATGAAATCTTGGCTGGAGCCCAGCTGGTGTACTGTGCATCAGTTCTGGGCATCAGATCTCAAGAAGGATTATTGGGGTTTAGTGGTACTTACTCAAAGAACTTGAATGTGAAATATAAACAGAAAGTGCTGGAAATACTCAGCAGGTCTGGCAGCATCTGTGGAGAGAGAAGCAGAGTTAATGTTTCAGGTCTGTGATCTTTCATCGGAACTTGAATGTGCACCTATTGATGCTCTTTTGTCATATGTATTGTACACTATCTCTCCTTTATGTACGAGTTTTGAGATATTACCCTTTATCAATTAAATGGCAATTTTTCACAAATCATTGTACTAATGAATTTGTAGTATAAATTGAATTGAATTGATACTTTTGAAAAAAACACCTTGGTTGCCTAATTGATTTATTGGGATCAATATAGTCTTGACAGTTATCAAAAAGGAAGGATAAATTGAAGAATTTCTAACTTGTATTTTGTTGATACTTGAAAATCCAAATATTTTAATAAGTGACAGCTGTGGCACAAAATGAGAGGATGAGTTTGAGGCAAGCACGTAGAGAAAAGCCCGTCAGCCTCAATCCCTTCACCTTAACTCCTCAACTTCTCATTAGATAGCAATCTATAAATGAATCAGTTCCGAAATGAGTTCCGAAGAAGGGTCACTGACCCGAAACGTTAACTCTGCTTCTCTTTCCACAGATGCTGCCAGACCTGCTGAGTGGTTCGAGCATTTCTTGTTTTTATTTCAGATTTCCAGCATCCGCAGTATTTTGCTTTTATTACATAAATGAATCATCTTCTATCTAGGAGAATACAAGATTTCTGAATTTGGCTCAATGAGGAATTTCTTAAAGTTTACATTTCTAATACCGTCACCCCGCCAAATCAGGATACTTCTATAAGCCACTGAATGGGCTAGATTTTACAGAACTCCCAATGTCGAGTTCTCGATGGGGGGGCACCTGAAGATCATTCTGGCAGCAGCCCGTCACGGAGCATGATGCCGGGAGGGTGCGGCCTGATCTTCCCGGCAGCGGTGAGGCTCCATGGTGGCCTCACCCCCTCACATGGCAATGGAACCCGGATTTGAATATGGTGATTCAGCCATCAGTTCACTCCCTTCAGCTGGACATGCAGCACCTCGCATGCCTTCACTATCATGTCCGAGAAAAGCTGGCGGCACCGAAGCATCAGTCCACGGAGCCTATGAAGGTGGACGGGTGTGTATTGTCAAGACTGTCTGAACTCTGCATTCAAGAAGGGAGGTGGGTGGTGTGTGTTGTGTAGGGCATCTCAACTCTGCATTCATGAAAGGAGGTGTTTGGGTGTGTGTTGTGAAGGGGGTCCCAACACTGCATACATGAAGGGAGGTGGGTGGGTAGGTATGTGTTCTGAATGGGGTCTCAACTCTGCAGTCATGAAGGGAAGTGGGTGGGTGTCTGTTGTGAAGGGGGTCTCAACTCAGCATTCATGAAGGGAGGTTCCCCGTACCCTTGTTCCGTAAAGAGGGCCACTCTGCGTCTGTGAACATTTGGGCAGGCAGGAGAACAATGGCAGTCCATGACTCCTTTTATGTGGGGTGGGGGCCACACCTGGTAGCAGGTTTAAGGGTCATGTCGCCAGTGAGCCAATCCAGGCAGCTGCAATAATATGACTGGTCATGTTGCCATGCTCTTACTTAAAGCTAAGGCAGGCAATGTCATGGCAGACCATATAGGTGATGTCGGAACACAACTGAAACACCAATTCACATCACTCTCTGCCCTGATAGGTACCTTTGACCTACTGAAGGTGGGCCCAGTCCACCTTGTCTTTCTTGATCCACGTGCTGTGAGGAGCCATATCCCTCCAGACGGAACCAAGAGGCAGGCGCAGCCCATGTGGAAGCTCCCAGACACAAGCAGCAGCAGCCACCGGCACATTTGAGGTCAGAGACGACAGCGAGTCTACAGGCTGCAAATGACATACCAGCAGATGTCGGAGCGCCAGTGTCAGAGACGACTGCAGATGTCCAGAGAGGCAGTGACACATCTCTGTGCATAACTGAAAGATGGCCTGCAGCCGATGGGCTTTGGTGGACACCCTATGCCTGCAGCCCTCAAAGTGACAGTGGCTGTAAACTTCTGTGCCTCTGCATCATTCCAGGGATCCACCAGCAACCTGTGTGGGCTCTCACAGTCAGCAGTACACCACTGTATTAGGGAAGTCACCAATGCCTTGTACAGGAGGGCCGGTGACTATGTTTGCTTCAGGATGGACCCTGAGAGTCAGCCCCAAAGGGCCCTCGGATTTGGGGCCATTGTGGGATTCTCACAGGTGCAAGGCGTCATTGACTGCACGCATATGGCCATCAAGGCTGCAACCAGACAACCAGCCACTTACCTCAATAGAAAGGGCTTCTACTCACTCAATGTGCAGCTAGTATGTGACCACAGGAAGTGCTTCATGGAAGTGTGTGCCCACTTTCCAGGCAGCTGTATGACTCCTTCATCCTGCGTCAGGCCCAGGTGCCACTGCTCTTCACTGCACCAGCTCAGATCCAGGCGTGGATTTTGGACACAAGGGCTACCCCTTACAGACATGACTCCAGACGCCAATAAGAAACTCCACCAGCAATGCAGAAGAGAGATACAACACTGGCTACGATTTGACACGTGTTACCATCGAGCAGGCCATTGGCATGCTGAAGATGCGCTTCTGCTGCCTGGCTAAATCGGGTGGGGCCCTACAGTATGCAGCAGAAAGGGTTGCACGCATCGTTGCTGTATGCTGTGCTCTGCAGAGGGGGAGGCCTTGCAGGATGATGAGAGACGGGAGCAGGAGACATCCTCGTACGATGAGGACACAGGCTTGCAGCAGCATACACGCAATGGAGGATGGAGAGCATTGATGCAGCGCATACATGGTGACCATCAAGCAAGGGATGCATGACAAAACCTTATTGCTGAGCACTTCCACAATCCCTGAAGTGCACCATATTATCCCCACGTCACAGACCACCGTCCTTTATTCGGTCTGCAGTCTTATGCAGCTGTGACATCTATATCTCCAACATTAGTGGCAGCAGCTGACTCAGCCATTGCGCATGTGACTGCATCTGTGCAGTGCCACATCATGCATACTGGCATGGCAATGATGTTATTCCATACATTGGCAGTTGTGTCAGGCCAATAATGTAACGGAAGGGCACATAATCGGTACATGTTGGCATGCGTCATTCACACAGGAAAAAGGATACGCATTAGAAAAGCACATTTAGTGAGAACGAATAATACATAGGTGTGTCACCCATGAAATCCCATTTGTGTCTTTTAGAAACGTTTGTAGGTAAGCCTTTGCAGTGTCACTTCTGCACTAGCGACTTGACTGGAGGTGGGCTGCTGATCAGGGTGCCGTTTGTTTTGGATGACTTCGGCGGTCATCCTCTGGGCGCCTGAGACCGAAAGGACCCTGGATGCTTGAAGGCCTTTTGCACCAGTGCGGGGCTGTCCTCAGACATTGTGGCTGCTGGAGCTGGACTCACAGGCGGAGGGGCTGAGGAGCTGGTGTCCACATTGGAATTATCCTGAGGGGAGACCACAGATGTGGCACGCTAGCTTGCTTCCTCCCTCGCAAGGCTCATAGGAACTTCGCTGCTTTCCCGAGAAGGACCAGGAGCAGAGAACTCTCCAGGCCCCTGGTTCCTCTCTCGCCTAGCCACTGCTGTGTCATGACCAAGGCGAGGGTTTGCAGGTCAGCGTGAATCATTGGAATCTGGCTCTCCATGAGGGTTGCCAACCTCTCAATGGAGGAGACCATGTGCTGATATGCCTAGGACAAGACAGCTGTCATGGCCTGGATGGACTTCCCCATTGTACGCTCAAAGCTGTGCATGACCTATGGCATTGCCACCAGAAGTTGCCTAACTCTTCCTGCAACTTCAGCAAGCCTTGTGCTACTGACAACAGAGGATTATCAGCAGCCTGAGGCTCAGCATGAGCCTGGCCACCCACAGTCCTCCGACTGTCAGAGGCATTGCCTCTTTTAGCCTCAGCCAGCTGTTTGGGCGCATGCGTGGTGCTCTCACCAGCTTGTGACCCAGACTCTAAAGCCAAACGGATTCCCACTGAGATGAGTGTACCTGCACCGGTGGAAAGTGCGGTAGTCTCATGGGATGCTGCGTCCTTTGAGTTTGTCTCTTCCTCAGAGGTGATGGAAGTCTCCAGAGCCTCCAATGCCGACTTAGAGCATCGCCCTGCAAGATATAATGTGAAGAGCACAGTTTTACATTTTACAGTGCACATGTGACTTCCCCAAAAAAGAACCATATGTTTATTGGGATGTCAAAAAAGGGACAATTTTAATAAGTTTTAGGATTTGTCAATGAATGAGAGAGATGCATATTCTTTTTCTGTATCTTATATTTTCTCTTGACCCTTTTAATGAAATGCGCCTTTTCTCAAATCGCATTTCATTCCACTGGGTATGAAGGTGTCATGCTAGGCCCCTACCTGCCAAGAATGAAGCACATCAATTTTGTCATGAACATTGATTTTTAACTGTTGTTTGAGCGAGGAAATTACTTGTTAAACAGATCAGCTGTGGCTGGAAAAAAACATTTACATGCTAACAGACATCGAAGATGAAGAAGCGCATTCCGGGGCCTGCTAAGGAGGATATAATCTACAAGGGCCAGGACTGGTTATACCAGCTGGTCACATGAATACCTGGCTGTTCCAGGGCTTTCTTTTGAACTCGCCACAGAGAGTTTGAACTGAAAAAGTCTGTTTGCTCCTGAACTAAGAAGATCTCTCCCGTCTGCACTCATTTCTTTCTCACAAGCCTCTGAATCCACTGAAGACACATGAACCCCAATAAAGTCTCCTACAGCAAACAAGGTTTAAGAAATAACTGGGCCCCAACAAAAAGCAAGATCTACCTACAATCAAGGACTCTACATGAGCTCGAAGAACCGTAACAAAAACTCTTCAGATATTACCTCAAACTTTTCACTTTATTTTTATTCTGCTCTCTCCTGTCTCTATTTGCACATGTGTATCGCGTATGCATGCGAGCATGGGTGCATCGTATATCCGTAGGCGTCAACCAAATTAGAGTTTAAGTTCACGTTTAATAAATTTCAACTTTTCTTCTTTAAACCTAAGAAAGCCTGTTTATGCTGTTTTTTTTGCCTTATAATTGGGAAGCAGTAAACAAGGATTCACCAAGGGGGAGCTAAAAACATGATGTGTTTAAAATTAAACCCTGTTACAGTAAGACCAGGTGAAGGCTGAGAGGGAACCCGAGACCTCTTTCTCACCTGGTCGAAACAGTGGGACATGCCAGTAGCCTACCCATTCTGGGAGTGAAGAGTCCAGAGCCATTTTGAGGCCCTAACCTCAGTTAAAAGGAACTGGTGAGTTATGGGTCACCAAATGTGTGTTTAGTTGCAGTTTGCTGGATTTAGGCTGGATCAGAATTGGGAGGCCATTAGAGGAAGGTTCAGGGACAGAGATGGTAAATATAATGCATGACTGCTTCATAATTCAGTTCATTTGCATGTGTCTTTAAATGGAAGAAAATACAAATGCATTTAGATCATGTAACTCGTTACTTAATTATCATTCTACTTTTTATTTGTCTAATAGCTGGTGACTGTGACTGTGCATATATGATAAGAGAGGGGAATGAGAGAGCTATTGTGGCAATGCTTGGTCTCCTCTCTCTGCTCTGCAGCGCTACAATCATTGCAGGAGTTGTGCTTCTGCTATGCCCACGTCTACTCCGTAACAGCCTTCAAAAGTTGTAAGTACCTTGTTAAGATGCAGAAATACTAGATTAAATGAGGTAAAGAACTCTTATTCTTCATTAGCACCACTTTATTTACAATAAAATTGAAGCCTAGTTTAGCAAGTGAAGATTGCAGAAAACAACTGGGGTAAATGTTATGAATTTGTGCTCCCAGGACATAGTTTCATCTACTGGGAGCACATATTGGAAATGTTTGCATGGAGGTTTGTGGGCCGCACAGGAATTTCTGTCAATTAACCTTAATGGATGAACACACTTGCAGGATCTGTTGCGAGTTTGTTCTGCACCATAAAAAAACCTTCCATTTACATAACGCTTTTCACAACCACCAGACGTCTCAAAGCGCTTCACAGCCAATGAATTACTTTTGAAGTGTTGCAATGTAAGAAACAAAGTGGCCAAATTGCGCTCAGCAAACTTCCAGAAACAACAATGTGATAATGACCAGATAATCTGTATTTTTTTGTGATGCTGATTGAGGAATAAATATTGGCCAGGAGACCGGGGATAACTCGTCGCCCCTTTTTCAATAGAGTGCCAAGAGATCTTTTACATCCACCTGAGTAGGCAGATGGAGCCTTGGTTTAATGTTTCATCTGAAACACACCACCTCTAACAATTGCTCAGTACTGCATTGGCATGTCAACCTCGATTTTTATGATCAAGCCCTGGAGTGGGACTCGAACCTTGTAACTCAGAGGCGAGAGTGCTACCCACTGAGCCACCAAATGAAAACACTCTGGACAAAACTGAAATGAAGTGCAACCAAACTTAATGCCTAGGACTCATGAATATATGTGCCTAGTATGTTATACCTGGTGCTTCTCTGCAGTGACAGTATACGATATGTATCTTTTCAAACCAATCTAAATACTCCTCAGTACTTTCCCCAGTGGGAAGAGTCGGCAAAGTGCTCGCTGCCTGGAGTAATTGAGATCTCTTGGGATTTCAGTTGTCGTTATACTGGATCATGACATGACCCTGAAGTGCTTCCAAAACAAATGCAGTTTTCTGCATAAGGGTTTGTGGGAGGTTGGATGGGCTTCACTGCAGCATCATTTGTATCTACATCAGGCGTGCACCTGCTGCTGGACACTCCATTATCATACCCTTGATCGACATGAGAGCAAATGTCTGGGTAAAGGTAAGTTTTATGAAACTCTATGTAATGGTTCTTGAATTCAATTATCTAGTATCTTTAAGCCTGACAAGAAAACTTCAAGCCCAAGAGCTACATAGCAGCAGTGTGAGCGGAGTTCTGATGCAGAAACCCCTTTAACTGTCAAAAGATGCACAGTGGACTGTAGCTCTCATAAATTGTAAAACATGACTGCATGAGGTTTTTTCATTTATCCATGGATTGTCGGTATCGCTGGCAGGCCAACATTTATTGCCTATCCCTAATAGCTCTTGTGAAAGTGATAGTGCGCGGCATTCCTGAACAGCTGCAGGACTTGTGGTGTAGGTACACCCACAGTGCTGTTAGGTAGGCAGTTCTAGGTTTTTGTCACAGCAACAGTGAAGAAACGGCAAGATATTTCCAAGTCAGGATGGTGTTTGACTTGGAGGAAGCTTACAGGTGGCGGTGCTCCCATATGCAAGCTGCGATTGTTCTTCTAGGTGGTAGAGATCGGGTTTAGAAGGTGCTATTGGAGGAGCCTTGGCAACTTGCTGAGTGCAACTTGTAGACGGTATACAATGCTGTCATTGCATTGGTGGTGGAGGGAATGAAAGTTTAAGATAATGGACAGGGTGCCTATCAAGTGAACTGCTTTGTCCTGGAAGGTGTTGAACTTCTTGAATGTTGTCAGATCTGCACATGTCCAGGCAGGTGGGGAGTATTCCATTACACTTTTGATTTGTGCCTTGTAGATGGTGGAGGCTTTGGGGAGTCAGGAGGTGAGTTACTCGCCACAGAATTCCCAGGTTCTGACCTGCTGTTGTAGCCACAGTATATATGTGGCTTGTCCAATTAAGTTTTTGATCATTGGTAACCCCCAGGATGTTCATGGTAGGGGGATTCCCTAATGTTGTTGAAAGTTGAAGGGAGATGGTTAGATTTTCACTTGTTGGAGATGGTCAATGCCTAGCACATGTGTGGTGTGAATGTTACTTGCCAGTTATCAGCTCAAGCCTGAATGTTGTCTAGGTCTTGCTGCTTGTGGGATGGACTGCTTCAGTATTTGTGGAGTTGCAAATGGTACTGAACACTGTGCAATCATCAGCGATCTTATCCATTGCTTTCCTTAGGATGGAGTGAAGGTTATTGATGAAGCTGATGATGGTTGGGCCTAGGGCATTGCCCTGAAGAACTCCTGAAAAAAGGTCCTGGGGTTGAGATGATTGACCACCAATAACCACAGCCATCTTCCTTTGAGCTAAGTATGACTACAGTCAGTGGAGAGTTTTCCTCCTGATTCCCATTGATTTCAATTTTACTGGGCCTCCTTGATACCACATTCGATTAAATGCTGCCTTGATGTCAGGGGCAGTCACTCTCAGGTCACCTGTGGAATTCAGCTCTTTTGCCCATGTTTGGACCGAGACCATAATGAATTCTGAGCTGAGTGGCCCTGGTGGAATCAAAACTGAGTATCTGTGAGCAGGTTATTGCTGACTAAGTGTCGCTGGATAGCACTCTCGACACATTCTATCACACTGCTGATGATTGAGAGTAGATTGTTGGGGAGGTAATTGGCCGGATTGGATTTGTCCTGCTTTTTGTGGTTCGGCCATACCTGGGCAATGTTCCACGTTGTCTGATAGATGCCAGTGTTTGTAGCTGTACTGGAACAGCTTGACTGTAGTACAGCCGGGATGTTGTTGGGGGCTTGTAACTTTTGCTGTGTCCAGTGCACTCAGCCATTTCTTGATATCAAATGGAGTAAATCGAATTGACAGTGGCATTTGTAATGCTGGGGACTGCAGGAGGAGGCACTTCTGGCTGAAGGTGGTTGCAAACTCTTCAGCCTTGTCTTTTGAACTGATGTGCTGGGCTCCACCATCATTCAGGAAGGGGATGTTCATGGAGTCTCATCCTCCCGTTACTTGTTTAATTGTCCACCACCATTCACAATTGGATGTGGCAGGACTGCAGAGCTTTGAGCTGATCTGTTGGTTGTGGAATTAATTAGCTCTGTCCATAGCATGCTGTGCTGTAGCTTCACCAAGTTGATACCTCATTTTTAGGTATATTTGGTGCTGCTCCTGGCATGCCTTTCTACACTCGTCAGTGAACCAAATCGCAGTAGGACTCAAATAAAGAATATTCCACATATCCCACAGAAAAGGCAGGCATAGCTAGGACCCAGGTGAGTTAAAGGAGAAGTTGTTCAATGTGAGAACAATTTTAGCCAAGCAGAGAAGGGTGGTGGTGGATTGGAACTGGTTGGACCTCCATTTAAATAAGAAGCTAAGAGCCCTCCGAGCACCCTGAAGGGAAATGTAGGTGTAGAAGAGATTGGACATCCATGGTGAAGAGGAGATGGTTAGGGCCAGGAAATTGGAAACTGTTAAAGTGAAGGAGGGAATTGGAAGAGTCGTAAATGTACATGGGAAAAGACTAGACAAGGGGAGAAAAAATAGATTTGAGATAGTAGTGGGGCAGGAAAAGGCTGAAATGATAACCTAGCAGTCCTATTTGTAGCTCTTGGGAAGGAGGTGGAAGCAGCTGTTTGGAGGCCATGGCGGGAAGATCTCTAGAGGAGATGAGTCAGTGACGGTCCTGGAAACAATGGCTTGATGTTCAATGGTGGGGTCATGGCCCTGGGAAGGTAGAAGGAGGTGTCAGAGAGTTAACATTCAGCCTCTGCTAGGTAGAGGTCGGTAGGCCAGGCAACAAAGTACCACCCTTGTGAACAGGATTGATGACAATGTTAAGGTTGAACCTAATAGAAAAGAGTGCTGCAAGTTCAGAGGGGGACAAGTTAGGGTGTGTGAGGGGAGCAAAGAAATTGAAATGGCCGATACCATGTCAGCAATTGTCAATGAAAAGATCTAGAGAGGGTAAGAGACCAGAGGGAAGGGTACAAGTGGAAGGAGATTTCTGGAGAAGGGTAAAAGGGTCCACTGAGTGGACATGAGGGGTGGGGTAAGACTCTTGGCCAAACAAGTTGGTGTGGAGCCGATGGAAGAAGAACTCGGTGTCATGCTAAGCTTGAAAGTAATTGCAGTCAGGGTGTAAGGGGATGAAGCTGAGGTCTTTATGAAAGACAGATCGTTCAGGGTCAGTGGGGGGTAGGTTGGAGTGTATTGTGAATATGCAGTAAGGGTGAGATTGGAAGAGATGGGGTCAAAGGGAAGTGAAGGAGAAGGAGGATCTGGAGGGATGTTGCTACCCGTGAATTGTTGAAGCTTATGATTTTTGACACCTGAAAGGAAGATAACAAGATTTTTGTCAAAGCACTGAATGAGGCAAAGAATTAAATTAAACTGCGGACTAGGGCAGCTTTGAGATAGAGTGAATTGGTGCTGCTGAAGAAAGAGAGAGGTCAAGAGTGTACCTATGCCAGCACCTGGCAATGAGTGTGGATCTCAGGATACAATGAGAAAGGGTTAATTAATAACCTTGCTGTAAAGGAGCCATTAGTAAATAGTGATCACAATGTAATAGAATTTTACATTAAGTTTGAAATCGATATATTTCATTCTGAAACTAGGGGCTTAAATCTGAATAAAGGAAACTATGAAGGTATGAGGAGAAAGTTGGCTATGGTGGATTGGGAAAATATATTATAAGAGTTGACAGTGACAGACAATGGCTAGTATTTAAAGAGGTATTACATGGTTTACAACAAATATACATTCCTCTAAAACACAAAAACCCAACAGGAAAGGTGACTCAACCGTAGCTAACAAAAGAAGTTAAAGATAGCATTAGGTCAAAATAAGTGCTTCTAAGGTTGCCAGAAGAAGTGGTAAGCCTGAGGATTGGGAGCAATTTAGAATCTAACAGAGGAGGACCAAGAAACTGATGAGGAAAGGGAAAAGAGATTATGAATGCAAGCTAGCTAGAAACATAAAGGCGTACTGTAAAAGCTTCTTTTGGTATGTGAAAATGAAACAATTAGCAAGGACGAATGTGGATCCATTGCAGGTGGAGAAAGGAGAGTTCATGGTGGAATTTGTGGCACCAGCAAGGGTGCATCATCTGAGGGGATGGTGGCGACGGCATGGACCGGGGCTACATGGAAGAGCAGGGGAGGTAGTCAGGGAGGGAAGGGTGGGGCTGATCGGGTGCATCGAGGAGTGGAGCGTCCAGGTTGTTGAATGATTAATGTTGATGGTTAAGATGCATCTTGTCAACTGCAGGGATGATGGTGGATTAGATCGGTGTGTGAAGATACTAGGCAAGTGTCTAAAGGGAGGAATGAGTGCTGTCAATGTTGGAAGCTGTGGGCCAAATTGAGGGTACTGGCTAGCAGAGGGAATTATCACAATCAATTGGGGCAAATGGATTCTATAGAGGGGAAGGTCAAAACTAATAGGTGAGTATTCGACAGCTTCATAGGGAGAGGAACGGAACTTGGCAACAATAGTCAGTTTGATGTGAGGAATGTCAAGGATAAGAGTCAGCATGTTTCTAGTATTGGGAGTAGGAACAGTGGGGAGGGATGGCATGAATACACTGATAATTACATTCTGCACAGTAATTAGGGGAGGCTCAATGATAATGGAGGAAAGGGTACCGGTAACATAGGATGGGTCAAGGGTGATGGGTTCAAGCTGGAAGGCTGCAGGAGGAGGTTGGAAGGTGGGAGACTTGCCCTGAATTCCACTTGCACCATCATCTCCAACGATAATGGAAATCACGTGGACACTCAGGGATCGCAAGCAGAGTGGGTGGAGGCAAATGGCAATGGGTGTGTCTTCTACCTGGCTGCAATTTGAAGGCAGATATAAGGGAGGTGTTCATTGCCTTGACGTTTCAGCTCACCAGCAACAGAGGGCTGAATCACCACGCTCTGCTTATTTGTTGTTCAGAAAAGCCACAGCGACATGGGTCTCATACACCCACTTTGTCTAGTACCACAGGAAGAAGAACAAAGAGAGGGATCTTTTCCCTCAAATCATGATGTCTGAGTACTTGCAACAGGCAGAACAGGAACGTGATAATGCTCCTAATGATAACATCCTGGAATGGCCTTATCGAAGATGAGCACTGGCATGTCATCGCATCCTCAGGACAAGGACAAATTACCTTAAAATGTCAGAGAGGCAATGTCAGAGACGCCGAAGGATGTCATGTGAAATGGTCATTGAAAGCTTGACCTGCAATTGCTCAGCTTCGGTGGCATTTCCATGTCTGCTGCACTCAATTTTTTTCTGCAGCGGCTCTTTCCAGGGATCCACAGGTGACATATGTGGCATCCCACAGGTGCATCAAACAGGTGACCAATGCGTTTTACCGACGTGACAATGATTTCATCTGCTTATCCATAGACGAAGACAGCCAGGCAGCAAGCTCTACGGCCTTCGGCAGCATCACTGGGTTCCCTAGAATGCAAGGGGTGATCGACTGTACTCATATGGCCAGTAGAGCTCCTTGGGACCAGCCTACCATCTTTATCAATCACAAAGGCTTCCATTCTTTAAACGTGCAACTGGTTTGTGATCGCAGAAGAAGAATCATGCATGTTTGCACACATTTCCCAGGGAGCTGTCATGACTCCTACATTTTGAGAAACTACCAGCTGCCAGCAGTTTCGGGGAACCAGCTGAAGTGAGGAAACCTGCCTGTGACATGGCAGATGTCATGGCATGCATGGACTCCTCCATCGCACGCACTAAGCCATGCTTGACCTCAGGCATCGCCAACGTATTTTGCACATGGCTTACTGCACATCCGGCAGACTTTTCTTTTTATTCATTTTGCGAGATGTGGGTATCACTGGCTAGGCAAGCATTTGTTGCCCATCCCTAATTGCCCTTGAGAATGTGGTGGTCAGCTGCCTTCTTGAACCACTGCAGTCCTTGAGGTGTAAGTACACCCACAGCGCTGTTAGGAAGGGAGATCCAGGATTTTGACCCAGCAAAAGTGAAGGAACAGCGATATAGTTCCAAGTCAGGATGGCGTGTGGCTTGGAGGAGAACTTGCAGGTGGTGGTGTTCCCATGCATCTGCTGCCCTTGACCATCTATGTGTTTGAGGTCGCGTGTTTGGAAGGTGCTGTTGAAGGAGCCTTGGTGAGTTGCTGCAGTGCATCTTGTAGATGGTACACACTGCTGCCACTGTACGTCGTCAGTGGTGGAAGGATTGAAACAAAAACAAAAAGTACTGGAAATACTCAGCAGGTCTGGCAGCATTTGTGAAGAGAAGCAGAGTTAATATTTCAGGTCACGTGACCTTTCATCAGAACAGTTCTGATGAAAGGTGACTGACCTGAAATGTTAACTGTGCTTCTCTCTCCACCGAAGCTGCCAGATCTGCTAAGTATTTCAGATTTCCAGCATCTGCAGTATTTTGCTTTTATTTTAGTGGAAGGATTGAATGTTGAGGGTGGTGGGTGGGGTGCCAATCAAGCGGGCTGCTTTGTCCGGGATGGTGTCGAGCTTCTTGAGTGTTGTTGGAGCTGCACCCATCCAGGCAAGTGGAGAGTATTCCATTACATTCCTGACTTGTGTCTTGTAGTTGGTGGATAGGCATTGGGGAGTCAGGAGGTGAGTTACTTGCCGCAGAATTCCCAGCCTCTGACCTGCGGTTGTAGCCACGGTATTTATGTGGCTGCTCCGGTTCAGTTTCTGGTCAGTGGTAACCTCCAGAATGTTGATAATGAGGAATTCAGCAATGGTACTAACATTGAACGTCAAGGAGCCCTTCCGGAGATGGTTAGATTCTCTCTTGTTTGAGATGGTCATTGCCGAGCACTTGTGTGGCATGAATGTTACTTGCCATTTATCAGCCTAAGTCTGGATGTTACCCAGGTTTTGCTGCTTATGGACATGGGCTGCTTCAGTATCTGAGGAGTCGCAAATGGTGCTGTACATTGTGCAATCATCAGTGAACATCCCCACTTCTGACCTTACGTTGGAGGAAAGGTCATTGATGAAGCAACTGAAGATGGCTGGGCCTAGGACATTACCGGAAGGAACTCCTGCAGTGATGTCCTAGGATTGAGATGATTGACTTCCAACAATCACAACCATCTTCCTTTGTGCTAGGTACGACTCCAACCAGGAGAGAGTTTTCCCCCTGATTCCCATTGACTCCAATTTTGCTAGGGCTCCTTGATGCCTTACTTGATCAAATGTTACCTTGATGTCAGAGGCAGTCACTCTCACCTCACCTCTGCAGTTCAGCTCTTTTGTCCATATTTGGACAAAGGCTGTAATGCGGTCAGGAGCTGAGTGGCCCTGGCGGAACCCAAACTGAGTGTCAGTGAGCAGGTTATTGCTGAGCAAATGCTGCTTGATAGCACTGTCGACAACCCCTTCCATCACTTTGCTGATGATCAAGAGTAGACTGATAGGGCGGTAATTGGCTGGGTTGGATTTGTCCTGCTTTTTGTGCACAGGACATACCTGAGCAATTTTCTACACTGCTGGGTGGGTGGCAGTGTTGTAGCTATACTGGAACAGCTTGGCTAGGGGTGCGGCTAGTTCTGGAGCACGTCTTCAGTACTATTCCCAGAATGTTGTCAGGTCAACAGAGTCAACATGGTTTTATGAAAGGGAAATCATGTTTGACAAATTTGTTAGAGTTCTTTGACGATATAACAAGCAGAGTGGATAAAGGGGAACCGGTAGATGTAGTGTATTTGGATTTTCAGAAGGCTTTCGATAAGGTGCCACATAAAAGGTAATTACACAAAATAAGAGCTCAGGGTATTGGGGGTAATGTGTTGGCATGGATTGAGGATTGGCTAACACACAGAAGGCAGGGATTCGGGATTAATGGATCATTTTCAGGTTGGAAAGCTGTAACTAGTGGGGTGCCACAAGGATCGGTCCTAGGGCCGCAACTATTTACTATCTATATTAATGAGGAAGGGACAGAGCGTAGTGTATCCAAATTTGCTGATGATACAAAAATAGGTGGGAAGGCATGTTGTGATGAGGACACAAAGAATCTGCAAAGAGATATAGATATGTTAAGTGATTGGGCAAAAATTTGGCAAATGGTGTTCAATGTGAGAAAGTGTGAGTTCATCCACTTTGGTAGGAAGAATAAAAAGGCTGATTATTATTTAGATGGAGAAAGACTACAAAATACTGTAGCACAGAGGGATCAGGGTGTTCGTGTACATGAAACACAAAAAGTTAGCATGCAGGTGCAGCAAGTAATTAGGAAGGCAAATGGAATTTTGACTTTTATTGCTAGGGGATTAGAATTTAAAAATAGGGAAGCCTTGTTCCAACTGTACAGGGTGTTGGTGAGGCCATACCTGGAGTACTGCGTACAGTTTGGGTCTGTTATTTAAGGAAGGATATACTAGCATTGGAGGCAGTTCTGAAAAGGTTTACTAGGCTGATTCGTTGGATGAAGGGATTGTCTTATCAAGAATGGCTGAACAGGTTAGGCCTTTATTCATTGGAGTTTAGAAGAATGAGAGGTGATCTTATTGAAACATATAAGATTCTAAGGGGGCTCGACAGGGTAGATATTGAGAATACGTTTCCACTGGTGGGGGTGTCTTGAATTAGGGGACATAGTTACAGATTAAGGGTCACACGTTTAAAACTGAGATGCAAAGGAATTTCTTCTCTCAGAGGGTGGTGAATCTCTGGAATTCTCTACCTCAGAGAGTTGTGGAGGCTAGGTCACTAAATGTATTTAAGGAAGAGGTAGATAGATTTTTGAAATCTCGGGGAGTCGAGGGCTGTGCGAAGCAAGCCCGAAAGAGGAGTTGAGACCTGGGACAGATCATGATCTTATTGAATGGCGGGTCAGGCTTGAGGGGCTGAATGGCCTACTCCTGCTCCTATTTCTTATGTTCTTATGTCTCATAGCATTTGCAGTATCCGGTGCCTTCAGCTGTTTCTTGATATCACGTGAAGTGAATCAGATTGGCTGAAGTCTGGCATCTGTGATGCTGGGGACTTCAGGAGAAGACCAAGATGGATCATCAACTCGGCACTTCTGGCTGCAGATGGATGCAAATGCTTCAGCCTTGTCTTTTGCACTGATGTGCTGGGCTCCCCCATCATTGAGGATGGGGATATTTGTGGAGCCTCTTCCTCCTGTCAGTTGTTTAATTGTCCACCACCATTCACGACTGGATGTGTCAGGACTGCAAAGCTTAGATCTGATCTGTTGGTCAGTAAGTGCGATTACTTAGCCCTATCGCATGCTGCTTCTGATGTTTAGCATGCATGTAGTCATGTAGCTTCACCAGGTTAGCACCTCATTTTGAGGTATGCGTGATGCTGCTCCTGGCATGCCCTGCTACATTCTTCATTGAACTAGGATTGGTCCCCCGGCTTGATGGTAATGGTAGAGTGACGGGTATGCGAGGCCATGAGGTTACAGATTGTGGTTGATTACAGTTCTGTTGCTGCTAATGACCCACAGTGCCTCATGGATGCCAGATTTAAGTCGCTAGATCTGTTTGGAATCTGTCCCATTTGGTATGGTGGTAATGTGAAGATGCGACTTCGTCTTCACAAGAACTGTGCAGTGGTTGCTTCTATTAATATTGTCATGGACAGATGCGACAAGTAGATTGCTGAGGACGAGGTCATGTATATTTTTCCCTCTTGTTAGTTCCCTCACCAGCTGCCGCAGACCCAGTCTTGCAGTTATGTCCTTTAGGACTTGGCCAGCTTGGTCAATTGTGTGCTACTGAGCCACTCTTGGTGATGGACATTGAATTTCCCACCCAGAGTAGATTTTGTGCCCTTGCTATCCTCAGTGCTTCTTCCAATTGGTGTTCAACATGCAGAAGCACTGATTCATCAGCTAAGTGGGCGGCGATAAGTAGTAATCAGCAGGAGGTTTCTTTCCGCATGTTTGATCTGATGTCATGAGACTTCATGGGGTCCGGAGTCAATGTTGAGGACTCCCAGGGCAACTCCATCCCAACTCCATACCACTGTGCCGCCACCTCTGCTGGGTCTGTCCTGCCGGTGGGACAGAACATACCCAGTGATGATGGTGTCTGGGACATTGTCTACAAGGTATTAATCCGTGAGTATGATTCTTTCAGAAACAAACAGAGGATCATAATGAGCGTTGGGCTGAGCAGGGCCTGGGCTCCAGCAGTCCTGTGATTGTCAGGGGACCTGGCTAGCACATGCTCCCTCAGCTGCTGGGACGTGTCTGTGTTGTGCACACCAGCTTGTGGCCCAGATTCTAATCTGAAACCACCCCCCCTTCAATGGACCACATGGATGTACCTATACTGGTGGAAGTGGAAGACAAGGCAGGTGACAGTGCACCCTCTGGGGCATTGCCTTCTTCGTGTTCCTCCTCCAAGGATTCATGGGGGCGGCATTCTGCTACTCGAGTGAGGGCATCTGCAGTGGAGACACAAAGAGAGGCACTTTAAGCATGTGCTTCACATGAGTTCACACAATTTCTTTCAGTTTCCACATATGGCTGCAAGAGCAGAGATGACACTTCATACTACGCCTTGTGGCTCCTGCCTTGCCATCTCTGCTAACCCTGCCTCCCTCCTCTCTCACGATCTCTGAGGTCTCCTCCTCAGCCATTGTCAGCAGCCTGATGTCAGGGACCCCTCCTCCCATCTTAGCACTCTCGTGCTGGCTTTGGCTTCATTTGTCCTGCAACAGTGTAGATTTAATGACATGGCAAATGATGCATCACAACCATTGCACCACCATCAACATCATTCATTCTGCATTGGCTTTTGCATGACACATCCAATTCCATAAACAATGCCAATCTTCATCATTTAGTAAATTACACCAAGACTGTTCATGCATTTCATTGCATTCCTTGCATACCCTCTGCCTTAAAGACACCTAGCCATGGAAGAAATCAATGGAGCAGCCTCACCAGGACCACTTACCCTTGCTCATCTCAGCAAGTCATTGATTTGCTTGCAGCACTGCACCCAGGTTCTAAGAGTTACCCCACACAGTTCGAGACCTCCTGCAGTACCTCCATCCAGGCTACCTTGGTGACACCAGAGGGTCTTCGCACTCCATCTGCAGGGAAGAGGGTCTCCTGCCTTTCTCGGACGACCTGGAGGAAAACCTGCAGGGAGGCATCTCTAAACTGTGAGGTGGCACGCTGCCTACTGGCTGCCATTTGATTCACTTTGGCTGTAGGGAAAATAAATTATATGAAGTTGGTGATAAGTTGCACAAAATAAAGGAGGCAAAAACATTTTGATCTAAGTGAAAGCTTCAATTTAAGTTATTCTGAAGATACTGACATGAAAGGAAGGCTGCTGCTCCTTAATGTTTTATATCTGGTGATCATGGTGCTTGGAGCAGTGACGGTGGGTTCCACCAATAAAAGGCCACCCCTGCTGCATGATCCCACATGTTCCCTGTGCCCGCCACTGCATGGCTAATTTAAATACAAAATCGTGTGGAAAACGGGATTTGTGGCAGGAGCGGAAGTTAGGACAGAAGTTACTTAATTGGCTGTAAAGTGCTTTGGGATGGCCTGAAGTCGTGAAATGTGCTACAGAAATGTAAGTTTTTTTTGCTTTTCTTGGAAATGTACTTTGTGATCTCACCTTCCAGAATCGTAGAATCATAAAGTGATGCAACATTGAAGGAGGCCATATTGAGGCTCTTTGAAAGAGTTGTCCAATTAGTCCCATTCCACTGCCCTTTTCCCTGACTGCATCTTCTTCCAGTCTTGCTGAATGCCCTCCACTTACTATCCCAGAAATCCCTATAGCTGTGGGGTGATCGCCTCCTGAAATGTGCAATCCAGGAAATTGTCAGCCTCCCATATGCCCTGCATTGACTCCAACTGCTCCTCGTGCTCAGAATTTCTGAGTTCGAGTTCGAATAGCCAGAGGCGCTTCCTGCACGTGCGATTATGAAGGACACGCAAAGCATCCTGGAATTCTCAAAGGGCATAGGAATTGTAGGCAACGGGTCTCAACTGTCCCATCATCTACTTTAAAGGTCTGTTAGCCTATCACATGTGTATGCTTTAGTTTGGTATCCCTTTAAATCCTATGTATTATTTATGTGTACCAGATTTTCATTTATTGCAATTTGAATCCCTTTAAGATCGGTGTCCCCTACTTATTTAAATTTGTCCTCATAGATTTAATTAATCACTGATTTGTTAATATATTTACTCATTTATTGTTGTCACTTGGTTTAAACTACTTAGCGCCTCTTTCTCTCTCGGTATCTAATTCCCATTCTCACCAAATTCCCATTTTAAAGTCCTCAATCTGTTTTCCAATTCAGTCTGCTTACCAGTGCATGCTCTCCATGCTTCAAGTCCTCCCAAAATAAAACAACATTTGTGTGTGCCATTAGTCATTTCAGTGCCAAATATAAGGTTTGCCCTGAAGCAATATATGCAAGATATATATGTGTCAAGCAGCTAAAAGGTACTCTGAATAAATAGGTTGTATAACGCCTCAGTAAACCTGTACTAATTTGAGAGTGAATTGCGGCATCAGATGATTCCAGAGCAGGTGTTGGTGCCATATTTTAAAGCCTTGCTTGCATTGCAGCCTTTGAGAAATATATTGATTCTGGATTGCTGCTGGACCCGGTGTTGTCACTCTTGGACTGTACCCCCCCACCACCGCCCCCAGAGAAGGATGGCACACTATGGCAGAAGCAAGACACCAGGTGGCCCCATGGTTTAGCGATGCCTCTTTGCAGATTCTCCTCCAGGCTGCAGGGGAAAGGTGGGAAGTCCTTTTCCTCAGGGATGGCAAGAAGAGGGCCTCCCACCTAGCCAAGCAAGCCTAGATGGAGATTGTAGAGGGAGGTATACAGCCGTGGAGTCACTGTCCTGAAAAATGTCACAATGCAGAAAGAGAGTCAGTGATCTCCTTCGTTCTGCCAAGGTGAGTGCTGCATACCTCTGTCCTCTTTGGGACTTGCATGTGGCTACGTGGGAGGAAAGCATAGCGAGGGAATGACCACAAAGGCGCTGGCAAAGGGCTTGAGGCATCACCATATCTGCCAGATGCATGGTTGCATCTCGGCCATAGGCCACCTTCTTTCACAGCTTACCCCCATTACATTCCCTGAGAGCAGATGTGGGAAAAAGCCGTGTACAAAACCCAAGCAGGAGACAAGGGGCTGCCACTAGCAGAGCTGTTCTCTCACTCGTCCTGCGAGCTCTTACTATCTCCCTCTTTCCACTTGTAGGACAAACGGGCCCGTAAAAACAGGGAGACCTTGAGGACTGAAGGAGGAATTCCAGATATACGGCATTTGTCAACAACTGAGGAGGAGGCACTGGAATTAGCAGGGACTCGGTGGCCGCTCAATAGCAGATGGTGAGGCTGGAGTCTCTGTGCAAACGAGTGAAGATTTTTTTCATTCAACATCCAACACACTTGTGGAGATTCACATCATACATGGTTGGTATTACTAGTTCTGCACTGCCTAACCGACACATGTTTGTGCTCTTTCCTGCAGGTTGGCATCTGCAGAAAGCTTCAATTAAATGGAGACAGCCATTAACCTCTGAGGAGGAGCAGTCAGAGGCTGCACCATCTTGCATCTTCCACCAGCGCAGATGCATTCACCTTGGTTTCAGCTCAACCTTAGAATCTCGTTCACAAGCTGGTGAGAGCACTGCACAGCTGAGGCTGAGACAGCTGAGGCTACTGACAGTTGGAGGACTGTGGGTGGCCAAGCCCATGCTGAGCCCCACGCTGATGACGAGTCTCTGGCGTCGACAGCATAGGGCATACTGGAAAGAGGTAAGGTAACATCTGGCTGAGCTGTCAGAGGCCATGAGCGGACGATGGAGGAGCCCATCCATGCCATGAGTGCTGCCATGTCTTAGGCGTGTGACTGCATGACTTCATCCATCAAGAGGTTGGCAACCCTCATGGAGAGTCAGCTCCCACAAATGCGCACAGACCTGCACACCATCACCTTGGCCATGAGGTCGTGGCAAGGCAAGAGAAGGACGAGGTGTCATCGTCTTTCTCCTGTGAGCAGAGAGGTTCAAGTGACCCTTGAAAGGGAGCAGGAGAGTCTGACCTCCACATCTGGGGTCTCCCCTCAAGGCACTCTAGTGTGGACACAGCTTCCCAGCCCCTCCACCAGTGTGCCCAGCTCCAGTAGCTGCGACCTCTGAGGAGAGTCCTGCACCGGTGCAAGAAACTGTCATCAAGCAGCCGGGGCCCTTCAGTCTTCAGGCAGCCAGAGGACGGCCACCAATGTCATCACAGGCCAAGGGGCAGCCTGATCAGCAGCCTGCCTACAGCCCATCTTCTATCAGAGGAATCACATCTTGTAAAAGTACATGTAAACATATTAAGAAAAGCACCTAGACACACATGGGGTTTCATGGCTATTTGACATTTGCTATTTGTTTTGTGGAATAAATTTATCTCGTTTTTACAGTTCACATTCATTGTTGAAAAATGCTTGTTCTTTCATGCCTTAATTGTAAGATGCTGCCTTCACCCTTGCTCCCTCATTGGGCTGCCCCAGATATGCCAGGGCACTTGGTTAAGCTGGGATAAAAATACAAAGTGCTGGAAATACTCAGCAGGTCTGGCAGCATCTGTGGAGAGAGAAGCAGAGTTAACCTTTCATCAGAACTGGCAAAAGTTAGAAATGTAATAGGTTTTAAGCAAGTGAAGTGGGGGTGGAGGGAAAGAAAACAAAAGAGAAGGTGTATGGTAGGTTAGAGGGCAGGAGAGATTAACTGACAATGAGGTCATGGAGTAAAGGCAAAGGGAGTGTGTTAATGGTGTGGTGAAAGATAAAAGTGCAGAGAGAGTGTTAATGGCAGAATAATGAACAGCTCAAGCATGAAAAAACAAGTTTAAGGCATGCACATTGTTTAAAAAAATGATAAAATAATAATAAAAAAGGGACCAGTCATGCTCTGAAATTATTGAACTCAAAGTTCAGTCCAGAAGGCCTAATCGGAAAATGAGGTGCTGTTCCTCAAGTTTGCGTTGTTGTTCACTGAAACACTGCAGCAGACCAAGGACAGAAATGTGGGCATGGGAGCAGGGTGGTGTGCTGAAATGGCAAGCAACTGGACGTTCGGGGTCATGCTCGTGGACTGAGCGGAGGTGTTCTGCAAAGCGGTCACCCAATTTGCGTTTGGTCTCCCAATAGCTCACTTCCTTTGCCTTTGTCCCATGACCTCTTTGTCAGTTAATCTCTCCTGCCCTCTAACCGATCACACACCTTACCTTTTGTTCTCTTCACCCCACTCCACCCCTGCTTCACTTGCTTAAAACATATTACATTTTTAACCGTTGCCAGATCTGATGAAAGGACCTGAAATGTTAATTATGCTTCTCTCTCCACAGACCTGCTGAATATTTCCAGCACTTCCTCTTTTCCTTTCAGATTTCCAGCATCCACAGTATTTTGCTTTTATTTCAGTAGTTAAGCTGGGCGCTAGGCAGGGAATCCAGATGGAAAGGAAGAGACAGACTGAATCCATTGAGGTGAATCTTTATTGAGTTCACTTTGAGAGGCCATGATGGTGGCAGGAAGCACGTAAGTAGGAGATCGTCTCTTGACTCCCTGGCCTGTCGCTCAATGTGTCTGGCCTCCGGTGAAAGAGATTAAAGATCCAGTGCTGCCTGCTTTTTTTTTTATTCATTCAGGAATGTGGGTGTCGCTGGCTAGGCCAGCATTTATTGCCCATCCCTAATTGCCCTTGAGAAGGTGGTGGTGAGCTGCTTTCTTGAACCGCTGCAGTCCATTTGGGGTAGGTACACCCACAATGCTGTTAGGAAGGGAGTTCCAGGATTTTGACCCAGCGACAGTGAAGGAACGGCCATATAGTTCCAAGTCAGGATGGTGTGTGACTTGGAGGGGAACTTGCAGGTGGTGGTGTTCCCATGCATTTGCTGCCCTTGTCCTTCTAGTTGGTAGAGGTCGCGGGTTTGGAAGGTGCTGTCCAAGGAGCCTTGGTGCATTGCTGCAGTGCACCTTGTAGATGGTACACACTGCTGCCACTGTGCGTTGGTGGTGGAGGGAGTGAATGTTTGTAGATGGGGTGACAATCAAGCGGGCTGCTTTGTTCTGGATGGTGTCGAGCTTCTTGAGTGTTGTTGGAGCTGCACCCATCCAGGCAAGTGGAGAGTATTCCATCACACTCCTGACTTGTGTAGATGGTGGACAGGCTTTGGGGAGTCAGGAGGTGAATTACTCGCCTCAGGATTCCCAGCCTCTGACCTGCTCTTGTAGCCACGGTATTTATATGGCTATTCCAGTTCAGTTTCTGGTCAATGGTGGCCCCTAGGATGTTGATAGTGGGGGATTCAGTGATGGTAATGCCGTTGAATGTCTAGGGGAGATGGTTAGATTCTCTCTTGTTGGAGATGGTTACTGCCTGGCACTTGTGTGGCGCGAATGTTACTTGCCACTTATCAGCCCAAGCCTGGGTATTGTCCAGGTCTTGCTGCATTTCTACACGGACTGCTTCAGTATCTGAGGAGTCACGAATGGTGCTGAAAATTGTGCAATCATCAGCGAACATCCCCACTTCTGACCTTATGATTGAAGGTTGGTCATTGATGAAGCAGCTGAAGGTGGTTGGACCTAGGACACTACCCTGCGGAACTCCTGCAGTGATGTCCTGGAGCTCAAATGATTGACCTCCAACAACCACAACCATCTTCCTTTGCGCTAGGTATGACTCCAGGCAGTGGAGGGTTTTCCCCCTGCTTCCCATTGACCTCAGTTTTGCTAGGGCGCCTTGATGCCATACTCGGTCAAATGCTGCCTTGATGTCAAGGGCAGTCACTGTCACCTCACCTCTTGAGTTCAACTCTTTTGTCCATGTTTGAACCAAGGCTGTAATGAGGTCAGGAGCTGAGTGGCCCTGGCGGAACCCAAACTGAGCATCATTGAGCAGGTTATTGCTAAGCAAGTGCCGCTTGATGGCACTGTTGATGACACCTTCCATCACTTTACTGATGATTGAGAGTAGGCTGATGGGGCGGTAATTGGCCGGGTTGGACTTGTCCTGCTTTTTGTGTACAGGACATACCTGGGCAATTTTCCACACTGCCGGGTAGATGCTATTGTTGTAGCTGTACTGGAACAGCTTGGCTAGGGGTGCAGCATGTTCTGGAGCACAGGTCTTCAGTACTATTGCCGGAATATTGTCAGCGCCCATAGCTTTTGCAGTATCCAGTGCCTTCAGTCATTTCTTGATATCACGCGGAGTGAATTGAATTGGCTGAAGTCTGGCATCTGTGATGCTGGGGACTGCAGGAGGAGACCGAGATGGATCATCAACTCGGCACTTCTGGCTGAAGATTGTTGCAAATGCTTCAGCCTTATCTTTTGCACTGATGTGCTGGGCTCCCCCATCATTGAGGATGGGGATATGTGTGGAGCCACCTCCTCCAGTTAGTTGTTTAATTGTCCACCACCATTCACGGCTGGATGTGGCAGGACTGCAGAGCTTAGATCTGATCCGTTGGTTATGGGATCACTTAGCTCTGTTTATTGCATGCTGCTTATGCAGTTTGGCACGCAGGTAGTCCTGTGTTGTAGCTTCACCAGGTTGACACCTCATTTTGAGGTATGCCTGGTGCTGCTCCTGGCATGCCCTCCTGCACTCTTCATTGAACCAGGGTTGGTCTCCTGGCTTGATGGTAATGGTAGAGTGGGGGATATGCTGGGCCATGAGGTTACAGATTGTGGTTGAGTACAATTCTGCTGCTGCTGATGGCCCACAGCACCTCATGGATGCCCAGTTTTGCATTGCTAGACTTTGCATGACTTTGGACAGATTCAGGGGTTTTTAAAAGTCCGTCAGCAACTGTCAGCTGTGATTTGCAATTTAAAAAAAAACTGATCAACTATCTGCTGAGCGTTCCCACTCTCTGCAACTGTCAGAGAGACAGAGAGAGATAGAAAGGGGACAGAGAGAGAGAAAGGGGGGCAGAGAGAGAGACGGCAGAGAGAGAAAGAGAGAGAGCAAGAGGGTCAGGGAGAGGGAGAGAACGGGGGTTAGAGAGAGAGAAAAGGTTCAGAGAGTGAAAAAGGGGGACAGAGAGAGAGTGATCAAGATCAGTCCTGACAGAATAACATCTATCCAGAATACTCCGCATTGCTACGAGTGTGCAGGAAAACATTGATTACTTGTGCAAGCAAAAAGATGCCAGGTTACTCACTAAATCAGTGTTCAACATAGTGAAGAGTCAATAAATTAGTCTTCTTATTTAAAGCTTCTTCACAAAATATGTAGATTTGTTGCTGTTTTGGTTACAAGTAAGATAGATTTTAATGCCTTCATCTTTCCGAAATTGTCTCACCGCCCCCCCCCCCCCCCCCCCCCATGTAACCCATAGAAACATCGAAAATAGGAGCAGGAGTAGGCCATTCGGCCCTTCGAGCCTGTTCCGCCATTCATTATGATCATAGCTCATCATCCAAATCAGTAGCCTGTTCCGGCTTTCGCCCCATACCCTTTGATCCCTTTAGGCCCAAGAGCTATATCTAACTCCTTTTTGAAAACATACAATGTTTTGGCCTCAACCGCTTTCTGTGGTAGCGAATTCCACAGGATCACCACTCTCTGGGTGAAGAAATTTCTCATCATCTCAGTCCTGAAAGGTTTATGCCGCATCCTTAGACTACGACCCCTGGTTCTGGACTCCCCCACCATCAGGAGCATCCTTCCTGCATCTACCCTGTTAGAATTTTATAGGTTTCTATGAGATCCTCCCTCACGCTTCTGAACTCCAGCGAATATAATCCTAACCTACTCAATCTCTCCTGATACGTCAGTCCCGCCATCCCAGGAATCAGTCTGGTAAACCTTCGCTGCACACCCTCTATAGCAAGAACATCCTTCCTCAGACAAGGAGACCAAAACTGCACACACTATTCCAGGTGTAGCCTTACCAAGGCCCTGTATAATTGCAGCAAAACATCCCTGCTCCTGTACTTGAATCCTGTCGCTATGAAGGCCAATATACCATTTGTCTTTTTTACCGCCTGTTGCACCTGCATGCCTACCTTCAGCGACTGGTGTATGAGAACACCCAGGTCTCGCTGCATGTTCCCCTCTCTCAGTTTATAGCCGTTCAGATAATAATCTGCCTTCCTGTTTTTGCTACCAAAGTGGATAACCTCACATTTATCCACATTATACTGCATCTGCCATGCATTAGCCCACTCACTCAACTTGTCCAAATCACCCTGAAGCCTCTCTGCATCCTCCACACAACTCACCCTCCCACCCAGTTTTGTGTCATCTGCAAATTTGGAGATATTGCATTTAGTTCCCTCATCTAAATCATTAATGTATATTGTGAATAGCTGGGGTCCTAGCACCAAAGCGTGCAGTACCCCACTAGTCACTGCCTGCCATTCGGAAAACGACCCATTTATCCCTACTCTTTGTTTCCTGTCCGCCAACCAGTCTTCTATCCATTGCAATAC
This sequence comes from Heterodontus francisci, assembly GCF_036365525.1. Lineage (NCBI taxonomy): Eukaryota > Metazoa > Chordata > Chondrichthyes > Heterodontiformes > Heterodontidae > Heterodontus > Heterodontus francisci. The sequence goes on from NC_090402.1 coordinate 52,139,095, forward strand.
ACTACCCCCAATCCCCTGCGCTTTAATTTTACACGCTAATCTCTTATGTGGGACTTTGTCGAAAGCCTTCTGAAATTCCAAATAAACCACATCCACTGGCTCCCCCACATCAACTCTAGTAGTTACATCCTCGAAGAATTCTAGTAGATTTGTCAAGTATGATTTCCCTTTCGTAAATCCATGCTGACTCTGCCCGATTCTACCACTGTTCTCTAAGTGTTCCGCTATAAAATCTTTGATAATGGACTCTGGAATTTTCCTCACTGCTGATGTCAGGCTGACTGGACTATAATTCCCTGCTTTCTCTCTACCTCCCTTTTTAAATAGTGGGGTTATATTAGCTACCCTCCAATCTGTTGGAACTGTTCCAGAGTCTATAGAATCTTGGAAGATGAAAAGGTTCAACCGCCACATGAAAAGGTTGGACAACTTGTCAGCTTGTGTCACACTATGCTTAACTAGCCATTGATTAGTGTCATGCATGCGCCCACCTGCCAAAAATGAGGCACATTAATTTCGCCACATGGACATTAAATTTCAAATTGTTGCTGGGAAGATGAGAAGGCCTGTGACAAGGGGTTGCCAGGCCCCTGGCTGGAAAGATATTTTTGCATAGTAACAGACAGTGCTTGTAGACAAAGGAGCTACTCTTTGCTCCAATTCAATCCACAAACAGAGGTGGTCAGGCCAGTTAGTCACATGACTAACATGAACCACAAAAGAGAAAGGTCTCCTACAGTGAATAAGGTTTAAGAAGAATACTGGGTCCCAATGAAAAGTAAGACTTACCTACAATCAAGGACTCTACAGTGAGCTCGAAGAACCGTAACAACTCTTCAGATATTGCCTCAAACCTTTCCACTCTTTTCTGTCTCTATTTCCATATATGCATCACATATGCATGCTAGCATAGGCACGTCATATATCCGTAGGCGCTAACCAAATTAGGGATTGAGTTTAAGTTTAATAAATTTCGCTGTTCTTCTTTAAACCTGAGAATGCCTGTTGTGCTTTTTTTTGCCTTATAATTGAAAAGCAGTGAACAAGGATTCACAAGGGGGAGCTAAAAACATGGTATGTTTAAATTTAAACTCTGTTGCAGTAAGACCAGGTGAAGGCTGAAAGGGAACCCGAGACCTCTTTCTCACCTGGTAGTAACAGTTAGGTAAGCTCTCACGCTGGTTCCAGGGAGGCGTGATGGAGTGGCCAGTGATGCTGAACCCAAAGCAATTGTCTGCGGTAAAAATCCAAAAATGTAACATTGAGTCATACAGCACAGAAACAGGCCCTTCGGCGCATTGTGTCCGTGCCGGCCATCAAGCACCTATCTATTCTAATCCCATTTTCCAGCACTTGGCCAGTAGCCTTGTATGCTATGGCGTTTCAAGTGCTCATCTAAATAGTTCTTAAATGTTGAGGGTTCCTGTCTCTACCAGCCCTTCAGCAGTGTGTTTCAGATTCCAACCACCCTCTGGCTGAAACAACTTTTCCTCAAATCCCCTTTAAACCTCCTGCCCCTTACCTTAAATCTATGCCCCTTGGTTATTGACAGCTCCGCTAAGGGAAAACGTTTCTTCCTATCTACCCTATCTATGCCCCTCATAATTTTGTATAGGTACCCCCTCAGCCTTCTCTGCTCTAAGGAAAACAACCCTGGCCTATCCAGTCTCTCTTCGTGGCTGAAATGCTCCAGCCCAGGCAACAGCCTGGTGAATCTTCTCTGCATCCACTCCAGTGCAATCACATCCTTCCTGTAGAGTGGCAACCAGAACTGTACACAGAACCCCAGCTGTGGTGTAAGGAGCATTTTATACATCTCCATCATAACCTCCCTGCTCTTATATTCTATGCCTCGGCTAATAAAGGTTAGTATCCCATATGCCTTCCTAACCACCTTATCTACCTGTGCTGCTGCCTTCAGTGATCTATGGACAAGTACACCAAGGTCCTTCTGACTTTCTGTACTTCCTAGGGTCCTACCATCCATTGTGTATTCCCTTGCCTTGTTAACCCCCCCAAAATGCATTACCTCACACATTTTAGGATTAAATTCCATTTGCCACTGCTCCGTCCATCTTACCAGCCCATCTATATTTCCCTGTAATCTAAGGATTTCCTGCTCGCTATTTACAACACCACCAATGTTCGTGTCATCTGTGTACATACTGATCGTACCTCCTGCGATTGCATCATGGGAAGGGGACGAGGTGTCGGGGTTAATGGAGGAGTGGACCAGGGTGTCGTGGAGGGAACGATCCTTTCGGAATGCTGACGGGAGGGGAAGGGAAGATGTAGTTGGTGGTGCCATCACACTGGAGGTGGCGGAGGATGATCCTCTGGGTGTGGATGCTGGTGGGATGGAAAGTGAGGACAAGGGGAACCCTGTCACGGTTCTGGGAGGGAGGGGAAGGCACGAGGGCAGACGTGCAGGAAATGGGCTGGACATGGTTGAAGGTCCTGTCAACCACATTTGGGGGGAATCCTTGGTTGAGGAAAAAGGAAGACATATCAGAAGCGCAGTTGTGGAAGGTTGCAACATCAGAGCAGATATGTTGGAGATGGAGAAACTGGGAGAATGGAATGGAGTCCTTACAAGAGGCAGGGTGTTAAGAAGCGTAGTCGAGGTAGCTGTGGGAGTCGGTGGGCTTATAATGAATATTAGTGGACGACCTATCCCCAGAGATGGAGACAGAGAAGTCAAGGAAGGAAAGGGTTAGAGATAGAACATGTGAAGGTGAGAGAAGGGTGGAAATTGAAAGCAAAGTTGATAAAGTTTTCCAGTTCGGGGAGGTAGCAGGAAATGGCACTGATACAGCCATCAATGTACCAGAAAAAGAGTTGGGGGAGGGACCTGAGTAGGACTGGAACAAGGAATGTTTGACATGTCCCGCAAAAAGACAGGCATACCTAGGACTCATGCGGGCACCCATAGTAACACCTTTTACTTGAAGGAAGTGAGTGGAGTTGAAGGAGAAGTTGTTCAATGTGAGAACAAGTTCAGCCAGGTGGAGGAGGGTGCTGGTGGATGGGGACTGGTTGGGCCTTTGTTCAAGGAAGAAATGGAGCGCCCGCAAACCATCCTGGTGAGTGATGGAGGTGTCGAGAGATTGGACGTCCATAGTGAAGAGGAGGCGGTTACGGCCAGGAAACTGGAAATTCTCAAAATGACGTAGGGTGTCAGAAGAGTCACGGATGTAGGTGGGAAGAGACTGGACCAGCGGAGAAAGGATAGAGTCAATATAAGGAAGAAATAAGTTCAATGGGGCAGGAACAGACTGAAACTATGGGTCTTCAGGGACAGTCCTGTTTGTGGATTTTAGGAAGGAGGTAGACGTGGGCTGTCTGGGATTAACTGATTCCTTGACAGTGGGTAAAAGTGTTAAGAGTGAAAGTTTCTGATACTTTTTTTGTTTTGTCCTTTAGCAGGTCATTAAAGTCTCAAATGATGTTTGGTAGGTACAACACACAAATTCTGTTCCATCACCTTTTAAGTTAAAGGCTCCTCCTGTGGAAACATTCTTAACGGCAGGTTTTTTTTTCTTTATTCATTTCCTCCACATAAACTCAGATTATCAAGAGAGAATTAAGGAATTAATTGGCCCCTGTATTAGCTCAGAGGCAGGGATGGAGGGAAGAAGCTGTTTTGCAGTCAGATCTTGCTGCATTGATGGCAGGACCTGGGAGCTTTATGTCTCTGTTTTCTTGCCATAGCCAGTCAGAATTAGAGGCTGGCAGGCTGTTTGGGTAGGTAAACCTTCAGCACTAGGCCACAGGGGGGAGATTGGAGGCTTCTGGGGCAGATGGGAGGCCTCAAGGAGGATATCCCAAGGGTCTGCGCGGAGAGGGATAAATGAGAGGCCTCAGGGAGGAAGTTTGAAGGGTCGCAGAGTGGGGAGATTGGAAGGGTTGGTGGAGAGGTGGTTGCAGTGGGTAGCACAGACGAAGCAGGGAAATTGGAAAAGACCAGGGGGTAGGGTGGGTTGGGACATTGTGGCTCAGGAGAACATCTTGGCTCAGGATGGATATCTGATTGTGGCAGGATGGGCATGTTGAAGCAGGTAAACTGGATCTCGCATGTAAGTGGAAAGATATTTGCCTGCTGGACCCAGCAATGCTTGCCTTCATTTAACTGCTGGGTTTAAATGTAAAATGGAGATTAAATCTGAGGTAAGCAACCTCGTTATTATGTCTAAATGACCAACCTGCCTCCTGGGAGTGGGCCAGTCGTCCTCTGTTAAAATTGGAAATGGGTGGGTTTGAGGTGGCATGGGTTTGGGTCTGAGATTTTAAACATTTTAACATTCCACCTGACCCAAACCCATCCACCTTTGGGGGTTAAAATTCCCCTCAATGTCCTATTAGCCTTCTGGATACCACGGACAACTTTATTTATTCAGGCAATGCTGGACTACAGGGACTGCCAGAAGTTTATTCAGTAGACCCAAACACATAATATTTTTGACATAATTTTATCATCGATCAATGACCTGGTCAGATCTTGATGCAATCATGTTGGTTTTCACAATCTGAACTTTCCATAAAAGTACTTTAGAACTGATTGTCAGCCATAAAAAATATGTTAAAAATCCTGAAAGACCATTGCCCGATTTTTTTTAAGGAAATATATTCTTATCTGTTCATTATTTTTGCAGTGTTGGCAGCAAATAAACAATCAGGAGCTCACATTTATATTGCACATCAGTTTAATATTAAATTTGTTAGTGGAATAGCTGATGAAAGGTATTGGAACATGGATCTTCAAGGGCTGAGAACTCAGTCCGATTCCATTCCTGAGTGGTGTTATGAAAACCCCACATGCCCAAATGGGAAATATTCACTTCATCGGTTGGAACTTTGCCTGAGACTTTGATTGGAGATTGTTGAAATAACTTTTTAAAAAGAACAGCTAAAATATGTCTGGACAGCCTGAAGGGAGAGCCTTGAATTTCAGAGAAAATTCCAGAAGAACCTCATTTAAAAACAAAGAGGTGGTCATGTCATGTGACTGCTTGTGCAATTCCGGGAGACTGTGAGTTGCAGTTTAGAAAACAGACAGTAACTGAGAGGCCATCCACAGAGCAGTTTTCGCTCTCTCTCTCCCTCGCTTCAGTAGAGATCCAGAGAAGCCTCAAGCTGCAGCTGGTAAAGCCAAGTCTACAGACGTCCTATAACCAACAACTAGGATACAAGAAAGTCTGCAACCATGCACATGGCCCAGCGAGGACTTCAGGACTACAATTTGAACTAAGAACTCTGGGACTACTGAACTGTATTGAAATTCCATTTATTACAGACTCTATTCCAGCCATCCAACTCTGTTTTTCCCTCTATAATCTATTTCTGTATGTGGCTCTTACGTGAATGTGAGCATAGTAGTCTATTTTAGTCATTTTAACCAGTTTAGAGTGATAAGGATAATAAACTTATCTTTCTTGTTTAAACTCAAGAAAACCTGTCTAATTGGTTCATTTGCAATGATGTTAGAGGAACAGGAGCAAATGCTCTCTGAAGTGTTACGTTCAATCACTGTGTTAAAAAAGGATAAACTCTGTTGCGGTCAAACCAGAAAAGGGGCAAAAGGGGAGCCTGAGACTCCTTCCTCACCTGGTCGTAACTGTGGGATTGAAATGCCCCTTTCTGAAAACTGTCGGGTCCCTTTGTTGAAATGCATTTATGTATATTTAACTCAATTACAAGTGGAAATAAGTCCACAGAAAAGAGCTATCCACAGTGCGGTGCTGGTGAATAATACCTAGATTTCAGTCATACCTAGCACAAAGGAAGATGGTTGTGGTTGTTGAAGTCCAAACGTCTAAGCCCCAAGACATTCCTGCAGGAGTTCCTCAGGGTAATGTTCTAGGCCCAACAATCTTCAGTTGCTTCATCAATGACCTTCCCTCCATCATAAGGTCAGAAGTGCGGATGTTTGCTGATGAGTGCACAGTGTTTAGTACCATTTGCGATTCCTCAGATACTGAAACAGTTGATGTCCAGATGCAGCAAGACCTCAACAACATTCAAGCTTTTGCTGCTAGACTGGATAATAGCTGCTAGACTGGGTATGCGGCAGGTGGTGAGGGAACCAACAAGAGGGAAAAACATACTTGACCTCGTCCTCACCAATCTACCTGCCGCAGATGCATCTGTCCATGACAGTATTGGCAGGAGTAACCACCGCGCAGTCCTTGTGGAGATGAAGTCCTGCCTTCACATTGAGGATAACCTCCATCGTTTTGTGTGGCACTATCACCGTGCTAAATGGGATAGATTTCGAACAGACCTAGCAATGCAAAACTAGGCATCCATGAGGCGCTGTGGGCCATCAGCAGCAGTAGAATTGTACTCAACCACAATCTGTAACCTCATGGCCCGGCATATCCCTCACCCTACCGTTGCCATCAAGCCAGGAGACCAACCCTGGTTCAATGAAGAGTGCAGGAGGGCATGCCAGGAGCAACACCAGGCATACCTCAAAATGAGGTGTCAACCTGGTGAAGCTACAACACAGGACTACTTGAGTGCCAAACTGTGTAAGCAGCATGCGATAGACAGAGCGAAGTGATCCCATAACCAACGGATCAGATCTAAGCTCTGCAGTCTTGCCATATCTAGCCGTGAACGTTGGTGGACAATTAAACAACTAACTGGAGGAGGTGACTCCACAAATATCCCCATCCTCAATGATGGGGGAGCCCAGCACATCAGTGCGAAAGATAAGGCTGAAGCATTTGCACCAATCTTCAGCCAGAAGTGCCAAGTTGGTGATCCATCTCAGCCTCCTCATGAAGTCCCCAGGATCACAGATTTCAGACTTCAGCCAATTCGATTCACTTCGCATGATATCCAGAAATGACTGAAGGCACTGGATACTGCAAAAGTTATGGGCCCTGACAATATTCTGTCAATTGTACTGAAGATCTGTGCTCCAGAACTTGGCATGCCCCTAGCCAAACTGTTCCAGTACAGCTACAACAATAGCATCTACCCGGCAATGTGGAAAATTGCCCAGGTATGTCCTGTACACAAAAAGCAAGACAAGTCCAACCCGACCAATTACCACCCCATCAGTCTACTCTCAATCATCACTAAAGTGATGGAAGGTGTCCTCGACAGTGCCATCAAGCGGCACTTGCTTAGCAATAATCTGCTCATTGACGCTCAGTGTGGGTTCCACTCAGCTCCTGACCTCATTACAGCCTTGGTTCAAACATGGACAAAAGAGTTGAACTCAAGAGGTGAGGTGAGAGTGACTGCCCTTGACATCAAGGCAGCATTTGACCGAGTATGGCATCAATGAGCCCGAGCAAAATTGAAGTCAATAGGAATCAGGGGGAAATCTCCACTGGTTGGAGTCATACCAAGCACAAAGGAAGATGGTTGTGGTTGTTGGATCTGAGCTCCAGGACATCACTGCAGGAGCTCCTCAGGATAGTGTCCTAGGCCCATCCATCTTCAGCTGCTTCATCAATGACCTTCCTTCAATCATAAGGTCAGAAGTGGGAATGTTCGCTGATGTTTGCAAAATGTTCAGCACCATTCGCGACTCCTCAGATACTGAAGCAGTCAATGTAGAAATGCAGCAAGGCCTGGACAATATCCAGGGTTGGGCTGATAAGTGGCAAGTAACGTTCGCGCCACACAAATGCCAGACAATGATCATCTCCAACAAGACGGAGCAGAGCGGAGCGGCGGCTAGTGGACCTGCAAGAAAGCTGATTGGGAGTGGTGGCTGTAAATAAAGAGCGGGGCTCGAAGCCCTCATTCACTTATCTGGGAGCAGAGCGGAGCGGCAGCTGGCGGACCTGCGAGGAAGCTGATCCGGAGTGGCGGCTGTAAATAAACAGCGGAGCTCGAGGCCCTCATTCACATACCTGGGAGTGCAGCGGCGGCTGGCGGACCTGGAAGGAAGCTGATCCGGAGCAGCGGCTGCAAATAAAGAGCGGGGCTAGAGGCCCTCATTCACTTACCTGGGAGCGGAGCGGAGCAGCGGCTGGTGGCTCTACGAAGAAGCTGATCGGAATGGCGACTGTAAATAAAGAGCAGGGCTCGAGGCCCTCATTCACTTACCTGGGAGTGGAGCAGCGGCTGGCAGACCTGGAAGGAAGCTGATCCGGTGCTCTCTGTGTCTCTCGGTGCGTGTTGAGACTCGAAAAGAGGAAAAGAAAACGTAGTGACATCACAGAAATTCTGCAAGGTGATTGGTTGGATAAGTAACAGCTGTTAGTGCATTTAAACTGCTTAAAAAAGGGAAAGTTTTTGTTGAAAATAATCCTCAAGTGATAATGTGAGTAGTACTAAAGGGTGTTTTTATTTATTTTTTAAATTAGCGAAATTTATTAAGGACTTTAGATTGTACTGGGTAAGTGTTTGGAGTAGAACAAGGCCCCTTGTGTAATTAGTATTTTTTAAAGGGAGTAACTAATTAATTTAAAGGTAAGTCATGACAGGAGAGCTCGCACTCGTGGTATGCTCCTCCTGCGTTATGTGGGAAATCAGGGATGCTTCCAGTGTCCATGACAACCATGTTTGCAGGAAGTGTATCCATCTGCAGTTCCTGACTACTTGCATTACAGAGCTGGAGCTGCGGGTGGATTCACTGTGGAGCATCCGTGATACTGAGGACGTCGTGGATAACACGTTTAGAGAGGTGGTCGCACCGCAGGTAATGGCAGCACAGGCAGAAAAGGGATGGGTGACCACCAGGTGGAGTAGTAGGCTCAGGCAGGTCGTACAGTAGTCCCCTGTGACCATCCCCCTCTCAAACAGATATACCGCTTTGGATACTGTTGGGGGGTTGGCCTCCCAGAGGAAAGCAGCAACAGCCATGTCCGTGACACCAAGGATGGCTCTGCTGCACAGCAGGGTGGAAAAAGAAGTGGAAGAGCTATAGTGATAGGGGATTCTATCATAAGGGGTACAGATAGGCGTTTCTGTGGCCGCAAACGTGACTCCAGGATGGTCTGTTGCCTCCCTGGTGCTAGGGTCAAGGATGTCACAGAGCGGCTGCAGGACATTCTGAAGGGGGAGGGTGAGCAGCCAGAGGTCATGGTACACATTGGTATCAACGACATAGGTAGAAAAAGGGATGAGGTCCTGCAACAACAATTTAGGGAGCTAGTTATCAGATTAAAAAGCAGGACCGCTAAGGTTGTAATCTCTGGATTATTCCCGGTGCCATTGGCTAGTGAGTTTAGAAATAGGAGGATAGAGCAGATGAATGTGTTGCTGAGGAGATGGTGCAGGAGGGAGGGCTTTAGTTTCCTGGATCACTGGGCCTGTTTCTGGCAAATGTGGAACCTGTACAAGTTGTACCTGAACTGGAATGGGACAAGCATCCTTGCTGGGAGGTTTGGTAGTACTGTTGTGGGGGTGGGGGGGTTTAAACTAATTTGGCAGGGGGATGGGATACAGAGTGGAGGTACCGTAGAGGGTAATGTAGAGCAGAAAGTGAGTCTGTCTGGAAGGCATAGCAAATATAGACCTGTTAAGGCACAAGTGAAAAATGTAAGGCTGGATTGCATCTATTTCAATGCAAGGAGTCTTACTAGTAAGGCAGATGAATTGAGGGCTTTGATTAGCACATGGGTTTATGATATTATTCCTATCACAGAGACATGGTTAGCGAGGGACAGGACTGGCAACTCAATATTCCAGGATATAGAATCTTCAGGCACGACAGGGGAGTGGATAAAAGAGGAGGTGGCATTGCACTGTTGATCAAGGAGTCAGTTACTGCAGTAAGGAGGGATGATATCTTAGAAGGTTACTCAAATGAGGTTATTTGGGTAGAACTTAAAAACAAAAAGGGGGCAATCACTTGGCTGGGTGTGTATTACAGGCCTCCAAATGGTCAGGAAGAGATAGAGGAGCAGATATGGAAGCAAGTCTCAGACAGGTATAAAAATAATAGGATAATAATTGTCGAGGATTTCAACTTCCCCAATATCAACTGGGATAGTCTTAGTGCAAAAGGCTTAAAGGGGGAGGAATTCTTCAAATGCATCCAGGAGAGCTTTTTGAGCCAGTATGTAGAAAGTCCTACAAGAGAAGGGGCAGTACTGGACCTAATCCTAGGGAATGAAGCTGGACAAGTGGTAGAAGTGTCAGTGGGGGAGCATTTCGGGGATAGTGACCATAACTCTAAGATTTAAGGTAGTTATGGAAAAGGACAAAGATGGACCAGAAATAAAGGTATTGAATTGGGGGAAGGCCGATTTCAATTTGATAAAACAGGATCTGGCCAAAGTGGACTGGGAGCAGCTACTTGTAGGAAAGTCTACATCAGGCCAGTGGGAGTCATTCAAAGAGGAAATAGTGAGGGTTCAGAGCCAACATGTACCCGTTAAGGTGAAGGGTAGGACCATCAAGTCCAGGAAACCCTGGATGTCAAGGGATGTAGAGTATTGGATCAGGAACAAAAGGAGGCTTATGGCAGATTTGGAGCACTGGAAACAGCGGAGGCATTAGAGGAGTATAGAAAGTGTAGGGGGGTACTTCAAAAAGTAATTAGGAGTGCGAAAAGGGGACATGCAAAACATTGGCAGTCAATATAAAGGAAAATCCTAAGGCGTTTTATAAGTATATTTAGGGCAAGAGGATAACCAGGGAAACAGTAGGGCCCATTAGGGACCAAAGTGGCAATCTGTGTGTGGAGCCGGAGGACATAGGTGAGGTTTTAAATGATTAGTTTTCATCTGTTTTCACTGTGGACAACGACAATGTAGGTGTAGAGATCAGGGAGAGGGATTGCAATATATTTGAATATATTAACATTGAAAGGGAGGAAGTATTAGATGTTTTAGCAGGCTTAAAGTTGGATAAATCCCCAGGCCCAGATGAGATAAGTCCCAGGCTGTTGTGTGAGGTAAGGGAGGTGATAGCAGGGGCTCTTACACAAATTTTCAGATCCTCTCTGGCTGCGGGAGAGGTGCCAGAGGACTGGAGGACAGCAAATTTGGTATCATTATTCAAGAAGGGTAGCAGGTAATTACAGGCCGGTGAGTCTAACATCAGTAGTTGGAAACTATTGGAAAAAATTCTGAGGGACAGGATTAATCTCTACTTGGAGAGGCAGGGAATAGGCAGGGATAGTTAGCATGGCTTTGTCAGGGGAGATCGTGTCTAACTAACTTGATTGAATTTTTCGAGGAGGTGACTAGATGTGTAGATGAGGGTAAAGCAGTTGATGTAGTCTATATGGACTTCAGTAAGGCTTTTGATAAGGTCCCGCATGGGAGATTGGTTAAGAAGGTATGAGCCCATGGGATCCAGGGCAATTTGGCAAATTGGATCCAAAATTGGCTTAGTGGCAGGAGCCAGAGGGTAATGGTAGAGGGTTGTTTTTGTGAGTGGAAGCCTGTGACCAGTAGTGTACCACAGGGATTGGTGCTGGGACTCTTGCTGTTTGTAGTGTACATTAATGATTTAGACGTGAATGTAGAAGGTATGATAAGTAAGTTCGCAGATGACACGAAAATTGGTGGTGTCATAAATAGTGAGGAGGAAAGCCTTAGATTGCAGGCTGATATAGATGGGCTGGTAAGATAGGCGGAGCTGTGGCAAATGGAAATTAATCCTGAGAAGTGTGAGGTGATGCATTTTAGGAGGACTAACAAGGCAAGGGAATATACAGTGGATGGTAGGACCGTAGGATGTACATAAGGTCAGAGGGACCTTGGTGTACTTGTCCATAGATCACTGAAGGCAGCAGCACAGGTAGATAAGGTGGTTAGGAAGGCATATGGGATACTTGGCTTTATTAGCCGAGGCATAGAATATAGAGCAGGGAGGTTATGATGGAGCTGTATAAAATGCTAGTTAGGCCACAGCTGGAGTACTGTGTACAGTTCTGGGCACCACACTATAGGAAGGATGTGATTGCACTGGAGAGGGTGCAAAGGAGATTCACCAGGACGTTCCCTGGGCTGGAGCATTTCAGCTATGAAGAGAGACTGAAAAGGCGAGGGTTGTTTTCCTTAGAACAGAGAAGGATGAGGGAGTGGTCATGATTGAGGTATGCAAAATTATGAGGGGCACTGATAGATTAGATAGGAAGAGACTTTTTCCCTTAGCGGAGGGTTCAATAACCAGGGGGCATAGATTTAAAGTAAGGGGCAGGTGATTTAGAGGGGATTTGAGGAAATTTATTTTCACCCAGAGGGTGGTTGGAATCTGGAATACACTGCCTGAAGTGGTGCTGGAGGCAGGAACCCTCACAACATTTAAAAAGTATTCAGATGAGCACATGAAACGCCATACAAGGCTACGGGCCAAGTGGTGGAAAATGGGACCAGATAGTTAGGTGCTTGATGGCCGGCATAGACACGATGGGCCGAAGGTCCTGTTTCTGTGCTGTATAACTCTATGACTCTCAGGCTACGGGCCAAGTGCAGGAATATGGGATTAGAATGGTTCGATGCTGGATGGCCGGCACAGACACGATGGGCCTGCTTCTGTGCTGTATAACTCTATGAGTCTAAGAGAGAATCTAACCATCTCCCCTTGACATTCAATGGCATTACGATCGCTGAATCCCCCACTATCAACATCCTTGCGGTTACCATTGACCAGAAACTTAACTGAACCAGCCATATAAATACTGCGGCTATAAGAGCACATCAGAGGCTTGAAATTCTGTGGAAAGAAACTCACCACCTCATTCTCCTAAGCCTAATCACCATCTACAAGGCACAAGTCAGGAATGTGGTGGAATATTGCCCACTTACCTGGATAGGTGCAGCCCCAACAAAACTCAAAAAGCTCGAAATCATCCAGGACAAAGCTCCCCGCTTGATTAGCACTCCATTTACCACCTTAAACATTCCCTGTACCACCGGTGCACATGGAGCAGTGTGAATCATGTACAAGAAGCACTCAGCAAGTTGCGAAGCCTTCTTCAACAGCACCTTCCAAACCTGCGATCTCTACCACCTGATAGGAGAAGGGCAGCAGACACATGGGAACACTATCACCTGCAAGTTCCTCTTGTTAGCGGGAATGAATCTGAAAGAATCACTCGACACTCGGGTCTGCTCCAAACGTCAAACAGTTTATTGGGTTCCGCCGGCGGGGAGCAGGAGATTCCTCTCCACCGAACAAAGGAAAATCATCAATACTTATACAGTTTTAAACAGTTACTCAGCCCATCCCGGCTGGACAGGGTCCAATCATAGTGATTATAAATTATATACATTGATTAGTAGAACCAATGAAATGGGTTACTAGACATTGGGGGACTGCGTCGTCAGCTCATGATGTTGGACAGCTTGGGGTTACTCATGCGTACATGATGTCTTCCAGATCCCCTGCTTCACCGTCTTGGGCCTTATGTATACATAACATTTTATCTTAACCTTGTTACAGGCGGGTGACTTTGTCAGCATTCCATCTTTGTCGACATTTCATAAGGGCATCGGCTAGAGGCCACTTGATTAGACTCTGCTGAATTTATGTGAATCATCCCTTGTAAGGAATGTGGTCAAGTTAGCTGAGTCCCATGATGCCTTGCAAACATTTCATTGTTAGCTAGAATTATATGTTATTAGTTATTCACATAGTATTTATTTCTGGTGCCTCTGCCCTGGGAATACACTTCAACACTCTCCAAGCCACAAATTATCCTGACTTGAAACTATATTGCTGTTCCTTCACTGTCACTGGGTCAAAAACCTTGAACTCTTTCTCTAACAGCATTGTGGGTGTACCTACACCAGATGGACTGCAGCAGTTCAAGAAGGTAGCTCACCACCACCTTTTCAAGGGAAATTAGGGATGGCCTTGCCAGTGACACTCACATCCCATGAAAGAATTTTTAAAAAATTGCTGGAATGCATTTAATATGATTACGGTCTAAAAAATGTCCACCTTGTCACCACTTCGTACCCAGTGTCAGGTATTTCTGTGTATAACTGGCCATGGGCTTCACTCTATTATGATAGCAATAAGAAACACGGGAGCATGATTTCCTGTCAAGCCTTATGTTAGAGTAACTTTTGATGATCTCTTCATATCTCACAGGAAAAGACAATGCTAATTGGATGACTGAATTTACTTCACTGGCACTCATGCTTTTGTGTGTAATGGGATCAAAAGGACCCCATATGTACATTTGTGTCTCTGGGGACCAACACAAACACATAATTGCTTCAGACAATTTAGGAAATGGATATCTATGTGGACACAGTGAGGCATGCTGTTTAAAGGCTGAGCTTTAGATACACTGTGATTCTTAGTGAAGTTTTAAAAAATATATATTTTTATATATATATATTTATATATATATTTTTCAATAAATAGGAATTCCACACAGTACTGCAGGACCAGTGTTTGGCATTGTTCTTTTCCAGAAAGCCAGTTAGTAAAGGAGAGAACGGGAGCCAATCTTTACACACTTTTATATTATTTTACACAATGTTACGACCAGGTGAGAAAGGTGTCTAGGGTTCCCTCTCAGCCTTCACCTACAGCAACAGGGTTTAATTTAATTTAAACACACCCTGTTTTTAGCTCCACCACCCCCCCTGCGCCGCGCCCCCCCCCCCCCCCCAGTGAATCCTTGTTCACTGCTTTCCAATTATAAGGCAAAGAAACCAGCACAAACAGGTTTTCTTACGCGATACGCACATGCAAATAGAGACAGAAAAGAGCAGAAGAAAGAAAAATAAAGTGGAACGGTTTGAGGCAATATGTGAAGAGTTTTTGTTACGGTTCTTCGAGCTCACTGTAGAGTCCTTGATTGTAGGTAGATCTTGCTTTTCACTGGGGCCCAGTATTCTTCTTAAATCTTGTTCACTGTAGGAGACTTTTCTCTCTTGGGGTTCATGTGTCTTCAGTGGATTCAGAGGCTTGTGAGAAAGAGATGGGAGCAGACAAGAGGGATCTTCTCAGTCCAGGAGGAAACAGTCTTTCTGAGTTCAAACTCTCTGGGGCCAGTTCAAAAAGAAACCCTGGAACAGCCAGTTAGTCATGTGACCAGCTGGTATAACCAGTCCTGGCCCTTGCGGATTGTATCCTCCTTAGCAGGCCCTGGAATGCATTTCCTCACCTTTGATGTCTGTTAGTAAGAAAATGTTTTTTTCCAGCCACGGCTGATCTGTTTAACAAGTCTTTTCATCGCTCCAACAACAGTTAAAATTCATGACAAAATTGATGTGCCTCATTCTTGGCAGGTGGGGGCCTTGCATGACAACAGTTATACATTACAAGCATACATCTCCTAACCCAACAATTCCGTGTCTATTTTAGGGGCTCAAATGAATGACCAATTAATTCCCACCAACTACATACGGTTAAACTCAATTAATATACAATTTACAGATTCCCTTCGCTCTTTAAATAAAGAATGAATAGGCACAATCAAAGTTTCAAAACAAATTAAATTAAAACCAGAGACATATTGTCGAAGCTTTACATCTTGCACTCATCCGGACCATCCACAAGAATAACCAATTTAAGGGAAAACAACAACTTATACTTCTCGTGCAATATTTCAGCAATACTCAAGTTCTGTACTGCTGGACGACTGTTAAATCAAAAATCTTTATATTCTGTACAAAGCATTACATTGTGAAAGGCCTCCAGGATCCCTAAAATTTCTAAGTACATGCATTTTTATTTTGTAAAAACAATCATTGATGACTTGCATTTAATTTTAGAGATTTCCTTTCTCTCCAGTATTTTTTTACCAGCCAGCAAGGTTAATCCATAACCATTTCTTACTCAAACTTTTCGTGAAGTATACTTTATCCCACAATGAACAATTATTTACATAATATTCAATGGGTATACTATCTTCAGTATGCCCCTTGTACAGAATCTGACCTAAAATATTTGACAAATAGAATCCCATGTTCACTGCCTCCACAAGAACCAGTGCTTCAGGAGCTAAAGTACATTTCACAACCATTTTTATTTTCTTAGCTTCCCAAGCTAAAGGACAACAGTTCCCATTTTCACCCATAAGAAAAATTATAAAACCAGCTGTACTAGAACACCCATCAGGATAATTAGCATGTGAAACATCATTAAAAATTAATAGTTTCATGTTTTTTATGGATCACCTAAGGTTAGGAACATAAGTATGCATTTCTCCAGATTCACCATATTTGCAGGACCATAAGACGGACCAGGATTTTGAAAGGTAATAGTTAGGAAATATTTGGGTATAACCTTTGGACTAGAACATGCCTGGCAATTTCAGGTTACTTTTTTTCCAGATGAAGTTGTATCTTATGGTCCAGCGAATATGCTAATTTTTTTACTGTTTTATTTGCCCTTTAAAGGTTCTCTATCTTAGGGTGTTTCATTCTAGTACTCCAACACATCAAAACTAGCACATGGTTTAGTCTGAGTGCATACCAGTTCAACTGACCAATCATGGTTCACAGTGCTGTCTCTTCTTTTTATGTAACATCTTTATGTATCGTTCTTATGATGAATTAGCATGATTAACTGGGATGTAACGCCCTCTAAACAGGATTGTTGATTTCAAGAAGGGTTGCCCAACATACGGCCCACGGGCCAGAATTCAGCCTGCCAAAGGTTTCATCCGGCCTGCGGATGTATTTCGGAGATGAAAAATTTTCCATTGTCTTCTTCTTTCAGACCAGCTTTTAAAAAAAAACACAAGTCAATGTCGCAGCTGACAGGTGCTGCATGAGAGTGGTAACAGTGGTTTCCCAACTTCAGACAGATACGGGGTTTTCAACTTTTTTTAAAAGCCCGCTGGAAAACCCCAAATCTGTCCAAAGTTGCAAAACTGCTGTTCCTGCTCCTAGCACCTATCAGCTGTGAAGCTCGGCACAATTTTTTTTTTTACAACTGACCAACCACAAAGCTACTGTGTTGAGGAATTCCGCTCCCTGCAACTGTCAGAGACTCGGGGAGGGAAACATCTTGCAGATGCCTGATAGTTTTCTTTTGTGACGCCAATAAAACATTTTCAGCAAAACAGATCTCACTGAAAGATACAACACCCTGGAATCATCATCCAGGCCATAGATGCATTTGTTTAGTTTCCTTAGTTTTCCTTCTGCATCTGCTGCCTCTTCTGGCTGTTTGGGCGGTTTCAGAAACAAAGGAAACATGGCTTTTATGTCATGAATATGTGGCCAAAAGAGCTAAAAAGATTTTCAAGATTACTTTTCCTGCTAAGGGAGAGTTCATTCTGACATCTGTATCCCCCAGTTGCTGTTCAAACCCCTGAGCAACTAGCCTTGCTTTAGTCTTATAAGTCCCATCTGCAAAGAAATTTTCTGTACAAATCCACCTGTGTCAAAGCTGGTTGACCCTTATCTGATACCTCAAAATAACCTACAAACTACCTCTATCTGATTCCCTTTGTTTTGCCTCTCTTAATAGTTTATCCTCATGTTTATTGGCAGCTACTAAAACTTCACGATCATGAGGACTTCTGCTTCTAGTTGTTGTGAGACTGTTCTGTGGCCTTTATTTCATTGTCTAATCTATTCACCCTACAGTCTCTGCTTGTACTTTTATGCCTGTTCGGACTGCTACTGTGAAAACAGCCTCTTGCACAATTGGAGGGTCTTTCTCCAGTATGTGATTGGTTCTAACACTGCAGTCACTTCCAGACTCACTATCAGGACATGGACTGCACTTTTTTACTCTCTAATCTTTCACCCCTTTTGGCCAATACATGGATTTTGCTGCTTTCATTGTTTAATCTATTCACCCTACAGCCTCTACTTGCATTTTTATGCCTATCAGGACTACTGTTGTAAAAACAGCTCTTGCACTATTGGAGGGTCTCTCCAATATGTGATCAGTTTCTGACACTACAGTCACTTCCACACCAACTATCAGGACTTGGACTGCGTTTTCTTACTCTCTAATCTTTCACCACATTTTGTCCATGGATTTTGCTTTGTGGCTATTCAACCAATCTTTAAACTTGCGAGAAGCTTTTCCTGCATGTCCCACAATTGTTGCATCCCTCATTTCAATGGTCCCCTCTAGAATATATGCCACTCGAGTATCCACTCTGGGCAATTATCCTTTGAGTGATAGCTTTTTCCTGTGTGTCATGATCAATCACATTGCCACTATCCAGCTCTTGATTTGTCGTATTATGTTTCTCAGGACCTTTATCACAAAACATGTGAGCACTTGAGGTACAAGGTGCCTTGTTTACTTCTATCAGCTGCTCAGAGTTTGTGACTTTATAACTAATTCCGATTAATTGAGGGGAATGAACCTTAAAGTTTGATTGCCATGTTTTATCAGAACTATCTTACTATTGACTCTCTCTTTTATAATACACCAGATCTCCTGAATTAAATTCTGACTGGTTGATCTTATATGATGCCTCGGAACTCTCCAAATGTTCTTTGAGATTTCAGCCTTGATGAAAGTCTGCCTCCTTGCATGTAAAACATTCAAATGTGCAAAAAAAAGGAACTAATTGTAGTACCTTCTAGAGCAGGACTATCGCACAGCACAGAAGGCAGTTTTTGGATTTCGCCCATGGGTTAATTGATACGGCTATACACTCCAACCATTTGGAGTGAATTCTTTGCATGAACAGCCCATGCCAGGTCAGTTGCTAATTTACACTCTTGTTGATCAGCTAAAATTTTATGTAGCATTTCATCAATCACCACATGATTCCTTTCACAAAGTTCATTGCTGAAAGGACTTTCAGCTGCAGTACTCATGACCATGATGTTCATGTTTTCACACATGTCTCTGATCTCGTCATTGACAAATTTCACTTCATTATCAGCCAGAATCTTCACTGGCATCCCAAGTCCAATTCCTATCCATGTCGCCATGATTTTTGTCTATAATCCTTTTTTCATTATTACGTATTATAGTAGAAAGACTAAATCTGGTCACCAGGTCTACAAAATGAAGAGTGAAAGTATTTCTGTCTTTGTCCCATACCTTTAGATCCATGGCAACTACCTCGTTAAAGTCATATACCAATGGAAGGCTTCCTCTGATACTTCCAACAGATTTCACAGTTATCACTAATCTCTTCTATTAGCCTTGTATACTCTTCATCAACCACACCTGCATCTTTTAGCAGGATCGTTAACTTTTGGCAAGTAGGCTGAGCAAATTGGCTATGTAACTAACACAATTTGCATTTTTGTCTCTGATTCTTACCACCTGATGCCAATGATAGTTGTCTAACAAGATAAACATAAGGTTTTGTTAAAGGGATACAATAATGTCCTGACTGGATAAACTGCAGATCCACTAACTTTCCAAAAATGCTTGCCTTAACATGCTCCATGTCAAGTTTAATTTGTGTCTTTTTCATGGAAGTTTACTTAACAGCATAGGTATTTCACTAGAGACTATATCAGTATGTATAAAATGACTCAATCCAGCTATTTTACATGGAATTACAACTCTGTCCAGTGACCTCAATGTATTGTCATTACCAAACCTAAAGCAAGTATTACTGTTCTATTCCTTAACCTTGCATTTATCCATAAGACTTAGTGAATCAAGGTAACATTTTAACCATTCTGTTCTGCATACTGTTGACATGCAAGGACTATCTAGCACTGCACAATTAAAGGAGTCTGTGATTAACACATTCATCACAGGACTAAAACTCCTTGTGACTAGTATTTGTTCGGATTCATCTTCATCTTCAGCTTCTTCCTCAGAATTTTCTGCATCATGGGTCATTTTGAGGATCCTGCTTGTCTGCTTTGGCTAGTGCATTGCATAAAGATACTTCGATTCACACCCACAGCACCTATTAACTGTTCCTTGGGTATTCCTGGAATTTATTCGCGTAGTGTTGCTGTTTCAATTCTGTCTTCAGCTGTAATAGCCAGACCTGCCAAAGGTGCTTTTATCCTCATTCTGCTTGTCTTTAACCCTTCCATTATATTGATGCCAGCGTCTGGTATCTGGGCCGTTTTGATATCTGGCAATCATTGAGTCCTCTATTCTTTGTGTCATTATGGAATGTCCCATTTGTTCCACAAAGGCTGAGAGCAAACATCTGATCCAACTGGGAATTTCTCTCTGAGCAATTGTGATTTTCTTGGGACTAGATAGTAATATCCAGTTAGAGTTAATAGGGGAGAAAGAACTGCTGCATGCTGTCGGAAACATGGATTCCTTTTATTCTTTTACAGACACTCGATGCTGGTCTGTGTGTGTGGTAGCCTTAAGTGGACAAAATGCACAATGCAGTTTTCAAAACACTGCATCCCTCTCCTTAGTAAATGAGAGACATTGCATGTTTCAATGGTTTGTTTCCAAAAGTGTAAACAATAAATTTAAACATAAATAGTTCACTTTGTAAGATAGTCACTTAAGTATAATGGGCCTTTTCTCTCATGAATAGTCTCATTAAATTCATGTTCTTCATCTGAGATGTCGATGTCAGAATCGGATTCAATTATTACAAATAGTGTTTTCGGTGGTTTGAAGAATGACTCCTTTTGTGTGATGATTTGCAAACCGGGCTTAGCAGGGTTCATTGATCCTTTTGTGTTTGTCACAACAAATGGTTGGATGTTATAAGGGGTTGTTTGTTTTCCAACGTGACCATCATGTTTCACAAGAACTTTGTCTCATGGCTTTCGTGGTGTAGCTTTAAATTTCATGTTTCGCTTTGCATTTACTTTCATTTGATCCTTCTGTTCTTGTTTGCGTACACGTTGATCATTAGCTCCCCGGGGTAACTCAGGAAGATATGTGCACATAGGATGCGCAAAGATGTGTGTAGCTGGAGCTTTTCCATTAGTCGAGTGAGGAGTCACTCTAATTACGAAGAAAGCGATATAACTCTTGCTTCCACGACTTGCTGTCAGCTGTAGCTGGACGTATCACATTTTTCAAGGTATGCATAAATGTCTCGACTTCTCTGTTAGCTCTTGGCCAACCGGGTATAATTTTTCGATGAGTGAAGCCTAGGTAGTTCACAAATTTACTGCACTCATTGCTGTGGAATGGAGGTCCATTGTCACTTCTCACTGTTTGAGGGATTCCAAACAAGGCTAAAATCTGGTCAAGCTTTGGGATAACTACTTTCGTTGAGGTTGACTTAACAAATTCCACAATTGGAAATCTACTGTAGGCATCAGTGATAACAAGAAGGTCTTCACCAATGGGCAAATCTGGAAAATCAGCTCTAACCCTGTGGTCCTGGAGGTAGTTCAGACACCTTGAAAGGATCATGAAGATTTGGCATTGTGGTTGATATTGTCCTCTACCATGCAGTCAATTCTTGGGAACCATACCTTGTTTGGCTTTGACAATTCCCTGGTGGCCTTAATATGCTATATCGACAACACATTCCCTCAATGAGGGTGGAATGGCAATACAGTTGTTAAATTAGATGTGGGCGTAACGGTGAGCTCATTTCGAACATTGGGAAGACCTTGCAGTGTGTGAGTGATTTCATTAGTAGACGCTCTTTTGATCACGCCTTTCCAGTTTCGAGATTCCGTAGCCATCATACACAATTTCAATGTTTCATCTTGAGGTTTTGTTGCCATTTTGATGTCAGCTACTTTTAGTGACTGTGACGCCGTATTTATGCTTACGTAGTTAAGATGTTGTTCGGCAACATTTTCCTCACGACTAGTAGGACTGACTGTCAGCAACGGCTGTCGCGAAAGATAGTTTGTTGGGTTGAGCTTGCCTGGCTAATACTGAACTTGGAATTCGTGCTGTTAGTAGTTTGAGTATCCAGTGCTCTCTTCGAGTGGGTGTTTTACTAGGTGGATTGTTTGAACAAGCTTACAACTTGCTTCCATACAAGTAGAGGTGAAAGTGTAAAATACCCCATGTGATTGAGAGCATTTCTCGCTCTGTTTGCAAATAATGTTGCTGTACGGGCATTAGTGATCTGCTTGCCATCGCAACGATTGATGGGTTACCGTCTTGTCTTTCTGCATGGGAACTGCACCTAAACCAACTGAGTTTGTATCCAGGACTACTGGATTGTTTTCTCAGGGACAAAAATAGGCATTTGTGCAACTTGTTGATAACAATCATTTGATCTGGTGTACTAATTGTCTAATTTAGTCCACTCTGAACTTGGTGGTCTCTTTTGTCCGATAGGGGAGCAGATTACGTGGCGAGGTCAGGAATGAAGTGACTACAGTACACAATGAGTCCTAGCAGACTCTGGACTTCCTGCATGTTTGTAGGATCTGCAACATTTGCAATGACTTTAATTTTCTCTAGATCAGGTGATTCTCCTTCACCGCTGAACACATGACCGAAGAATTCAGTCCTGCTTTCGCTGAACAAGCACTTGTTTTTTTTTTCAAGATGACATTACTTCTTTGGGACATGCAGGTATTCATATGCACGTGTCCAAGTTCACTTTCAGTGCGACCATAGATGAGAATGTCATCACTGAAGTCCTTGAAGTGCAGACTGAATCTTGTGCTGAAATACCTCAGCTGCTGAGTTGACTCCAGAGTTGAGTCTCTTGTATTGATAAAGTCTGATGTGAATGGAGAATACAGCAAGATATCTCGATTCTTCTGAAAGTTCAATTTGATGGTAGCCTGCATTGAGGTCAAGTTTACCGAAGTGTTTAGCACCATTCACTTTCTCTATGATATCATCGATTGTTTGTGTCAAGTGTCTATCGTTGTATGGCGTGGTTTGGTGATCGCATATCAAAGCAGATTCTCTCACTCTTGGGTTTCTTGATGACTTGTCTGGGTGAGACCCAAGGGATAGGCTCATCCCCAACTTTCTCAATAATGTCAAGGTCAAGTAAGCACTAAAGTTCTTTCTCTGTCTGCTTTTTGACGTGAAATGGCATTTGTCACCATTGATGCACAACTGGGAGCATATTAGGGTCTACATGTAACATCTTTCAGTTTGTCAATACCAGTAAAGCCGTCAGCATACAGGTCAAGAATGTTGTAATGTGTAGGAATCGCGTTTATGACTGCAATCATGTGCAGATCTGTTGTTGTGTGGAACATGATAAGCACATCACAGTCTGCAGATATGACATAGAGTACAGCTTTCAAACTAGTGTCTTGGAATGAGACTGGCATTTCAAAGTCCCTGAACTTTCAGTGGTATGTCACTGTTGTAAGGGAAAGTGTTTATATTCTCTGGTTTGCAGAGAATGGGACAATCCTGAAATTTGTTGAACATTTTGTCTCCCATGACGTTGACAGATGGTCTTGTATCAATGAGAGCATCTACGTCTGAGCAGCCCAATGGTCACTGTCACATGTGGCTGTTTTTTTTGTGTCCGAGAGAGGTTGCAAAAGTATATTCAGAGTCATTCACCTCTATATTGGCGAGATTCTCTCATCTTTTTGCTGTGGTACGCATACGTGGCAACCTTCTGTTGGTATTAAAACAAGAAATGCTGGAACCACTCAGCAGGTCTGGCAGCATCTGTGGAAAGAGAAGCAGAGTTAATGTTTCGGGTCAGTGACCCTTCATCAGAAACGTTAACTCTGCTTCTCTTTCCACAGATGCTGCCAGACCTGCTGAGTGGTTCCAGCATTTCTTGTTTTTATTTCAGATTTCCAGCATCCGCAGTATTTTGCTTTTATTCTGTTGGTATTGGTCTTAGTAGTTGATTTTGCTGATGAAGAACAAACATGAGCAAAGTGGTTAGGTTTTCCGCAGGCTTTACACTGTTACCAGCAGCAGGACACTCTGTCCGGTGTGGGTAAGCACTGCCACAGTGGAAAAATTCTTTGGATAAGTCACAATTCTGTTTGTGAGGCTGCTCTTGTTGCTTTGCGGGTGGTTTCCTGGCACATGAACAATGAACAGTGTTCACAGGAATTGAAATTGGACTGTGGTAGTTACTGTTGGCAGCCTCAACTTCAGTAGCTGTGGACTCAGAGCGATATTGATCTTCCTAACTCCAACATCTCTGACAGCTTTCTGTCTTTCTCGAGTGCTTTTCGGCATATTCAAATATTTGTGTTTTGATTTCCCATTTGCCAAATTCAACATCACTGAATTCACATTTCGTTGCTAGTTGCTTCAGTCATGTGCAGTGTTGATCAATTGTCTCATTTGCTTCTTGCTTCGTGTGTCAGAAGACAATTGTTTCCTATATGTTTTTTGGGGGGTGTGAATTAGGTTGTTGGTGCATTTGTTGCTTCATAGTCATTTTGCTTAGGTCGACATGTCTCAAAAATATCTTCTAATTCTTCACCTCCATAGTGGAGAAGTAAGCCTTTTTTGCTTTTGTCATCTGTGATTGCGTCTTGGAAACGCCCACCAGTTGGAATCAATATGTTGTCCATATGTGACATCTTAGCACAATCCAGCAATTTAATTGCTAGTACTGATCGAGGGATCCCCAAATTGAATGTTGTCAGTCTTGTATAAAATCTGTTAAAGTCTCAAGTTATATTCCTCCATGGACCAACCAGTTGTTTTTCAAAATCTATCAAAGTCTGACCATGCCTTAAAGGCATTTAACAGATCAATTTCTTTTGCAAATTTCATCCAAGAACTTTAATAGAAGGACTAAATCTTCATCATTATCCAACTGACAGTTCACAAAATACTTTACTCCTGATTTTACTTCTGGTAGGAAGCGATAACGCCAAGGCCATACCTTGTTTCTCTCGATTTCTCATTACTTCAATATTTCAGGTCGATGACCTTTCATTAGAATGGTGAAAATTTAGAAATTTTAAAAGTTTTAAGAAAGTGAAAGGGGGATGGTGGAAAAAAGAACAAAAGGGAAGGTTTGTGATAAGTTGGGAGACAGAAAAGATTAAATGATAAAACAGTTGTTGGTGCAAGGTCAAAGGGAACGGTAATGGAACAAGAAAAGAAACAATACATGTAAATGGCAGAATGATGAACAGCTGCCGTCTAAAAGCAAGCAAAAGAGAAAAACGAGAGTAAAACCAAAACCAGCTAAAAGGAAACAAATGGGAGCAGAGGTTATGGTCTGAAATTGTTGAACGCAGTGTTGAGTCAGAAGGCTGTTAAGTGCCTAATCGAATGATGATGTGCAGTTTCATGAGCTTGCGTTGAGCTTCATTGGAACAGTGCAGGAGGACTAGGACAGAGAAGTCAACATGGGAACAAGGTTGACAATTAAAATCACAGGTGACCAGAAGCTCAGCATCACACTTGTGGACTGAACGAAGGTGTTTGCAAAGCGATGACCCAATCTCCGTTTGGTCTCCCCAATGTAGAGCTGATCACATTGTGAGCAGTGAATACAGTATACTAAATTGATAGAAGTACATATAAATCGCTGTTTGACCCGGAAGGATTGTTTGGGGCCTTGGATAGTGCAGTTGCATGGAAAGGTGTCGTGGGAAGGGGAGGGGGTATTGGGAGTGATTGAGGAATAGATAGGATGTTGTGAAGGGAATGGGCCCTTTGGAATGCTGAAAGGGGAGGGTAGGCAAAGATGTGTTTGGTGTGGCATAATGCTGGAGGTGGAGGGCATGGCAAAGGATAATCCATTGAACACAAACACTGGTAAGGTAGAAGGTGAAAACAAGGGGAACCCTATTATGGTTCTGGGAGGGAGGGGAAGGGGTGAGAGCAGAAGAGCGGGAAATGGAACAGACAGGGTCGAGAGCCCAACTGTGGTGTTGGGAATTCTCTGTTGAGGAGAAGGGAAGACATATCAGAAGTGCTTATATGGAAGGTTGCATCATCAGAAAAGATGCGATGGAGGTGGGGAAACTGGGAAAATGGAATGGAATCCTTAACAGGAAGCAGGGTTTGAGGAAGTGTAGTGAAGGTAGCTGTGGGAGTCAGTGGGCTTCCAGTGAATATTTGCTGAAAGCCTATCTCTAGAAATGGAGACAGAGAAGTCAAGGAAGGGAAGAGTCAGAAATGCACGATGTGAAGGTGAGAGAAAAGTGGAAATTGGAAGCGAAGTTGATGAAATTTTTCAGTTAGGGTGAGAGCAGAAAACAGCACTGATACAATCATCTATGCATCAGAAAACTAGATGAATGGCAGGGGCCTAAGTAAGACTGGAACAAGGAGTGTTCCACATATCATACAAAAAGGCAGGCATAGGTACGACCCATGCGGGTATCCGGAGCAACACCTTTTTTGAAGAAGAAAGTGGAGTTGAAGGAGAAGTTGTTCTATTTTAGCCAGAGCTTTAGTCTATTTCTATTTATAGAGGCCGAAGTGAATTCCCAGTTAATGCCCACTACCTGCATACAATTAAGATACCATTAACAGACATCATGCTTTCAAGTTTTGCTCCTTTACTAGGGCTAAGCTTCTTCAGGAACAATATAGCAGAGACTGCCTAGAGTAGGTTGTATACTTTGCACCCTTTAAACACCTGAAAGTGGCCACAAAAGTCTATATCTTTTATTGCGTTTTCATTGCCCCTTTAAAGTTTATTTAAAGCAAGATATTGTCGATGCTGGAAAACTGAGATTAAAAACTGACAATGCTAAATACATTCAGCAGATCAGGCAGCATCTGCAGAGAGAGAAACAGAGTTAACATTCCAGGTCAATCAGAGCTATTATTTAGAAATGTCTTTAGGAGTTTGTGTACTCATCTACCAACATAATTTAGATTTGAATTATATTTGGAGTACCCCTGAGCCTTTGCATAAATAAGCATGTAAAATATTTGTAGAACATTATTTACAGATTTGTAATCAACAAACTAACACAATTCTGTTTATGTTTTGTTCCTTTTGCCTCATCCTTGCTGCAAATAAATGACTGACAGTGGTTTTGATGGTAGAGCAGGTGATTATTGGAGCAGCAACCGGCAAAGCAATTGTTCACCGTAAGTAGAAAAGATTTAGCCAGGTGTAATCAAATTAATCTGAGGCTGCTTTTGATGCAGTGGGTTCTTACAATGAAAATACTTGGGTCCTGTAAGATAGATTATATACAATAGACCTTAAAGTAGTACTGAAATTTGTGCAGTGGGGTGACATCATATAATGTACATATTTCACAATATGGTGTGTACCTCTGTTTCACATTACATTTTATGCAGCAAAGCATAAGGGATATTTGGCTTAATAAATAGAGGTATTGAGTACAAAATCAGGGAAGTCATTGCTGAACCTTTTATAAAGCTCTGGTTAGGGCACAACCAGAGTATTGCATCTGTCTGGTCACCGCACTTTAAGAAGGATGTGAGGGTCCTTGTGAGGGTGCAGAGGAGATTTAGCAAAATGGTTCCCGGGATGAGGGATTTTAGCTTCAAGGTTAGGTTGGAGAAGCTGGCATTGTTCTCTTGGAGCAAAGGAAATTTAATAGAAGTGTACAAGATTATGACAGGTTTGGATAGGGTAGACAAAGAAAAACTGTTCCCATTAGCTGATGGTACCAAGTCTAGGGGACATAGATGTAAGGTTTGGGCAAGAGATGCAGAGGGAATGTGAGGAAGAACTTTCTTTATGCAGTGAGTGGTAATGACCTGGAACAAGCTGCCTATGAGAGTGGTGGAAGAAGAGAAAATGAATGATTTCAAAATGAAGTTGGATGTGCACTTGAGGGAAATGCAGGGCTACAGGGATAGAGCAGATCAATGGGACTGATTGGATAATGGGGCTGTTTGGATTGCTCTACAGAGCTGGCATGGACTCGATAGGCTGAATGGCCTCCATCTGTGCCATTATGACTCTACAAGTATGTTGTGTGTTTATTTCTGGTGTAAGATGTGACAACTACCGTGGAATCTCCCTGCTCAGCATAGTGGGGAAAGTCTTTGCTCACGTCGCTCTAAACAGGCTCCAGAAGCTGGCCGAGCGTGTCTACCCTGAGGTATAGTGTGGCTCTTTCGAGCAGAGAGATCGACCATTGACATGCTGTTCTCCCTTCGTCAGCTACAGGAGAAATGTTGTGAACAACAGATGCCCCTCTACGTTGCTTTCATTGATCTCACCAAAGCCTTTGACCTCGTCAGCAGACGTGGTCTCTTCAGACTACTAGAAAAGATTGGATGTCCACCAAAGCTACTAAGTATCATCACCTCATTCCATGACAATATGAAAGGCACAATTCAGCATAGCGGCGCCTCATCAGACCCCTTTCCTATCCTGAGTGGCGTGAAACAGGGCTGTGTTCTCGCACCTACACTGTTTGGGATTTTCTTCTCACTGCTGCTCTCACATGCGTTCAAGTCTTCAGAAGAAGGAATTTTCCTCCACACAAGGTCAGGTGGCAGGTTGTTCAACCTTGCCCGTCTAAGAGCGAAGACCAAAGTAGGGAAAGTCCTCATCAGGGAACTCCTCTTTGCTGACGATGCTGCATTAACATCTCACACTGAAGAGTGTCTGCAGAGTCTCATCGACAGGTTTGCAGCTGCCTGCAACAAATTTGGCCTAACCAACAGCCTCAAGAAAACGAACATCATGGGACAGGACGTCAGAAATGCTCCATCCATCAATATCGGCGACCACACTCTGGAAGTGGTTCAAGAGTTCACCTACCTAGGCTCAACTGTCACCAGTAACCTGTCTCTCGATGCAGAAATCAACAAGCACATGAGAAAGGCTTCCACTGCTATGTCCAGACTGGCCAAGAGAGTGTGGGAAAATGGCGCACTGACACGGAACACAAAAGTCCGAGTGTATCAAGCCTGTGTCCTCAGTACCTTGCTCTACGGCAGTGAGGCCTGGACAACGTATGTCAGCCAAGAGCGACGTCTCAATTCATTCCATCTTTGCTGCCTCCGGAGAATCCTTGGCATCAGGTGGCAGGACCGCATCTCCAACAGAGAAGTCCTCGAGGCGGCCAACATCCCCAGCTTATACACACTACTGAGTCAGTGGCGCTTGAGATGACTTGGCCATGTGAGCTGCATGGAAGATGGCAGGATCCCCAAGGACACATTGTACAGCGAGCTCGCCACTGGTATCAGACCTACCGGCCGTCCATGTCTCCGCTTTAAAGATGTCTGCAAACGCGACATGAAGTCCTGTACCATTGATCACAAGTCGTGGGAGTCAGTTGCCAGCGATCGCCAGAGCTGGCGGGCAGCCATAAAGGCGGGGCTAAAGTGTGGCGAGTCGAAGAGACTTATCAGTTGGCAGGAAAAAAGACAGAAGCGCAAGGGGAGAGCCAACTGTGTAACAGCCCTGACAACCAATTTTTTGTGCAGCATCTGTGGAAGAGTCTGTCACTCTCGTATTGGCCTTTATAGCCACTCCAGGCGCTGCTCCACAAACCACTGACCAGCTCCAGGCGCTTACCCATTGTCTCCCGAGACAAGGAGGCCAAAGAAGAAGAAGATGTGATTTATTATACTATAAAGCGTATACATTTCTTAGTTTATTTCAGGGTGTCATAATTGAGCTTTTAGTTAGCTCCAATTCATCAACTGGTGATATCCAGGAGCAATACTTATTTAAATAATGGAGACATGTGCTGACATAGGAATTCACAATCGGATGTAGTATAGAGTTAGACGTATTCCAGGAGATTTGATCACAAAACCTCCAATAACCCCCTCCTCCACCATTAGTTGCCAGGCACATTCACCCTCGAAATGCCCCTCGTTCCCATGCCCAATTGGGAAGCAAACAGATTCTTCGTTACCTGATCGGATGAATTTTTTTTACTGTCACTCAAACAGCCTTTTCCTATTATCTGTAATATTTTATAATTAATAAACAAAAATGTCCAAAGAAAATGAAAAAACAAATTATTTAATTCCCTCATGATTTTCTCCCAGGATTACTTGCAGGAGTGCCTGCAGATTAATCTTTAATTCCTGAATCCTTGCAGTAAGGAAGGGAACAGGCACTTCTTGGCCTTGAAAGGGAGAAATGAACTTCAAAGGGGCAATGAAAACCCAATCAAAGATATAGGCTTTTGTGGTTTTCAGGAAGTATAAACAATATTTTACAACAATGTTGATTTCAAAAACTAAAAACTGCAATTTGTCATTATATTCTGTAGTTGGGATGACAGTCTGAACTACAAGTCTGAGCAATTTGACAGGGACGGAGTTAGTAAAAGGACATCACTGTGATGATGAGCAGTAGGTGGAAGAACAGGAAAAAGTGTGGGTGTGAAGAATGATAGCTTGGCAAAAGGAGGAAGGTGCTAATTTGACTGTGAAGCTTTTATTTTAAGTGTCATGAAAAAGTTGAAAGGGAAGATTTTTGCTCTGTTGTCGAGAAACAGTTGTAAGTGGCGTAGAAGAGGGCAGATAAATTTCTTCAGTAGCTGCAAAGGGAGCTTATGGTGTTTTATTCTTATTCTCATCCAAATAACACACGTTGCAATGGATGGGTGGAAGGGGCGTGGTTAGCATGGTACTGAATTCAGCCCCCATCACTGATGAGACTAGCAGCTTTCAGCAGAACATTCTGAAGTACTAATTTTTTTTTATTCAATTGGCCAAAGACAAAGCCCTTACTTGGCAATACCAGCCTGTCACTTTGAACACAAAACTGGTGCTACTTCCTGAGTTCAGGAAGCAGTATTGCCAGGGTTTCATGGAAAAATTCTGCCCTGGTCTGCAGCCAGTTATGTGTAGAGCTTCCTGGCAACTGTAAACATGAAATTTGTATTGCTATGTGCTGTTAAAATGTGGAATTTGCATTGCCACGTGCTGTTAAGACATAGTCAGGTGCAGACACCAGAACAGTCATAGAGAAAGTTTTAACACAGCACTTCGCTGGTAAATAGATTAGCATCCATTCTCTTTTGTGTGGTATCTTCTTTTACATTCTATTTGGGAACAGGGATGAGGAATGTTGTCTCTCCATTCATTTTCAGTGGTTATACATTACTGTCTGTCAGTGGACGTTAAGTAGAATTTTTTTTAACCTTCCAACGCGGCCCGGTGGCACACCTGAAATTGGGCCATCTGCCTCATTTTAATAATAGAGGCAAGCTGCTAGTACCCTGTCACATCTCCAGAGACTGTTCATCCAACAGCATGAATCAAATTTCAGCCTGCTATGTTGTCAACAACAACCCTCAAGTAAGTCTGGTGGAAAGTGAGGTGTGTGGGGCAGGGAGATGGTGGAGGAAAATGTGGGGTGGGGGTGGGGGCTGAGCGTGGGCAGACAGTGGCTGGCAGTAGTGCTGTGGCACCAGAACAACAACTGGCATTTAACCTAGTAAATGTCCCAAGGCAATTCACAAAAGCATTATCTAACAAAGTTTGACACAGAGCAACATAAGGAGATATTAAGGCAGATGACCAAAGGTTTGGTCAAAGAGGTAGGTTTTAAGGAGCTGAGAGGTTTAGGGAAAGAATTCCAGAGCTTAGGGACTAGGGAGCTGAAGGCACAGCATCCAATGGTGAAGCATCAGGAATGTGCAAGAAACCAGATTTGGAGGAGCGCAGAGATCTTGGAGGGTTACAGGGCTGGAGGAAGTTACAGAGATAGGATGGGATGAGGTCATAGAAAGATTTGAAAACAAGGATGAGAATTTTAAAATTGAGGCTTTGTAGGACTGAGAGCCAATGTAGGTGAGCACAGGGCTGATGGAGGAATAGGACTTGATGCAAGTTAGGATGCGGGTAGCACAGTTTTGGATGAGCTTACAGTTTACGGAGGGTAGAATGTTGGAGGCTGGCCCGGACAGCTTTGGAATAGTCAAGTCTAGAGTTAACAAATGCAAATGCAAGGTTTGCAGAAGCAGATGAGTTGAGGCAGAGGCTAGTCGGGTGATATTCTGGAAGTGGAAGTAGGTGGTCTTGATGATAGAGCAAATTTGTGGATGAAAACTCATCTGGGGGGACATCAAATACAACACCAGGGTTGTGACCGGTCTCAGATGTTTGGCAGGGACAGGGATGGAATTGGTGGCTAGGGAACAGAGTTTGCAGCAGGGTCCGAAGACCATGGTTTCAGTGTTCCCAATATTCGGTTTTCAGTTGGAGGACATTTCTGTTCATCCCGAACTGGATGCCAGACAAGCAGTGTGCCAAAGCAGGGACATTGGAGGGGTTGAGAGAGCTAGTAATGACATTGAGCTGGGTGGTGTCAGCATACATGTGAGGTGTGTTCTGTTTGCAAATTATGTCACCAAGGGGCAGCATGGAGATGAGAAATAGGAGGGAGCCAAGGCTAAATCCTTGCGGGACACCAGAGGTAGCGGTGCAGGATGAGGATAGATAAGAATGGAACCAGGTGAGTGCAGTCCTACCCAACTGGACAATGGAGGAGAGGTGTTCAAGGAGGTTGGTGTAGTCACCGTGTTAAAGGCTGCAAACAGGCCAAGAAGGATGAGGGATAGTTTACAACGGTTGTGGTCACATTGGATTTCATCTGTGACTTTGATAAGTGCTGTTTCACTATTGTGGCAAGGACAGAAACCTGACTATTGAGGGGCTTCAAACAGGGTATTGCTTGAAATATAGACATGGATTTGGGAGGCAACAACCCGTTCAAGGACTTTGGAGAGGAAAGAGAGTTTAGGATTGACGCAGTAGTTTGCAAGGACGGAAGAGTCAAGAGTGGGTTTCTTGAGAAGAGGAGCTATGAGGCAGATTTGAAGAGAGGGGGAACAGTACCTGTAGAGGGGGAAGTGTCAACTATATTGGCTAACATTGGGCCCAGGAAAGAGCACTCCTACTCCTACCTGTTCCGCATGAGGGGAAAAAAACTTTTCCTGACATTTTTTATGCAGCTTCCAGCAGTCCTTTTAAGAATGCTATTGAGCAGGAAAAACTGCATGCACTGCGCATGCTCGCCCAGTTTTCCACAAATTTTTCAGAAGGGTTCTGAAACAGGTGCAGGACTTCGTTGGCTATTTAAATTGTTAAAGAGCTGATTTCAGACTGCCTCCAGGATACCTAAAAGCAATGAAGACCAATATGGTGGTGGCTGTGCTGCTGGCACAGATAAGTTGCAGGACCCTATGCCAGAAATTGGTATATGTGTGCCCATAAAACAGGCAAAACACATGCCAATTTCTACTCTGTTAACCTGACAGATAACCTAACATGATACACTCTTCCAAACTTACTTGTCCTAGGTCTAAGAATTAACCTAAATGTGGTAAATTGTGTACTGAACTTTGCATAGGCAATATGTTTTCAGTCCTCTCAGTTAACAATATCAACTTGTAAATCAAAATGATTACCATTTAATGGTAATGGCTAAAATTACCACAGTATCTTTTCACAATTCAAACCTATCAAAGCATCAGGATTCAGACTAGGCAAAACATTGACAAGTTCAAAGAAATATTCTGATACGTTCAATGTCAAAAGTCCACTGATGTGTCATTATTGAACACTATTTTACTCCCACAAAGCAGTCCTTTGCAGTTTTAAAATATTTCTCTTGTATGCTCTTGCACTATTTTTATAAAGATTTTATTTGGGTCTTTGAGTTGATCTTTGCAATGAAATCTCGGTTTTCAAACACATAGCTCCTTAAAGTGGGATCTCGAATAAATCTTAATTAAATTATCCTCAAACAGCACAATGTTTGAATTCAAGATGCAACTGATAGATCGGGGTTATCCAGATGAAGCTCAGCAGATGCTGTTCAGCAAATTACCTAAGCTACAGTAATATAAACATATGGCAGGATAAAATGAAGACAGAGATAAATACTTTAAAATATTATGATACAATCGTAAAAACTGCCTCATACCACTTATTTTCACACTGTCATTGAAATAAGATTTCTTCCCATAGGGGCAGTGGTTTCAATTAGATTTGAGTGAACACACCTCTAGCAATTGAACTCAAAAAATATCTGGACAAGTACTCTATAGACACATAAATAACAAGAGAAATATTAAGGTAGGAATAGTGCCAGTAAGGGATACACAAGATAAACTCAGAGGTAATGAGTGAAATGACAGAAATAATGAATACTTTGCCTCAGTTTCTACCTGAGATGACATTGGAGGAAGAGATCGGTAAGGATTTCAAAGCATTTTCGGTAGATAGGAGGGAAATGATTGATAAACTAGAGAAACTTAGAGAGGATAAAATCCAGGTCCCGATGGATTACACCAGTTCATATTCAAAGAAGCTAAAAAAGAGATTGCAGGAGCACCAGTATATTTATAAAAATTCAAGCAAGAAGAGAACTGGAAAACAACTGCTGTTATTCCTGTATCTAGGCAACCATAGTCCAGTTAGCTTAATGTCAGCGATCAAAAGGTCATGCTTGACCAAACTCATTGAACTCTTTGAGGAGGTAGCAGAAAGATTAGACAAGGGTAATGCTGTGTATGTAATACACATGGAGTTTCAAAAAATCTTCGAAGATGTATTGCACGATAGACTCTGATTAAGGTCAATGGACAAGTAACAAAATGGATAGCAAGATGGCTATAAGACAGAAAACAGAGAGTCGGGATTAAAAGTAGTAGTAGCAGAAAGTGGGAAGTGGTCTTCCACATGGATTGGTACTGGGGCCACTGTTCAAAATTTATATCAGTGATTTGGACTTAGAATTCAGAAGTTCAATAACTAAATTTGCAGATGTCACCAAATTGGGGGATATAATTAAAACTGGGGAAGACTGTGACAAAATACATTAATAAACTTGCAGAATTGGCATGTAAATGGAAAATTAGTTTCAATATAGACAAGTACGAGGTGTTGTATTTTGGTAGGAGGAATAAAGCCACCTACTCCTTGGAAAATAAGATTCTAAATTGGGTAGAGGCACAAAGGGATCTAAGGATGCAGATTCACAAATCATTAAAAGTAACAATGCAGGTTAGCAAAGCCATAGCAAGTGCAAACAAAGCACTGGAATTCATTTCTAGAGGATTAGAATTGAAAGTTAAATAATTTATGTTAAACCTGTATCGCACTTTGGTTAGATCACATGTGCATAGAAGACTGAGGGTAGCCTGATAGAGGTCTTTAAAATTATGAAGGGATTCATAAGAATTTCACGTGAGGGAGCGCAAAACTGGAACCCATAAATATAATATAGTAACCAAGAAATCCAATAAGTAATTCAGGAGAAACTTCTTTATCAGAGAGTGGTGAGAAGCTGGAACTCGCTTCCACATAGAATGGTTGTGGCAAAGCATGGATGCATTTATGGGGAAGCTAGATAAGTACATCAGGGAGAAAGGAATAAAAGGACATTCTGATGAAGTGAAAGGAGGTCTGTGTGTAGCATAGACACTGGCATAGACTAGTAGAGCCAAATGACCTGATTTTGTTCTGTAAAATTCTATGTAAATACTGGATTATGCTCTTTTCAAACACTGGGGTGTCTGGCGGCCATCTTGTTTGTTACAAAAAATGGCAGGACGTACTTCAACCAAAGTTAAACATTGTTTTAAAAATTCATATAGCTTGAACAGCATATATTTCCCAACTTTTACTGTACATTGAATCATCATTTGATTATATAGATTGTCAGAGAACTCTCCTTGTTTTATCTCAGTCAGTTAGGGAATTACTCTTAATTTCTTTATGAGTATGGTATAATCATCATAAATTGCTTAAGAATTCATTCTTAACCTGATAATACTTCACACATCCCTGAAACAGTAACATATGTAATCAGAAAAAGTCTTGAGTTTCCAACCAGAATTCACATTCTGTCCCTTCACACATCAGCTTTGATTCTTTCACTCCTGGTGTCAATGACAACCACAAATCCATGACACAACTACATGCAAAATATTTTCTGGGAGATATGGGACAGCTTTTCAACGATTGTATAAGTAGCAGGGAACTGTTCCTTGCATTTTCACCTACAAAATGGTGCACCCATCTTCCACTAACCAAATCTTTCTGAAAAGGGAAAAGACAAGAAATCCTCTTAACATTTCTATTGTCCAGGCTAAATTCATTGATATTAACTGAAAGCAAAAAGAAGGGGTGAAAACAGGATAAAGAACATAACCTTAACCAATGACTGGTTATGAGCACAGAGCTGGTAATAGATATATTGAAAGGATTGTTATGCTGCCCTCTTCCCCAACAATAGTTTTACAATACAGACTCCACATACATCAATTCAGTTTGCAGGCTCAGTCTGCAAATACAAATACAAAATATGATCTATTCCCAGTTTTGTGCTAATAACTAGCCATTCATTAAGGTTATGCTCTTCATCCTATTTTTGCCCATTTTTGCTTTCAGTTAATACCAATCAGTTTAGCCTGGACAATAGCACCAATTCTCAGAAGATTCCTTGTCACTTGAGGCAGACCCAGAGGTTAAGAAACAGCACATTACAAAGTGCTAATGAGAGGAAGAACAATGGTGTCATGTTGAGTTCCTCAGGAAAAAACACCTCAACTCAGTCACAATCAAGGGAAATCTTGGGAATAAAAGGACAAATAGGAGTCACTAAACAATCTTTACATCGCAATCTAGGATCATAGACATTGAAGATAATCTTTTATACTCTTAAATTATTTTAGTGGTTAATATTACAGTAGGAACTATTTGGAGGATGTGGTATAAGTGTAGCATAAATGAAAAATAGTTGAAAGAAATTATACAAATCCTTGCACAATAATTATTGATGTCACATTTGCACTACTGTAGTTTTGGGTACCCCACCCAGAAATTGAATTAGAAAGGGTTTAGAGAAAAGAAATAAGATTAATTCTGAGAAGCAGAGCTCTAAGGAATGCTGAACTTAGTTTTATTGGCAAAAAGAAAGTTTTGTGTAGACATGCTGCACATGCTTATAGATATAGATAAATATAAGCAGGCTATTTGACTTTGCCTGTGAGTACAAAATTAGATAAGACTTATTTGAAATTTACAAGGCTGCAAGAAGACTCTCAGCAGAGTAATAATCTGTGAAATATTTGAGATAGTTAACTGCTACAGTAAGGAGCTGGATAAATATCTGGTAGGGAATGGCATTGGAGATTTATAGAGGTAGCAATAGACCAGATCATTAGTCTACTGACAACAGAGAATCTTTCTGTGAAGGGTAGTGAGGAAGGGTTCATAGAATACATGTTATGATGAATGAATATGCCTGATTGCTATTTAAGATCAAGGAACATACATGCACCACTTTCCCATAGGAAATTAAATTGGTGCATATATTTCATGACGCCAAATTGTACTGTAGAAGGAATGGATTTGGTGGGCATAATTGTCTTCTACTAGACTTTCTTATGTTCTTTTACCATTTTTCTACATTCAAAAAGAACAAAGATATTCCTTCTCCTGTCTCTCCCTTCCGACCTCCCCTGGCCTCTGGGACTTCCCACTAAATTTACCCACTCCAATACTAAATCCTCTTCTCTCCCATTTACTCTGCTTCTTTAATATGATTCCTGCCTCTTGGCATCTCTGTGTATCTGAGTTTATCCTAGTGTGACATCCAGCTCCATGCTGGTCAGATCTTCCACTTGGTGCATCAGATTCTTCATCTCTCTTGACCTTCTCTCTGAAATTTGCATCTGAGGTTTTACTGGTTGCATACACTTGACAGCCTTTCTCCCCAATGTTCTTAAAATTTAATGTCAAAGCTGTTCTATCAGAGAGCCCCTCTTCTCTCATGAACTAGATTCACTTGTATACCATTTATCCATGTAGATGCAACTTTTTAAAGTGACTTGTTAATTATTTAAACAAATGTTGCTATAGCCTCAATGTAATCCTATCTTAGCTGACAGGAAGAGATAAAAGCCAAGAATGCTCATGCTCAAACCTATCATTGAAAAAACTAAAAACATCAGTAGAGTGCAAAAAGCAGCATGTTGTTCAACTGAAAATTCCCTCATTTTAAAAGACCATCTATCAGCAGCCTCAGTATGCCGAAGACAAGCTCTGGAGCAACCCTGAGCTGAGTGGTATTCTTAATGATTTTTAAGATATATTATCAAAGTTACTGAATTCACAGAATACAGGAATGTGAAAATGTATTGCTCCACATCTTCTCTCCCACTTCCCAGTGGCGTAAAGAATTTAAATTGCGTCTCTTTCATTTTAATGCAGGGAAACAACTTGTCAATAGATGGCCACATCGAATCCTAATCATCCTCATTAATCTCCATTTCCAGATCTCTCTTCCAGGAGATCCTCATCAAATCTGTATATTCATGATGCAGATCAATAAATGTTTTATATTTCTTTGTGAGAATCTTGTTTGCCTTGTATTTTATACATCAACTTTTCAATAAGGGTTGAGGGTCTGGTTATTCATTGTCCATATTTCTAAGACAATGGCTGACTCGTAAATAAGTTATGTGAAAAAAAGTAGTTATGCCAGATTCTAATCAGGGCTGGTCAGAAAATTTAAGTTTTTTTTTTAATTGGACCTGCTTTCAATTGGATTCTCTTTGGTGTGTGCAAAACAAAACTTAGGATATGGCCAAAATACCCTTCCTTTTTTAAAAGTTCCTCTTTAACTTGGATCAGTTCATATTAATGTATATCTGACTCATATTGGACTTATCTGTTTGCTGTTTAATTTCTGGGTAAATGCTTTCTGCCAGATAGAATGGTACCAGAATGGCAGTGAACAGCAAATAATCTACAGAGTTATTCCACAGGTGTACAGTACTTACAGCATAAGGCCAGGAAATAATACCTGCAGTTTTGGGCTGTCATCTGTTGTGAAATGCATGGTTGTGTATTAGATTATAAATCCATCCTGCTGACAAATTGCCTAAATCATATCTTTGAATTGTGAACTTATGGAACACCTACCCAGCTACTTAAAATGTCCTTTGAAGTAAAGCATTAAGTCCGGATCTGCTGCTTATACAGTCCATGTATAGATGTTCTCATCCAACTGCCCACTATGAAATCCCAATAATTGTAATGAATTAATTTTATCAACCCCAATTTACTTGTCAAAAATTTTGTGAAGGTTTTATGGTTATGTTTTAATAGTGTTACTGATCTATATGGCATGCATCAGAATAATTCTTTAATCTTTTAGTATTAAACACAAAGGTCTTCCCTGACCACCTGCTTCTCATAACCACTATCATTTTGTGAGTGTATATGTATTTTGCCTTTTATTTTCTTTCTGTTTAACTTCAGTTCATTTCAGAGGCAGGTTTACCTCTTCAGTGCCCCAGTGTAAGAGCTTGGTGGAGCGGAAGAACTTAACACAAGTCCGGGGGCAAGTTGCTCCCAATCTTCTGCCCAGGGTATTATCTGATCACCAGCAATCTAAAGTGGTTGTCTTTTTGATACAAGTTCTAAAATGATGTTATTTGCACTGTGCCATTATGACATTGCGTTCTGGCAACTTTAACTTTACTTCCGTAATGCTATCACACTGATTTTATAATTCTATTTTGTTTACATTGCCCTTTTAGACCTATACCAATAACCTGAGATTTTAAAGTGCATAAGGAATGATAGGAGCCCTACTCGATGAAGTAATGCTGATAAATTCATTCACCTAATGTCTAATTAGGAATCCTGTAGTTTCTGTAAATCACCACCTTAATTACCACCAGGGGTAAATGAAGAAATCCAATCAGAAATTAGTTGCCATTATTCAAATATATCTCCATGAAGACTTTTGCATTGAGCATAATCATATGCACTGATCATAGCATCAAATGCTGCTGCTGGTAACTGCGCAAAACAGAGACCAGGTGTAAAGAATGACAGATAAGCTTCCGTGCTGGAATTATTTATTCATGTAAAACAACGTGGCGAATATGATGATTTTTTTTGAAGCATTGACAACATTATCAACAGCTGAAGGAAAAATGTATGCATTCATCTTGATAGCTTAACAAAACGTAATGAGGTCGGAAAGCTTTATTGAACAATGATTTGTCAAAAAATAATTAACAACCTGGAAAATGTTGCAAACATAAAGTATTTTAACATCCAGAAGTAAAAATTAAATTGTTGAAATACATTGCCACGAAAGAAAATTCTCACTTGTCCAGACGATCAGATTGAAAGCATCTTCAAAATCATTCCAGAAGACAAACCATCTAAAATGGAGTCTGATACCTGGTAAGATTAAATTATATTTTCTCCTACCAAGCAATCTTCCAGTAGAATAAAAGTAATTATAAATCACAATGCTCACATAACTCCACACCCATAACAGTTTTAAGGGTCTTTAATACATATTGCAAGCCCTTTTACACCACAATCTATCTTATACGTTCCTCCATTTGGTAAATCTCAAAAATGGCGTCCCTAGCTGTCTCTAGTTCTTTGTAATGTGCTGCCATAAGCAATAATTTGAACAATTATTCTTTTGTTTCTATGCATTGTCATTCTCTTTCAGTTTAATTCCATTCGTTGCAGAGGCCATAACCATTTTTAGGGTGTAGCACCA
The DNA here is from genome assembly GCF_036365525.1 of Heterodontus francisci. Taxonomy (NCBI): domain Eukaryota; kingdom Metazoa; phylum Chordata; class Chondrichthyes; order Heterodontiformes; family Heterodontidae; genus Heterodontus; species Heterodontus francisci. The sequence continues at coordinate 52,179,233 of NC_090402.1, forward strand.
GGGAATCAGAAATCTGTCAGTGATAAGGAGACTTCTACAGCCACTGAATAGCATCTATCCAGGGAGGAGTTACTGGGAAGGCCCATGCCCAGAACATCTACAAGATCGAATTGGAGGTACTTTAAACTTACAGGAGGTTCTACACTGACAGATGAGGGGGCAAGTCAGCTGCAAGAGGCAAATGAAAGGCTTTTTTATGCCTCAATATCCCAGATGTTTTCATAGGGAGTTATGTACTTTCTGAAGGTGCTATAGACAATGTACATCTGTGCTCTGAAAGTATCCAGATACATGTTGACATGGTGTAACTGTATAATGTTATGGAGTGCTTGTTATATTGCTCGTGAAGCAGTGGCATTACTAGATCGTTCTGTTCGGAACCTTGCCAAGAACCCACCCTAAATCCATACTGATCCTGGACCCAGGAAACTGGGCAGGGATCGTGGCAGGAATCGGTGTGGCAAATGAAGGTCCTGATCTGACATTGTGAGTAAAGGAAAATGAAGCCCTTGGTTTGGTATATTTTCTGAAATTTGAAACTTATTGTAATTCCACCTTTCGGACCCAAAATAGGCCCAGTGTTTCCTTGGAGCTGCTTGCGTCAAGACAGTTTCCACTGCACTTCCAATGAAGTTACAGTGACAGAGGGGGAGCAGCTCCAAGAAATTTTGGCCTGTAATTTCTTATGGGAGTATTATAGATAAATTAAATATAAAAATAAAACTATTCATAAATAATTCAAATCTATCTTTATATAGCTCAGTAAATCTGATCCCATAATAATAATTTGTGAACTGTAACTTTTACAACATACACCTAAAATAATTCCAAGCAGCTCTGCATTCTACCTTAACAAAACAAAACTGTGTCACTCTTCCATCCAACACTGACCCCAGCTCAGGACAGACGCAGGATTATATGATCTGAGGGTTTGCTGACTCAACTATTTTAAATAAACAACTTTAACTTTTTAACGGCTTCAGGTCAGAAGCAATGTGAGCCCTCGAAAACTGATAACGGGATATTGTCAATGAGATTAAGGAAATGGCAGATATGCTGAATAATTACTTTGCATCAGTATTTAAGTAGCAGATGAGATCAGCAGACCAGCCATCCCAAGGAAACAATTATTGAATTAGGAACAGGAATGCAACAAATTAACTTAAGCAAAATAACAGTAATGGAGAAATTAATAGCAGTGAAGAGCAACAAATCGTCAGGAATAGATGGTTTCCGCCCTAGGGTTTTAAAAGAAGTAAGTGAGAACATTGTAGATGCCCTTACTATAATCTTCCAAAGTTCTCTCGATTTGGAAATTGTTCCTTCAGACGGGAAAATTGTGCATGTACCTCCACTATTTAGGAAGGGTAACAGAGGGTAAGCATGGAATTATAGACCAGTTAGCCTAAGATCTGTGGTTGTAAAATTGTTAGTCTATGAATAAGGATAGAGTGACTGAACAACTTGAAAATTTTCAGCTGATGACAGTGGCCCCAGAGGTTACATACAGCAAGAACGCCAAGCAGAGGACATGGACTGGTAGTGGCGTTCCCCTTTTGATCATACTAACACCTGTGGAGGAAGAGGCAGTGTTCACTAATGCCCTTTAGGAAAGAAAATCTGCTGACCTTACCTGATCTGGCCTACATGTGACCCCAGATCCACCGCAATGTAGTTTACTCCTAACTGTGCTCAGAAATGGCTGAGCAGCCACTCAGTTGTCAAGGGCAATTATGGATGGGCAACAAATGCTGGCTTTTCCAGCAACTTCCACATCCTATGAAAGACGATAAAAAAAAACTGTCTGGTGACCAGGGAGGCCGTCCCATCGTGGATAGTGAGACCAGAGCACCTGTTCAGGAGGGTGAGTTCCTCAGGCTACAGGCATGAGGAAAGCAACAGATGATCATGAAAGTTGGTCGTGCATTCAAAGTCACAGACGTGCAGCCAAGCTGCAGCGAAAGAAGTGTCCTTCTGTCTTCACTGTTGCACAGACCTGATCTTTCTGTTTTCTCCTAGCGAATCCCAACAGTGGCCAGGCAACATCTCCAGGGAACCACCTCTGAGGAGAAGGAGGGGTTCTCAGAGGGTGCAGTGACACATCCTTGCCTCGCACCCATCATCAGCTCAGGTACAGTCACCTTGGTGGGCCAAAGCACGCAGAGAGATTCAGGGTCACAACCTAGTTCTAGCACTGCACAAGTGCCGCACAAGCTCTCAGAGGCACTTTCAGCCAAGATCTCTGATATTGGGAGGACTTTGAGAGCCTCAGGAGTTGTCCATTGGCCAGCAGATGCAATTCTGTGAAGATCTGGTGGAAATAACAAAGGGTATGCGCGCTCAGGCTTGGACAGTGCCATTTTCCTCTCATCTGCATGTCTGGCTTACTCCATTAGAGATTGGAGACTCTTGTGGAGAGCCATATCCAGCAGACCAACAAGTGGCTGCTGTAGATGTGCGCAGGCTTGCAAAGCATCGCAGTGTCTGAAGTACCTGGTGTCTCCACAGGTTTTTCATTTTTCTCAGGTCAGCAGAGAGGTCCAATTGTGCCTCGCGATGGCAGAAGGGAAGCAGCAGTCTGAATCTGGGGTCTCCTCTCAGGGTGCTGTTGATGTGGCCAGCAGCTCCTCGGCTGTTCTGCCAGTGACACCAGTACCTCAATTTGCTAGGAGGACAGAGGATGCTCCTGTGACTCTTCAGGAGGACCACATTATGCTGGGGCCCTCATGGCCTTGTGCAGCCAGAGGACGATTGCCAAGGCCATCCCAAGCCAAGAGGCAGCTTGGTCAGCAGTCTACCTCCATCACAGCTTGCAGCAAAGAGGAAGTGACATGTAGGAGCACTTGAAAAAGATTTAAGAAATCACTTTAACAGCATTTGTGCTTCACGGGTGTGAATTTGATTTATGTAGATTTTTGATTAGTGTGCTGAACCTTTATGAAATGTCTCTTCTTGCTTATGAATATCTCAATTCAGAGATGGTGTGCACTGCGATATGTATGTTTGTGAGGTGACAACTCGGGGTTGTAGTAGAGGACCATGATGTGTGTGCTGATCAGATGGACTATTGCCAAAGCGCGATGCGCTGATGGGTTAGTAATAATGGGGTTCCAGCAGACGTGATTGCCTGCAGTGACATCGAAATGTGTATCGTTGGTTGACGAGATGGCTGACGTTCTGCTGTTCAGGTAAAATGCCTGAGTATTAGAGCTTCCCGGGCCTCTCTCGCACCCAACTCTTGAGACTCTCCAAGTGGCCAGCATTTATTGCCCATCCCTAATTGCCCTTGAGAATGTGGTGCTGAGCTGCCCTCTTGAACCGCTGCAGTCCTTGGGGTGTAGGTACACCAACAGTGCTGTTAGGAATGGAATTCCAAGATTTTGACAGTGAAGGAATGGTAAATACTTCCAAATCAGGATGTGGTGTTCCTTGGTGGGGAACTTGCAGGTGATGGTTTTCCTATGCATCTGCTGCTTTTGTCCTTCTAGGTGGTAGAGATCGCACGTTTAGAAGGTGCTTTCGAAGAAGCCTTGGTGAGCTGCTGCAGTGCTTCTTGTAGATGGTACACACTGCTGCCAGTGTGCATTGGCGGTGGAGGGAGTGAATGTTGAAGTTGGTGGATGGGATGCGAGTCAAGCGGGCTGCTTTGTCTTGGATGGTGGTCGAGCTTCTTGAGTGTTGTTGGAGCTGTATCCATCCAGGCAAATGGAGAGTATTCCATCGCACACCTGACTTGTGCCTTGTAGGTGGTTAACAGGCATTGTGGAGACAGGAGGTGAGTTACTCGCCACAGGATTCCTAGCATTTGACCTGCTCTTGTAGCCACAGTATTTATGTGGCTGGTCCAGTTCAGTTTCTGGTCAATGGTAGCCCCAGGATGTTGATAGTGGGGGATTCAGCCATGTTAATGCCAGGGGTGCATTATGATGGAGGGAAGGTCATTGATGAAGCAGCTGAATATAATTTTTGCCTAGGACAATACCCTAAGGGAGTCCTGCTGTGATGTCCTGGTACTGAGATGATTGACCTCCAACAAATAGAACCATCTTCCTTTGTGCTAGGTATGACTCCAACCAGCGGAGAGTTCTCCCCCTAATTCTCATTGACTCCAGTTTTGCTATGGCTCATTGATAACATACTCGGTCAAATACTGCCTTGATGTCAAGTGCAGTCACTCTCACCTCATCAGGTTGCTGTCCCTCCTCTTCAGCAACCTACTCATCCTCCTCATTTGATGATGCCTGGCGCTCCACCCTGTGCAACGCAAAGTTCTGCAAGGTACAGCAGACAACCACAGTCCACCCCTGCTTATGGATACTGAAGTATGCCACCTGAGTGGTCCAGGCACCTAAATCTCATGTCAAGCAGACTGATGGTCTGCTGAATGGTGACTCTGGTTGTCACATGGCTCGCATTTTAGTGTTCTTCTGCCTCAGTCCATGGGTTCTTCATTGGTGTCAACAGCCATCTCTTCAGTGGGTAACCCCTGTCGCCAAGTATTAAAGGCCTGCTCTGGTCATGAAAAAAAACCCAACCCGAACCCGACAGAACCACATCGGACCCGAGTCCGACCCAGCACGAGTCCCTCCGTTTTTTCCTTTAGTAACCTTACCACTATGCTACCGTTCCCGTATAATAATTATTTGTGCTTGCAGCCTGTGTTTTCTGTTCTGTGCATTGGCTGCAAAGTGGGGGTGAATTGGGAGGCACGATGCTATATAAAGGCAGCCAGCATCTCTGAAAGGGGAGGTGATTTCTGGCTGCAAGACCTGTTGTACTGCTCCTTTCAATTGAAATGGCTGAAGGAAGGAAAGATCAGATACCCATGTTTCCTGATGCTGCTGCACTGGAGGCCTTGGTGCAGGAAGTTGGGGGCAACAGGACCATACTTTATCCCCCAGTGGGTACGAAGGCCCCCAGGCATCTGATGATGAGGCAGTGTGAGGATATTGCTCACAAAGTCAGTGCCAGGACTATTACTCCAAGAACATAATGTAATGCAGGATAAAGGTTTAGTAATTTGACTAGAGTTGCCAAGGTAAAACCACTTTTAAAATATTTTTTCATCACAGCTGCACCACTCAAAAGGCTCATTAATTCACAATACTCTGCTCTCCCACCACCCTGCAAATGACTGCAATCAGTACCACAAACTAAACTGAACATCCTTCATCTCATGAGAGAGAGTGGGACCAGTGAGCAGTTTAAATGAGCTATCCGAGCCAGTCCAAGCCGCCAGAGCAGACCAACCGCGTTCTGAGAGTCAGTGTGGTTGACTCTTACATGCCCTCTGAAATGGCCCAGCAAGCCACTCAGTTGTATCTAACTGCTACAAAGTCAATAAAAAAGAATGAAACCGGATGGACCACCCGGCATCGACCTAGGCACCGGAAACAACAACGGCAAACCCAGCCCTGCAGACCCTGCAAAGTCCTCCTTACTAACATAGAGTCATAGCGTTATATAGCACAGAAACAAGTCCTTCGGCCCATCGTGCCCATACTGGCCATCAAGCACCTAACTATTCTAATCCCATTTTCCAGTACTTGGCCCTGGGGGCCTGTGCCAAAGTTGGGAGAGCTGTCCCACAGACTAGTCAAGCAACAGCCTGACATAGTCATACTCACGGAATCATACCTTACAAACAATGTCCCAGACACTGACATCAACATGCCCGGGTATGAGCTTTCCTACCGGCAGAACAGACCCAGCAGAGGTGGGGGCACAGTGGTATACAGTGGGGAGGGAGTTGCCCTGGGAGTCCTCAACATCGACTCCAGACCCCATGAAGTTTCATGGCATCAGGTCAAACATGGGCAAGGAAACCTCCTACTGATTACCACCTACCGCCCTCCCTGAGCTGAAGAGTCAGTACTCCTCCATGTTGAACACCACTTGGAGGAGACACTGAGGGTGGCAAGGGCACAGAATGTACTCTGGGTGGGGGACTTCAATGTCCATCACCAAGAGTGGCTCGGTAGCACCACTACTGACCGAGCTGGCCGAGTCCTCAAGGACATAGCTGCTAGACTGGTCTGTGGCAGATGGTGAGGGAACCAACAAGAGGGAAAAACATACTTGACCTCGTCCTCACCAATCTACCTGCCGCAGATGCATCTGTCCATGACAGTATTGTGAGGAGTGACCACCGCACAGTCCTTGTGGAGACGAAGAACCACCTTCACATTGAGGATACCGTCCATCGTGTTGTGTGGCATTACCACCGTGCTAAATGGGATAGATTTCGAACAGATCTAGCAAAGCAAAACTGGGCATCCATGAGGCGCTGTGGGCCATCAGCAGCAGCAGAATTGTACTCAACCACAATCTGTAACCTCATGGCCCGGCATATCCCCCACTCTACCATTCCCATCAAGCCAGGAGACCAACCCTGGTTCAATGAGGAGTGCAGGAGGGCATGCCAGGAGCAGCACCAGGCATACCTCAAAATGAGGTGTCAACCTGGTGAAGTTACAACACAGGACTACTTGCATGCCAAACTGCGTAAGCAGTATTCGATAGAGCTAAGCAATCCCATAACCAACGGATCAGACCTAAGTTCTGCAGTCCTGCCACATCCAGCCGTGAATGGTGGTGGACAATTAAACAACTAACTGGAGGAGGTGGCTCCACAAATATCCCCATCCTCAATAATAAAAACAAGAAATGCTGGAACCACTCAGCAGGTCTGGCAGCATCTGTGAAAAGAGAAGCAGAGTTAACGTTTCGGGTCAGTGACCCTTCTTTGGAACTGACAAATATTAGAAAAGTCACAGGCAAGTGAGGTGGGGGTGGGGCAAGAGATAACAAAGGAGGTCGAGATTGGACCAGGCCACATAGCTGACCAAAAGGTCACGGAGCAAAGGCAAACAATATGTTAATGGTGTGTTGAAAGACAAAGCATTAGTACAGATTAGGTGTTAATACACTGAATATTGAACAGCAGCAAGTGCAAACCTGAAAAAAAACAGTGGGTAAGCAAACTGAACAAACTAAGATGAAATGAAATAAATGCAAAAAAAAGATTGTAAAAAATGTAAAAAAGAATGTAAAAAAAAAGGAAGAAAAAATAACTAAAAATGAAAGTAAAATGGGGGGCTGTCATGCTCTGAAATTATTGAACTCAACGTTCAGTCCGGCAGGCTGTAGTGTGCCTAATCGGTAGATGAGATGCTGTTCCTCGAGCTTGCGTTGATGTTCACTGGAACACTGCAGCAATCCCAGGACAGAGATGTGAGCATGAGAGCAGGGGGGAGTGTTGAAATGGCAAGCAACCGGAAGCTCAGGGTCCTGCTTGCGGACTGAGCGGAGATGTTCCGCAAAGCGGTCACCCAGTCTGCGCTTGGTCTCCCCAATGTAGAGGAGACCACACTGTGAGCAGCGAATACAGTATACTACATTGAAAGAAGTACAAGTAAATCGCTGCTTCACCTGAAAGGAGTGTTTGGGGCCTGGGATAGTGAGGAGAGAGGAGGTAAATGGGCAGGTATTACACCTCCTGTGATTGCAGGGGAAGGTGCCATGGGACGGGGACGAGGTGGTGGGGGTAATGGAGGAGTGGACCAGGGTGTCGCGGAGGGAACGATCCCTTCGGAATGCTGACAGGGGAAGGGAGGGGAAGATGCGACTGGTAGTGGCATCACGCTGGAGATGGCGGAAATGGCGGAGGATGATCCTTTGGATATGGAGGCTGATGGGGTGAAAAGTGAGGACAAGGGGAACCCTGTCACGGTTCTGGGAGGGAGGGGAAGGGGTGAGGGTAGAGGTGCGGGGAATGGGCCGGACACGGTTGAGGGCCCTGTCAACCACAGTGGGGGGAAATCCTCGGTTGAGGAAAAAGGAGGTCATATCAGAAGCACCGTCATGGAAGGTAGCATCATCAGAGCAGATGCGTCGGAGACGGAGAAACTGGGAGAATGGAATGGTGTCCTTGCAGGAGGTAGGGTGTGAAGAAGTGTAGTCGAGGTAGCTGTGGGAGTCGGTGGGCTTATAATGGATATTAGTAGACAACCTATCCCCAGAGATGGAGACAGAGAAGTCGAGGAAGGGAAGGGAAGTGTCAGAGATGGACCATGTAAAGGTGAGAGAAGGGTGGAAATTGGAAGCAAAGTTGATAAAGTTTTCCAGTTCGGGGCGGGAGCAGGAAACGGCACCGATACAGTCATCAATGTACCGGAAAAAGAGTTGGGGGAGGGGGCCTGAGTAGGACTGGAACAAAGAATGCTCGACATATCCCACAAAAAGACAGGCATAACTAGGACCCATGCGGGTACCCATAGCGACACCTTTTACTTGAAGGAAGTGCGTGGAGTTGAAGTAGAAGTTGTTCAATGTGAGAACAAGTTCAGCCAGGCGGAGGAGGGTGGTGGTGAATGGGGACTGGTTGGGCCTCTGTTCCAGGAAGAAACGGAGAGCCCTCAAACCATCCTGGTGGGGGATGGAGGTGTAGAGTGATTGGACGTCCATAGTGAAGAGGAGGCGGTTGGGACCAGGAAACTGGAAATTGTCAAAATGACGTAGGGCGTCAGAAGAGTCACGGATGTGGGTGGGAAGAGACTGGACCAGCGGAGAAAAGATAGAGTCTAGATAGGAAGAAATAAGTTCAGTGGGGCAGGAGCAGGTTGACACAATGGGTCTGCCGGGACAGTCCCGTTTGTGGATTTTGGGAAGGAAGTAGAAGCGGGCTGTCCGGGGTTGTGGGACTATGAGGTTGGAAGCTGTAGAGGGAAGATCTCCAGAGGAGATGAGGTCAGTGACAGTCCTTTGGACGGTGGCTTGATGTTCGGTGGTGGGGTCATGGTCCAGAGGGAGGTAGGAAGAAGTGTCCGTGAGTTGGCGTTGAGCTTCTGCAAGGTAGAGGTCGGTACACCATACAACAACAGCCTCAATGATGGGGGAACCCTGCACATCAGTGCGAAAGATAAAGCAAAAGCATTTGCAACAATCTTCAGCCAGAAGTTGCAAGTTGATGATCCATCTCGGCCTCCTCCTGAAGTCCCCAGCATCACAGATTCCAGACTTCAGCCATTTCGACTCACTCTGCATGATATCAAGAAACGACTGAAGGCACCGGATACTGCAAAAGCTGTGGGCGCTGACAATATTCCGTCAATAGTACGGAAGACCTGTGCTCCAGAAGTTGCCGCACCCCTCGTCAAGCTGTTCCAGTACAGCTACAACACTAGCATCTACCCGGCAATGTGGAAAATTGCCCAGGTATGTCCTGTACATAAAAAGCAGGACAAGTCCAACCCGGCTAACTACTGCCCCATCAGCCTACTCTCAATCATCAGAAAAGTGATGGAAGGTGTCATCAACAGTGCCATCAAGCGGCACTTGCATGGCAATAAGCTGCTCATTGACGCTCAGTTTGGGTTCCGCCAGGGCCATTCAGCTCCTGTCTTTGGTTCAAACATGGACCAAAGGGCTGAACTGATGAGGTGAAGTGAGAGTGACTGCCCTTGTCATCAAGGCAGCATTTGACCGAGTATCAAATGCTGCCTTGATAGGAGTGACCACCGCACAGTCTTTGTGGAGATGAAGCCCCGCCTTCACTTTGAGGGTACCCTCCATCGTGTTGTGTGGCACTACCATCGTGCTAAATGGGATAAATTTTGAACAGAGGAGCCCGAGCAAAACTGAAGTCAATGGGAATCACGGGGAAAACTCTCCATTGCTTGGAGTCATACCTAGCGCAAAGGAAGATGGTTGTGGTTGTTGGAGGTCAATAATCTGGCTCCAGGACATCACTGCAGGAGTTCCTCAGGGTAGTGTCCGAGACCCAACCATCTTCAGCTGCTTCATTAATGACCTTCCCTCAATCATAAGGTCAGATACTGAAGCAGTCTGTGTAGAAATGCAGCAAGACCTGGACAATATCCAGGCTTGGGCTGATAAGTGGCAAGTAACATTCGCGCCACATAAATGCTAGGCAATGACCATTTCCAACAAGACAGCATCTAACCATCTCGCCTTGATATTCAATGGCATCGCTGAATCCCCCACTATCAACATCCTAGGGGCTGCCATTGACCAGAAACTGAACTGGAGTAGCCATATAAATACTGTGGCTACAAGAGCAGGTCAGAGGCTAGGAATCTTGTGGCAAGTACCTCACCTCCTGACTCCCCACCATCTACAAGGCACAAGTCAGGAGTGTGATGGAATACTCTCTACTTGCCTAGATGGGTGCAACTCCAATAACACTCAGGAAGCTCGACACCATCCAGGACAAAGCAACCCGCTTGATTGGCACCCCATCCACGAACATAATTCCATAAGTTTTAAGGTACTTGTGGATAAGGATAAGAGTAGTCCTTGGGTGAAGGTGCTAAATTGGGGGAAGGCTAATTATAAAAAATTAGGCAGGAACTGAAGAATTTAGATTGGGGGCGGCTGTTTGAGGGTAAATCAACATCTGACATGTGGGAGTCTTTCAAACGTCAGCTGATTAGAATCCAGGACCAGCATGTTCCTGTGAGGAAGAAAGACAAGTTTGGCAAGTTTCGGGAAGCTTGGATAACACAGGATAATGTGAGCCCAGTCAAAAAGAAAAAGGAAGCATTTGTAAGGGCTGAAAGGCTCGGAACAGATGAAGCACTTGAGGAATATAAAGACAGTAGGAAGGAACTTAAGCAAGGATAATAAAAGCAAAATACTGCGGATGCTGGAAATCTGAAATAAAAACAAGAAATGCTGGAACCACTCAGCAGGTCTGGCAGCATCTGTGGAAAGAGAAGCAGGGTTAACGTTTCGGGTCAGTGACCCTTCATCGGAGTTCCAGACCTGCTGAGTGGTTCCAGCATTTCTTGTTTTTAACTTAAGCAAGGAGTTAGGAGGGCTAAAAGGGGTCATGAAAAGTCATTGGCAAACAGGATTAAGGAAAATCCCAAGGCTATTTATACATATATAAAGAGCAAGAGGGTAACCAGGGAAAGGGTTGGCCCACTCAAGGACAGAGATGGGAATCTATGCATGGAGCCAGAGGAAATGGGTGAGGTGCTAAATGAGTACTTTGTATCTGTATTCACCAAGGAGAAGGACTTGGTGGATGATGAGCCTAGGGAAGGGAGTGCAGATAGTCTCAGTCATCTCATTATCAAAAAGGAGGAGGTATTGGGTGTCTTGCAAAGCATTAAGGTAGATAAGTCCCCAGGGCCTGATGGGATCTACCCTAGAATACTGAGAGTGGCAAGGGAAGAAATTGCTGGGGCCTTGACAGAAATCTTTGCATCCTCATTGGCTATAGGTGAGGTCCCAGAGGACTGGAGAATAGCCAATGTTGTTCCTTTGTTTAAGAAGGGTGGTAAGGATAATCCAGGAAGTTATAGGCCGGTGAGCCTTACGTCAGTGGTAGGGAAACTATTAGAGAGGATTCTTCGGGACAGGATTTACTCCCATTTGGAAACAAACAAACTTATTAGCGAGAGACAGCATGGTTTTGTGAAGGGGAGGTCGTGTCTTACTAATTTGATTGAGTTTTTTGAGGAAGTGACGAAGATGATTGATGAGGGAAGGGCGGTGGATGTTGTCTATATGGACTTTAGTAAAGCCTTTGACAAGGTCCCACATGGCAGACTGGTGCAAAAGGTGAAGTCACATGGGATCAGAAGTGAGCTGGCAAGATGGATGCAGAACTCGCTCAGTCACAAAAGACAGAGGGTAACAGTGGATGGGTGTTTTTCTGAATCGAGGGATGTGACTAGTGGTGTTCCGCAGGGATCAGTGCTGGGACCTTTGCTGTTTGTAGTATATCTGAATGATTTGGAGGAAAATGTAGCTGGTCTGATTAGTAAGTTTGCGGACGACACAAAGGTTGGTGGAGTTGCGGATAATGATGAGGATTGTCAGAGGATACAGCAGGAGTTTAATCCGGACAAATGTGAGGTAATGCATTTTGGAAGGTCTAATGCAGGTGGGAGGTATACAGTAAATGGCAGAACCCTTAGGAGTATTGACAGACAGAGAGATCTGGGCGTACAGGTCCACAGGTCACTGAAAGTGGCAACGCAGGTGGATAAGGTAGTCAAGAAGGCATACGGCATGCTTGCCTTCATCGGTCGGGGCATAGAGTATAAAAATTGGCAAGTCATGTTGCAGCTGTGCAGAACCTTAGTTAGGCCACACTTAGAATATTGCGTGCAATTCTGGTCGCCACACTACCAGAAGGACGTGGAGGCTTTGGAGAGGGTACAGAGGAGGTTTACCAGGATGTTGCCTGGTCTGGAGGGCATTAGCTGTGAGGAGAGGTTGGAAAAACTCAGATTGTTTTCACTTGAACGACGGAGGTGGAGGGGCGACATGATAGAGGTTTACAAAGTTATGAGCGGCATGGACAGAGTGGATAGTCAGAAGCTTTATCCCAGGGTGGAAGAGTCAGTTACTAGGGGACATAGGTTTAAGGTGCGAGGGGCAAAGTTTAGAGGGGATGTGCGAGGCAAGTTTTTTACACAGAGGGTGGTGAGTGCCTGGAACTTGCTGCCAGGGTGGTGGAAGCAGATTCGATAGCGACGTTTAAGAGACATCTTGATAAATATATGAATAGGAAGGGAATAGAGGGATATGGGCCCCGGAAGTGCAGAAGGTGTTAGTTTCGGCAGGCATCAAGATCGGCGCAGGCTTGGAGGGCCGAATGGCCTGTTCCTGTGCTGTACTGTTCTTTGTTCTTTTATTCGCTCCCGTCACCACCGATGAAAAGTGGCAGCAGTGTGTACCATCTACAAGATGCACTGCAGCAACGCACCAAGGCTCCTTAGACCGTACCTTCCAAACCCGCGACCTCTACCAACTAGAAGGACAAGGGCAGCAAATGCATGGGAACACCACCACCTGCAAGTTCCCCTCCAAGTCACACACCATCCTGACTTGGAATTATATTGCCGTTCCTTCACTGTTGCTGGGTCAAAATCCTGGAACTTCTTTCCTAACAGCACTGTGGGTATACCTACCTCACATGGACGGCAGCGATTCAAGAAGGCAGCCCACCACCTTCTCAAGGGCAAATAGGGATGGGCAATAAATGCTGGCCTAGCCAGCAATGCCCACATCCCATGCATGAATTTAAAAAAAATATCCAAGTGTGATGTCACAGGAAAACAGGTTGTTGATTTGTTGGTGATTTTTTTTTTATCGTTTATCTTTCAAAACTCATGTAATTTTACTAATTGTAAGGTTTTATTTATGAATAGTAAAGCTTAATAGATTGGCTGGTGAATATTTTCAATTAACTAATTAAGTAAATAATTAGTTATTCAAAACACAATCAGGATGGCAGGGCAGGTGATGTATTGCAGCCACAGTGGGCCGCCACGAGCCTCAAAGCTGAGAAGGCCCAACCTGATATTGCCACCGTAGGCGAGGCCTTGTGGCAGTCCCCCCACCGCTCGACGACGGTAGCGGAATTTACATAATCAAAAAAATGCAAATTAACAAATTAATGATTTACCCACACCCGTCGTCCATTCCATTCCGATATTATTGCCTGTGGCTGGCACTCCTGTGCCTTCACATCTCTGTCTGGACTTCCAAGGTGCAACACTGGTGGCGAAGGGGGAGCAGGTAAGTATTTCAGTGCAGGAGTCGGGGAGCGGGGTCAAACTAATATGGTTGGTGTATGGGATGGTGGGAAGGGTTATAGATAAAAGTTTGCGAACTTTGGCTGGGGTGGGGGGGATGGTCAGGTGCACAAGTTCAGTATTTTGGGGGGGAGAGGGCAAGGAATTAGTTGTTTGGTTATTGGCAGGTGGAAGAGGGACGAGAAGCATTTATTTAATTTTTTAAAATAAATTCCATCTCAATATTTCTTCAAAAATTCAAATTAATTGAAAGGGCTCAAAACCCTTTAAAAATGGCGTCGATATCTGCGCAGTGGCACCTGATTCCATTGTCGGGGACGGTCTGCCCGCCCTCTCCACGTCATTGGGGGGTGGGGGACGCAGTCCACCCCAGCCATTTAAATGAGCTGCCGCATTTAATATCGCGGCGGCTCCACGACAAGCAGTCCTTACAGGTGGACCTTCATAGTTTACGCAAGCAGTGACGGACATTTAAAATTCAGCCCAGTATGTGGGAGCTCGTGGACAGCTGTGTCACTCCGGCAAACATGTCTGCAGAAGGTATCTGCAGCTCGAGGAACTTCGGCTCAGAGTCAGCGAGCTGGAGGCCGAGCTACAAACATTGCGATGCATCAGGAAGGGGGAAGTTACCTGGACACTTTGTTCCAAAAGGCAGTCACACCCCATAGGATCGGCTCTTCTGATTCGGTCAGGGACAGGAGGGTGTGACTGCAAGTGAGACCGGTAAGGGGATCAAAAAGGCAGAAGTAGAGGAGCCTCAGCCCTTGCAATTGTCCAACAGATTTGAGGTTCTTTCAGCTTGTATGTATGAGAGCGAGGGCTGCAGAGTGTTGAACAAACTGATCATGGCACTTCGGTACAGGAAACCATTCAAGCAGTGGGGGAGTAAATAGGAATGTAGTGGTAATAGAGGACGGTATAGTTAGGGGCATAGACCCCATTCTTTGCAGCCAAGAGTGAGAGTCCAGAAGGCTGTGTTGCCTACCCCGTGTTAGGGTTTGGAACAGCTTCTCGGGGCTGGAGAGGAATTTGCAGTGGGAGGGGAATGATCCAGTTGTCGTGGTCCACGTGGTTACCAATGGCATAGATAGGACTAGTGGAGGTTCTGCACAGGGAGTATGAGCAGCTAGGGGCTAAATTTAAAAGCAGAACCTCAAAGGTAATAATCTTTGGGTTATTACCTGAGCCACAAGCAAATTCGTGTAGGGTAAATAAGATTAGAGAGTTAAATGTGTGGCTGAAAGATTGGTGTGGGAGAAATTAGTTTTGAGTCATGGGGCACTGGCACCAGTTCTGGGGAAAGTGGGTGCTGTACTGTTAGGATGGTCTACACCTGAATCATGTTGGGACCAGTGTTCTGGCGAGTCGGATAACTAGGGCAGTAGAGAGGACTTTAAAATAAATAGTGGGGGGGGGGGCGAGAGGGATCAAGTGAGGGAGAAGGGAAGAGAGCAGGATCGCAATAAGGATAATGATAATCAGAGTGTGGCAGGAAGGGACAGTGTAAACAAACTCAGGAGTGAGCCAATAGATAAGACTGGAGGTTGTGAACTAACAGAATTGGGGGAGGGTTTAGGAGAGGGGAGGTTTAAAATCCAAAGAGAAAGGCCAAGGCCGTGGAACAGTATAGCATTGTGGGTAAAGACAAGCAGAATGGGACAGAAAGTTTAATAAAAATTCTACATTCGCAAATAAAGTCATTAAAGGGAATAGAAGCAAAAAACTGAAGATAAAGGCTCTTTATCTGAATGTGCAAAGCATCTGCAATGAGATAGATGAACTAGTGCTACTAATAGAAGTACATGATATCAATCAAATCGCCACTACAGAGACATAGTTTCATGGTGATCAAGGTTGGGAAATAAATACTCCATGGTACACAATATTTTGGAAAGAGAGATAGAATAGCAAAGGAGGAGGGTAGCACAAATAGTAAAGGATGACATAAGCGCATTAGTGAGAAGGGATCTAGCCTCAGAAGATCATGAAATAGAATCAGTATGGGTAGAGATTAAGAATAGCAAGAATCAGAAAACACTGGTGGGAGTAGTTTACAGGCCGTAGTTATACTTTTGGACAGAACATTAAACAAGAAATTATTGGGGCCTGTAACAAAGGCAATGTAATAATTTTGGGAGAATTTAACCATCATATAGATTGGGACAATGAAATTGGCAGAAGTGGTCTAGAAGATGATTCCATATAATGTTTTTGGGATAGGCGGAGGGCAAAAAGAGGTGGGATAGCGCTGTTAATAAGGAACGAGATCAGTACAATAGCAAGAGATGATCTTAGATCAAAGGAGCAAGATGTTGAATCAGTTTGCTTGGATCTAAGAAACAGCAAGGGGCAGCAAACATTGGTGGGAGTTGTTTATAGGCCACCAAACAGTAGTAGTAATGTTGGGCATGGTATAAATCAAGAAATTAGAGCTGCATGTAGCGTGGGCAATACAGTAAATAATGGGCAACTTCAATTTACATATAGATTGGGTAAACCTAATTAGCACTAATGCTGTGGAAGGTGAATTCCTGGAGCGTGTACGAGATGGGTTTCTTGAGCAATACATTGATGAACGAACTATGGATCGGGCTGTTTTAGATTTAGTATTATGTAATGAGAAAGGGCTAATTAATAACCTTGCTGTACCGGAGCCATTAGGAAATAGTGACCAAAATATGATAGAATTCTACATTAAGTTTGAAAGAGATAAAGTTCATTCTGAAACTAGGGTCTTAAATCTGAATAAAGGAAACTATGAAGGTATGAGGGGAAAGTTGACTATGGTGGATTGGGAAAATTCATTAAAAGATTTGACGGTGGACAGGCAATGGCAATGTACACAGCTGAAATGGAGTTCTCTTCACAGACCTGAGGGCACGGAGTGGACAGTAGTTCACAAGTTAGTGGTGCCAGGGGAGAAATATTTAGAAGGGCCCACGAGACTACCATGCTGTACATGCCTGTATGCAAAAGACCAAAGCCCGCATAAGACAGCAGTTTGACTGGCCAAAACTCCTCAAAAATGTGGTGGAGTATTGCAGGAGTTGCCACATGTGCCAGGTTGAGGGGAAACCCCAACATACTGTGAAACCTGCACCCTTAAGTCTCCTATGTGAACAGATTTAAAAGGAACACTGGGCCCCATCGAACAACAAGACTATCGACAATCAAGTGAGCTCGAAGCACAGTAAACATATTGCCTCAAACCCCTCTCTACTATATTTTCTTCTCTTTTCTGCCCCTGTTTGCATGTGTATATCGCGTGTGCTTGCTAGTGTGGGCGCGTCGTATATCCATAGCCGTTGACCATATTAGAGTTTAAGTTTAAGGTTTAATAAATTTCATTTTTCTTCTTTAAACCTAAGAAAAGCCTGGTGTGCTCATTTCTTTGTCTTATAATTGGAAAACTGTGAACAAGGTTTCACAAAAAGGGGAGCTCAAAACAGTGTGTTTAAAATTAATCCCTGTTACACTAAGACCAGGTGAAGATAGGAACAGACCCCTAGACACATTTCTCACCTGGTTGTAACAGAAATTTGTGCACTCTTCAACATGTGACAGCATGTCAAAACTTCAGATGCATTGAGAAGCCTCAGCTCTGCAGAGGTATCTGTCAGAGGCGATTTCTCCTTATGTCTCCCACAGAACCAGATGCAGATGGGGAGCATACCAGTGCTGCTGCAGCATCACCGGGATCCTGAAAGTCACAGAGCAGCATCATCACGTCATTAAAGCGCACTCTCCACCAGCGCAGATACACTATCATCAATGGATTCTTGTGCACGGTTAGAGATGGCGGGATTTTATTAGTGAACACGAGGAGTTGAGAGAGGCAGAAGCAGCTGTGGGTAGTTCCCCTCGGAGAATGGAGGACAGGTACAGGCATGCTCAGCTGGACGCAGATGCACAGCCTTGGGAGTTACAAGCAAGGTGTCTTGACCAGCAGTGTGAGATAAGCCCACATATTGGAGCTCCCTGAAGAAATGCAGAGTCGGGGCTGAGAATGAAGGAGTCCATTCAGGTCATGTGCACTGCTTTGACTCAGGGCTTTGAAAGCATAAGCTCCTCCATTGAGAGAGTGGACAGCTTCATAGAGAGCCTTATGTGGCAGCACTCTGAGTAGATGCAGGAACAGTGCACTAACATGCACGGAATGCATGCAGTGCTCTGTAACATTGACAACTCAGTGGCACTGATGATGCAAAGATGCATGGAGTGGATGCCAGTTTTGCCCCAGCTGCTGGTCACCTCCAGCGATCCAGAGTGCCATCAAAGTGCTGAGGCAGTCACCAATGAGGATGAGGGTGCCACCCCTCACAGGCACTATCATCATCATCAGCCTCCTTGGCAGCTCTGACTCAGGGACCATCTATGCAACAGGGCCATGTGATGGAAGCTGCACCTGCATTGACACTGGTGCAGCAGCCTCTGGAGGTACGCCCATTGGCAACCTCACGACTAATATAACCACCACAGACATCTCAGCCATAAGCAGACATACGCGAGCTTGCTGCCTCCACCTCATCCGCGGCCACAAAGGGAGCATCACTTAGAAGAAGCCAAGAGCGAAGGTCATTGCCCTGAGTGGTTCACTTGGGTGACTTTCAGTTCAGAATTTGTTATTTATTAATTATATTGAAAATGTTGAGCCATGATTCCAGACGTGTGAGGGTCCATTCTTTAATAGCAAAACTGGAGAAGAGGAAAGGAGTGGTAAGTCTTTGAAAGGGGGCATTGAGACCATTGGAGAGATGTGTACATGCATTGACGGTAAGAATGGAGCTATGCAAAGTTGCCTATTTAGTGGATGTGTTCTCACAAACAGAGCAAAGTGAGTGCCAGAGGATGCAGTCCTGCTGGATGAGAAGTGATTGGGTGAAACATGCCTGAATCAGATGTGCCCTGACATTCATGCCATCCTGATGAGTGCTTTGACTCCTGAGACGGCCCCAGCCACCTCCCTGCGCAGCATTGCATATTTTGTTCCACATTATACTCCTCCTCTTGCTCCAATGCACTGCGTTGATCTAGCACTTCACCCTCTTCAACATCCACACCTCTCCAGAGGGCCATGTATGGAGACCACAGCAATTCACCACAATGCGCAAGACGATCAAGTATTTAAGAAGTATTTAGATGAGCACTTGAAACGCCATAGCATACAAGGCTGTGGGCCAAGTGCTGGAAAATAGGATTAGAATAGTTAGGTGCTTGATGGCCGGCACAGACACGATGGGCCGAAGGGGCTGTTTCTGTACTGTATAACTCTATGACTCTATGACCATTGCAGCACACCACTCATCTGGTCTAGGCACCAGAATCGTACCTTTGGACGGATGGCCTTCTCACTGTTGGTCCTTGTATAGCCCCTGTCTTGGGGTCACGTAAAGGTGTGAGTAGCCATCTGTTCAAGGCATCTTGTCCACTCGAAGCCATGCATTTCAGTAGTGACATGAAGAAGAGCAACAGCATCCAAGACTGTCGGAGGATGAGGCGTCATGGCAGCTACCAGAATAACAAGTGCACACGTGCATAAATGTGTTGTGGTTGCATACTGGCTGAACATTTAGGGAGTGGTAGGCTTACCTGTTGATGTATCTCACTGGCTGTTCACTCGGCGCCTTGATGATTATGTGGTGCAATCCATGATGCCCTGCATCTGCTCCTGAGCATGTTGATCCTCATCACTACTCATCTCTATCTCTGAGTACCTTAATCATATGTCCAGCTGTTGCCTTTATGGTGCTCAGCTGCACTCTCAATGCTTACTTTACTCCCTTCTTATGACCCCGCGATCCCTGGAGGGTCGGAACCCCCTCAACTGACCAAGCGCAGACAGACCGCTCACTCCACTAACTCTCCTTAACTAATAGCAATTATGTGCCACAAAATGTGGAAAATTATCCAGTTATGTCCTGTGCACAAAAAGCAGGAAAAATCCAACCCATCAGTCTACTCCCGATCATCAGCAAAGTGATGGAAGGGGTCATCAACAGTGCTATTGTCAGTGGTGGAGCACTTGCTCAGCAATAACCTGCTCTCTGACACTCAGTTTGGGTTCCACAAGGCCACTCAGCTCCTGACCTCATTACAGCCTTGGTCCAAACATGGACAAAAGAGCCGAACTCCAGAGGTGAGGTGAGAGAGACTGCCTTTAACAACAAGGCAGCAATTGACTGATTATGGCATCAAGGAGCCCGAGCAGAACTGGAGTCAATTGAAATTGGGGAAAACTCTCCACTAATTGGAGTCATACCTAGCAGAAAGGAAGATGGTTGTGGTTATTGGAGGTCAGTCATCACAGACCCAGGACATCGCTGCAGGAGTTCCTCAGGTTAGTGTCCTAGGCCCAACCATCTTCAGCTGCTTCATCAATGACCTTCCCTCCATCATAAGGTAAGAAGTGGGGATGTTCACTGATGATTACATAATGTTCAACACTATTTGCGACTCCTCAAATACTGAAGCATCCCATGTCCAGATGCAGCAAGACCTGGACAACATCCAGCCTTAGGCTGTGAAGTGCCAAGTAACATTCACGCCACACAAGTGCCAGACAATGACCGTCTCAAACAAGAGAGAATCCAACCATCTCCCCTTGATGTTCAATGGCATTACCATCTCTGAATCCCCCACTATCAACATCCTGGGTGTTACCATTGACCAGAACCTGAACTGGGCCAGCCACATAAATGCTGTGGCTACAAGAGCAGGTCAGAGGCTAGGAATTCTGCAGCGATTAACTCACCTCCTGTCTCCCCAAAGCCTGTCCACCATCTACAAGTCATAAATCAGGAGTGTGATGGAATACTGTCCACTTGTCTGGATGGGTGCAGCCCAACAACACTCAAGAAGCTCGTCATCATCCAGGACAAAGCAGCCCGCTTGTTTGGCACTCCATCCACAACCTTCATTTATTTATTTATTTTTTTTATTTATTTATTTATTTATTTAGAGATACAGCACTGAAACAGGCCCTTCGGCCCACCGAGTCTGTGCCGACCAACAGCCACCCATTTATACTAACCCTACAGTAATCCCATATTCCCTATCACCTCCCTACACTAGGGGCAATTTACAACAGCCAATTTACCTATCACCTGCAAGTCTTCAACATTCAGTCTGTCCACCACCAATGCACAGTGGCAGCGGTGTGTACCATATACAAGATGCCACTGCAGCAACTCACCAAGGTTCTTTCGACAGCATCTTTAGAACCCACGACCTCTTTCACCTAGAAGGACAAGGGCCGCAGATGCATGGGAACAACACCACCTGCAAGTTCCCTCCAAGCCACACCAATCCTGACTTGGAATTATATCACTGCTTTTTCATTGTCACTGGGTCAAAATCCTGGAACTTCCTTCCTAACAGCAGCGTGGGTACACCCCACGGACTGCAATGGGTGAAGAAGGCAGCTCACCGCCACCTTCTCAAGGACAATTAGAGATGGGCAAAAAATGCTGGCCTAGCCAGTGACACCCATATCCCCCGAACAAATAAAAAAAAATTGAATGGCACATCCATGATTGGCTCCTGTTGCTTGGATTGTTCCAGCTCCAGTATGGATCCCATGCCTTCCCACAAAAATTGCAGACTAGCCCTTAACAAGCTGACAACAAACTCCTTAACAGGCTTAATTGCACATTGATCTGAATCTGGAGGGTTCCGCTTTGCCCCCTCCTGAGTAAAATTACTGCTGGTGGAACCGTGTTGGGAAGCTGGTATGATGGCTGTGTCGGGAAATTATGCGCTTGCCCGCCTCCATTCTCACCCCCATTTGGCCACCAAAATCCTGCCCTTAAGGTTTTGGACAAGAGATACATGGGGCATGTGAGGAAGAACTTTTTTATGCAGTGAGTGGTAATGACCAGGAACTCGCTACCAACGAGGTTGGTGGAAGCGGAGACAATCAATGATCTGAAAAGGAAATTGGATAGGCATTTGAGGGAATAAACTTGCAGGGCTATGGGGTTATAGTGGGGGCAATAGGACTGACTGGATTGCTCTACTGAGGACTCAGTAGAGTATGGACAGGGGGCTGAATGACCTCCTTCTGTGCCTTAATGACTCCGTGACTGTGCCCACACTTGCACATCACACAGTTCATGAATTTCCAAAACCCATTGCCCAGATAGTTGGCTTAATTAATGTCTAAGTGGGCATTAAGATTCATAACTAAAAACAAATCAGAAAATAGAATTTACTACCCACAAGTTTCACTGGCTGATTTTATACAGAGGTAATGATTGTGTTAAGGGCGGAGTGGGGAAGGAATTTCTGAAATGTGTTCAGTGTAGTTTTCTCAATCAGTGTGTTTCCAATGAGGAAGGATGTATTGCTGGATCTAGTCCTGGCGATTGAAGAGATGAACAATGAAGTGGAGAACATCACAGTTGGGGAGCATATGAGAAACAGTGGTCATTGTATAGAAGGTTTAGGTTAGTTTTGGAGAAGAAAAGGAGCAACCTAGGCAAAAAAAAAGTTAACTGGAAGAGGGCTAATTTCAGTGAATTGAGGAGGCATCTAGCCCAGGTAAGTTAGACTCAAATTACTGGCAGTCAAAAATTTGGTGGAGCAGTGGGCAGCCTTTCAAGTGGAGTTGGTTTTGGGTATAGTCTCGGTACATCCATCAAGGGGTAAATAAGACATGGGAGAATCAGGTTGAATATAAAAAGTACAGATGAGACAAAGGGATAGTATAAGTATAGATTGGCAACTAGCATAAAAGGAAATTCAGAGGTCTTCCATAGACATATTAACAATGAAAGGATTGTCAGCAGAGTGGTGGGGCCATTTGGGGACCAAAATCGAGATCTATTGGTGGAAGTAGAAGGCATGGTCGAGGGACTAAATGAGAACTTTGTATTGATGTCTACCAAGAAAGAGGGTTTTCTTTTTTGTTCCTGGAATGTGGGCTTCGTTGGCATGGCCAGCATTTATTACCCATCCCCAACTGCCCTTGAGAAGATGGCAGTGAGCCGCTTTCTTGAACTGCTGCAGTCCGTGTAGCGTACGTACACCCGCAGTGATGTTAGATAGTTCCAGGATTTTGATCCAGCAACGATGCAGTGAAGGTAATATATTTCCAATTCAGGATGGTATGTAACTTGGAAAAGAACATGCAAGTGGTAGTGTTCGCATAAACTTTGTTATTGCTATGGTAAACGAGGAGGTTTCCAGGATACTGAATGAGCAAAAAATAAAGAAAGAGGAAGTACTAGAAAGGCTGGCAGTACTTAAAGTAGATAAATCAGCTGGTCTGGGTGAGATACCTCCTAGGGTTCTGAGGAAAGGAAGTGTAGAAATTGCAGAGCTGCTGGCCACAATCTTCCATTGGTCCTTAGATATGGGGGTGGTGCCAAAGGACTGGAGGGTTGTAAATATTGCACCCTTGTTCAAAAAAAGGTGTAAGGACAAACCTGGCAATTACAGATTAGTCACTTTAACTTTGGTGGTGGGGAAGATTTTAGGAACAATAATATCTTTTGAAAGTCTATATACACGACATCAACTGCACTGCTGTTACCCACTCCCTCTGTTACCCGATCAAAAACTCAATCAGGTTAGTCAAACACACTTTTCCCTTAACAAATCTGAGTCTTCTTTATTAGTCCATGATCGTCCTTGGCGGAGCAGGCTCGAAGGGCCGGCCTACTCCTGCTCCTAATTTGTTTGTTAATTTCCAGATGAATGGGTCGACGAGAAAGTCCCTGCCAAGTCCAACCCAGATCCATTGAAAAATGGGTAGGGGTGAGAAAAATCTAGCCTCTCATCTAAAGGAATCTCATTGGCCAGAATTTTAATGTGATGGTGCACGTGGGTTTGATTGGGAGTGGAGATTAAAGCTGCTGAAATTGACAGTGCAGTGGGAAGCCAGCTCCAACCCACCAACTTCTGTATTTCAATCAATCATGTTAAATTGTATGTGCTCAACCCACTCAGAGAGGGGGATTGTCAATTTCCATAGGTTAATTGCTCAATTAGAGTGATATTTACACAGACTTTAATGTCAGGTCCACAGATTTTCCAGGCTTCCTAAAATTCACCACTGAGAGCAAGGCAAGTACATAGTGGCAATAGATGGGGGCTGAATCAATCTCAGGGATATTTGGCAATAAAAATACTCATTACTCACAGATGCTTTCTTATGTGCTAGTGTGAAAGGATTTTTTCATAGTACTTCAGCTGAGAGGTTACTTTCTACACTTTGGAGGTCTCACCTGCACTTGGGAGGTTTGTTTTATCACATTAGGATGGATCCACTTCTGCTGCCTTAGATTTGCTCTATCCATGCAAGAACTCATCCTCTTAATGACCTGAGATGTCACCCCTCCTCACCCTTGTTGTGGATTCCTCCATTCTTTCTGCAGTTGTGGTGAGTACATTTTGAAGGTCTGTCAGTGTGTCACAGGGGAGTGAGTGGGTTGGTGAGGGCAGGCAGCATCTTTGCCGTGGGAGGCAGCCATTGCTGCCTGGAGGCCCATCCGTGGGCCAAAGAGTGCCCGAATAGAAGGGCCCATCTTCTGAGAGGCTGCAAGGGTTTACCTGGCAGTCTCTCCAGGTGTCAGAGGACCCACCTGATGCTGCTAAAATGCCAGTGGTGGTGAGAAGAGGCCCTCAATTGGCCACTTAAGTGGCTCAGTTGTCTTCTGGGTGGGAGGACTCTCTGCCACCTTCCTCACTGCTGGCAGGATGGCATGGTGGTGGGAAAACGACAGGCACTCCACTAACCCCCCCACCACCCGTCACCCTGTCCCAGAGCGCTGGTAAAATCCAATCCATTATGTGCTGCTCCTTTTCATCAACAGGGTACATTTGTGTCCAGATGAGCAGAGTTTGGAGAGGGCAGTGTCCTCTGACGCATACTCTCCACTGCTTTCTCTGTCCCAACTATCTGCTCTTGCTCACTTGTGAAGTGTGATTCAATAGGTGAAAACCCAACTATCTGTCTTAATAATCCCAGCAACATGCGAGTATCTGAGTTGGTGCATGGTCTGCATGAGTACTGTGATGGTGCATCCTCAGACGGAATCAGCTCCTCTGAGGATTTGCCATAAGTAACCTCCACCAACATCTGCTGAACGCATGAAGACTCTGTTGGAGATAAAAGCCATTTATTAGTACTGGGAAGCTAAGAATAAGTTGCAAATTATCATTGTGAAGATGATCATATTTCATTAACTGTTGAAACTGTTAACATTGAGTGCCTTATGAAATTTTACTTAATTGTGTCACCAGGTAGCTGGGAGCTCCTGTTTCCCCATTTCTGATAGCTGAAACTCCACTGATCCCCAGTGTCTCTTCCTCTGCAGTTAAAGGCTTCCTGATCTGTGGAGGCACTCTTCCTGTTCTCTTTCTCTGCATGTTCTGTGCTCTTTTCTCCTACAAGGATGGAAAAACAGACCTATGAATGAGTGTAATAGCACGTGTTCATCCGAAGAATGGAGTGTATTTGCTGAGGATAACTACGAAGGAGAGGCATGAAATTGCATAAGGATGAATGAGAGTGGGGGATGGTTAGATGGGAATGTGGGGAAGTGCGTCTGAGGAGTGATCTGATAGAGTAGGCTTGAGAAGGCAGCGGGATTGCAGTAATGAACACAGCAGGATGTCGGTGAATATTCCTGATCTTCTTAGGAGTGTGGCACTATAGGCTGAATTTTATGGGTCCCCCGAGACAGGTTCGGAGGCGGGGGCCCATAGAATTGCAATGGGGGGAGGCAGCTGTGGCATAGTGGTAATGTCACTAGACTAGTAGCTCAGAGGCCCAAGCTAGTGCTCTGGGGAACACGGATTCAAATCCCACCATGGCAGATGGTGAAATTTGAATTTGATTAATAAATTTGGAATTTTAAAAAAAAGCTAGTCTAATGACCATGAAACCATTGTTGATTGTTGTAAAAACCCATCTGGTTCACTAATGTTCTTTAGGGAAGGAATGCCTGGTGTGGCCTACACATGACTCCAGATCCACAGCAATGTGGTTGACTTTTAAGTGCCCTCTGAGATGGCATAGCGAGCCACTCAGTTCAAGGGCAATTAGGATGGGCAATAAATGCTGGCCTAGCCAGCGATGCCCACATCCCATGAACAAATAAAAAAATTCTCTCTGATTGCAGAAACGTTAAGATATTCACTTGTTGGAGGATGATGATACCCTGACATCAGCATCTCATTTCACAAACTCAGAGATTTGTTACATGCTGCTTGATTTGTTGAGTTCAAATGAATGAAAGAGCTCCTGTGGCATAAATTATATAGCTCAGCTTGCTCAGTTAAGTTTTGGTTTGAGGTTTAACAGCTGTAAGTTCTCAGATTGCAATCCCAGTCCAACTGCAGGGATTGCACCCAATCATACCATCCAGCTCTGACATAAAGTTTGTGGGGTCAAAGGGAGGGCACCTCAGTTGCATGGAAAAGGTTAATGGGAGAGCAGCATTTGTCGCATTTCTGGCATCCTCCTGCCTCATGCATATGGAAATTTGGCTGCTCATCTGCACTCGGGGGAGAGGAGGGGATTGTTGAGAATGTCCAGGCAACCCAACCCAGGACTCTTAAACAAGGAGTCAATCAGGAATTTTGTTAAATTATACTTGTTCAATGGTCCAGGCCACTAGAATCTTTCTAATGGGGCCCATAGGTTCCCTTGTGGAGGCCGGAATGTCACACGTCATTGGGTATACCACCCACCATTGTAATGCTAGGTTACTCCTCTTGAGCAAGAGCAGGACCTCTTAGGTCAGGTAGCCCCTGCCCCTACCCATCATTTGTGAAGCTTGATTGTAAATGCAGCCAAACAAAAAACTCTAAAAACATCAAACTCTCGACAAAACAGTAATAGTGCATCAGCAAGTAAAGCCCATACAGGGAATAGTAGTAAAAAAAAAATTAAAGGGTCTTTATCTGAATGCACAAAGCATCTGCAATAAGATAGATAAACTAGTGGCACAAATATAGATAAATGGTTTAGATATAATCGCCTTTACAGAGACAGGGTTACAAGGTGACCAAGTTTGGGAAATAAATATTGCAAGGTACACAAAAGATAGGCAGAATGGAAAAGGAGGAGGGGTAGCTCTGATAGTAAAAGATGGCATAAGGATATTAGTGAGAAAGGTTCTTGGCTCGGAAGATCAGGAAGTGGATTAGTATGAGTGGATTTTAGGAATAGCAGGAGTCAGAAAATGCTGGTGGGAGTAGTTTATAGGTCCGCTAACAATAGTTATATTATTTGTTACAACCTCAGTGAGACTGTTAACTTTAAAACACGAGATATGAATTCCTCAGACCAATTTAAGGAATTACTCGACAAGATTTCACGTTTTAAGACTTAATATAAAAATCACCATTAATTAAAAAGTACTTTGTAAATAGCTAATACTCCAAATTACAAAGGAAAATATTTTTCCTTCACTTATTAAAAAATACTTGAAAACTCCACACCACCTTTATATGTTACATAATCCTCATTGAAGCAATACCCTTGCAGCTAAAAGTCCCAAACTCCTCCCAGTTGGAATAGGTTGGATCTCCCAGTCCCTCTCAAAGTCAATGTCCTCGTTGCTCCCTTGTTCACACTTTTGATGTGGACATCCGTTATTAAGGGGATCTCTGGTGATCCTGTTGGTCTTTTCTTCTCGGCGAACCTCAGCTTTCAAATTGGCTTCAAGTCTTAACAGCCTTTCGCTGTATCAATGTTCAGAGAGCAGATGTTCCCTCCCTGTCTCTGCCCTGAGGCTGCCACCGCTAGTCTTTGTCTTCCCTCTTCCCTTGCCCAAGCCTGTGGAATTTATCCAAAAATCAAAAGCAATAGTCATTTGCTTTATCAATATGCAGAGTCCAGAAGTCAGAACCGGGCGGCACAGTGGCGCAGTGGTTAGCACGGCAGCCTCACAGCTCCAGCGACCCGGGTTCAATTCAGGGTACTGCCTGTGTGGAGTTTGCAAGTTCTCCCTGTGTCTGCGTGGGTTTTCTCCGGGTGCTTCGGTTTCCTCCCACAGCCAAAAGACTTGCAGGTTGGTAGGTAAATTGGCCATTATAAATTGCCCCTCGTATAGGAAGGTGGTAGGGAAATATAGGGACAGGTGGGGATGCGGTAGGAATATGGGATTAGTGTAGGATTAGTATAAATGGGTGGTTGATGGTCAGCACAGACTCGGTGGGCCGAA
This sequence comes from Heterodontus francisci, assembly GCF_036365525.1. Classification (NCBI taxonomy): domain Eukaryota; kingdom Metazoa; phylum Chordata; class Chondrichthyes; order Heterodontiformes; family Heterodontidae; genus Heterodontus; species Heterodontus francisci. The sequence goes on from NC_090402.1 coordinate 52,206,981, forward strand.
GGGCCTGTTTCAGTGCTGTATCTCTCAAAAAAAGAACACAGAATCTTAAACTTAAACAAAGCCAATTGCATAGTTATGAGGGGAGAGCCGGCTAAGGGTGTTTGATAAGGCAGTAAATAAACAGTGGGAAACATTTCAAGGAACAATTCAAAATGTGCAACAAAAATATATTTCATTGAAAACAAAAGCTCAGCAAGAAAGAGCCATCCATGGCTTACTAAGGAGGTTAAGTATTAGATTAAAAGAAGAAGCTCATAAGAAGCTTGTAAAGAATAGTATTAAGTCTGAGGACTGGGAGTATTTTAGAAACCAATAAAGCATCACCAAAGAGTTGATGAAAAGGAAAAAAATAGAATGAGAGTAAACCACCTAGGAATATAAAAACAGATTGTAAGAGGTTTTACAAGTAAATATTGGTCCCTTAGAAGCAGAGATAGGAGATATTATCATGGGGAATCAGAAAATAGCAAAGGCATTGAATAAATAGTTTGTGTCTGTCTTCACAATAGAAAACACAAGTTACATACCAGAAATAGAGGGTAAGCTAGGGGCTAAGAGTGAGGAAATTAAGGTAATTAATATCAACAGGGAAGAAGTATTGGAGATGCTTGGACTAAAATCCAACAAATCCCTAGGACCTTATAGCCTGCATCCGAGGTTTCTAAAAGAGATAGCTGCAGAGATCGTGGATGCGCTGGTTATGATTTTCCAAAGATTCTGGAATGTTCCCAGCAGATTAGAAGTTAGCAAATGTAACATCACTATTCAAGAAAGGAGGGAGAGAGAAATAGGGAACCACAGGCCAGTTAGCCTGACATCAGTCGTTGGGAAAGTGGTGGAATCTATCATTAAGGAAGTCATAACAATGCACTTAGAATATCATAGTATGATCAGATAGAGTCAACATGGTTTTACAAAAGGGCAATCGTGTTTGACAAATCTATTAGAGTTTTTCGAGGATGTAACTAGTAGGGTTGATAAACGGAAACCAGTAGATGTAGTATACTTGGATTTCCAAAAGGCATTCGATAAGGTGCCACACAAAAGCAGGGATAAAGGATTGGTTAACAAACAGGAAGCAAAGAGTAGGGATAAATGGGGCATTTTCAAGTTGGCAGGATGTCACCAGTGGAGTGCTGCAAGGATCAGTGCTGTGGCCTGAGCTATTTGTAATCTATATCAATGAATTAGACGAAGAAGCAGAGGGTAATGTATCTAAGTTTGCATCTAAACTGATGATGCAAAGCTAGATGATAATGTCAGCTGTGAGGAGCACACATAGAGGCTCCAAAGAGCAATAGACAGGTTAAGTGAGTGGGCAACAAGGTGGCAGATGGAATATAATGTGGACAACCGTGAGGTTATTCACATTGGTAGTAAGAATAGAAAAGCATAATTTTTTTTAAAAGGCGTGAAAATTGTAAAAGTTGATGTTCAGAGGGACTTGGGTGTACTTGTACAAGGAACACAGAAATTTAGCATGCAGGTACAGCAAGCAGTTAGGAAGATGAATGGCATGTTGGCCTTCATTGCAAGGTGATTAAAGTACAAGAATAAGGAAATCTTGCTGCAATTGTACAGGGCTTTAGTAAGACCACACCTGAAATACTGGGCTGGATTTTATGGACCTGTTGGAGGCGGGGGGGGGCTCATAGAATCGTGACAGGTGGTGGGGAGGGGGGGCCCGTCGCCAAGCAATCTTCCCAGGGGCAGGCTAGGCTGATGATGGCCTTCCTGCCCAGAGACCAATTGAGGCCCTTAAGTGGCCTATTAACAGCCACTTATGGGCCTCTTTCCCCCTGCCGCTGGGATTTAAATAGCAGTGGGTGGGGGGGAGCTCCGCCACACAGGGAGGCTGGCTTGTAAAACTAGGTGCCTTCCCCACGGCCTTTAGGTGGCCGGGTCCCTCCTCTGTGGGCAATCTGTGACCTATGGAGGGCATTGGCCAGGAAACAATGCACCTCACAGAACCCCCCTCCCACTGGACTTTATGGACTACCACTATCCACCCCTCCTCGCCGGGACCTTCCAGCCTAGCCCTGGTGACCCCGCCTCATTTACCTGAGGTCCAGGATTCCATTGCTGGGCCTTCCGGTGGTGCTGCCGATACTGCTGAGCTGCCGACCGTGTGATTGACTGGCAGCTCTTAGAGGCAGGATCCGAGTCTTTATCGGGATGGAGATCCCGCTGCTGGAAACATCGCATCTGGAACAACGGAGGATCGCGCCGGGGTGCGGTGGGAGGGGGGGTCGCGAAAAGGTTGAGGCGCCAGGAGCCCCACCTCCTCCATCTGGTCTACTTTGTGCAGTTTTGCTCTCCATATTTAAGGAAGGATGTGCTTTCCTTGTAGAGGCAGTACAGCCAATGTTCAATAGATTGCTCCCTGGGTTGGGAGGGTTGTCCTATGATGACAGGCTGAGTAAATTCAGTCAGTATTCTCTGGAGTTTAGAAGAATGAGAGGTGATCTCATTGGAACATACAATATTCTGTAGGGGCTGGGCAGACATACACTGAGAGGTTGTTTCCCCGGCTGGGGAATCCAGAACATGGGGGCACAGTCTCTGGATAAGGGGCTGATCATTTAGGACTGAGCTGAGGAGAAAGCTTTATGAACCTTTGGAATTCTCAATCCCAGAGAGTTGTGGGTGCTTCATGTTTGAATACGTTTAAGGCAGTGATAGACAGATTTTTGGTCTCTCAGCGAATCAAGGGATATGGGGATCAGGTGGGAAAGTGGCATTGAAGCCGAAAATCAGCCATGATCGTAATGAATGGTGGAGCAGGCTGGACATGTCATATGGTCTACTTCTGCTCCTATTTCTTGTGTTCTTAAAACTAGGTCACTTCCATTTCTGGTAGTGGCATAGGTCTCCTGCCACAGTTATGGTAGGAGACCAGAGGAATCCCTGACGAATTTTTGTCTCTGAAATCCATAGGTATTGCTTCACAATTGGAGCACATCTGGAAAAAAGCTATGTTATTTGAAGATTGGAGAGGCAGGCTGGGGGAACAATGGGTAAGTAGGAAAGTGCTTGGTTTACTGAGTTGACTGTCATGTCAAGGCAATAAATGACTAATATAACTAATGTGTGATTTTTCTACATTGCAGAAACAGTCAAAGAAGGGATGAAGCCCTTTCAAATAGGCTGAAAAGAACTGTGCACACTATCAACCACTCTCCCTTTTCTTTTTAGTACCCTGAGTATGAGTACATTTGTCACCTCTAATATTAAGAGCTGCAGAACTAACCTTTCACTCTGCAATCTGGCTACCATGGTGAAGAGAGTGACAAGGCGGATCATGATCTTGAGGAAGACGATGTTGAAGACAAGACCACATAGGAGTACCTGGAGTAAAATTGTACCCATGTACCCCTGCTCTAAACCCATCCGTATCATGCCCCGTGCCACTATTCCTACTCAGCTGATGTTGGAGGAAGATGTTGTTATCAACTGTGTCAAAGGCTACAGACAGGTTGAGAAGGATGGGTGAGGATATGCACCAAGGTCACAGTCACTGAGAATGTCATTTAGGACTTTGATCAGAGCTATTTTAGTGCAGTGGCAGAGGCAGAAAACTGATTTTGAGAGGTTTGAACATGGAGTTGAATGAAAGTTGGGCACAGATTTAGGAGGTGAGATAATGTTTGATGGCTTTGGAGAGGAAAGGAAGTTTGAAGATGGGACAGGAATTTGCAAGGCCAGAGGGTCAAGGGTAGATTCTTGAGGAGCTAATGACAGCAGATTTGAAATGGACATGGACATGGACAGTGCCTATGGAGAGGGAGCTATTTACAATATCAGTTAGAATCAGGACCAGAGAGGGTGGGAAACTGGTGTTAATTAGTTTAGTTGGAATAGAGTCAATTGAGCAAGATGTGGGAATCTTGGGTAAGGGGAGCTTACAGGTGGCATGAGGGGAGGTCGGAGAGAAACAGGAGAAAGATGGGAATTCAGGGTTAGGACATAGGAGGAAGCTTGGCTTAGTGTCCAAGGGGAAGGGAGAGATGTATTTACAAACAGAAGATTGAACTTAAATCTGTTGATATTCAAGTGCTCAACTCATGGTGCTTTTTGTAACAGAAGGTTTCCTCACTCTGCTACCCCTACAGGGTGTTCCCCCATGGCTTCAGCAGAAATGGCAGAAGGCTGCTGTTGCTCACATGTAGACCCTTGAGATGGTCATGACCAACAACTCCTGGATGCTCAAGCCTTAGAGGGTCTAGCTGCAGATTACCTCAATTTGACTTCTGCCAGGGCAGGCTGTCATTTTGGCAGTGTACCAGCTATTGGCTGAGGGGTGACAAGGGAGTAGATGCACTGATGTCCTGAGAAAGGACAACATGTGCAACTCCTGCTGTGTCACTGCCATTCCCATAGAGATGAGGATAATTATTTCCACTGCTTGGAGGAGATCAGACTGCAGAAGAGGAGTGAACCTGACAGACACTGCCCACTTGCCTTACCAGTCTCTCCAAGGTAGATGTTTTTCTATCCAAAATTTGAGCCTGAAGTTTGAGGAAGATTGTTCAATATTCAGGAACTTACCCTTTACGAAAAGCAGACTGTGGAGCTTCTGGGGAGGCACCCTTGTTTAGCCATAGGGGATGGCAAGATTTGTGACACAGTGTAGGCACTAGATTAGTGGGTGCACCCCTATACAATGCCACAGCAGCTCTATGAAGCAGCACAAAGTCACTACAATGCAAGCAATGGCATTAAGGATGAGGATATTGAGGACAAGGCCTGATATGAGTTCCAGGAGCTAGCTGTTGCACCATGTTCCTCTATCTTAACCCCTTCCATAGCACATTATACTCCATTTTCTTTCTCAAGCCCATATTAGCTCAGATACTTTCATCCAGGGAGAATCCAAGGCTCCTTTGACAGCACGTTTCAAACACGCAACATCTACCTCCCAGAAGAACAAGGCAGCAGACGCTTGGGAATACTACGGAACTATATTGCCGTACTTTCACTTTTGCTGGGTCAAAGTTCTTGAACTCCCTTCCAAACAGCAATGTCAGTGTACCTACACCACATGGACCACCACCTTCTCAAAGCCAGTTAGGGATGGGCAATAACTGCTGGCATTGCCAATAATTTCATGAACAAATTTAAATAAAACTCATGTCAGTGAGGATGTATGTGGGAAGTCACAATTCACAGGACATGAGGGAGTTGGATGAGTGAGAAGTGAGGATGTGTTACCTGCTCAGTCGTGTCAAACAGAAGGCTTTAGAATTGTGGGATCCAGAATGCATGGGTGCTTTCCTGAAAAGTAGTGTGTTCCAGGAACATCACATCTACTTGAAGGTTTAGGTTTCTTTTCAAAGATGAAGGTAACTGACAGCTGTGACCCCAGGGTCTGCAATATTAATTTGCAGCAGCTTTAAAGAGCAATTTCTATGTTACAGGCATCAGTGAAGCAGTGGCAGCCTGTTTGAAATAGACGCGAATAATTAGCTTAGAATTGGCCCCGCACCAATCAGTGCACAAACTGTAGCTACTATTGGAGTGTGCAGCATCCTTTGTACTGGCTTTCCTGCAGTCCAGGCAGCAAGCTGTTGGCTCAAAGGACTTTCCATGATCTGATAGCTGCCAATGCATCATCCATTCTGCTGATCAGTGGGATCATAGATCCAGGTTCCAGTTAAACAGTGGAATGGTAACAGTTGAAGGTGCACTGCATGAGACTGCCATACCTCAGGATAGGACCACATGCCACGTTTTCCAGCTTGTCCCTCAGACCACCAAATGTGACAAATAAGAAGCAATACAGGGCTCTACAGTTTTGAACTTAATACCTTTTTGGGACTTATTAATTTTGGAAGAGACTTTATCAAATTTTGTGTGGAAATTTAAGAATATAATATTGTTGGAGTTACCACAGTCAAGCTGGGTTCTCCCTGCAGGATTTTTGGAAGTCAGCTTTCCTTTAAATCAAGAAGATTTTTTTAATTCATTCATGGGATGTGGGCATTGCTGACTAGGCCAGCATTTATTGCCTTTGAACAGAGTGGCTTTTTAGGCCATTTCAGAGGGCATTTAAGAGTCAACAACATTGCTGTGGGTCTGGAGTCACATGTAGGTCAGCCCAGGTAAGGACAGCAGCTTTCCTTCCCTAAAGAAAGGACATTAGCAAACCAGATGGGTTTTTACAACAATGGTTTCATGGTCACCATCGGACAAGCTTTTTTTAAAATTCCAGATTTATTAATTGAACTTAGATTTCACCATCTGCTGTAATGGGTTTGGAACCCATGTCCCCCAGAGCACTAGCCTAGGCTTCTGGATTGCTAGTCCAGTGACATTATCACTACACCATCACCTCCGCTTGTTCGGGGAGACACTTTCTGTGCAATGGTATTTTTATTGTTGCTTTCTCCTGATCATTATTTTGCACAGAATTAGAGTAAAGTAGTATTTGGGCTGGATTTTATCAGCCCTTTGAGGATGGGCTAGGAGGCAGGAAGGGAGGCATCATCTTCCTGCCACCATGTCATCTTGCCAGCCGTGGCAAAGGGGGCAGACAACCCTCCCTCCCAGAGCCCAATTGTGTCACTTAAGTGGCCAATTAAGGGCATCTTCCACCGCCACTGGCATTTAATCAGTGGCAGAGGAGAGGGGGTGGCCCCTCTGGGGCGGGTTCTTGGGGGTGGGAGGCCCTCCATTTTGTGCACTCTTTCAGTCTTTGGCCCTCAAAAGAGCCCGCCAGCAGTGCCTGCAGCAACAGCGCTGCCTGCCCTCACCAACCCGCCCCAGACTCCACATACCTGGTTGTAAGGGCTCACATCCATTGGCATGTTCTCATCCTCAAGGTGCAACCCCAGCAGTGGCCACCGCTCCTAGTGATGTTGCTGAGCTGGTGGGTATCTGATTGGCTGGCAGCTCCTGGGGGCAGGTGGCCAACCTTTATAGGGATGGCAGCTAATTAATATGTGGTCCCGCTGACCACCCAAGTGGGTTCGCCCCCCACTTTCCAGTCCGGTGGCGAGACTCATGTCGCCATCCGTAAATCCGGACCAGTAGGTCTATACATGCCTGTAATTGTTTTGTGATCTTCTTTGAATTTCGGAACCACATTAGCCTGTTATACCTTATTTATATGGAAGTACTGAATTGAACATTTTTACCTTTTGAATGGAAAGTGGTGGTGGTCATGTTATTCATGTCTTCCCTTGGGAATACTTTGAGGAAGTAATCATTCAGAATGTTTACTATCTTGTGTTGATCTAGGTTTCAACTCTATTTGTATCTTAATTTTTCACCTCTTCCTCTGTATTTTTATTTAGCACTGACGTAGTACTGGATTGTAATACTGCACGGTTATGTTTTACCTGTGTTTGCTCTTTGAGTTGCCTCAGGCCTTTAAATTCTGCAACACAACACAATTTCAAATAGAGAGCTCCGAATTAGAGGCTTTTACGATGCCTAATACTTTATCAAGATATAATGAGGTTAATCCTAGAAATTATGGCCAATAGGCATGACTCTGCCCACTTGCAGTTGGGATTACCTCGACCGGCAACAAAAAGTATACATTTAAAGATGTTCCAAGCCCAATCGTGTTATCTTGGAATATGAAAGTGAAAACACTGTGGTACATTTAGATATATGTTGAGGGTATTTTGCATCAGATAATTTCATGATATGAGAAAAACATTTAGCAAAACTAGAAAAGTGAAGTAAATTTCATGTTGAAAATATGTGAAAGATATTTACGAATAAAGACATTGAAAGCAAGGTGGAATGTCAGTTACGGTGAAATACGGGTAATGGAATCTGTTACGAAAATGCTTCCATTTTTCTTAATTTTTTTTAAGGACTTGTGTTAAAACTGAAAAGATTCCGTGGATGTGTTTTTTTACCATGTTCACCGGCAGGACAAGATGTTGTTTAAGGACCACCTGTGCTGGAAACCATAGTAAACCACAGTGGACTCAGTAAACAACAGAACTCTTGTTGACCTGGGGGAAAATAGTTACAGAGAAGCCACATATCAAGGTTTATGGAGGTCAGGAGGTCGACTGTTTGTTGTAGTGTGAACTGTTTGAAGACAGTTGGTGTTTTCCTGCCAAGGAAAAAGAAACCCCACCCAGTTCACCTCTTTCTCTACCTCCTTGAAGAAATCCTGACATGATCCAGTGTGGGAGAAAAAAATCCCTGGTGCCGCATAGCTCCGATGGAACTGGAAGAAAATCCTGCGATTCAAGTATGTACTGGTGGAAAAACCTTGATGCCACATTTCTCCTAGAAAGCCTACTAGAATAATTCTCAACATCTCCAGAATGGACTGCTTCAGAAACGATCCCAGTGACCCATCTCCATATACACGGATGTCAATCCAAAAAAGAGACAACTGACTTCCTTCCATATCTTCTTTCTGTTTCCCATCACCCGTATTTCACCGTACCTGACATTCCACCTTGCTTTCAATGTCTTTATTCATGAATATCTTTCACATATTTTCAACTTGAAAATTAGCAAGTATTTGGCCAAAGTGTTTTTTTTGTAACAGACCTGTACAGAGTGAATTTCTGTATTTTTTCCAGTGTGTGCGTGCACATAATTGGGGAATTTTTACAAAGTGGATCTTTCATATTTTTTAATGTGTATTAATTTTTTTTATTTGTTTGTGGAATGTGGGCGTCACTGGCTAGGCCAGCATTTATTGCCCATCCCTAATTGCCCTTGAACTGAGTGGCTTGCTGGGCCATTTCAGAGGGCATTTTTATTCTGGGATAAAAAAAGAGTATATGATTGGCTGTATCGGTAACCAAGTAAACATTTAAATAGATGTGACCTGTGGAGAAGTGGGACAAGAAAAGACAGTGCACTCCTCCCATCTCGCTACTAACAGATCTTACATCCCAAGAGGAAAGAAATTTGTGTGAAGGAACAGGGAGAAATTGTAGTAAATTTACCGATTAAAAAGAAAAGACTTGCGTTTACATAGCGCTTTTCACGACCACCGGACATCTCAAAGTACTTTACAGCCAATGAAGTACTTTAGATTACCTCAATCAGATAATCAGATTCTTGGGGTCATTGATTTCTGCTATGTGTAAGATCCCTTAACTCATACTTCACTGTAATTGACATTTCACATTGCTTTGACTATCGTTTTTGTAAACATCTTTCACATATTTTCACCATGAAATTTACTTCACTTGAAAGGTCTGTTGGACAAAGCAGTGCAAATGATTTGTGACGGTGAAATGAGATTGGGATAGTGGAGAAGTTAAAGAGAGGTGAATATGTGTACTGAGATTGAGGTGTGCAGTCCTAGAAAGAAATCGACATCTTTTAACATCATATGAAGAAGCGCTTATTATCCTGAAAACTATATTTTACATTGTAATCAGATTTATTACATGTTAGCTATGTTACGACCAGGTGAGAAAGAGGTATATCCAGGAGCAAACAGCTTTCTGCCAGTTCAAACACAGTGTCTACAATTTAGAACTCCCCAGGTTGGCCAGCAGGGTAGTCACATGACCAACTGGTATAACCACTTCTGGCTTTGTGGATTGTCTTGTCCTTTCAAGTACTGTTTGTTAATAAGCAAATGTATTTTTTCCAGCCAAGGTCTGGCAGTCCTTGTAACAGGCCTTCTCTTCTCCCCAGCAACAATTTGAAATGTAATGTGGCGAAATTAATAATGCCTCATCCTTGGCAGGTGGGGGCCTGCATGACAGCGAGTACTCTTGAATCAATGTATGATTTCACTGTGCAGACACTTTGAAGAAAGAGAAACTAAAGGTTCCCTGTATATATGTTCTGCATATAACTAAACCATTTTCTTCCTGCTAATCCCTCTATCCTTGTTCCATGTATGAGTAGCCATAATTTTTTGGCACTGACCAAGTGCAGTTAAATATGTTAATGCTGCTTAGGATAGCCCTAGATTTCTATGTCTCCAATTACAATCCATTAAATCCATGGCACAGAGGAGTCCACTTGAGCCCTGCATTCTATTGAAGAACAGCTCTAAAATCAACCAGTAGTTGGGTTTTGGAAAAGGTCCAGCTGAAACTGCAGGTAGTTATTCTTCCCAGTCCATTTTTACACACGAAAAGTGAAAGAACATCCTTCAGTATTGTGAGATTCTACATAGAATTAAACTTTCTCACAGATACTTTCTTGTTTGGCTTAATCCTCATTAATGTAAGTAAAGAATTAATAAAATTTAGTATTTGTATTTGCACGGCCGAAGATGGAAGCTTTTGGTTTCCAAAAGTTATTGTGGAATCTAGCAATGAATTTGGGAACATTCAACCCAGCTGCTGTTAAATGTGAGGCACACTACACAAGTGACCATATTACATTATTTCCTATGTTCCTATAGATTTTTGTTGGGTAAGTGTAGCAAAAGATATGGAACAAAGGTGGGTAAATGGAGTTGAGGTACAGAGCAGCCAGAATCTCTTTGTTGTGGAACAGGCTCAAGGGCTGAATGGTCTAAAGAACATTGAAAGGCTTAGGATAGAAATTCCATTTTTTTAGTGCAAAAATGTTGTTATCCTGGCATTGGGGATTGGGATTAGTGGTATAAGTCAGATATGTCAGAATTACACCTATTGCAGAATTCATGATAAATCCTAGTAGAATTGGCTGCTGCTGGAAGATATGGAAATCCCCATGAATGATTGCAAATAATATAATGAGAGCAAACGTGCAGTGCCAAAAATTCAGCCATTTGCAGCAGAATTGCATTTGACTAAGTTTGCAGAAAAGAGGGACCATTTAACCTGCATGATTTGGCAAACAAGGATGTGGTTGAATTAAAACAAAAAGTGCTGGAAAATACTCAGCAGGTCTGGCAGCATCAGTGGAGAGAGAAGCAAAGTTAACGTCCCAGGTCAATGACCTTTCATCAGAACCGGGCATCTGATCTGGTTGAATTCCCTGGCTTTGCCTGAAACATGAGTTTTGTCTGAAGTGGTTGGAAAAATCTTTTCTCAGCTGTGAAACTATGAAGGAACTCTGCAAGCTGCCTTTCAGTAGTTTCAGGTAGAAAAATCTTTTGCTTCCTGCCCTTCTATCATGGTGCCCTTATTGTGCATCATTAAGAATATCCCATATATGTTCTTGAATTGGAAACAATAGATATTCAGGTAGGAGCTACTGTTCCACAAAAGTCTGTAGACCACACCACTCCCTCAAAGTTGCTCACCAACATTCTCAGGCAGTGCTGCGTTGTGTCAAATCCTTAAATCCTTCTCTGTACCCATGCCAATATCTCAGATCCTGTAAGCTGGTCCAGAGGATCTTGATGTGAGTGTGTTGCTCAGCCAGCACCCCTTTTAGAGAAAGTCTCAGACATCAGATGCCACAAGCTAGGAAACGAGAGGCTGACTTCTCGTGAGCCACTTCTTGCTATTTTAGATCATTTTTATCTCATACATCTGTAACAATGAGGGTAATGAATAAAGGAGCATCATATATATATAAAGAGACCACAAGGAGGAAATTGGAGTAGCGGTAGCTTATCTTGCTTTGGTGAGGTCATTAAACAACTTATTGCGCTGCAAAGGAATCCTGTGGTTTAAGAAATTGGCACTCACTGCCACAGCCATCTCTAAAGTATGCACCATATCTTTGACAGGTTTCGGGTCCCTATTCCCAAACAAATTGCCCCTCCTGCTCTAGATGTAAAGATAATAAGATGTAAAAAATAGATGTAAAGATATGCAGGTCTAGCCCTGTGAAGCTGGTGGCTCATTTCTTTGATCAGGCTGTCATATTTGTTATCGAGATTGTCTGCCTCCTCTGTTGCTGCCATTGTCTCTTAAAGGAACAGCAAGTTTTATATCGCACTGCTGTACCAAGTCTCTGCATCTCTTCCTGATAGTTTCTGGCTACCCTGCCACCACAGCCCTGTCCCCTTAGCTCCTCTCTCCCACCTTCCCAGTTATTCTCACTCTGTTGTCAGATTTTTGAGCCTGTATCATTCAGGACATGTACCGTAAATTACTTTTTTTTACATTTTGTGCTGCTGAATAGATAGGCATAGTTATGTAATGCAACAATAACTATTTATAATGATCTAAAACTTTAAAAACTGGTGTGTACATTAAAATTAGTTATTTTACAAGAGTAGAGCTACATCACAGGTACTTTTTCTAAAAAATGCACTCACTATTCACTTAATCACACTGCCTCATGTATCATGAACAAAGGAATCTGATTTGTAAGTACAATTCTTCACATTTCTGAAATGTTCAGTTACTGTCATTACAGGTTGATTATGCAATCCTCCATTCTCAGTAGGGAGTAGTGCTCAAATTGAGGGAGGATTACATCATTTAAAGAGTTACTTCTTATGCCTTAAAGAGTTTGGTTGAGGCTGCCTGATGTGATTTATATAAGTTTTCAATCAATTAATCAAATTAAATGTGTATGAAAAATCATTGTAGAATAAACTACTTATATTCTTCAATTCACAAAATCCATTTTTTCTTCAATCTTTGCTTTGACCTGCTTTGCAATATAGATATTCCAGTCTTCTGTGCAGTGATGAAAGGATGTTCCCAGCAAATGATGGTGTATCTGGCTGCAATCACACTTATAGGTGAGTGTTAGTGACAAAGAAATGAGTTTGTTTGAAATGACATTAATTCATGTAATAAAATGTAAATCAAGCTAGTGTGTTTTGCAGATAGTGGGCTGAATCTAGTGAGCCTGCTGCAGGTCCTGGCAGCAGACCTGGAAATGTGCATCATTCCCACTAGTCATCTGGGCTGTCACCCCACCGCGATCACGCAGTGGGTAGTCATTTTGCATAATGGAGGCGGGGGCCATCTAATCACGCGGTGGGGGCAGGATGCGGGATACTGAATATGGTGTCGGATAACTCAGGTGCTGGTGCCATATTTAAAGACCTGCCAGCCCTGCTTGTATTACCTCCTTGCACTCATTTGTTGCTAGCTTGTCAAAACTGAGACCCATGTTGCTGCAGTGACTCTGGATCCCCCTCCCCCCCACTACCCCCTGAGGCAGACCCCACAGGATGGCAGAGGCAAGACACAGGGTAGTCCCACTGTTTTGTGATGCCTCCCTCGAGATTCTCCTCCAGCTGCAAGGGAAAGGAGGGACGTTCTTTTTCTCAGTGATGGCAGCAAGAGGTTCTCTCACCTGACCAAACACACCTGGATGGAGATCACTAAAGGAGGTCAGCAGCCAGACATGGGTATAGTGCCAGAAGTGGTCAATGACCTTTTTAGGGATTGCAGGTGGTTACGCAGGAGGAAGCAGGAGGCACTAGAACGGCGATGGCAGAGGGGGTTAGGCATCACCTCATCCTGACAGCTGCATCTCGGCCACAAGCCACCTTCTTTCACAGATTACTCCCATTAACTCCCCTGAGAGCAGACAGGAGCATGAAGTTTATGTGATACCCCAGTAGGGGATGAGGGGCTGACACTAGCAGAACTGTCATGTTGACATCTCTGCATACGAACATATAAGATAGGAGCAGAAGTAGGTCATTCGCCTCCTCTAGCTGCTCCACCATTCAATAAGATCATGGATGATCTGTTTGTGTCTTGAATTCCACACTTCTATCTAACCCCGATACCCTTTGATTCCATTGCCTAACAAGAATCTATCTACCTCCACCTTAAAAATATTCAATGACCCCACCTCCACCACCATCTGAGGCAGAGAGAGTTCCAAAGTCATACAACCCCTATGAGAGAAAAAATTCTCCTCATCTCTGTCCTTAAAGGGAAACCCCTAATTTTAAAACAATGCGCCCCTAGTTCTGGACTCACCCACAAAAGGAAACATCCTTTCCACATCCACCTTGTTAAGACCGTTCAAGATCTTATATACTTCAATCAAGTCTTCCCTCACTCTTCTAAACTCCAGTGTAAACAAGCCCAGTCTGTCCAAACTTTCCTCATAAGACAATCCGCTCATTCCAGGTATCAATCTCGTAAACCTCCTCTGAACCACCTCCAATGCATTCACATCCTTCCTTAAATAAGGAGACCAAAACTGCACACAGTATTCAAGATGTGGTCTCACCAATGCCCTATAACTGAAGCATAACATCCTTACATTTAAGGGCGGCACCGTGGCGCAGTGGTTAGCTACGCAGCCTCACAGCTCCAGCGACCCGGGTTCAATTCTGGGTACTGCCTGTGTGGAGTTTGCAAGTTCTCCCTGTGTCTGCGTGGGTTTCCTCCGGGTGCTCCGGTTTCCTTCCACAGCCAAAAGACTTGCAGGTTGATAGGTAAATTGGCCATTATAAATTGCCACTAGTGTAGGTGGGAGGGGAATATAGTGACAGGTGGGGATGTGGTAGGAATATGGGATTAGTGTAGGATTAGTATAAATGGGTGGTTAATCGTCGGCACAGACTCGGTGGGCCGAAGGGCCTGTTTCAGTGCTGTATATCTAAAAGAATAACATTCCATTAACCTTCTTTATTACCTGAATACTAACTTTTTGTGACTCATGCACTAGAACATCTAGATCCCTCTGCACCTTGAAATTCTGCAGTCATTCTCCGTTTAAGTAATACTCTGCTTTTTCATTCTTCCTGCCAAAGTGAAGAACTTCATATTTTCCCACATTATACTCCATCTGCCAGATTTTTACCCACTCACTCAACCTATCTATATTGGTCTGCAACCTCCTCATGTCTTCTTCACAACATACTTTCCTACCTTTCTTTGTGTCATCTGCAAACTTAGCTACCATGCCATCGCTCCCCTCATCTAAGTCATTGATACAAATTGTAAAAATTTGAGGCTCCAGCACAGACCCCTGCGAGACTCCCCTTGTCACATTCTGCCAATCAGAAAAGGACACATTTATGCATACTCTGTTTTCTGCCAACCAGCCAATCCTTTATCCATGCCAATATGTTCCACCCTACACAGTGAGCTCCTACCTTGCACAATAACCTTTTATGTGGCAGCTTGTCATATACCTTCTGGGAATCTAAGTACAGTACATCAATGGGCTCCCCTTTATCCACAGCACATGTTACTCCTTCAAAGAACTCCAATAAATTGGTTAAACATGATTTCCCCTTCACAACGCCATGCTGACTATTCCCAATTACCTTGAGTTTTTCTGAGTGGCCAGCTATAGCCTCCTTAATAATTGAATTTAAACCTTCCCCATGACATACGTCAAGCTAACTGGCCTATAGTTACCTGTTTTCTGCCTCCTCCCACCCCCTTCTTGAATAGAGGGGTAAAAATTGCTACTTTCAAGTCTGAAGGAACCTTTCCAGAATCTAGCGAATTTTGTAAAATTAATACCCAACGCATCTACTACCTCATTAGCCACCTCTTTTAAGACCCTAGGATGAAGCCGATCAGGACCCGGGAACTTGTCAGCCTGCAGCTCCATCAGTTTGCTCAGTACCGCTTCCTTGGTGATTATAATTTCACCAAGTTCCTCTCTTCCTTCCACCTCCTGATTGACAGCTATTACTGGAATGTTTTTGTATCCTCTGTAGTGAAGACAGAAACAAAATATTTGTTCATTTTATGTGTCATTTCCTTATTATCTACTATTAACTCCCCATTCTCACTCTCTAGAGGACCAACATGCACTTTACTTACTCTTTCCCTTTTTAAATACCTGTAGAAACTCTTTCTTTCCGTTTTTAGATTTCTAGCTAGCTTCCTCTCATACTCTAATGTCTTTCTCCTGATTAACCTTTTAGTCATTCCCTGCCGTTCTTTATATTCTGACCAATCATCTGACCTGCCACTCATCTTTGTGCAATTATATGCTTTTTCCTTAAGTTTGATGTTTTCCTTAACTTCTTTCGTTAACCACGGATGGTGGGCCCTCCCCTTAGAGTTTTTCGATATAGTAGGAATATACTTATACTGCGCATTCTGAAATATCCCCTTGAATGTCTGCCACTGCTTCTTTATTGATCTATCTCCTGGCCTAGTAACCCAGTTCAGTTCAGCTAGCTCAGCTTTCATGCCCACATAGTTGCCTTTATTTAAAGTCTTAGACTCACTCTTCTCTCTTTCAAACTGGATGTAAAATTCAATCATATGGTGGTCGTTGCTACCTAGAGGTGCCTTTACTCTGAGGTCATTAATTAATCCTGTTAAATTACACAATACCAAGTCTAATATAACCTGTTCTCTGCTTGGTTCCAGCAGGTTGGTGCTGCTCTAAGAAACTATCTTGAAAGCATTCTATGAACTCCTCATCCAGACTACTATTGCCAATCTGATTTTTCCAGTTTATATGTAGATTAAAATCACCCATGATTATTGCTGTCCCTTTATCACAAGCAACCAATGTTGTATTCTTTGTCCTACATTGTGGTTAGTGCTAGGGGGCCTGAAGACCCCTCCCACTAGTGACTTCTTTCCCCTACTATTCCTCATCTCCACCTAAACCGATTCTACATCCTGACCTCCTGAACCAAGGTCATCTCTAACTATTGCCTCAATGATATCTTTGATTAATAGTGTTACCCCTCCACCTTTACCTAGCTTCCTATTCTTCTTGAGTGTCATAATACCTCTCAATATTCAGGACCCTATCCTTGTCATCCTGCAGCCTCATTTCTGTAATGGCAACGTATGTCAGCCAAGAGCGATGTTTCAACTCATTCCAGCTTCGCTGCCTCCGGAGAATCCTTGGCATCAGGTGGCAGGACCGTATCTCCAATGCAGAAGTCTTCGAGGCGGCCAACAAGCCCAGCATATACACCCTACTGAGCCAGCGGCGCTTGAGATGACTTGGCCATGTGAGCCGCATGGAAGATGGCAGGATCCCCATTGTACAGCGAGCTCGTCACTGCTATCAGACCCACCGGCCGTCCATGACTCCGCTTTAAAGACATCTGCAAACATGACATGAAGTCCTGTGACATTGACCACAAGTAGTGGGAGTCAATTGCAAGTGATCACCAGAGCTGGCGGACAGCCATAGAGGCGGGGCTAAAGAGTGGCGAGTCGAAGAAACTTAGCAGTTGGCAGGAAAAAAAGACAGATGTGCAAGGAGAGAGCCAACTGTGTAACAGCCCCGACAACCAATTTTATCTGCAGTGCCTGTGGAAGAGTTCGTCACTCTAGAATTGGCCTTTATAGCCACTCCAGGCGCTGCTCCACAAACCACTGACCACCTCTAGGCACTTACCCATTGTCTCTCGAGACAAGGGGGCCAAAGAAGAAGGAAGATCAGATCATATTTATTTACTTCAGTGTATACTATCAGTTTGTCGACTTTGTTATGAATGCTACGTGCATTAAGATACAGAGCCTAGTATGGTTATCTTCTTTCCATTTGGAGGACAAGAGGGCCCATAACAGGAGGGAGACAGCCCGGACTGGTGGAGGCATCCCACATCTTCAGCCTCGCTCCACAACAGAGTAGGAGGCATTAGAACTGGCAGGAATCCAAGGCGGCTCTTTCATATCAGATGGAGAGACTGGAGTCTCTGCACAAGAGAGTGATAATTGGCTTCCATTGACTATATTTCACTTCTGGAGATGCACATCACGTATGGTTGGCATGACGAGATCTGCTCAGCCTAACTCACATTTGTCTGTGTTCTCTCATGCAGGTCGGTGTTGCAGGAGACTCAACCAGAAGGGGGACAGCCATCCACCTCTAAGGAGGAGGAGCACTCAGGAGGCACCATCCCATGATTCTCCTGCATCTTCCACCAGCGCAGATACTTTCACCTTGGTGGGTTTCCGCTCGACCGTAGAACCAGGGTCACAAGCTGATGAAAGCACCAAATACAGGCCCAAGCAGCTGGCTGAGGCTGAGACAGCCAAGGCCAATAACATCAGAGGACTGAGAATGGCCTGGCCCATGCTGAGCCCCAGGCTGATGATGAGCTGCTGTTGTCAGCAGCACAGGATATGATGGAGTTGCAGAGAGAGGTAAAGTAACATCTGGCAGAGATGCCAGAGGCCATGCATAGGCCTGAACAGATGATGGAGTAGTTCAGTTATGCCATGAGTGCTGTCATGTCTCAGGCATGTGAGTGCATGGCTTCCTCCATCAAGAGGCTGGTGACCCTTATGGACAGCCAAATCCCACAAATGCATGCAGACTTGCAAACCATCACCTTGGCCATGAGCTCTAGTAAGCAGGGAGGTTCAATTGAGCCTTGAAAGGGAGGAAGAGAGGCTGACCTCCACATCCGTGGGCTCTCCCTCAGGGCTCCTCAGCCCTTCTGCCAGTGAGCCCAGGTCCAGCAGCCACGACGCCTGAGGAGAGTCCTGCACCAATGGAGGAGACCCTCAGGCAGCCAGAGCCCTCCAGGCCTCAGGCAGCTATTGGGCGGCCACCAAACTCATCACGGGCCAAGGGGCAGCCTGATCAACAACCTGCCTCCAGCCCAGGTGTTAGCGCTGGGCTCGCACCTCATAGAAGCACTCGTAAACGTATAATGAAAAGCACCTAGACAGACCTGGGAGTTCATGGGTCTTTGAAAATTGACATGTGCTGCATTATATAAAAAGTTCTCCATTCAAGCCATTAATGTTCATTGTGTAAAAGCAATTATTCTATCATGCCTTAATTGTGAGCTATAGCATTCACCCTTCCCTCTTAGTGGAATGCACAGGCGTCATTTGAATATGATCTCCCATGAGCACGAACACGTGGTTCAGCTGGATGCTAGGCACAGAACACAAATAGAAATGAGGCAACAGACTGCATGCATTGAATCTTTATTTGTTTTTCTCTGTGGCCATCAGTGTGGCTGCAAGTGGGTAAGTATGAGATTGTCTCTTGCCTCCTTGGCCTGCCGCTCAATCTGCCTGCCCTCCGGTGCAAGCTGCTTGCTCATCTCCCGCTTCTGCATCCTCCTCGTTGATGGAGGAGTGTTGCTCAGTCATGTCATCAGTCATACAAGGTCTCCCCCTCTGCCGTGCTAGATTGTGCAACGTACAGCAGACTACCACGATACGCGAGACTCTCGCTGGGGCATACTATAGGGCTTCACCAGATCAATCGAGGCACCAGAATCTCATCTTCAGCAGCCCAGTGGCCAGGTCAATGGTCACTCAGGTGGAGCCGTGGCAAATGTTGTACCTTTCCTCCACTGCATTGCATGGGTTCCTCACAGGCGTCAGTAATCATGACTTCAGTGGATAGCCCATGTCCCTGATAATCCATCCCTGAAGGGGAGCGAGGGTCTGAAAAGCTGTGGCAACTGGAACTGTTGAAGTATGTTGGCGTCGTGCCTGCTTCCCGGCAAGTGGTCACACACCCGCAGGAAACGCTTTTGTGGTCACAGACCAGCTGAACGTCAGTTGTATGGAAGCTCTTCCTGTTGATGAAGGTAGCTGGTTGCTCTGTTGGAACCTTGATGGCCACAAGTGTGCCACACCTTGCACCTGGGGAAACCCAGCAATGGCCCCGAATCCGATAGCCCTCTCAGCCTGACAGTTAGTGACGCCCCGGTACCGCACATAGTCACCGGCCCTCCTGAACAAGTCATTGGTCACCTCCTTAATGCAGCAGTGGACTGCTGCCTGGGAAACCCCACACATGTCCCCAGTAGATCCTTGGAATGATCCAGATGCATAAATGTTTAGTGCCACCATGCCACAGACATAAGGTGACCCCCAAATCCAATAGGTCACAACTTTTATTGCAGCAGGACACGTAAGTCGGTGACGGCCTCCCTGTCTCGCTGACAGTGCCACCCAGACATTTGGAGGTAGCTGATTTGAGTCTGGTACACTCTCTGGTGCAGATGGACTTTTCTTGGCATGGCTGGCTGCTGCTGCTCTTGTTGTGGAGCTTCATGGGCAGACGTAACTGCCCCTTGGCCCTCCCTCCGTCAGAGGCGCAGCATTATGCCACAGAGGTCCAAAAAGACAGGGTATATGAGACCCGTGACAGGTGACCAGTGGACCTACAGAGCAAGCCCTGCAGATGCAGAGATGACCCTGCCTTGGCAACTGAGCTTTTGCTATTTCTCCCGGCCGTCTCCCTGATGGCCCTCAGTGTCCACCTGGCTGATAGCCAACCCTCTCATCCAGCAGTACGGGCAAACAAACATCTCACCCAAAGGTTTGGTCACCCGATATAGTGACTCGAACCCAACCCTTGCAGAGCACCCAAGACCCCAACACCCCCTCACCTTGCAGAGCACCTGAGAAACTGACCCCCCTCCTTGCAGAGCATCCGAGAACACAACCTCCTCTTGCAGAACACCTGAGACACCAACCCCCCACCCCTCCCCATCCTTGCAGAGCACGCAAGAACCTGACTCCCCTTGCAGAGTGCATAGCACTGCAGGCCGACAATTGCCTCCGCACCTCCCTCTTCCCCTATGCAGTGCTGACATGGCTGTCTACCCATCGTGATTCTGAAGCCTTGCCTCGGTGCTGGCCGCTTTTAATGTTCGGGAATCTGAAGGCCACCTGCCGTCCACTTAATCTCAAGCCCCCACATTGATTCACGATGAATTAGATGCAAGTGTATTAAAAGCAATTTAAAATATATTTCTGTCACGTCGAAGCAGCAATTCTGCCTTGGTGCTTTCCTACCGCTGACTAAATCCGGAACTAATGTCACAACACTGGATTTCTGGGTGGACGCTTCCAATGCGATTCTCCATCTCCCCACTCAAAACAGCACCACTAAATTCAGCCCAGTATGTGCATTTATGATGTAAGCTATGTTTTATCAGTAAAAAATTATATACAGTCCTGTGAGTATTATATGAATAAGGGTATGGCATTAATTTGGTCATTATCAAATTTGTGAGATTCGCCGGGATTTTACGCCACAGAAACGGATGGCAATGGAGGGAGATGGCTGTAAAATTGCATGGGATGGCGTCAGCTTGGCCCCCCAACATCATCACACCATCCCTGAATTTTACAAGCGGCGGGTGGGACGGTGCTCACGTTTTTGAAAGAAGCAATCGACAGGCATTTAAGCTTGTAATGAGGCAATTGACTGCAATTTAACAGGTCCCTCCGGATTTACCAGTAAGTGCTTGGGAAACAACATGGGGCGTCAGAGCCCTCAGCAGCTTTTAAAGGGCATGGTGGCAGGTGTTGCCATTGCTGCACTAGACAACTGTGGAATCAGGCTTTTTTCTTTAGTTGGTTGATAGGGGTCGAGGCCGCCTTGATTAGATCTTGCTCCTGGCAGGGAGCTCACTAGAGAGGGACAACTTTTGAGCAGCTACTGACAGAGTATGTCAGTCAGACTGGCAGTGTCCAAGTGCCATGGGCATCGTTCATTCTGGAGGAGAGTCCTCCAGCGAGGAGGAGAACCTGAGAGACAGGGAGGTTTGGGCCTACGGACTGGGACAGCTGAAACTTCCTGGCCACTTGCAGGGGCAGTCTCCTGATGGGGAAGTGACAGACAACCACAGCAGGGACCACGAGCAGGTGCCAGCGCAGAGATGAAGATATCCTGCAGCAAAGATGTACAGAGAGAGGATGAGCTATCCCCTGATGTTGGAGAGGCAGTATCACTGAAGACTGTCACTCTTCCAAGAGTCCATGACCTCTGTGTGTGCCATGTTGGCAGATGAGGTGAGCTCTGATTATAGTGGTGGTCATCCTATGCCAGTGGCCATCAAGGTCTCTGTGGCCTTAAATTCCTATACCTCAGGCTCATTCCTGGGGCCCACTGGAGACATGTGTGGTATCTCCCAATCAGCTGCACATTACTGCATCAAGGTGGTGGCAGATGCCCTCTTCAGGAGGGCCAGCCAGTACACTCGTTAGCGAACTGATGTGGACAGTCAGGCTGAGAGAGCCAGAGGATTCAGCGCCACACCAGGGAAAAGTGTGATAGACTGCATTCATGTGGCCATTAAGGCTCTCACAGGCCATTAACTGGAAGGGATTTCATTCCCTCAATGTGCAACTTGTTTGCGACCACCGTCAACTAATGCAGGTGTGTGCACGGTACCTGGGAGCAGTCACGATGCTTACATTCTCCAGCACTCCCACATGCCACAGCTTTTCAGCCCTGCTGTGCATTTCAAGGATGGATACTTGCCGACAAAGGACACCCATGGAAGAGATGGCTGCTGACACCTGTGAGGAACCCTAGAATGGAGACTGAAGAAGAATACAACATGAGCCACGTAGATGTCTGTACATTGGAGGACACATGAACAACATCCCTCATGCTCGCCTGAAGTTTCCCTCATTCCCAGTGATGAGGTGACTCACCCTCTTGCGAAGGCCCTCCGGCCTTCCCGTCCAGGATGGCATGTCTGCCATGGTACCTTGCCAGCTCTAAAGCCTCCTCCTCTAGGGACATCAGGATGGTAATGACTGGGATTCCGCCACAGAGGTCCCTTTCCCTGGCATTCTGTGTCCTCCTCTTGTGGGAACATGGAAGAAAAATGTTAGTGGCTGTATCAGAGCAAACACAATGCCTAATTGCCTTGCACGCTTGCTGCTGTGTCTATGGCCAATGGTCTGCATATGGCATTTTGTCACTCTGAAGCCACCCTGTGAGGGTTGGCAGTGCCAGGCTCACACGCCTTCAGTGTTGCAGCCATTCCTTTCCAAGGAAATGCTGCAGCCTGCACCCATTGCCACCAACAATGGGCTCTTCCTCCCCACCATCAGTGCCCTCACACATTCATTTGCTGCCCCCAAAGGGAACCGAGTCGGGTATTCACCCTTGCCGGGCGGAGAAGGTCATTGACACGCGTATGGCACTGCAGCCAGATTCCCTGGATGGCTCCTCGGCTGCTAACTTACTCTGTTACCTCCGTCAAGGCTTGCTTGGTTAGGCAGGGAGATCTCCTCCTTCTGTCCCGAGGGAGAGGACCTCCTGCCTGGTCCGAGTAGCCTGGAGGAGAATATGCAGGGAGTCGTCACTGAACTGTGGAGACAGCCAAGATCTTGCTTCTGCCATGCATCCAAGCGCTTTTCTCCCTCAGCTTTCTTCCAAGCATGCTGGAGGGGTCACTGGCAGCTGGATGCTGGAGGGGTCATTGGCAGCTGGATGCTGGAGAAATCACCGGCAACTGGATAGTGGAGGGGTCATTGGATGCTGGAGAGATCACTGGCAGCTGGATGCTGGAGGGGTCATTGGCAGCTGGATACTGGAGGACATTTGAATACTAAGAGACGGTGCTTGTGGAGACAAAGAAACTACTCCCTGGTCCAATTAACCCAAATAGATTTTGATCGGCAGACATTGAAGGTGTAAAAAAACTCGCAATCCAGTGTCCGCTAAGATGGAGAATCCACAAACGCAGGAATGGGTAAACCAGCTGGTCACATGACTAACCGTCTGGCCCAGGCTTTTTGAACTACACACAGGACAGTTTGAAGACATTCTGCAGATTGCAAATGAACCTGGAACAAGAGAGCCTCTCTCCTGGCTGGCTCTCTCCTGCTTTCTCACAAACTTCCGGACCCACTGAAGTTGTTTAAGCCTCAAGAGAGAAAAGACTCCTACATCGAAACAAGTTAAAGTGTGCATTGGCCCCAACAAACAGCAAGACTTACCGGCAACCAAAGGCTCCACATCGAACTCAAAGGACTGTAAATACACCCAGCTATTGCCTCAAACTTTTCCCCTTTATTCTTTCTACTTTTTCTGTCTCTATCTGCGTGTGTGTTTATCGCATATGCATGCTAGCATGGCCGTGTCGCGTACTCGTAGTCGTTAACCGAATTGGAGTTTAAGGTTAATAAACTTATACCTTTCTTGGTTAAATCTAAGAAAACCTGTCTGATTGACTTATTTGCCTTACAATTGGAAAGCAGTGAACAAAGATTCACTGATGGGGGAGCTAAAACACGGTGTTTTTTAAATTAAACCCTTTAAGGTTAAACCAGGCAAAGGCTGAGACGGAACCCCCAGACCCCTTTCTCACCTGGTCATAATAAGATATATATAAGTCAGATTTTTTTTTTAATTACGCTGTTACTGTAAATATATCTTCATGATATAAACATAAAGTAGATATAGGTATATCAGTTATTTATACATAAATGCTCATCATAAAATCAATTATGCACTTGTGTCTCACAGATCACAAAATTATGTTTTCCTTGTCTTTTTGTTCAATTTTGCTTTTGTCTTTTAGGTCTTTCTCTGATGAAAGTGGCTGCATTCAAACCTATAGGTCAGTGTGACTGGATTTGTGAATTAACAAAAGTATAGCTAAAATGACTAATCTCACTAGATAATGGGACAGATCTTCAACTTGACACCCAGCATAAAACAGCCATTATGGAAATGGAAATCGTGCATTTTCTATAACAGACTTTGACCCATAACTCTTGTTTTATGCAAGGGTGGCAAGATGAAAATATAACCCAATGTCTAAATTCTAATAATAGGATTTGTTTCTTCCTACACATATAATGCCTGTATTTCAATATTTGTATGTATCTTCTGTTTGATGTGTTTGATTGTATATCATGTTTGGAGGCTTTCACTATAAAATTTGACACAAATATGGCTGCATTGGCTGAAGAGCAGAAAACAAAGAGCAGCAGCTATTGGATGTTTTTGACACTGTGGAGCGATGTAAACAGTAGTGTTCCCCAAAGATCAGTGCCTATTGTTTTACTCAAATTGTATACATTTTGGGCATGTATAGGGTAATTATGACTTTAAATGGAAGTAGTACAATGGGTGATATGGATTCAGCAGACCATTATACATCATTCCTGATTTTATGGAAGATGTATAACATGTGGCTGAATCAATATAGCTCATTTTGTGCTATCACCCAAAGTCAAAATTATTCCCGTTGCCTTTTGGTGAAGAGCTGAGGTTCCAGATCCTGCTTTTAAAGGAAGAATGCTTGCAGAGCATTACAGGCTTATTCAGGCATTGGGATGATCACTGGAAATGTGTAGCAAAGGGTAGGTCAATTGAAGGAGTCCATAACCTGCATCTGTAGCTCCATGTTCGGCCATTTCTCTACAATTAAAACCCACCACAGTGTGTGGCAGCTCCAGGTCAATCTGCAGTAGAGTGGTCCATGTCAGAAGCCCTAAGGTCCAGTTTACACTTCAAATTGCAACCATAATGCCTTGGTTGCCAGAATGGAAAGGGCTGCTGATACCACCTTCGACAGGTTTGGCAAGCCTTTTACAGGGCATCAATGATTTCATTGGTGCTATTATGGCTGCATTGTAGCAGTTCAGGAACCTTTACGGAGACTGCGGCTGCAAATTTCAGCTTATGGTCTGTATTTTTAATGCTAGGAGTTCTGTTTTGGCTTCAAAATGGCATCAGCAGCACATGCACGTACTTCTGGTGTGAGCCATGCTGGATGTAATTTTGGTGTAGGCGTTAGCAGAGTAGGCAGATTGTGATGTCAATCTGTGTAACGCTGATTAGACATCAGCGCTGTGATTTTGGAGCCAATGCCGTCTGTTAAACATACACAGCTGAATACTGTGAATAGCACCAATGCCATTTAGAGGGATCATCAACTGTTAACGAGTGAATCGTTGACGGATATCTACTGGCTCTTTTTGCAATTGAAGAAGCATTTTGTGGTTTCTAGAGTTCTTTAAAGTTGCTAAACTCTACAGGGAGTGGTATGGCACATGCTGAAAGACTTTGACCAGACTTCAAGGATTCTGCATAAATCACTTGCTACCGGACATGGGTGTAGTAGTAGGCATTCCCCTTGGACGACAACATGATAGGGAGATTGAGCAGAGGTGGCACCAAGCAGGACAAGCTGCTGGAAGAGGAGGAGAGGGAGAAGGGTTGTCAGAAGGTAGCCAAACCACCAGTCCAGAGTGTTCAGAGGAACATTGTGTCAGATGCCTGCCCTTTTTAAAAAATTTGTTTATGGGGATATGGGCGTCGCTGGCCAGGCCAGCATTTATTGCCCATCCCTAATTGCCCTTGAGAAGGTGGTGGTGAAATGCCTTCTTGAACCACTGCAGTCCATGTGGGGTAGGTATACCCACAGTGCTGTTAGGAAGGAAGTTCCAGGATTTTGACCCAGCAACAGTGAAGAAACGGCGATATAGTTCTAAGTCAGGATGGTGTGTGACTTGGAGGGGAACTTGCAGGTGGTGGTGTTCCCATGCATCTGCTGCCCTTGCCCTGCTAGGTGGTAGAGGTCGTGTGTTTGGAAGGCCCTGTCTAAGGAGCCTTGGTGCATGACTGAAGTGCATTTTGTATATTGTACATACTGCTGCCACTGTGCGTCGGTTGTGGAGGGAGTAAATGTTTGTGGATGGTGAGATAATCAAGCGGGCTGCTTTGTCCTGGCTGGTTTTGAGCTTCTTGAGTGCTGTTGGAGTTGCACCCATCCAGGCAAGTGGAGGAGTATTCCATCACACTCCTGACTTGTGCCTTGTAGATGGTGGACAGGCTTTGGGGAGTCAGGAAGTGGAGTTATGCACCACAGGATTCCCAGCCTCTGACCTGCTCTTGTAGCCACGGTATTTATATGGCTACCCCAGTTCAGTTTCTGGTCAATGGTAGCCCCCAGGATGTTGATAATGGGGGATTCAGCAATCTTAATGCCATTGAATGTCAAGGGGAAATGGTTAGATTCTCTCTTGTTGGATATGGTCATTGCCTGGCACTTATGTGGTGCAAATGTTACTTGCCACTTATCCTTGCTGAAATTTGGCACCTGCTGAAGCCACACCTGCAACCTCAGAGCACAGCGAGAATGGCATCACCAGTGCCTGTGAAAGTGACAGTGGCTATGAACGTTTATGCATTGGGCTTCCTTCCGGGCTGGAAAAGATGATATTTACAACATCTCTCACTTTGTCATGCACTGCTGCATAACGGAGATCACTGAGGCTTTGTACTCCAAGAGAGCTGACCACATTTCATTTGTTTTTGCCAGAGAGCAGCAGGCTGAGCGAGACCATGGCTTCTCAAGGATTGCAGGCTTTCCCATGATGCATGGTGCCATTAACTGCACATCAACTATGAGATGTACAGCAATCAAACAGGATTCCACTCCCTCCATGTCCAGCTGGTGTGTTACCATACACACAGAATCATGCAACTCAGTGCTTGACAGCAGTCATGATACTTTCATTCTGCAGCAGTCTGTGTCATCTGCATTTGAGTCACTGTGACAAACCAAAGGGTGGCAAGGACTATACTTTAATAACACGGTTCTTCACTTCAATACGTAGCCCATGTACATGTGGGCAGCATTCATACAGTGAAAGCCATGCTAGCACACAAAATATGATAGAGCAGACCACTGGCATGCTGAAACAATGCTTGCACTACTTGAACTACATTGTAGCAGCCTGCAGTACTTGCAGAGTGCATGTCAAGATTCATGATAGTCTGCTTTATGCTGCTCAACTTCGCCATCATGAGGGCACAACCTTTGCCGAATACCAGCTTCATGGCAATCAACTGAGTAGGAGGAGGAAGGGAGGAGGCAACCTGGTCAGACTCGTCTGAGCAGGCTATCATGAACAACTCATCTGATTGCGATATCAGTAACTCCAATTCCCCATGCACCAACACCTTGGGCCAGATCTTGTGCTCGCCCGGAAGGCGGGTTGCATAGCAGGGGGCGGGGGGCGGAAAATCGCCATGGAACCCAAAGCTGGAATTCCAGTTCCGATTCTCCCGGAGGCAGTGAAGCTCCCTGGCAGTACCTCTGTCGCTCTGCGACGGGACGATACTGTAAATATGCTAAGTACCTTCTTGCATTCATTATAATGCACTTTGCTGCGATCCTACCAGCTGTTCCCAGTCTTGTGCTCGATGTGCGGCACTCAAGTACCTTCACTTTCCTGCCCTTGAAAAGCTGGCACCACCGAGGCAAGAGTCCTTGGTGCCTGCAAAGGTTAGGTTAGTTTGGCCTTGCTATCCTTCAGATTTGTTGTGAACTTGAACAGTGCCACTAGGTTAAATCACGAGATGTGAGGAGAGGTCGGATCTCTGCATCTGTGTATCTATAAAGGGGGAAAGGAGGCAACTCTGCACCTGTTTATTGTTGGTGGGGTGGGGGGAGTGGGTGGAGAGGGCAACTCTGTAAGCGGATACACTGTTTTGGTGGGGGGGGTGCACAACTAGGAAAACGTATAGGTTGCTGTTGTCAGTGGTGTATTGCAGGCAACTCAAATGATATTCCAATGGTCATGTTGGCTTGCACTTATTTAAAGGGTGTGCGGGCAACGTCATGCCATACCATAGAACCCATGCTTGAATACTGCTAAAGCAGATAGGTGTAATTGACCTTTTGAAGTAACCCAAAGTTACCAGAGGATGGATATGATCCACGCTGAGTTCCTGGATCCCCTTGCTATAATGAGGCATCTCCGCCGGAGGCGGGCCCAAGAGGCAGGCGCGGCCCAGGAGGAAGCTCCCGGACACGAGCAGCAGCAGCCGCCAAGGTGCAGAGTAACCAAGATACACCAGTGAGTCTATAGGACTCGGAAGACATACCTCCAGATGTTTGAGCACCAGTGTCAGAGACAACTGTGGATGACCAGAGAGGCCATCACACATTTATGCACACTGCTGAATGATGATCTGCAACCTATGGGCTTTGGTGGTCACCCTATACCTGTGGTCCTCAAAATTACAGTGGCTCTAAACGTCTATGTCTCTGGATCATCCCAGGGATCTGCCGGCGACATGTGTGGGGTCTCTCAATCCACAGTGCACCACTGCATCAAAGAGGATACTGATGCATTGTTCAGGAGGGCCGATGACTATGTCTGCTTCAGAACTGACCCTGAGAGTCAGGCCGAGAGGGCCATTGGATTTGGGGTGTGTATTGTGCTCTCACCAGCTTATAACCCCGAATCTACTGCCGATCGGATACCCACCGAGTAAGAGTATGTGCTTATGGAAGGTGCAGGAGTGTCATGGGACGGTGCATCCTCTAAGCGTATCTCTTTCTCAGAGGCGGTTGTTGTTCCCTTGGTTTCTGGTGGCATTAGTGAGCATCACCCTGAAAGATACAATGTGAAGAACAGACATTTAGGTGGTAGGCTACATGTTGCAATGATGATAACATAGCATCTGCATTGGAGATGTAATTGCGAATCATCCTGTGTTTGGCAATAATCACTCTGTTCAACTGGGACCCCAGGCTCCAAGTCCAAAATTGCATGTGCTTCTTGGCTCCTGGCTAACTCCAGCGCCTCCTCTTTAGTTTGCGACAGAGGCTTCAGGTCGGGCACCCCGCCTACGGTCCTGACTGTTGTGGGCCCTCTTCTTCTGAAAGAGCACGGATGCAGATATGGAACATTGCCAAACGTCACCATCATGGTTCTACTAACATGGGTGCTTTATCGAAATCTGGGGGCTGCTTTGTCTGGCATGGGTCTGACTTGCTTTGAGGTACTAACAAGGGAGACTTGATTTGCGTATGCAGCCAGTCATCTGCCATCAATCCTCCTTGACCTCCTGTGTCAGCAATGGGAGTGGCGCTCAAGTGCCAGACAGTGTAGTGACAACCAGATCACAACAAGTAATTTTCAAACATGCCACTTCGCTTTGCTGAACACAGGAGGTCATTGAACCTCTTCCGACATTGGACCCAGTCTTATAGGGTGACCCCACGCTGCTGACCTCCTCTGCAATCTCTGTCCAGGCTTGCTTGGTCAGGCATGAGGACCTCTTCTTGCCAAATCTGGGGAAAAGGACCTCCCACCTTTCCTTTGCAGCTTCAAGGAGGAAGGAGTCACTGAACCTTGGGGCCACTCTTGCTTGGCCATCTGTCATGACCACAAGGATGCCCAGTGGGGCTGCTTGCTGCCTTTTAAATTTTTGTCACAGTAGAGAATTGTTGCTTTACTGAGCTTCAGTACAATGCAGGGAGAGAGTGAATGCAGGGCTGGTCGTCTTTCAACTAACGACGCTTATACATTCCCTGAGGGTCTGGATCCCATGTGCCTTACCCTGTCCTAGTGCTGCTATGCATTGATACCCAGTGAACACAGCATGGCTGGTGGAAGGCTGCTAACTTTTAGTGGGGGAGACTGCAGCTGGCCTTGGATGATGACAACAAGCAGTTCTGGCCTTTGAGGGCCCAGCTCACCACCACCTTCTCAAGGGCAATTAGGGATGGGCAATAAATGCTGGCTTGGCCAGCGACGCCCACATCCCATGAATGAATAAAAAAAAAGCTTTAGACAGCACCATCTCAGTATGAGCGGCAGCAATTTGGGCTGGCTGGCTGGCAGGCAACAGCAAGAGCATTGGCAAATGGCAGGGATGGGAGACAATGCTGTCATCTTCAGAGAGAATAGCAGGTTCATGCTCCATGGAACCACTGTCGCTCCCTTGGGGCAGCCCTCAGCAATCCTAGTAATCTGCAAGAGGACAGATTACTGGATTATTGTGAGAGCCTGCAGGCCCCTTTGTATAATAACCATAATCCCTGTGGAGACCACCAATAAACGAAAAGAATCAAATCCACCAATTGACCCCAATATAGGAAACGAAGCCAAGATTTCACTTTTATAAATTATACACTCAAAACAAAGCCAGCATGAAACAACAGACAGATCATGGTCAATATATAGATTACAAATTACACTTTTAACTATCAGATACAACAGAGATCATAAGAACTAGGAGCAGGAGTAGGCCGTCCGGCCCCTCGAGCCTGCTCCGCCATTCAATAAGATCATGGCTGATCTTTTCGTGGACTCAGATCCACTTACCCGAGCTCTCACCATATCCCTTAATTCCTTTATTGTTCAAAAAGATATCTACCTTAGCTTTAAAAACGTTTACTGAAGAAGCGTCAACTACTTCACTGGGCAAGGAATTCCATAGATTAACAACCCTCTGGGTGAAGAAGTTCCTTCTTAATTCAGTCCTAAATCTGCTCCCTCTAATCTTGAGGCTATGCCCTCTTGTTCCAGCTTCACCTGCCAGTGGAAACGTCCTCTCTACTTGTATCTTATCTATTCCCTTCATGATTTTATATGTTTCTATAAGATCCCCCTCATTCTTCTGAATTCCAATGAATATAATCCCAATCTACTCAGTCTCTCCTCATAAGCCAACCCCCTCAACTCCGGAATCAATCTAGTGAACCTCCTCTGCACTCTCTCCAGTGCCAGTATATCCTTTCTCAAGTAAGGAGACCAAAACTGCACACAGTACTCCAGGTGCGTCCTCACCAGAACCTTATACAGCTGCAACATAACCTCTCTGCTTTTAAACTCAATCCCTTTAGCAATGAAGGACAAAATTCCATTTGCCTTCCTAATTACTTGCTGTACCTGTAGACCAACCTTCTGCGATTCATGCACAAGGACACCCAGGTCCCTCTGCATAGCAGCATGCTGCAACTTTTTACCATTCAAGTAATAATCCTTTTTACTGTTACTCCTACCGAAATGAATGGCTTCATATTTATTAACATTGTATTCCATCTGCCAGACCTTTGCCCACTCACTCAATGTATCTATGTTCCTCTGCAAAGTTTCACAGTCATCTGCACACTTTGCTCTGCCACTCATCTTAGTGTCATCTGCAAACTTTGACACCCTACACGTGGTCCCCAACTCCAAATCATTTATATAAATTGTAAATAATTGCGGTGTCAACACCGATCCCTGAGGCACACCACTAGTGACTGATTGCCAACCAGAATAGCACTCATTTATCCCCACTCTCTGCTTCCTGTTAGTCAACCAACCCTCTATCCATGCTAATACTTTACCCCTAACGCCATGCATCCTTATCTTATGCAGCAGCCTCTTGTGCGGCACCTTGTGGAAGGCCTTTTGGAAATCTAGGTACACCACATCCACTGGGTCCCCATTGTCCACCTTGCTCGTAATGTCATCATAGAATTCCAAAAGATTTGTCAAGTATGACCTGCCCTTCATGAACCCATGCTGCGTCTGCCCAATGGGACAATTTCTATCGAGATGCCCTGCTATTTCTTCCTTGATAATAGACTCAAGCATCTTCCCCACTACAGAGGTTAAGCTAACCGGTCTATAATTCCCCATCTTTTGTCTACCTCCCTTTTTAAACAGTGGCGTCACATCTGCTGTTTTCCAATCAGCTGGGACTACCCCAGAGTCCAGCGAATTTTGGAAAATTACCGCCAGTGCACCTGCTATTTCTCCCACCATCTCTTAGTACCCTGGGATGCATTCCATCAGGGCCAGGAGACTTATCAATCCTTAGCTCCATTAGCTTGCCCAACACTACCTCTTCCGTAATAATGATTGTTTCCAGGTCCTCACCTACGTTCATCTCTGTCAATTACTGGCATGTTATTAATGTCCTCCACTGTGAAGACCGATACAAAATACCTGTTCAATGCCTTGACCATTTAATCATATCCCATAACTAAATTCCCTTTCTCATCCTCTAAAGGATGAACGTTTACTTTAGCCACTCTTTTTCATTTTATATATTTATAGAAACTTTTGCTATCTGTCTTTATATTCAGTGCTAGTTTTTTCTCATGTTCTATCTTACTTTTCTTTATAGCTCTTTTTGTGGCTTTCTGTTGACCTTTAAAGTTTTCCCAATCTTCTAGTTTCATGCTGCTTTTGGCCACTTTGTATGCCTTCTCTTTCAATTTGATAGCCTCCCTTAATTCCTTAGACACCCATGGCAGATTACCCCTTTTCTTCAAGTCCTTCCTTTTCACTGGAATATACTTTTGCTGAGCACTTTGAAAAATTGCTTTGAAAGTCCTCCACTGCTCGTCAACTGTCCCACCATAAAATCTTTGTTTCCAGTCCACTTTAGCCAAGTCCTCCCTCATTCTATTGTAGTCCCCCTTGTTCAAACGCAGGACCCTGGTATTGGATTTTATCTTCACATTCTCCATCTGTATTCTAAATTCAACCATACTGTGATCACTCCTTCCAAGAGGATCCCTAACTATGAGGTCATTAATTATTCCTGTCTCATTACACAGGACTAGATCTAGGATAGCTTGTTCCCTCGTCAGTTCCATTACATACTGTTCAAGAAAACTATCACGGATACACTCAACGAACTCCTCCTCAAGGCTACCCTGACTGAGCTGGTTCGACCAATCTACATGTAGATTAAAATCCCCCATGATAATTGCCGTACCATTTTTACAGGCATTAGTTATTTCTTTGTTTATTGCCCGCCCCAATGTGATGTTATTATTTGGTGGCCTATAGACTACGCCTATCAATGACTTTTTCTTCTTAGAGTTTCTAATTTCCACCCAAATGGATTCAACCTCATTCTCCATAGAACCTATATCATCTCTCAGCACCGCCCTGATGTCGTCCTTGAATATCAGAGCTGCACCACCTCCCTTACCTTCCTGTCTGTCCTTCCGAATAGTCTGGTACCCCTGGATATTTAACTCCCAGTCGTGACCAACCTGTAACCATGTCTCCGTAATGGCTACCAAATCATATTTATTCGCGATGATTTGTGCCGTTAACTCATCAACCTTGTTACGAATGCTACGAGTATTCAGGTAAAGTGCCTTTATGCTAGCTTTCTTACCCTCATGATTTCCAACATCTCTAATAATAACTCCTGAGTTATCCTTCCTTTCTGCTTCTTTCATAGTCTGCCTTGAACTTAAACCCTCCTGCACACATGTTAACCTGCTGCTTACCTTTTTATTTACCATCATACTCCCTGTCGTTTTCCCTTTCCCTTCCCCCCCGAGTCACTAGTTTAAAGTCCTAGAGACCACCCTATTTATCCGTTTCGCTAGAACACTGGTTCCAGATTGGTTCGGGTGGAGACCGTCCCATCGGTACAGATCCCCCCGGTTCCAAAACTGATGCCAATGCCCCATAAAATGGAACCCCTCTTTCCCACACCACTCCCTTAGCCACGTGTTTACTTCCCTAATATTCTTATCCCTAAGCCAATTTGCACGTGGCTTGGGCAGTAATCCGGAGATTATGACCCTCGAGGACCTGTTCCTTAATTTCGTTCCTAGTGCTTTATAATCCCCAAACAGGTCCTCCATCCTAGCCTTGCCTATGTTGTTAGTCCCAACGTGGACCACAACAACTGGATCCTTCCCCTCCCGCTCCAATATCCTTTCAAGCCGGTCAGAGACGTCCTGCACCCTGGCACCGGGGAGGCAACACACCATGCGGGACTCCCGATCCGGCTTGCAAAGGATACTATCTATCCCCCTAATTATAGAATCCCCTATAACTACCACTTTTCTTTTTTCTCCCCCCTCTTGAATGGCCTTCTGCACCATGGTGCCATGGTCAGTTGGCTCATCCTCCCCGCAGCCCTTTTCCTCATCCACACAGGGAGCAAGTATCTCGTACCTGTTGGATAAGGTCAAAGGCTGAGGCTCCTCCACTCCTGAACTCAGGATCCCCCTACCTGCCTCACTTGCAATCACACCCTGTTGTGCCTGATCATTAACTGAATTTGAATTACTTAATCTACCAGGTGTGACTGCCTCCTGAAACAAAACGTCAGGTAACTCTCCCCCTCCCGGATGTGCCGCAGTGTTTGAAGCTCAGATTCCAGATCATTAACTCTGAGCAGGAGTTCTTCCAGCAACCAACACTTGCTGCAGATGTGGTCCCTGCCGTTCACAATGGGGACAGCCAGCTCCCACATCATACAGCTACAGCACATCACCTGCCCAGCCATCTCTACTTAATTACTTTATTACTTTATATAAATTTATGAGTTAAATGCATCTCAGTTTCATTGGGCAGTCCACCCAGCATACACAGTAACAATTACAGTCACACAGTTCTTCACAACTCTGAAGTTCATCAGATTTTCAGCTCCTTTCTTTAAGTATTTAGCTGCTGTTCTTCTTACGACAACAGTTCCCTCTCAGTCTGAGCTCCACTGGCATGGTCTTCACCACATGGTGCACTTCTCCAGAACCTCCTCAGCTCTGCTCACGATATCATGATGGTGTGGATTTATCGGTCTTCCCTTTATCAGAGTCCTGAAGTGACAACCTCAGAGTCTTGGAGTTATACAGCACAGAAACAGGCCCTTCGGCCCATCGTGTCTGTGCCAGCCATCAAGCACCTAACTATTCTAATCTC
Organism: Heterodontus francisci; assembly: GCF_036365525.1. NCBI lineage: Eukaryota > Metazoa > Chordata > Chondrichthyes > Heterodontiformes > Heterodontidae > Heterodontus > Heterodontus francisci. The sequence continues at coordinate 52,241,921 of NC_090402.1, forward strand.
ATTTTCCAGAACTTGGCCCGTAGCCTTGTATGCTATGGCGTTTCAAGTGCTCATCTAAATACTTAAATGTTGTGAGGGTTCCTGCCTCTACCACCTCTTCAGCCAGTGCGTTCCAGATTCCAACCACCCTCTGGGTGAAATTTTTTTCCTCAAATCCCCTCTAAACCTCCTTCACCTTACCTTAAATCTATGCCCCCTGGTTATTGACCTCTCCGCTAAGGGAAAAAGTTTCTTCCTATCTAACCTATCAATGCCCCTCAATTTTGTATACCTCAATCATATCTCCCCTCAGCCTTCTCTGCTCTAAAGCCTTTTCAGTCTCTCTCCATAGGTGAAATGCTCCAGCTCAGGCAACATCCTGGTGAATCTCCTCTGCATCCTCTCCAGTGCAATCACATCTTTCCTGTAGTGTGGTGCCCAGAACTGTACACAGTACTCCAGCTGTGGCCTAACTAGCATTTTATACAGCTCCATCCTAACCTCCCTGCTCTTATATTCTATGCCTCAGCTAATAAAGGCAAGTATCCTCTATGCTTTCCTAACCACCTTATCTACCTGTGCTGCTGCCTTCAGTGATCTATGGACAAGTACACCAAGGTCCCTCTGACCCTCTGTATTTCCTAGAGTCCCAGCATCTATTGTATATGCCCTTGCCTTGCTAGTCCTCCCAAAATGCATCACCTCACACTTCTCAGGATTAAATTCCATTTGGCATAGCTCCGCCCATCTTACCAGCCCATCTGCATTGTCCTGTAATCTAAGGCTTTCCTCCTCACTATTTACGACACCACCAATTTGTGTCATCTGCGAACTTACTGATCATACCTCCTACATTCACATCTAAATCATTAATGTACACTACAAACAGCAAGGGTCCCAGTACCAATCCCTGCGGTACACTTGCAAAATTAACCCTTGACCATTACCCTCTGCCTCCTGCCACTAAGCCAATTTGCCAAATTGCCCTGGATCCCATGGGCTCTTACCTTCTTATCCAATCTCCCATGCAGGACCTTATCAAAAGCCTACTGAAGTCAATGTAGACTACATCAACTGCTTTACCCTCATCTACACATTTCGTCACCACCTCAAAAAATTCAATCAAGTTAGTCAGACATGATCTCCCCCAGACAAAGCCATGCTGACTATCCCTGATTAATCCCTGCCTCTCCAAGTGGAGATTAATCCTGTCCCTCAGCATTTTTTCCAATATTTTCCCTACCACTAATGTTAGACTTACCGGCCTGTAATTACCTGGTTTATCCCTGATACCCTTCTTAAATAATGGTACCACATTCGCTGTCCTCCAATCCTCTGGTACCTCTCCTGTGGCCAGAGAGGATTTGAAAATTTGTGTCAGAGCCTCTGCTATCTCCTCCCTTGCCTCACATAACAGCCTGGGATACATCTCATCTGGGCCTGGGGATTTATCCACTTTTAAGTCCGCTAAAACAGCTAATACTTCCTGCCTTTCAATGCTAATATGTTCAAGTATATCACAATTCCCCTCCCTGATCTCTACGCCTACATCGTCCTTCTCCATAGTGAACACAGATGAAAAGTAATCATTTAAAACCTCACCTATGTCTTCCGGCTCCACACACAGATTGCCACTTTGCTCCCTAATGGGCCCAACTTTATCCCTGGTTATCTTCTTGCCCTTAATATACTTAGAAAACGCCTTAGGATTTTCCTTTATCTTGCTCGCCAGTGTTTTTTCATGTCCCCTCTTCGCTCTCCTAATTACTTTTTTTAAGTACCCCCCTACACTTTCTGTACTCCTCTAGTGCCTCCACTGTTTTCAGCATTCTGAATCTGCCATAAGCCTCCTTTTTTTTTTTACTGATCCAATACTCTATATCCCTTGACATCCAGGGTTCCCTGGACTTGTTAGTCCTACCCTTCACCATAATGGGTACATGTTGGCTATGAACTGTCACTATTTCCTCTTTGAATGACTCCCACTGATCTGATGTCAACTTTTCTACAAGTAGCTGCTCCCCGTCCACTTTGGCCAGATCCTGTTTTATCTTAAAATCTGCCTTCCCCCAGTTCAGTACCTTTATTTTCGGTCCATCTTTGTCCTTTTCCATAACTACCTTAAATCTTAGAGTTATGGTCACTATCCCCGAAATGCTCCCCCACCGATACGTCTACCGCTTGTCCGGCATCATTCCCCAGGATTAGGTCCAGTACTGTGGATCAGATCAGGGAAAACCCTAAGGCTTTCTATAGGTATATCAGGAATAAAAGAATGACTAGAGTTAGATTAGGGCCAATCAAGGATAGTAGTGGGAAGTTGTGTGTGGAATCAGAGGAGATAGGGGAAGTGTTAAATGAATATTTTGCGTCCGTATTTACTGTAGAGAAAGAAAATGTTGTTGAGAATACTGAGATTCAGGCTACGAGGCTAGATGGGATTGAGGTTCACAAGGAGGAGGTGTTAGCAATTTTGGAAAGTGTGAAAATAGATAAGTCCCCTGGGCCAGATGGGATTTATCCTAGGATTCTCTGGAAAGCTAGGGAGGAGATTGCAGAGCCTTTGTCCTTGATCTTTATGTCGTCATTGTCGACAGGAATAGTGCCGGAAGACTGGAGGATTGCAAATGTTGTCCCCTTGTTCAAGAAGGGGAGTAGAGACAGCCCTGGTAATTATAGACCTGTGAGCCTTACTTCGGTTGTGGGTAAAATGTTGGAAAAGGTTATAAGAGACAGGATTTATAATCATCTTGAAAAGAATAAGTCCATTAGAGATAGTCAGCACGGTTTTGTGACGGGTAGGTCGTGCCTCACAAACCTTATTGAGTTTTTCGAGAAGGTGACCAAACAGGTGGATGAGGGTAAAGCAGTGGATGTGGTGTATATGGATTTCAGTAAGGCGTTTGATAAGGTTCCCCACGGTAGGCTATTGCAGAAAATACGCAAGTATGGGGTTGAAGGTGATTTAGAGCTTTGGATCAGAAATTGGCTAGCTGAAAGAAGACAGAGGGTGGTGGTTGATGGAAAATGTTCATCCTGGGGTTTAGTTACTAGTGGTGTACCGCAAGGATCTGTTTTGGGGCCACTGCTGTTTGTCATTTTTATAAATGACCTGGAAGAGGGTGTAGAAGGGTGGGTTAGTAAATTTGCAGATGACACTAAGGTCGGTGGAGTTGTGGATAGTGCCGAAGGATGTTGTCGGGTACAGAGAGACATAGATAGGCTGCAGAGCTGGGCTGAGAGATGGCAAATGGAGTTTAATGCGGAAAAGTGTGAGGTGATTCACTTTGGAAGGAGTAACAGGAATGCAGAGTACTGGGCTAATGGGAGGATTCTTGGTACTGTAGATGAACAGAGAGATCTTGGTGTCCAGGTGCATAAATCCCTGAAGGTTGCTAACCAGGTTAATAGGGCTGTTAAGAAGGCATATGGTGTGTTAGCTTTTATTAGTAGGGGGGTCGAGTTTCGGAGCCACGAGGTCATGCTGCAGCTGTACAAAACTCTGGTGAGACCGCACCTGGAGTATTGCGTGCAGTTCTGGTCACCGCATTATAGGAAGGATGTGGAAGCTATGGAAAGGGTGCAGAGGAGATTTACTAGGATGTTGCCTGGTATGGAGGGAAGGTCTTACGAGGAAAGGCTGAGGGACTTGAGGTTGTTTTCGTTGGAGAGAAGGAGGAGGAGAGGTGACTTAATAGAGACATATAAGATAATCAGAGGGTTAGATAGGGTGGATAGTGAGCGTCTTTTTCCTCGGATGGTGATGGCAAACACGAGGGGACATAGCTTCAAGTTGAGGGGTGATAGATATAGGACAGATGTGAGAGGTAGTTTCTTTACTCAGAGAGTAGTAAGGGCGTGGAACGCCCTGCCTGCAGCAGTAGTAGATTCGCCAACTTTAAGGGCATTTAAGTGGACATTGGATAGACACATGGATGAAAATGGAATAGTGTAGGTCAGATGGTTTCACAGGTCGGCGCAACATCGAGGGCCGAAGGGCCTGTACTGCGCTGTAATGTTCTAATTCTAATTCTAATTCTCTTGTAGGACTTTCTACGTACTGGTTCAAAAAGCTCTCCTGTATGCATTTTAAGAATTACACCTACTTTAAGCCTTTTGCACTGAGACTTTTCCAGTTGATATTGGGGAAGTTGAAATCCCCTACTGTTATTACCCTATTATTTTTACACCTCTGAGATTTGCCTACATATCTGCTCCTCTATCTCTCCCTGACTGGCAGCCTGTAGTACATTCCCAGCCAAGTGATTGCCCCCTTTTTGTTTTTAAGTTCTATCCATTTGGCCTCATTTGAGGAACCTTCTAAGATATCATCCCTCCTTACTGCAGTAATTGACTCCTTGATCAACAGTGCAATGCCACCTCCTCTTTTACCCCCTCCCCTGTCATGCTTGAAGGTTCTATACCCTGGAATATTGAGCTGCCAATCCTGCCCCTCCCTCAGCCATTTCTCTGTGATAGCAATAATATCATAATCCCATGTGCTAATCAATGCTGTCAATTTGTCTGCCTTACTAGTAAGACTCCTTGCATTAAAATAGATGCAATCCAGCATTGCCTTTTTCACTTGTGCCTTAATAGGTCTATATTTGATCTGCCTTCCAAACGGACTCATTTTCTCTTCTATATTTGACTGTGCATCACCCCCTACTGTAGCTCTACTCTGTATCCCAACCCCTGCCAAATTAGTTTAACACCCCCTCCCCCCACCCCAAAACAGCACTAGCAAACCTCCCAGCAAGGATGTTGGTCCCGTTCCAGTTCAGGTGCAATCCGTCCAACTTGTACAGGTCCCACCTTTGCCAGAAACAGACCTAAAACTAAAGCCTTCCCTCTTGCACCACCTCCTCAGCCACGCATTCATCTGCTCTATCCTCCTATTCCTAGCACGTGGCAGTCGGAGTAATCCAGAGATTACGACCTTTGAGGTCCTGCATTTTAATCTGCTACGTAGCTCCCTAAATTCTTGTTGCAGGATCTCATCCCTCTTTCTGCCTATGTCGTTGGTACCAATGTGTACCACGACCTCTGACTGTTCACCCTCTCCCTTCAGAATGTCCTGCAGCCACTCCAAGACATCCTTGATCCCAGCACCAGGTAGGCAACATACCATCCTGGAGTCTCGTTTGTGGCCACAGAAACATGTCTGTCTGTTTACAATTGAATCTCCTAACAGTATGGCTCTCCCACTCTTTTTCACCCCTTCCTGAGCAGCAGAGCCATCCGTGGTGCCACGAACTTGGCTGTTGCTGCTTTCTCCGGGAGGCCATCTCCCCAACAGTATCCAAAGCGGTATATCTGTTTGAGAGAGGGATGGTCACAGGGACCCCTGCACTACCTGCCTGCGCCTACTACTCCTCCTGGTGGTCACCCATCCCTTTTCTGCCTCTGCAGCCATTACCTGCGGTGTGACCACCTCGCTAAATGTGCTATCCACGACGTCCTCAGCATCGTGGATGCTCCACAGTGAGTCCATCTGCAACTCCAGCTGCGCAATGCGGTCAGCTAGTAACTGCAGCTGGACACTTGCTGCACACGTAGTCGCCAGGGACACTTCCAGTGTCTCTGATTTCCCACATAGCGCAGGAGGAGCATGCCATGGGGCTGAGCTCTCCTGCCATGACTTAGCCTTAGATTAAGCTCCTTAGTTACTCCCTTTAATTTAGAGTACTAATTACGATAGGGACCTTATTCTACTCCAAACACTACCTACTACAATCTAAATTCCCTACCTTTACTTTTACTTCGGCTAGTGATAGTAAAAAAGGGTAGAAATACTCACCTATTCCTACATACCAATCAGCTGTCTCGCCTTGCAACGTATCACTTTCTGAACTGTGACGTCAATCCTGAAACTCCCTCGCTGTCCCTGTGAGAGTCTATGAGAGTATGCCTCTTTTAAACTGCTGGAACTCCCACTCGCCGGTGCCCGTCTCCTCGCAGGTCCGCTCGGTCTCGCCTGTGCACTGTATGGCCGGGTCTGGTTAGTCGGCTACTTTAAGTAACAGAAACAGCTCCCATATTCACTCTTCACTTTCTTCTGCTTGCTGGTGATCCACTTCTGCCTGGTCTGCCTGATCTGGGAAGGAATCTGTCTCCTTAACTAGTGTCAGTTTACCTGGAAATCTGAAGTTGTTTTTCCAGGTTCTGTTGCAGTTTTTGTTTCTGTTTCAGTTCTAATTTCTGATTCAATTCTAGTTTCCCCTCTCAGTTAGGGTCTAAAAAACAAACCTTGCAACCACAGATTCCATCACACTTTGCCGCCCCTGCCACCTTCCCCCGCCCCCCCCCCCCCAAATCTTGGAGAAAAGAAAGCTTTTCTGTAGTAATGTTTCCTTTACAATGGTTTAGAAATGCATTCAGTTCTTAACAAACATTTTTTAAAATGAGTTATTGCATACTGTACAGGTTAACATTTTCATATTCCACAATTATACATATAGTATTTACAAAATCATATGGGCATAACCATAACAAAATCCAAGTAAATGTGACAATTTGGATTCAAACAACATACAATTATGACTCAGGGCTTTCCTTCTCTCATATCCCTCTTTAAATTCTAGATAGAGCATCAGTAATTATGTTGCGTTTCCCGGCAGCATGCACAAATTTCAGGGTAAATCGCCGTAACATCAAACTCCAACGAAACAGCCAGAGGTTCTTTGTTCTGAACTTTTCCAGAAACACAATTGGATTGTGATCTGCATTAGCCAATATTTCTCTCAGACTGTTGGTTACATGTACATCAAAGTGTTGTAAAGCCAGTACAAGACTTAATTCTTCTTTCTTGATGGTTGAGTACTTTCTTTTGATGCTTATTAAACTTCCTAGAAAAGTAGCTAATGGGCCACTCCAAACCAGCATCATCATCTTGGAGCAGTACCGCTCCTAACCTTACACCACTGGCGTCGATGACCACTTTGAATGGTTTATTAAAATCTGGGGCTGCAGAACTGATTCTTTCATTAAAATACCTTTAGCTTCTGAAATGCTGTTTGGTATGACTCTGACTATTCAAACTTCACATTCTTTTTTAAAAGATTAGTTGATGGGCTGATTACTGTGCTGAAATTAGGGACAAATTTCCTCTCGAACCCACACATACTCAGAAACCATAACACTTCTTTGTCTTGGGTACAGGAAAATCTGTTATCACCTGAACCTTGGCCTCTCATGGTAATACTTGACCTTGACCCACGAAATGTCCTAAACAAGTGACTGGCCTTTGAAAATTCTTTGCAGGTTTATGACAAGGTTAGCTTTGGCCAACCTGTCAAATAGAGCTCTCTAATGTCTGACATGATCACTCCAAGTTTCGCTGTGCACCAAAAGGTTATCGATGTCCACAACACAATTACTCAACTCGGCAATCATTTGATTGGTTAATCTTTGAAATGTGGTTGGCGTATTTTTCATACCAAATGGCATGATTTTACACTGGAACAGACCATCTGATGTCACAAAGGCAAATATTCTTTAGCATGGTCAACCAAGGGGACTTGCCAATTTCCTTTAAGCAAATCGATCTTGCTAACAAAGGTCAATTCCCCACCCAATCAATATAATCCTCAAGCATTGGGATCGGCTAAGAGTCCACCTTAGTTACCACATTAACCTTTCGGTAATTCATACAGAACTTTTGAGAACTGTCTGGTTTTGGTACTAAAACAAAAGAAGAACTCCAACTACTGTCACTACGCTCAATTATATCATTACTTAACATGTACTGAACCTCCTCTCTGACTTTGGCTAATTTACTGGGATTGACTCTGTGGGGGTTCTGTTTAATTGGTTTACCCTCCCCGACATCAACCTCATGAATTGCCAGAGAAGTGCCACCTTGCTTATCTACACATTCTCTTTGGCCTCCTTGTCTCGAGAGACAATGGGTAAGCGCCTGGAGGTGGTCAATGGTTTGTGCAGCAGCACCTGGAGTGGCTATAAAGGCCACTTCTAGAGTGACAGACTCTTCCACAGGTGCTGCAGATAAAATTGGTTGTCGGGGCTGGTACACAGTTGGTTATCTACACATAGCGACTTATAATCCCTCAATAAGTCAGTTATGTCTTTCTTCTGGTGCTCAGGTAGGTGAGGTTGCACCTCATTCAGACCCTCTAACACCTCTGTACTCACCAGCTTCACCGCAGGTGGTTCCTCTGGTTTATCATGCGCATCAGTACCACCATCTACATTCTCCACCACCTGTGTTACACCTACAGGCTGATTATGCTCACCTCTTCAGCATATCACATGGCACACCCTTTGACTTTTCCGTCTGTCTGGGGCACTAAGCAAATAGTTCACTTCTGAGTTTTCTTTTGATGAAGTAAGGTCCACTAAAACTAGCTTTCCATGGCTCACCAGGCAAAGGCAGCAGAACTAAGACCTTATCTCTGGGTTGAAAACTACGTCCCTTAGCTGTTCTGCCCACTTGGGCTTTAACCACCTGCCTTGAGATATTCTCTCGGCCATCTCACGAGCTCTCACGAAACTCTGACACTCTAAGAGGGCAGTTTCCTCCTCCTGTGCCAAAAGTCTCTCCTTAATGAGTTTAAGAGAACCCCTAGCCTTATACCCATAGACCAACTCGAAGGGACTGAAACCATTGGACTAATTTGTTGTATCCCTGATTGCAAATAACAGAAATGAGATCCCTTTATCCCAATCATGGGGATACTCAAAACAGCAGGCCTTATTCATGCTCTTTAAGGTTTGGTGATATTTTTCCAAAGCACCTTGTGACAGCAGGTGATAAGCAGATGACTTGAGCTGCTTCCCTCCCAAAGTACACATAACCTCCTGAAATATATCTGTCATGAAATTTGACCGCTGGTACAACTGAATTTCTTTTGGCAGTCCATACTGAGTGAAAAACTGGAATTACCACTCAATCACAACTTTCACGATGATCTTTTTCAAGGGTATTGCCTCTGGAAATTGAGTGAACAAATTCGTGATGGTTAGGAGATGACCTGATTTAGTTGTAGGCAAGGGTCCAACACAATCCACAAGAACCCTTCTAAATAGTTCATCAAATGCAGGTCTTGGTATTAATTGGGCTAGCTTAATTGAAGACTGTGGCTCCCAATCATCTGACATGTGTGACACATCTTACAGTAGTCAGCCACCTCCCTATGCAGCTTTGGCTTAGGGTAATGCATCATTATCCTAGCTTATGTCTTCTGAATACCTAAATTACCTGCAACTGGTATCTCATGGGCATTTCTCAAAATTTCACTACGATAGCAAGGAGGGACAACAATTTAACAACTCATCAACAGGCCTCTGGGAAGATCTCCACTTACTCATCAGAATATAATTCGTCACATAATAACGCTTAGGGACCTTTTCATGCCATCTGAAGCAATCTTCTTAATTCAGGGTTTGCCTGTTGTGCCTCAAACCAAGAGGATCTGCTAAAATAAAAAATCACCATTGTTAGCCTTGGAGCCTTTATCACCAACATCCCCATCTAAATCCTTGAAAAATGTCTTAGCCAAACAAACCCAAACTGTCCTCCACAACAACTGAATTCATCTCATCTTGTTTAACCTTATGAGCCTGAAATCTAGTCACAATACAATCTGGGAATATTCCAGGAAATTCTTCCTGGAAAACCTCAGTTTCAGCAACCTCAACGGGCTTTTCTGAAACTACTGGAAATGCCACCACCTCATCCCTAGCCAAATTATTTCCTAGCAGAAAATCTACCCCCTCAATGGGCAAGCTAGGAATGACCCCAGCAGTAACAAGACCATTGGCTAAGTCATATTTTAAATTAATGCTACATAAGGTTATGGATAAATGGCTTCCACCAATCGCTTGGATTATTACCTTCGCATCCTGCGAACTGCCGGGGAGGAATTTCATGTCACCTGCCAATATCAGTGACTGTGCCACCCCTGTATCTCCAAGGATGACAATCGACTTGCCTGCTTCACCAGAGGACTGTGGGGATACCCCATCCTCCAACAAAAAAACTTCTGTGGTTCTCTGCAATCTGATTCACTATCAGTAAATGTGGGAGAAACTACCTGCTTGACGTGAACATTACCCGCTAGGACGGTATCTCCTGGGGAAATATCCTTTGACTGTACACATGCAACGGGCTTGTTTTTCCACTTCCAACAGTAAGCCTTCACATGTCCTTATGACAGAAATAGCATGTCAGACCCATCGAACCAAATGTTTCCTCCTGGTTTTCTCTTTTACTCATTTGAGGTGTGTGTCTCTGCCTTACTTTTGCTAGCTTTCTTAATAGAACCAGACCTCTTTCCATTATCATCCTTCCTATTTCTCCAACCTCTCAAAGTTTCCAAACTGGGGCTTGTAACTGCTCCTTATGTGGGTCAGTTCGTAATCATCTGCCATTGCTGCAGCATTCCTTATTTTATCAACCTTTTATTCTTCCAGGTGGGGCCTTATTCCTGAAGGGACACTATTTTTTATTTCATCCATCAGAATTACTTCCCTAAGGTTTGCAAATCTTTGCACCATCTTCATCAAGCTATACCACCTATCAAACACCATTGCCTTCTCTCCAGCTAATTCCATACATGTCTGGCCTGGTTTATTTTTTAAATTCCTAAATGTTGGTCTGTAGGCCTCTGGTACCAACTCATAAGATTGAGAACAGCAGTCTTTACTGTGTCATAGTCCTGTGAGTGTTCATCTGAAAGAGATGAGTACACCTCCAAAGCTTTCCCTATGAAAACACTCTGTAGGAGTATTATCCAAGATAATTTAGGCCACTCCAGATTCATGTAAATTTTCTCAAATGACACAAAGTACTCTGCTACACGTTCTTCACTAAATTTAGGTACCAAGCGTATATTCGTTGCGAAATCAAAACTACAAAGAGTTTCATCTGGGGCATCCTCAATTTTCTCCCGCCAATGCACAGCCACTGGCTTTGAGCCTTTCCATTTTCACTTTGTGGCCTATGCCAATTTTTGCATTACTTGTAGTTTTTATTTTGATTTCTCTTCCCTATTCAGTTTTATCCTCTCTAGTTCAAATTCAAGTTTCCTCGCTTCAAATTGTCTTTGTCTTTCTCTTCTTTTTCCAATCTTATCTTCTTTAACTCAATTTTGGCTAGTTCTATTTTCCTGTGAGGAGAACTCCATTTCTTCATCAGTACCTCATTCTTTAAACAGTAGCAATCAGGGACTCCCTCTGCTTCCCTTTCAGATTGGGCACCCTGTGCTAATTCTCGCAATACTGGGTCGGCTCACTGAGCCTCAGCTAGGGAAAATCCATTTAATTAATTCCCTGGGTCTCCTAACTTTTCAAAGAAAGTCTCAGCCAGGCAGACCTCATGGTCATCTGCCTGCAGTGCCAATACAGTCTCCTCTTGGGGAGCTGGCTTGATCAGGGCCTGACCCACTACACATTCAGGGACTCTGCAGGGGACCATTCCCTGCCACCACCCCGACTCTCTGACCTCCTGCGGTCTTTCTTTCACTACTGAGGGGGATGGGGGGGGTGGTGGGCTACCACCTTCATCCCTGCCAGATCATTACCTCGAAGCAGGTCAACCCTGTCCACAGGCAAACTAGGGACAATCCTTACAGGCAGCGGTCCCGAAACTAGGTCGCACTCCAGGTGCACCCGGTGTATAGGTACAGGCATACACTGCCCTCCAATACCATTCACCACCATTTTAGTGTTCACTGCACTCTCTGGGGGAAAGGTCAGCCCTTTTCCCAGTAAAAGGGATCTCGTGGCACCTGTGTCCCTGAGAATCACTATGTGCTTGCTGGAGGGATATGGAGTTACTTTCCCTATAAATAAAAAACCTTGATAACCTTTAGGAACCGTATTAACTTTTCCTGCACTGGCCGTAGTAAGCTTCCTGGATTGCATTCTTACTGTAGTTAAAGCCACGGCTTGTTGTGTGTTTTCCATCAGGGTCCCATCTGCACTGAGCGGTTGTGCCCTCATTATCCCTATCGGTTTCCCCTTTAGTTTCCAGCATTCAGCTTTTAAATGCCCTGCTTTATTACAATGGAAGCAGACAGGTCTCCGGGTCTCACTCTTGCTCACAGCACCTTCTTTTTTGGCTGGAGGACCTCCTGTGTCTCCTGCTTTCCTTTCTCTTCCAGGACTGCCTGGCTTCTATCACCTTCCCACCTTTTCAGATTTGTGGGGCTGATCAGGAAAGGTTCTCCCCTGGGAAACTGACTTATAAATTAAAGCAAACCCATCAGCCAGAACGGATGGTTGCCGGGCTCCCTGAACCCGCCGCTGCTCTACATGGGTTTTTATTTAGAATGGGAAAGAATTTTTAAATTACTCTAACAGGATTACTTCTTTGAGAGTCTCCTATCTGAGCTGTATTTTTAAAGCCCTCAGTCACTGGTCAAAAGCCAGCTGCTTGCTTCTTTCAAATTCCAATTAAGTTTGATTGGCTTGCTTTTTGAGGGTTCTAAAATTTTGGCAGTAGGCTTTGGCTGCTAATTCATAAGCCCCAAGGATAGCACGTTAGGTCAGTTCATAATTTGATGAACTCTCATCTGGCAACAAGGAATCAACCTCTTGGGCTTTTCCTGTTAGTTTACTTTGCAGTAAAAGAGACCAGGTCTCAGCTGGCCATTTTAACTGCCTTGCCAGTTTCTCGAAAGATACAAAAAACGCTTCCATATCTTCCTCATTAAATTTTGGATTTAATTGAGTGAGTTTTAGCAATCTTGTACCCAGCCCCGAATACTGATCCTCCATATTGGCAATGCTTTTAACTCAAGCCGCCGTAACTCCTTCTTTGCATGCCTTCCAGAATATTCTTTCTCTCTTTCTCTTTCTCTCATTCCTTCTCCGTTTGGAAGGCTCTTTATTTCTCCTTCTCCTGCCTCTCTCTTTTTCCCTTTCCTGAAATTCAAGTTTCCTTTGTTCCAATTGTATCTTTGCTAACAATACCCTGTCGGATTCTGTTCCTAACGCTGCTTCTTCAGATTCAAGGGAAAAATGGTTGGCCACCAGCCTTAGGATTTCGGACTTCCTAGCCTTGCCACATACACTGATCCCACACTGCTCAGCCATTTTCCTCAACTCCTCCATAGACAGTGCTTTTAACTTATCCCAAGTTACTTCACCCTTGGAGAACTATTCGATTCATTTGCGGACAGTGGCAAGCACTGCAGCCTCACTACTGCCTGTGCGAAGTTTTCAAGTTCTCCCTGTGACCACGTGGGTTTCCTCCAGGTGCTCCAGTTTCCTCCCACATGCCAAAGACTTGTGGGTTGATGGGGCAATTTTTACAATGGCCAATTTACCCTAGTGTAGGTAGGTGGTAGGAGGATTGAGGGAAGGTGGGGACGAGAGAGGGAAAATAGGATTAATATAGAATTAGTATAAATGGGTGGTTGATGGTCAGCGCGGACTAATTGGGCCGAAGGGCCTGTTTCGATGCTGTATCTCTGTGTTAGTATTCATCACACACAACCACAAGAAAAGCTGTAATAATTTGCTCTTTGTGATTGGGAACAATTTGCCTTTGCACTTCCGATTTCACTTGTTCGTCTATGGGTAAAATTCCAGACGCTAGCACCCAATTTCTGTTATGACCAGGTGAGAAATGCGTCTAGGAGTCTGTTACTATCTTCACCTGGTCTTATTATAACAGGGTTTAATTTAAAACACAGTTTTGACCTCCCCCTTTGTGAATCCTTGTTCACAACTTTCAAATTATAAGGCAAATAAATGAGCACAAATAGGCTTTCTTTGGTTTAAAGAAAGAAATTTATTGAACTTTAAAGTTTAGTTTAGTTTAGAGATACAGCACGGAAACAGGCCCTTCGGCCCACCGAGTCTGTGCCGACCATCAACCACCCATTTATACTAATCCTACACTAATCCCATATTCCTACCACATCCCCACCTGTCCCTATATTTCCCTACCACCAACCTATACTAGGGGCAATTTATAATGGCCAATTTACCTACCAACCTGCAAGTCTTTTGGCTTGTGGGAGGAAACCGGAGCACCCAGAGGAAACCCACGCAAACACAGGGAGAACTTGCAAACTCCACACAGTCAGTACCCAGAATTGAACCCGGGTCGCTGGAGCTGTGAGGCTGCAGTGCTAAGCACTGCGCCACTGTGCCGCCCCTAACCCTAGTTAAGTTAAACGCTAATCCGATTAATGCCTATAGATACAAGACAGGCCCACGTGATATATACATGCAAATAGGGTCAGGAAATAGAAAAAAAAGATAAGTAGAACAATTTGAGGCAATATCTTGTTGCTTTTTCAAGCTTGCTGTAGTCCTTGACTGAAGATATGGTCTTGCGTTTCATTAGGGCCCAGTGTTCCTTTTAAACCTTGTTCACATAGGAGACTTTTTCTCTTTGAGATTACATGTCTTCAGTGGTTTCCAAAGCTGGTGAGAGCAAGATGAGGGCAGACAGGAGAGATCGTCAGTCCATGAGTACACGGCTTTGAGTTTGAATCCTTTGTTGGAAGTTCAACTCTTAACAGCCAGCTAGTCATGTGACTAAAACTGGTCTGGCCACTTCTGTGTATTGGGGAAGCAACGACAGGGTCCCTTTTGTTCCAACACTGCTAGTACTATATAAATGTCCTTCCAGTCAGGGTCTGGCAATGTTAAGTTTTAATGTTCATGTGGTGAAATCATGTGTGCCTGACAGTCATCATCTTCAGTAGATTGAGGGTTCTCCTCCCCTGATGGCGTCATGCAATGTGAGGTTGTGTAGTATGTGGCAAGCCAAGATTATCCAGCTGTCATTAGTCAGGTCAGTAGCGAATAGTCTTGGTCTCCAAGGGGTCAACTTTGCACTAGTCAAACAAATGAATGGAGGACTGGAGTAAAACAATGGCATCATCATGGTAGTTGTTAGTCAACATTGTCTTCCATGATTCTGTGCAGATGGCCATGGACTAGCTCCAGATTAATGGAATGGAAGCTCTGTGATTCATGTAGGTTGCACTAATGTGGGCAGGAGCATGCAGGGCAGTGCTTCCTTCCTTTTGCTCCTTTCCTTCTTCAAATTTGTTAAGTCATATTCTAATAAAGGTACCCGATAGCGCAATGGACCAGAAAAGGAAAGTTGCATCAAAATCCCTTCTACATAGTCCCCCTTTTCACACAAGGCCCTGTGTTATCAAAAGATAACAACCAAAAATAATTGAATTAAAGAAATACAGTTCTGAAAATTAACTGCTGTTCCATTATACCAGCAAAATACTGCGGATGCTGGAAATCTGAAATAAAAACAAGAAATGCTGGAACCACTCAGCAGGTCTGGCAGCATCTGTGGAAAGAGAAGCAGAGTTAACGTTTCGGGTCAGTGACCCTTCTTCGGAACCGAAGAAGGGTCACTGACCCGAAACGTTAACACTGCTTCCCTTTCCACAGATGCTGCCAGACCTGCTGAGTGGTTTCAGCATTTCTTGTTTTTGTTCCATTATACCATCCTGGAACTATACCTATAGCCAAGTAGCATCATCACATACTCAAAGTAGCAACAAAAAAATACTAACGTTATGATCCCCATGGATATCAACAAACCGAAAGAATCGAGTTTACCAAATTGCCTCTACAGAAATGGACAAGATTTCACTTTTACTTAATCAAACCAAAAATCAACATGAATTAAACATGAAATGAACAGACAGATCACAGCCAATACATATATATTACAAATTGCACATTAACTATCATACAGAGATAGATATCATGAATTTGTGATACCAATCCTGTTATGGTAAGGTCAGGTGAAGGCTGAGAGGGATCCATAGACACCTTTCTCACCGGGTCGGTCACCAAGCAATATCAAGCACCTTCCCTTTTCACACACTTAACTTTTTTGGGGTTTTTTTTTTGAATTGATGGTATGATGGAATCCATGATTTGTGGGACCAGTGGTGGAATGTGTCCAGGCTGTTGTCTGAACAGATGACTTGTTGAATGTTCTGCTAGGCAACGGCAGCAGTAGGAGGCCTTTAAGTGGAAATTAGTTGGCCACTTAAGGCCATCAGTCGGCCTGGGGTTGACAGGCCATTTGTCGCCTCCACCATTCATAAAATTGCAGCCTGGGTTGGAAGGTGACAGGAACAGCACCCCCTGCCTCCTACAAAATTTTACCCCTGCCTGCAGCCCACGTAAAAATTCCATCCCATGTGTGATTTATGTTGTGTATCTTTAAAAGGCATGGTTACAGGATCATGTTGACCATGTAAGAGCTACAAGATAACAGCACATGATTCTGAGTGTTAAGCAATCTAGAAGAAGTCATTGTACTGTGATCATACACTGCTGTCTCTATTCAATAAACATCTTTATTCTTTATGTTACTGACACCATCTGAGTTAGTCAGTCTTTGTAAAGTATATAGCAAAGCTATACTAGCACAGAGGTACACATGGACAAGTCACAATGCAGTCCCACTTTTCAACAATATTATCCACTGCAGATTCTGGTAGAGACAGCAAGGAAGCCATTTTAAAGGAACATAAAAAAGGGCTAAATTTGATTCTCATCAACTCTGATGATAATGAGGAGAAAGAGGATAGGACAAGACTACACATGAGCTCCAGGAACAAGATTTTGCTATTTTTCCCTACTCTGTTGGCTTCCATATCATGTTCTGTGCTACTTGCTTTCTCACTCCCATGCACTATTTTAAATACTTTCATATGGGTGGGGGGGGAAATTTAGAATAGGTCAGTGATTCACAGAGTATAAGGGAGGTTGAAGAATGGGATACAGTGAGGATGCGGCATCAATCCAGTGGAGATCAAAGAGAAAGCTTCAGTTTTCTGAGATTCATTGCTATTCTTCTATCCTCCCTATCCTTTCATCCTTCCTTCTTTCTTTGTCTCTTCCTTCCTTCATCCTTCCTTTCTCCCCTACTCCATCCCTCCCTTTGTTCTCTTTATTTGTCGCATTTTCTTTTTTCCTCCCTCTCTCCTGCTGTCCCTCACTTCCTTCCTATCTATTTTTTCTTCTTTCCTTCCTTTTTCTCCTCAGTTTAAACCTATTTGTATCTTTTTAATGTTCTCACTTTTTTTTAAAAACTGTCTTTTGCTTTTGTAATGCTGAAAGAATTTTGTATAATTATGTTTTGCCAGTGCCTGTCCTTTGAGCTGCCTCAGGCATTTAAATCCTGCAACACAATACAATTTCAACTGATGAGTTTCCAATCAGAGGCCGTTTTGATGCCAAAAACATTGTAATGAGGTTGATCCCAGAAATTTTGACTGGGTCAGTGATGTTAGGTGAGCATGGATCTGTTCAATTCAGTTTGGGTCATCTCAATCAGGTATTGGGTCATTGACTGGTGATTCAACCAGTACAAAAATTATGCATTTAAAGCCATTGTAGCACAACCTTGTTCTGGTGGAATTAGCAAGTGAAAGCATTGGAGACAATTTGGCACAACTAGAGGATATTTTGAATCTGTAGGATAATTTCATGAAAACAAAATATATGTTTTGTGTAATAAAAAGAAGAAATGCTGGAAAAACTCAGTGGGTCTGGCAACATTTGTGGAGAGAGAAGCAGAGTTAACATTTCAGGTCAGTGACCCTTCTTCAGAACTAGCAGATATTAGAAAAGTCACAGGTTATAAGCAAGTGAGGTGGGGGTGGGGCAAGAGATAACAAAGGAGGTCTAGATTGGACCAGGCCACATAGCTGACCAAAAGGTCACGGAGCAAAGGCAAACAATATGTTAATGGTGTGTTGAAAGACAAAGCATTCGTACAGATTAGGTGTTAATACACTGAATATTGAACAGCAGCAAGTGCAAACCTGAAAAAAACAGTGGGTAAGCAAACTGAACAAACTAAGATGAAATGAAATAAATGCAAAAAAAAAGATTGTAAAAAATGTAAAAAAGAATGTAAAAAAAAAAGGAAGAAAAAATAACTAAAAATGAAAGTAAAATGGGGGGCTGTCATGCTCTGAAATTATTGAACTCAATATTCAGTCCGGCAGGCTGTAGTGTGCCGAATCGGTAAATGAGATGCTGTTCCTCGAGCTTGCGTTGATGTTCACTGGAACACTGCAGCAATCCCAGGACAGAGATGTGAGCATGAGAGCAGGGGGGAGTGTTGAAATGGCAAGCAACCGGAAGCTCAGGGTCCTGCTTGCGGACTGAGCAGAGATGTTCCGCAAAGCGGTCACCCAGTCTGCGCTTGGTCTCCCCAATGTAGAGGAGACCACAATGAGCAGCGAATACAGTATACTACATTGAAAGAAGTACAAGTAAATCGCTGCTTCACCTGAAAGGAGTGTTTGGGGCCTGGGATAGTGAGGAGAGAGGAGGTAAATGGGCAGGTATTACACCTCCTGAGATTGCAGGGGAAGGTGCCCTGGGATGGGGACGAGGTGATGGGGGTAATGGAGGAGTGGACCAGGGTGTCGCGGAGGGAACAATCCCTTCGGAATGCTGACGGGAAGGGAGGGGAAGATGCGACTGGTATTGGCATCACGCTGGAGGTGGCGGAAATGGCGGAGGATGATCCTTTGGATATGAAAGCTGGTGGGGGTGAAAAGTGAGGACAAGGGGAACCCTGTCACGGTTCTGGGAGGGAGGTGAAGGGGTGAGGGTAGAGGTGCGGGGAATGGGTCGGACACGGTTGAGGGCCCTGTCAACCACAGTGGGGGGAAATCCTCGGTTGAGTAAAAAGGTCATATCAGAAGCACCGTCATGGAAGGTAGCATCATCAGAGCAGATGCGTCGGAGACGGAGAAACTGGGAGAATGGAATGGAGTCCTTACAGGAGGTAGGGTGTGAAGAAGTGTAGTCGAGGTAGCTGTGGGAGTCGGTGAGCTTATAATGGATATTAGCAGACAACCTATCCCCAGAGATGGAGACAGAGAAGTCGAGGAAGGGAAGGGAAGTGTCAGAGATGGACCATGTAAAGGTGAGAGAAGGGTGGAAATTGGAAGCAAAGTTGATAAAGTTTTCCAGTTCAGGGCGGGAGCAGGAAACGGCACCGATACAGTCATCAATGTACTGGAAAAAGAGTTGGGGGAGGGGGCCTGAGTAGGACTGGAACAAAGAATGCTCGACATATCCCACAAAAAGACAGGCATAACTAGGACCCATGCAGGTACCCATAGCGACACCTTTTACTTGAAGGAAGTGCGTGGAGTTGAAGGAGAAGTTGTTCAATGTGAGAACAAGTTCAGCCAGGCGGAGGAGGGTGGTGGTGGATGGGGACTGGATGGGCCTCTGTTCCAGGAAGAAGCGGAGAGACCTCAAACCATCCTGGTGGGGGATGGAGGTGTAGAGCGATTGGACGTCCATAGTGAAGAGCCGGCGGTTGGGACCAGGAAACTGGAAATTGTCAAAATGACGTAGGGCATCAGAAGAGTCACGGATGTGGGTGGGAAGAGACTGGACCAGCGGAGAAAAGATAGAGTCTAGATAGGAAGAAATAAGTTCAGTGGGGCAGGAACAGGCTGACACAATGGGTCTGCCGGGACAGTCCCGTTTGTGGATTTTGGGAAGGAGGTAGAAGCGGGCTGTCCGGGGTTGTGGGACTATGAGGTTGGAAGCTGTAGAGGGAAGATCTCCAGAGGAAATGAGGTCAGTGACAGTCCTTTGGACGGTGGCTTGATGTTCGGTGGTGGGGTCATGGTCCAGAGGGAGGTAGGAAGAAGTGTCCGTGAGTTGGCGTTGAGCTTCTGCAAGGTAGAGGTCGGTACGCCATACAACAACAGCACCACCCTTGTCTGCAGGTTTGATGACCATGTCGGGGTAGACCTGAGAGAACGGTGTGCCTCAAGTTCAGAGGGGGACAGGTTAGAGTGAGTGAGGGGGGCAGAGAAGTTGAGACGACCAATGTCTCGCCGACAGTTTTCAATGAAGAGATCAAGAGCGGGTAAGAGGCCAGGGGGAGGGGTCCAGGTAGAGGGAGAATGCTGGAGGCGGGTGAATGGGTCTGCTGGTTGGGGGGAGGACTCCTGGTCAAAGAAGTGAGCCCGGAGGCGACAGAAGAAGAGCTCAACGTCATGCCGAGCGCGAAATTCATTGAGGTGGGGGCGTAAGGGGATAAAACTGAGACCTTTGCTGAGTACAGAACGCTCAGCAGAGAGGGGGAGGTCAGAGGGTATAGTGAATACACGGCAAGGGGTCAGATCAGAAGGGGTGGGGTCAGAGGGAAGTGAAGCAGAGGGAGGATCTGGAGGGGCATTACTCCCAGTAATCTAGAGACCTGGACTAATGCTCTGGAGACATGAGTTCAAATCCCACCATAGATTTAAATGCTACCAGCTGCTAATTAATTAATAAATCTGGAATTACAAAAGCTAGTCTGAGTATTGGTGACCATGAAACTACTAGATAGTCTAAAAACCCATCTGCTTCACTAATGTCCTTTAGAGAAAGAAATTTGCTGAGCTTACCCAGTCTGGCCTACATGTGACTCCAGACCCACAGCAATGTGTTTGACTCTTAAATCCCTGCTGACATGGCCTAGCAAAATGACTCAATTGTATCAAACCGCTACAGAATATAATTGCATCAAAGGGAAACATGGCAGCAAGACACTTGCTATCTATATACTGGATGCAAGTAAAATGAAGATGCACGCAGACTGCACAAATACATGGTTATTGGTAAGAGACATTGACCAGGTGTCAAAAGAAAATGTTAGCAAATATGGTGGTCAGAATAAGATATCCTGAATCAGACTGACCTGAATGCACCTTGCAAATGTATTCTGTAAACGCTACTGCTTCTCTGGCTGACCTTCCTGCTATCCTCCTTTGGGCCCTGCATGATGAGGTATCTGTGTAAGGCAACATTATTTTCAAAACACATTCAATAAGATGCCATACAAGAGGTTGTCACACAAGATTAGGGCTCAGGGGATTTGGGTAGAATATTAGCATGGATTGAGGATTTTTTTTTTTTAAAACAGTAATAGAATAATTGTTAAAGTTCAGAGGGATTTGACGCTCCTGGTACTCAAATTACAAAAAGTTAACAGATACAGTGAGCAATTAGTATAACAAATGATGTTAGTCTTTATTGCAAAAGGTGTGCGCAAAGAGTGAGGAAGTCTTACTGCAATTATATAGGGCTTTTGAGAAACCAGATCTGGAGTACTTGGATGGGATGCAATGAAGCTTTACTAAGTTGATTCCTATGATGAGAAAGTTGTCCTATGAAGAGAGATCAAGTAGACTGGGCCTATATACTCTGGAGTTAAGAATGACAGGTGATCTCAATGAAAAGTATAAAATTATTAGAAGGCTGGACAAGTTGGATGTGGAGCTGCTACTTCTCCTGGCTATAGAATCTAGAACTAGAGGTCATAGTCTCAGAATAAGGAATTGATTGTCTAGAACTGAGATGAGGAGACATTTCTTCACTCAGAGGGCTGTGAATCTTTGGAATTCTCTACCCTTGAGAGCTGTGGATGCTCAGTCGTTGAGTATATTCAAGACGGAGATCAACAGATTTTTGGACACAAAAGTTAATCAAATGATATGGGGATAGTGTGGGAAGGCAGAGTTAAAATATAAGATCAGCCATGAGCTCATTAAATGGAGCAGGCTCAAGGGGTCGTATAACCTCCTCCTGCTCCTATTCCCTATGTTATTATCCTTAGGATATTATCTGGAGCACATTGCAGAGCAATTTCACCCTAGTCCAAACACCTGGGGCAGGATTTTTAGGTCCCAACAGGGGCAGGGCACAGAGGTGGAAGGGTGTGAAAATTAGCATGCTGATTTTATGTTACTGTTCCTGTCGCCAGCAATTTTCCTCAGGAGGCGGGAAGGTGGGCCCCAGAAACCCACCCACTTTAGGCAGAGTCCAATTAATCCTGTTAATGAGCTCATTGTCCGCTTGTTAAGGGGTAGTTTGAAATTTTGATGCAGGCACATGGGTTGCATAGTACAGACTAAATGCATGAGGCAAGAACACAGCGGGGAGCCAATTATGGCCACACCATGATGTTAGGTTGGTCCATAAAAGGGAACATGGCTGACTGAGAGGGCACTCAACCACTGGCACATAGGAGGTTGCGAGTAGAGAGGTCTGTATGTGCTCAGGTAGTGCAGGGGAAACGGTCTCAATGTCGGTTTGCCGATCCTGGATGCAAAATCCTGCTCCTGAAATGTGAATTCAGAATCCCAATAATCTGTTCTCTTGTGACTGGTGGCAGAATTGGCATGTTCATCCAGTGTCCTGGTACACTGATGTACCCTATGGAGGGAGAACTCCCAGGATCCAACAAGACATTTGCATTTCTGAGTGTATTTAAAAATGTGCAGTTGCAATAAAGATACCAATTTGACCGCAGATGTTTTGTGGGTCTCTGCTAGTACATAAATTATTGGCACTTACCTCTGGGAGAGCAGCGGACCTGTGGAAGGAACACGGAGTGGAGAGCAGTTTAAATAAAGGCCGAGGATTGCGGCCTACAGCGCTTACCTTCCAGGAGAAAGGTGGACAGGAGTCCAAGCATGCCTGAGTTTGATAAAAAGTGAACTGACATCACAGGAAAGCTGTAAGGTGATTGGTTGATGAGTAACTGCTGTTAGGGAGTATCAGTAAAGAGCTAAGTTAGCATGCTACTGCTAGGAGTATGTGTAAATAGCTACAAATCATCTGTAAATAGCTGGGTTATAGCATCTCAATAACTGAGAGACTAAAAACAAATGTAAAAAAATAAGTCTTAATAAGGAACAAGTGAGAGCTGCTGATTATCTTTTTTGATAAAGGTTTATTTTAACTGGTGACCTGTATTGATTAGTTGTAGGAATTATCTAGTAAGGTTTTATTCATAGTTCTAAAAGGTGTTTAGTGTTGGCAACATTTTCTTTCAAGCAGTAGCAAAGGGTCAAATAAAAAAAGAATGGCAGGATTGCTTCAACCTCAAAAGTGCACTTCCTGTGCTATGTGGGAGTTCCAGCATACTGGAGAACCATTTGTGCAGAAAGTGTTGTCAATTTCAACAGCTCAAGCTCCAGGTTCTGGAACTTGAACAGCAGCTGGCGACACTGCGGTGCATTCGTGAGGATGAGAGCTATGGTGGATAGCACATTTATAGATGTGGTCACCCCACAACGTAAGAGAATGCCAGGAGAGGGAATGGGTGACTGCCAGGCAATCAAAAAGAAACAGGCAGGAAGTGCAGAGACCCTTGAGTGCATCTCACTCAACAGGTATTCAGTTCTGAATACTGATGAGAGTGCAGCCAGAACCAAGTCCATGACACCACAGGTGGCTCAGCTGCAGAGAGGGTCCAGGGAAGAATGGAAGAACCATATAGTGATAGGTAAAGGCCAGCTACCTGACCCAAGCAAGACGACATGTGTCAGGGTCAGGTCGGGTCGCACTTCCGGGTCCAGCATTCGGACTTGCTCAATCACAACCTCGGGTAAATGGCTCCAATGTTAATGTAACTTTTGGGCTAGAAAAGGTGGTTTTGTTAGTTATTTTAAGCTTGTGCAGATCAGCAACAAAGTGAAAAGCGGAAGGTAGGTTAACTGATAGTTGGGTTGGGTACGGGAAAAAAAAGGAAGGACTCAGGCTGGGCTTGGGGTCAGATGTGGTTCTGTCAGTCTCGGCTCGGGTTTTGTTTGCAGACCTGAGCTGGCCTTTAGTGATAGGTGATTCAATAGTCAGGGGAACAGACAGGTATTTCTGTGGCTGCAGACATGAATCCAGGATGGCGTGTTGCCTTCCCGATGCCAGGATCAAGGATGTTACTGAGTGGCTGCAGAGCATCCTGAAGGGGGAGGGTGAACAGCCAGCAGTTATGGTCCACATTGGAACCAATGACATAGGTAGAAAGTGGGATGTGGTCTTGCAGTCAGAATTTAGGGAGCTAGGTAATAAATTTGCAAGCAGGACCTCAAAAGTAGTAATCTCTGGATTACTCCAGTGCTACGCATGAGTACAGGTATAGAGGATAAAACAGATGAATTCATAGCTGGAAAGATGGTGCAGGAGGGAGGGCTTTAGAGTCTTTGGACATTGGGATCAGCTCTGTGGGAGATGGAGCCTGTACAGGCAAACTGAGTTCCTTGCAGGATGTTTTGCTAGAGCTGTTGGGGAGGGTTTAAACTAGCTTGGCAGGGGGATGGAGACCTGAGGGTAGACTCAGTTGGGACAAATTCAGAAATGAACGTGGAAGGCAGAATATTAATGGGCGCGTCTGGAAGACAGAGAAATCAAAGGTTATAAAAAAAATTTTAAAGTTTGGCAGTGCTCAAGGGTATATATTTCAATAGGAGTTTTAGCAAATAAAGCAGATGAGCTGAGGGCACAGATAGACATGTGGCAGTATATCATAGCTATTACAGAAACATAGCTTAAGGAGGGATAGGAATAGCAGCTCAATGTTCTTAGTTTTCAGATGGGATAGAGAGGGGGATAAGAACAGAGGGGGCGTCGCAATATTGGTCAAAGAAACAATTACAGCTGTGAGGAGGGATGATATGTTGGATGGTGCATCAAATGAGAGCTTATGGATTGAGCTTGGGAGCAAAAAAAAAGGGGCAATCACACTGCTGGGAGTGTACTACAAACCCCCCCAGAGGGAGATAGAAGGGCAGATATGTAGGCAAATCTGAGAAATGCAAAAATAGGGCAGTAATAGGGGATTTTAACTACCCCAATATTAACTGGGATAGTTTTAGTGTGAAAGGAATTGAGGGAGCAGAATTCTTTAGCCAGCATTTAGTAATACCATCAAGTGAGGCTACAGCTTTAGACCTGGGGCTGCCCCAGTGTCAGATGGTGGCGTGGGGGTGGCATAAAAATTGAGCTGGAGGCCTTACCACCCCACTCCCGCCTCCTGCTGCCAGTGGCACTGCTGGGACTAAGAGCTGCCAGCCCACTGATTGGCTGGCAGCTAACTGAGGCGGGACCTCCTCCCTCAAGCGGGTGGAAGTCCCAGTTTGGGACAATTAAAGCCCAGGGACCCGTAAAATGTGAGTTGGATCCCCACGCTAGGCGGAAGCGGGTTCGCAACTGACTTTTACATCAGTGGCAAAGTCCCGTCCGCCTGCAGTAAAATCCAGCCCTTCGGTTCCTAAAACTAAGACAGGCAGGTGGAAGGAGTGGCAGTGAAAGAGCATTTTAGTGGTAGTAATCATAATTAAGTCAGTTTTGACAATTATGGAAAACAACAAGGAGAGAACAAGAGTTAGAGTTCTCAATTTGGAAAATAAAAGTGGATTTTACTAAGCTGAGGAGTGATTTAACAAAAGTGGACTGGAAACAGCTACTTGAAGGTAAATCAGTGTCAGAGCAGTGGGAGGAACTCAAAGGGGAGATTCAAGGGGTTCAGAGTAAACATGTTCCCACAAAGAAAAAGGGTGGGGCAGCCAAATATAGAGCCCCATGGATATCAAGGAGCAGAGTAAGACAAGGCAGAAAAGGAAAGCTTATATCGATATAAAGAACGCTGAGAGGACTATAGAAAATGGAGGAGGGGGGGTGGGGGCGGGGGGTGGAAATCAAAAAAAGGAAATTAGGAAAGCCAAGAGAGAGAGCATGAAAGAATATTGGCAAGCATAATCAAGGTGATCCCAAAGATGTTTGATCAATACATTAAGAGTAAGAGGATAATTAAGGAGAGAGCAGGGCCCATAAAAAAGACCAAAAAGGTAACCTATGTGTAGGGGTAGAGGATGTTGGTATTATTCAAAATGAATAGTTTGCATCTGTCAGAGGGGGGCAGTGCAGATGTTAGTTAAGGAAGAGGGCTGTGAAGTATTGGATGTGATAAACATAGGGAGAGTGGAAGTATTAATGGGATTAGCATTTTTGAAAGTTGATAAATCACCAGGACCAGATGCAATGTACCCCAGGCTGTTAAAAAAGCAAGAGAGGAAATAGCTGAAGGTCTGACCATCATTTTCCATTCCTCACTGGATACAGGTGTGGTGCTGGAGGATTGGAGGACTGCTAACATTGTACCCCTGTTTAAAAAGGGAGAGGGGGATAGACCGAATAATTACAGGCCAGTCAGTCTAACCTCAGTAGTGGGCACATTGTTGGAATCAGTTCTGAGACAGGATAAACTGTCACTTAGAAAGGCACAGATGAATCGAGGATAATCAGCATGGATTTGTAACGGGAAGATCTTGTCTGACCAACTTGATCAAAATTTCTTGAAGTAGTAACAAGGAAGATACATGAGGGTAGTGCAGTTGATGTGGTCTATATGGATTTTAGCAAGGCTTTTGACAAGGTCCCATATAGGAGACTGGTTAAAAAATATCCCATGAGATTCAGGGAAATGCAGCAAGGTGGATACAAAATTGGCTCTGGCAGGAAACAAATGGTAATTGTTGACCAATGTTTGAGACTGGAAGGTAGTTTTCATTGGTGTTCTGCAGGGCTCAGTACTGGGTCCCCTGCTTTTTGTGGTATATATTAACGATTTGGACATAAATGTAGGGGGCATGATCAAGAAGTTTGCAGACAACAGATTGGCTGTGTAGTAGATAGCGAGGAGGGGAGCTGTAGGCTGAAGATATGGTCTGGTCAGAAATGTGGCAAATGGAATTCAACCCGGAAAAAAGTGAGGTAATGCATTTGGGGAGGTCAAAGGAATATATGATTAATGGGAAAATACTGAGAAGTGTAGAGGAAGTGAGGGACCTTGGAGTGAATGTCCACAGATCCCTGAAGGTAGCAGGACAGGTCAATAAGATTGTTAAGGCATATGTAATCCTTTCCTTTATTAGCCGAGGTATAAAATATAAGAGCAGGGGAGGTTATGCTGGAACTGTATAAATCATTGGTTAGGCCACAAGAGTATTATAGAAAAGATGCAATTGCACTAGCGAGGGTACAGAGGAGATTTATGAAGATATTGCCGTTACTGGAAAAATGCAACACTGAGGAAAAATTGGATAGGCTGGGGTTGTTCTCCTTGGAACAGAGAAGGCTGAGGGGAGATCTGATTGAAATGTACAAAATTGAGGGGGGTGGATAGAGTGGAGTTGAAGATCCTATTTACCTTAGCAGAGAAGTGACTGTGGAGGACTAGATTTAAAGTGATTGGTAGAAAGATAAAAGGGGAGATGAGGAAAAATGTTTTCACGCGGAGGGTGGGGTGGTTCTGGAACTCTGCCTGAAAGGGTAGTTGAGGCAGAAACCCTCAACTCATTCAAAAGGAATCCGGATAAGCACCTCAAGTGCTGTAATCTGCAGGACTACAGATCAAATGGTGGAAGGTGAGATTAGACTGAGTGGCTCATTTTTCAGCCGGCACAGACATGATGGGCCAAGTGGCCTCTTTCTGTGCCATAAACTATGATTTATAGGGTACCAGGTAATTTTGCATAGATGCTAATTATAGAATATATTACACAGGTTATATGCTTGTAATAGACAAATTGCAGAATTATTGTTTTCTCTTCCCCATTTTGTTTTTTGTCTTAGGTCTTTCAGTCCTAGATTTGTTGAAGAAAGGATGTTGGAAGAGAATGAGAATGCAACTAGCTGCACACAAATCTCTAGGTTAGTGCCTTACTGCTGAACTTAGATTGCAGAGTATGTGCAGACCAATCTAGGCACCTGAATTGTGTTTCAATAGGCTGCCTCTATGCTACCTTGTTATAGATGTGTTCAGTTGGTGAAGGTGCTGAGGTGTCAAGCTTACCTTGTAGAGGTTAGCCTTGGTCTGTCAAGGTTCAGACATTTTGCTTTCTGAATGAGGAGTGCTGGCATGATGGACTACATAAAAAAAAATCAATGTATTGTGGTAGCTGCTAGTAAGGTAAACATTTATTTGTATGATGCAAGTTTGCTAAAAGTTGAGCATATGTGGAATCTTTCAGTTATGAGTCATTGGATTGTTGAAAGGAGTACATATGGACACATAGGAACAATCCTGTTACTGTGTATTGAGTAGTCAAGCTGTTGTGGATAGTCTGTGTTGAATCTGATAAATTGGATGGTGAGCAAAGCACCTATCTGTAATTCACCCTTAGCATCACCACACAGCTAATTGGCGAATCTTCCAGATATTCATAATAGTAGCCGAGAATGACCAAAGAACAAACAGTGGAATTGGTATCCTGACAATATCTATCAAGGGGACTAGATAAATCCTTAACCCAGTCATCATAACTCAAGGAGGAGTCTGGATTTTACCGCCCACTGTATTCTTACGAGTAAATTGTTTCAAAAGGATCTTATCAACCAGTTACCAACCTCCCATTAGAATGTACACAAGTTACTATGTGAATGAATTCTGCTTTCTTGACATATTGTTACAAGAGGTTTTATTTTGGTACTAAAATCTTAGAATTCTGTGTGTTTTAAAAACTTAAAAAGATTCAGTGTAGTTAGACACCTGCAAATAGCTGGAATTTTTGGATGCTGACTTTGTATACAAGAATAGGAAAAACAAGCAGTTTCAAGGAAGACAGCAAGGGGTTTTCACCTTCTAAGAGCAACACTCTGACAGGGGTTCTGGTAGCATCTGTGGAAAGAGAAACAGAGTTAACGTTTCGGGTCAGTGACCCTTCTTCGGAACTGACAAATATTAGAAATGTCTCAGGTTATAAGCAAGTGAGGCGGGGTGGGGCAAGAGATAACAAAGGAGAAGGTGTAGATTGGACAAGGCCACATAGATAAGCAAAAGGTCATGGAGCAAAGTCAAACAATATGTTAATGGTGTGTTGAAAGACAAAGCATTATTACAGATAGGGTGTTAACGGACTGAAGATTGAACAGCAGCAAGTACAAACATGAAAAAAAACAGTGGGTAAGCAAACTGAACAAACTAAGATGAAATGAAATAAACATTAAAAAAAATTTGTAAAAAATGTAAAAAAGAAAAAATAACTAAAAATAAAAGTAAAATGGGGGGCCCGTCACGCTCTGAAATTATTGAATTCAGTGTTCAGTCCGGCAGGCTGTAGTGTGCCTAATCGGTAAATGAGATGCTGTTCCTCGAGCTTGCGTTGATGTTCACTGGAACACTGCAGCAATTCCAGGACAGAGATGTGAGCATGAGAGCAGGGGGGAGCTTTGAAATGGCAAGCAACCGGAAGCTCAGGGTCCTGCTTGCAGACTGAGCGGAGATGTTCCGCAAAGCGGTCGCACAGTCTGCGCTTGGTCTCCCCAATGTAGAGGAGACCACATTGTGAGCAGCGAATACAGTATACTACATTGAAAGAAGTACAAGTAAATCGCTGCTTCACCTGAAAGGAGTGTTTGGGGCCTGGGATAGTGAGGAGTGAGGAGGTAACTGGGCAGGTATTACACCTCCTGTGATTGCAGGGGAAGGTGCCATGTGATGGAGACGAGGTGGTGGGGGTAATGGAGGAGTGGACCAGGGTGTCGCGGAGGGAACGATCCCTTCGGAATGCAGACAGGGGAAGGGAGGGGAAGATGCGTTTGGTAGTGGCATCACGCTGGAGGTGGTGGAAATGGTGGAGGATGATCCTTTGGATATGGAGGCTGATGGGGTGGAAAGTGAGGACAAGGGGAACCCTGTCACGGTTCTGAGAGGGAGGGGAAGGGGTGAGGGTAGAGGTGCGGGAAATGGGCCGGACACAGTTCAGGGCCCTGTCAACAACAGTGGGGCGGAATCCTCGGTTGAGGAAAAAGAGGGCATATCAGAAGCACCGTCATGGAAGGTAGCAACAGAGCAGATGCGTCAGAGACAGAGAAACTGGGAGAATGGAATGGAGTCCTTACAGGAGGTAGGGTGTAGTCGAGGTAGCTGTGGGAGTCAGTGGGCTTATAATGGATATTAGTAGACAACCTATCCCCAGAGATGGAGACAGAAGTCAAGGAAGGGAAGGGAAGTGTCAGAGATGGACCATGTAAAAGGTGAGAGAAGGGTGGAAATTGGAAACAAAGTTGATAAAGTTTTCCATTTCGGGGCGGAGTAGGAAACACACCAATACAGTCATCAATGTACCAGAAAAAGAGATGGGGGAGGGGACCTGAGTAGGACTGGAACAAAGAATGCTCGACATATCCCACAAAAAGACAGGCATAACTAGGACCCATGCGGGTACCCATAGCAACACCTTTTACTTGAAGAAAGTGAATAGAGTTGAAGGAGAAGTTGTTCAATGTGAGAACAAGTTCAGTCAGGCGGAGGAGGATGGTGGTGGATGGGGACTGGTTGGGCCTCTGTTCAAGGAAGAAGCAGAGAGCCCTCAAACCATCCTGGTGGGGGATGGAGGTGTCGAGCAATTGGAAGTCCATAGTGAAGAGGTGACGGTTGGGACCAGGAAACTGGAAATTGTCAAAATGACATAGGGTGTCAGAAGTCACAGATGTTGGTGGGAAGAGACTGGACCTGCGGAGAAAGGATAGAGTCAAGATAGGAAGAAATAAGTTCAGTGCGGCACCACCTCATCACCGTCCCATGGCACCTTCCCCTGCAATCGCAGGAGGTGTAATACCTGCCCATTTACCTCCTCTCTCCTCACTATCCCAGGCCCCAAACACTCCTTTCAGGTGAAGCAGCGATTTACTTGTACTTCTTTCAATGTAGTATACTGTATTCGCTGCTCACAATGTGGTCTCCTCTACATTGGGGAGACCAAGCGCAGACTGGGTGACCGCTTTGCGGAACACCTCCGCTCAGTCCGCAAGCAGGACCCTGAGCTTCCGGTTGCTTGCCATTTCAACACTCCCCCCTGCTCTCATGCTCACATCTCTGTCCTGGGCTTGCTGCAGTGTTCCACTGAACATCAGCGCAAGCTCGAGGAACAGCATCTCATTTACCGATTAGGCACACTACAGCCTGCCGGACTGAACACTGAATTCAATAATTTCAGAGCGTGACGGGCCCCCCATTTTACTTTTATTTTTAGCTATTTTTTCTTTGTTACATTTTTTACAAATTTTATTTTATGTTTATTTCATTTCATCTTAGTTTGTTCAGTTTGCTTATCCACTGTTTTTTTTCATGTTTGTACTTGCTGCTGTTCAATCTTCAGTCCGTTAACTCCCTATCTGTAATAATGCTTTGTCTTTCAGCACACCATTAACATATTGTTTGCCTTTGCTCCATGACCTTTTGGTCAGCTATGTGGCCTTGTCCAATGTACACCTTCTCCTTTGTTATCTCTTGCCCCACCCCCGCCTCACTTGCTTATAACCTGAGACATTTCTAATATTTGTCAGTTCCGAAGAAGGGTCACTGACCCGAAACGTTAACTCTGCTTCTCTTTCCACAGATGCTGCCAGACCTGCTGAGTGGTTCCAGCATTTCTTGTTTTTATTTCAGATTTCCAGCATCCGCAGTATTTTGCTTTTACTTTGACAGGGTCTGTCTGGTCATGTGATCAGTTCAGGAAGGCTTTTTGCTTTCACTTTGGACTTTTAAAAAAGTGAGTTGGCCAAAGAGCAGGCATTTGAAACAGCCTAGAGACCAGAGGAAAAAAACCGACCACTCTCAAGGAACCTGCATGTCTTGAAAAGAAATCCTGCATTAGAAAAGATGACAAATTCCTACTGCCTCCTGTCTCTGAAGAATTCCTGCATCCAGTGTGGCTCCTGTTGCCTCCTGTGTTTTGGGAAATCCTGGAACCTGAATGAAGCTTCTACTGCTGTGAGTCCTGAGCAGACTGGTTGCTGCACCCCTGCTGAAAGACCTGTGACACCTGCTGTAGTCAAATTGCCTTGCATGCCTACCCATTGAAGACTGTTCATCAACCTCGCCTGGTGAGGCTTTGAGTGGCATCCAACTATTCGACTCTGGGATACCTCACTGTACCGAAAACATCCCATCAGCGTGACAAGCTGATTTATTTTTATTATTCCTTCTATTCCCAAGACATAGCTGTAAGCCAAATTTGGATTTCTCATTAGTTAAGAATTATTTCTTCTAATAAATAGTTAATATTGTTGTTTAAAGAAGCCTGATTTGGTGTGTTTTATTCTGGGGGACAAGTAAAGTGTCTAATTTGTCTATTCTTCAATTGGTGGGAAACTTTATTGATATGCTGTGACCTGTGGCATAGTGGGACTGAATTAACAGTGCATTTCCCTGCCTTGGTCGTAACATATTAATTGGGAGCTCTTGCTGGATCAAAATCCAACACTAATGACGTTAACTGTGAAGAGAGTAATAATTGAAAGAGCACAAATAAAGGAACCAGGTTTCTTGTGTAATAGGATAAAGTCTACACCGCCGGAATGGCATTAGCAGTTGCTGCAGCTTCTCTGGAAAGGAGACTGTGTCCCTCAGGTGACTTGAAAACTTTAATCAAGATTAAACTAAAAGATTTGGCAGCACAATTGGGGTTAGAATTCAAATCAGGTGCTAAAAGAACAGATAATTGATTTAATAGCCCAACATTTGAAATTGGAAGAAGGAGGAGGCGGGGGGAGGGGGGTCAGTGAATGATGCAGTGGAATTAGCTAAAATTCAGTTACAGTTGAGGCAACTGGAGCTTCAACAGGAAAAGGAAAAAGCAATAGAAATAAGCAAACTTGAAATAGAAAGAGGAAAGTGAGAAAGTATTTCAGAGAGAAAGTGAAAGAGAAGAAAGGGAATTCAAAATTAAGAGATGGAACTAAGACAAACGGGTAGCCTGGACTCCAGGGAAAATTCTGGAGAGGGAGAATCTGAATCCAGCCCAGGACCCATTGAAAAGCTGCTTAAAATGTATACAAGCTTTAAGTTGAGGAAAGGGACATAGGAGGCATTTTTCATTTATTTTGAAAAATGAGTCAGACAAATGAAATGGCCAAAAAGGAAGGCTTAATACTGCTTATGCAAAGCTAGTTGATGGGCAGAGCTCATGACTTTTATGCCATGCTTTCTGAAGAGGCTGCTGCAGATTATGAGATGGCAAAAAAAGACTATTCTCGCTGCCTAGGAGTTAGTCCCTGATGCTTACCTAGAGAAGTTTTGGAACCTCCAGAGATTGGCTGGGTAGACTTATGCAGAATTTGAGAAGGTAAATCAAATGAATTTTGATCGTTGGATACGGCAGTAAAGATGGAAGCCACATGAGAACCTTAGAGAATTGATTCTCGGAGTTTAAAAATTCAATCCCTCCAGTAGGGAGAACGAAAAAAGGTTTCAGAAGCTGAGCAAGCAGCGGAATTGCTGATGATTGAGCTTGTGAATAAGCCAAAACCCTTTGTCCTTCACCCCCACAAACCAGAGAAAGGATAGAAGGTGGGTGAGTGAAAGGAAGGCAAGTAGGCACAGACAAGGAGGAATAGCTGGAAAACCCCAGGATCCCTTCCTCAGGCCAGGAAGGAAACGAAGGTGCTGAGGGTAGAAGTGAGGTCCACAAGCCAAAGTGTTATCATTGCCACAAGGTAGAACATCTTCGTTCAGAATGTTGGAAGTTGTGAGGTAAACCCATGGGACTTGTTGGGATATACAAAGCCATTGCAGAGAAAGGGGCTGTGACAGTACTGCAGACCAGGCTGTAGCTTTATTGGCAACTGTAAAACCAGATACAAAAACCAAGCGTCAGGATTAAGAATAAAGATACCTGAGAGTTAGAGGAGATTCTTGTCAAAAGGAAAAGT
This sequence comes from Heterodontus francisci, assembly GCF_036365525.1. Classification (NCBI taxonomy): domain Eukaryota; kingdom Metazoa; phylum Chordata; class Chondrichthyes; order Heterodontiformes; family Heterodontidae; genus Heterodontus; species Heterodontus francisci. The sequence continues at coordinate 52,275,386 of NC_090402.1, forward strand.
CACTCCATGTCCCTCAAGTGAGGCAGGCAAACTTATCATTATACTTAGGGATACAGGAGCAACCAAACTCTTTTGCTGGGGAAAGGTATAACATTTCCAGAGAGCATACTGAATGCTAAAATTTGAGTTAATAGTATTGGTGGGGATTATATACTTGTACTTTTGTATTGAGTGCACCTAGAGTATGATCTAATGTCTGGGATGGTAACCATAGGAGCTGTCTATAGTTTGCTGGTAGAGGGAATTGACTTACTCCTGGGGAATGATTTGGCTGGAGCAAAAATAATCAGTTTCTCTGACCACAGGAGAAACTAAGTGAAGTCAAAGAAACAGAACAATTACAGGAACAAGTTCCCGGAATATTTCCTCTGTGTAGTAACCCTAAACAAGTTCCATTGGTGGAGGTAAAATTGGCACCACAGACAGGTAGTTGAGTATCTGAAAAACTTTTCTTGGGGATTTAGATATCCAAATGAGATGTTTAACAGATCTTTAATCACAGCACAACGAGCTGATCCAGAGTGACATAGAATAGCACAGTGGGCTCTGACCGAAGCTGCAGCAAAAAGAGTTCCAGAAAGCTATTATGTTGAGGACGGGGTTCTAATGAGGAAATGGAGACCGCCTCATAGACCTGCAGACAAAGACTGGACAGTTGTACCACCTAAATAAAAATCGTCGAGGATTAAGGTTCACACATGACATTCCTCTAGTAGGACATATGGGGGTCCAGAAGACCAATTCACATACAAGTCAACATTAATACTGGCTAGACCTTAGAAAGGAAGTGGTGCAGTTTTGTAGGACATGCCATACATTCCAAATGGTGGGAAAACTACAACCTGCCATAAAACCAGCACCCCTAATTCCCATACCAGTTATTGAGGATCTGTTTAGTAGGGTATTGTTCGACTGTGTAGGACCCTTGCCAAAAACAAAAGCGGGATCTCAATATATACTCACTATCATGGATATGGCTGCTCAATTTCCAGAGGCCATTCCTTTGAGGACACTTACTGCTAGGGTAGTAGTAGAGATGTTAACCCAATTCTTTACAAGATATGGATTACCACTTGAAGTTCAGTCGGATCATGGTTCCAATTTTATGTCGAAAATATTTCAAGCAGCCTTGGGCACTTTAAACAATTAACATTTTCAGCATATCACCCACAGAGCTTTAGAAAGGTACCAAACTCTCAAAACAAATGATTAGGCCATACGGTCATAAATATCCCCATGAATGGGATAAAAGGGCTAGACTTTGCCACTAGAGATTCACCGAAGGAGTCTACAGGTTTTAGTCCTTTCGAATTGTTTTAGAGACATGACATAAGAGGTCCTCTAAAACTTAAAGACAGGTTCTTAGAACAAAAGGAATGAATCTTCAGTACTAGACTATGTATGTGTGTTCCAGGAAAGGCTCACAAACTAGTCAAAGCAGCTGGAGTTCAGCAATAGTCTTTCTTTGGCCTCCTTGTTTTGAGACAGTGGTTTGTGGAGCAGCACCTGGAGTGGCTATAAAGGCTAATTCTAGAGCGACAGACTCTGCAGGCACTGCAGATAAATTTGGTTGTCGGGGCTGTTACACAGTTGGCTCTCTGCTTACACTTCTCTTTTCCTGCCAACTGCCAAGTCTCTTCGACTCATCTCTTTAGCCCTGCCTTTATAGCTGTCTGTCAGCTCTTGCAATCGCTGGCAACTGACTCCCACGACTTGTCAACGTCACAGGACTTCATGTCATGTTTGCAGACATCTTTAAAGTGGAGACATGGACGGCCAGTGGGTCTGATACCAGTGACGAGTTCGCTGTACAATGAGTTCTTGAGGATCCTGCCATCTTCCATGCGGCTCACATGGCCAAGCCATCTCAAGCGCTGCTGGCTCAGTAGGGCGTATATGCTGGGGATGTTGGCCGCCTCGAGGACTTTTATGTTGAAGATATGGTCTTTCTACCTGATGCCAAGGATTCTCCTGAGACAGCAAAGATGAAATCAATTGAGACATCGCTCTTGGCAGACATACGTTGTCCAGACCTCGTTGCCGTAGAGCAAGGTACTGAGGACACAGGCTTGATACACTCGGTCTTGTGTTCTGTCAGTGTGCCATTTTCCCACACCCTCTTGGCCAGTTTGGACATAGCAGCCTTTCCCATGCTCTTGTTGATTTCTGCATTGAGACAGGTTACTGGTGATAGTTGAGCCTAGGTAGGTGAACTCTTGACACACTTCCAGAGCGTGGTCGCCGATATTAATGGATGGAGCATTTCTGACATCCTGTCCCATGATGTTCCTTTTTGAAGGCTGATGGTTAGGCCAAATTTGTTGCAGGCAGCTGCAATCCTGTCGATGAGTCTCTGCAGACACTCTTCTGTGTGGGATGTTAATGCAGCATCGTCAGCAAAGAGGAGTTCCCTGGTGAGGACTTTCCGTACTTTATTCAAATTCTGTAGTACAGAATTGGTCTTTGCTCCAAGATGGGCCAGGTTGAACAACCTGCCATCTGATCTTGTGTGCAGGAAAATTCCTGCTTCAGCAATATTAGTGCCTAAACCTGATGGGTCAACCTGACTACAGAAAAGTCAATGCGATAAGTGAAGGCAGACTATTACCCAATTCCTCACTTGGATGACTGTATTGACAGAGTCGGCAATGCCATGTTTCTTACAAAGATAGATTTGTTAAAGGGGTGCTAACAAATTCCTTTCACACCTCCAGCTAAAGAAATATCAACTTTTGTCATACCAGATGGTCTTTACTAGTGTTGAGTGATGTCATTTGGGCGAAAAAATACCCAGCAACTTTTCAGAGATTAATGAATCAAGTGGTAGCCAGTGTTCCCAACTGTGTAGTGTATTTTGATGTGCTATTATACAGCAACACTAAGAACAAATAGTTGTTTTGTACTACAGAATTTGAATATTGCTGAAAATAGAGATGTGTTGAAGCTTTTCATCTTGCACTCATCAGGACAATCACAAGAATAACCAATGTAAGGGAAAACAACTTATACTGCATGAGGAGAGAGTGTGCTGATTGGTAGAGGCATTGCCATGCAGAATGCACCAGTTTATGGTGACTAACAGTTAACTGCCAAGCTTTGTTTAAAATTTAAAACAGGCAGTTTGACTCTGATCAAGGCATTGCCCTGAGGATTGAACCAGCAAATGGCTGTCACTTATTTTGTTCAACTGAAACAGGCGCAATGTTTGTACATTTTCTGTCTTCGAACAGGACCTTGTGTATGATTATATATGTAGCTTCCAGTATGTGCAAATGTGCCACACTGCGAGCCCTACTGACAATCTTAAATTGGTTGTCAGTGTAATTCTTAGCACACTGGATTATTTAGCAACTGTTGTCCAATTGTGGAATCACATCTAATGTTGGACATTGTTTTGAGTTTTGCAAGCTGGTTGTAAGGCCTGTACCTTGCCCGTTGCAAACAGTGGAAGGGACATGTTTGATACGTTCTGCCAGTCTTACAGCCTATATACGCAGCATCACACTGGCATTAAAATTCATATATCACATTACTTATTTGTGTGATAGGCAGGATGTCTTTGGCTTGACAGCAGCATCCTGTTAGTGGCTAACACCACATGTGTTGCTACTGCATAGTAGCAGCGTGAAACAGCTAACTTTACCTGTTGCTCAAATTTTTGAGATACATTATCCTTCCAGGGTAGTTTGAGGTAGACTGGGCACTTTTCAGGGCTGAAAAAGACAGCCTTAGTCCCATTCACAAGTTTATGCAATATATAGAGGGAGTCAAGCTGCCAGGTTTAAATTTTAAACAAAGCTTGGCAGTTAACCATCAGTCACCGTAAACTGGTGACTTCACCATGGCAACGTCTCTACCAGAGTTCACTTGCCAACCAATGTCTCATGCAGTAGAAGTTTTGTTTTCTTTTACATTGGTTATTCTTGCAATTGTCCTAATGAGTGCAAGATGAAAAGCTTTGACATGTCTATTTTCAGCAATACTTAGAAGGAACACTTAAAACAGCTAGAAACTGTTTAAAACATTAAAAGCAGCTGACTTAGTGGTAAATCTGGCAAAAAGCAAATTCACAAAAGCAAGAATGACCTACCTTGGGCATATAGTGGGGCAAGGGCAAGTATTGCCAAGAACGGCAAAGGTACAAATCTTAGTGGAGTTCCTGATCCCCAAGTCCAAGTGTGAAATTGAGGTTTTTGGGGATGTGTGGTTTCTACAGAAAGTTTGTGCCAAATTTTAATGCTGTAGCTGCTCCAATGATTTGCTACAGAAAAAAGAAAACCAAGGTAGTGTGGTCAGGTGAATGCCAGGCATCTTTTGAAAAGCTGAAGGCAATTTTGACTTATGAACCAGTGTTGGCTGTTCCAAATTTTATTAAGCCCTTCAAGGTAGCTAGTGATGCTGGTGACCTGGGGTTGGTGCAGTCCTATTACAAGATGACAAATCGGACATAGAAAAACCAGTAAGGGTACTTTTCAAAAAAATTGAATCACAAAAAAAAAGTATTCCACTGTGGAAAAGAGAAACATTAGGACTATTGCTAGCTCTTAAAACATTTTGAAGTATATATCTGCCACGACAACAAAGAAACACTGATACACACTGACCATATTCCATTAACCTTTTTGGAAACATTTATAACCCAAAATGCCAGAATATTCCGATGGAGTTATTGTTACAGCCTCACCACTTGAAGATTGTTTTTTTCCCCAAAATGTGTACAATGTTATTGCAGATGCTTTGTCACGAATTTAAACTTTGTTGAGTTACATGAGTCACAATTGTATAACAATTGTTAATTACCAGTAGAGTGAATGAGGGGCATGAGTGCAACAAAAAAAGTTTTAAATGTTTTCAACTCCTGTTTTTATATTGTAATGAAATGCATTCAAGAATGACGTTTCATTTTGCCAAGGGCAGAGGTGTTGCAAGAGGTTTTACTTTTGTACTAAAATCTTAGAATTCTGTTTTAAAAACTGAATAAAGTATTTTCAGTGGACTTGGACACCTGCAAATAGCTGTATTTTTTGGATGTTGACTTTGTCTTCAAGAATAGGAAAAGCAAGCAGTTTCAAGGAAGACAGCAAGGGGTTTTGATCTCCTAAGAGCCGCACTTTGACTGACAGGAGAGACTCTCAGTCTGGTCTTGCGATCGGCTCACGATGGCTTTTTACTTTCACTTTGGACTTTAAAAAAAGTGAGTTGGACAAAGAGCAGGCATTTGAAACTTAGACCTGACCTGCCCAGAGAAAAAGACCTCTCTGTAAAGGAAACTTGCATGTCTTGAAAAGAAATCCTGCATTTGAAAAGGTGGAAGATTCCTACTGCCTCCTGTCTCTGAAGAATTCCTCCATCCAGTGTGGTCCCTGTTGCCTCCTGTGTTTTGGGAAATCCTGGAACCTGAACAAAGCTTCTACTGCTGTGTTGCTGCTGTGAGTCCTGAGCAGACCAGTTGCTGCAACCCTGCTGAAAGACATGCGTGTTGCTGCTGTAATTGAATTGCCTTGAACGCCTGCCCAAAGACTGTTTATCAGCCTCATCTGGAGAGACTTTGAGTGGCATCTGACTATTTGACTCTGGGACATCTCACTGTATTGAAAATATCCTACCAGAAATGTGACAAGCTGATTTTTTATTATTTCTTCTATTCCTAAGAAACAGCTGTAAGCCAAAATCCTTTTTCCGCAGTTAACTGGCGAGGGCGAGTGTGTGTTCGAGTGTGTGTCTTGGCTGTAACAATATCACCAAGAAGAGCCCAGACTACCAAGTTATGAACTAGAATTTCTTTGTGAACCTCAGGATCAAATTTAGTAATATTTACTTTTCAGCATTGGGGCAGCTTTCAACTTCAGAAATGGAAAACTGGTGGTATTGGATTGGCCACTCATTATACAAAGTAATATAAAAAAGGAACTTTGGGTGGGTGTGTAATAATCGAACAATCCGATAGCCAACAGTTGCTTGCTCCAGCTGAAATTGAAACTTACTCGCATTAAGTCTACAAATTATATTAGGGTGGATTAACTAACAGAACAAATAACCAGCTTACAAAGTTATGCCAAGGTAATTCTGTGTTAACTGGCTCGCTAGTTATAAATTTTTAGGTATCAATGTCTGAGAATATTAAATTGGTGAGATTAATTTATGATTAGACTCCTTTTATAGCTGACATGCTAAAAGCATCAGACAGTGTAGTGGACAGATTAAAGTTTATCGCCATGATTTTAACTGAAGGGTAAGAGAGACATTCAAGGTCTGGAAGTTTTAGCGAATGATCACTAGGCGGACCCCTTTGTCAGACAAATGGAGTAACCTTTCTCTAATCAGTAGCACTACTTCAAGTTAAGCCATGACTGTAGAACAAGGGCACATATTAGAAAATAGGCAAGTTAACAACTAATGAGAAGGACTACAGAGAAGCTTTTTTCATACTATTCTTGGGTTGCTCCTGCACACTGACAACTAAGAAGACCCATTTCCTCTGGGTCTTCCTAGCTTGCACCAATTTACTCTGGTGAGTAAATATGCTGCTGTTTGTTTTGGTGAAGAGATGTTAAAGTTATAGCACACATATCATCTCCATTATCTATCCAATGTCAAAATGACATTAGTACTCCACACATGTACTTGCCAAAATGTCATAGTCAACCTATATATACAGGGGACATTGGAACCCTCCACCCCACAACAGTGCAGCCATTTTACAGGTAGACTAGTTGTGCATTATAGAACTCAGGTAGCCAGCTCTCTGGAGTCCCCAATTGCAATATAAAAACAGCTAGAAAGGTTTTCTTCATAGAATGGTTAATACCTGGAATGGTCTTATGGAAAGAGTAGTGGAGGCAAGAAATATGGAATCATTCAAAAGGCAGTCAAATGCTGTGAAAGGGGAGCTAGAGATTTACCATTTCTCTTTATCTTTGGTTTTTGTGTTTTCTCAGTAGGATGTGAAAAAATGTATAGAAGGTATAGATAGTTGATCATGCTTCCATGTTTTTTTTTTAAAAACAGGCGCATACAGTCCCCATTGCCGTAAGTACAGCATTCCACCTCTGACCTGTTTCAGTAATCATTCTCTCAGACGGGCTCCTGTTCAGAAAAAGGAAATCATTGTTCGGAAGAAATAACTACCTTTATATAGTCTTAACACATTATCAAGACATCTCAAAGTGCTAAATATAGTGAAGTACTTGTTAAAATGCTGTCACTGTTTGGTAGGCAAACATAGCAGTGAATTTGCATACACCAGGGTCCTACAAACAAATAAATGCAGTTAATCTGATTTTGGTGGTGTTGGTTAAGGGAGGAATATTGAGAATTTTCTGCTTTTCAAATGAGGGGCATGTAATCTTTAACATTAACTTGAATAGGCATAGGGAGCCTCAGATAAACATTTCATCACAAAGACTGCAATGCAGCCCTTCAGTATTTCACTGGAGTGTTTGCCTAGATTGTGCTCAAATGTTGGGGCTTAAATCCTTGACTTTTTTCACTCAGAGCCCAATGCTATTAACTGAATCAAATTAGTATTATGATAATGGTGAGGGGACTGGGTGTAATAAGGACAGTTTCTTGGAACAATGCGGGACCAGGCTATTTTAGACCTGGAAATGTGTAATGAAATAGAATTAATAAATTAGCTCATAGCAAAGGATCCTCTAGGCAAGAGTATCATAACATGATAATTTCACTCAGTTTGAGGGTGAAAACTAGTCTTAAAAAATTAAATAAAGGCAACTACAAGGGTATGAAGACAGAGTTGGCTCAAGTGGACTGGGAAAATAAGTTAAAAGGTAGGACAGTAGAGAAGCAGTGGTAGACATTTAAGGAGATATTTCATAACTCTCCACAAAGATATATTCCATTGAGAAAGAAACTCAATGAGAAGGCTGCACCATCTGTGGCTAAGGAAGATAAAGATAGTACTAAATTGAAAGAAGAGGAGGACAATGCTGTAAAGATTAGTGATAGACCAGAAGATTGGAAAAATTTTAGAAACCAGCAGAGGATGACAAAAAATAGAGGGAGAAATTAGAATGAGAGTAAACTAGCAAGAAATATAAAAAATAGACAGTAAAACCTTCGACAAATATAAGAAAGAAGGTAGCTAATGCAAGCGTTGGTCCCTTAGATGATGGGACTAGAGAATTAATAATGGGAAACAAGGAAATGGCAGAGACTTTGAACAGGTAATTTGTATCTGTCATTACAGTAGAAGACACAAAAAGCATCCCAAGAATAGTAGAAAATTAAGAGACAAAAAAGGGAGGGAGGAACTTAAGACAAATCACTATCACTAGAGTGAAAGTATTAGGAAAACTAATGGGAGTAAAGGCTGACAAGTCGGCTGGACCTGATGGCCTGCATCCTAGGGTCTTAAAAGAAGTGGCTACAGAAATAGTGACTGGGATTTTACAGAGCTCCCAACATCGGGCTCCATGGCAGGGAGTGCTGGAAAATCGTTCTGGCAGTGGCCTGCCATGGAGCCCAACACTGGGTGGCCAGGCCCAATCCTCCCATAGGTAGTGAGGCTCCATGGTGGCCCTCCCGCCACTGGACAATAAGACCCAGCTTTCCATATTTAAATGATTTAAATAATTTAAATGCATGGGAACACCACCTGCAAGTTCCAAGTCACACACCATCCTGACTTGGAACTATATCGTCGTTCCTTCTCTGTCGCTGGGTCAAAATCCTGGAACTCCCTTCCTAACAGCACTGTGGGTCTACCTACCCCAAATGGACTGCAGCGGTTCAAGAAGGCAGCTCACCACTACCTTCAAGGGCAATTAGGTATGGGCAATAAATGCTGGCCTGGCCAGTGACGCCTACATCCTATGAATGAATAAAAAAAACGACCACAGTGCATAAATTAAATGAAACTACCTGCAATCTTAGTTGGACCACGATCTTCAAAGCCACTGCCAGCACTCACATGCCATCACTAACATCTAGTGGGGAAAACTTAAGATTTTTAGTGTGGTGGGTGCTGGGGGCAGAGGATGGTGGGAAAGGGTAACCTCTGCACTTTCAGTTTGGCAGGGGAGGCCATGTTTGCAAGGTTTGCCGGGCTGGTGGGGATGGAAGGGCAAATATTTGTTGGGAGTTGGGAAAGGGGTGATAAAATTTTGATAGGAACGTGGGGGGGGGTCACTTTAAAAATGTGACTTACCCAGCAGGGCTGGCTGCCCAGGTGACAGCACCTGCACACAAGCATCAGAAAGCCTGCCCCCTCCACATGATTGGGGGCATTTGACTGCCCGATGCATTTAAATTAGCCACTGCATGGTAGATTGTGGCAGCATCGCAGCACGTGGCCTGCATGTGCAGCCTGCCATTTTTCACCCACTGTCACTCCCCGCAGCAGATGCTTAAAATCCAGCCCTGTGGATGCACTGGTTGTCATCTTCCAAAATTTCCTAGATTCTGGAAAGGTCCCAGCAAATATAATACCTTTATTAAAGAAAAAAAAGAGGGAGTCAGAAAGCAGGAAACTAATCGGCCAGTTAGCCTGATGTCTGTCATTGCAAAACTGCTTGAATCCATTATGAAGGAAGGAGTAGGTCATTCAGAAAATCATAATGCAATCAGGCAGAATCAATGGGGATTTATGAAAGGGAAATCATGTTTGACAAATTCATTAGAGTTTAAGGATGTAATAAGTAGGGTGAAGCAGGGTGGATAAAGGGGAACCAGTAGATGTAGTGTTTTTGGATTTCCAAAAGGCATTTGATAAGGTGCCACATAAAAGGTTACTACACAAGGTAAGAGCTCATGTTGTGGGAGTAATATATTAGCATGGATAGGGGATTGGCTAACAGGAAAGTCAAGATAAATAGGTCACTTTCAGGTTGGCAAACTAATTAGCAGAGTGCCATAGGGATCAGTGCTGGGACCTCAACTATTTATAATTCTATATTAGTGCAAGTTGTGAGGAAGACACAAAGGCCGGGGTTTTATCTGGGCGACAGGGTTCTCGACATCTGGCGAAAGCATTGCCGAGAACCCCGTGTTGCCTCAGAGGCCTGCCAAACCTAGTGACAATTAGACACTTAACTGGACAGCAGTGGGCCTTCCATGGAATCATTGACCCCAGCAGGAGAAATCCCACTCTGAGCTGTCAGCCAATCAGGATGGCAGCTCTTTGAGCAGCGCCACCTCGGAAGCAGTGGCTGCTGCCAGTGACCAACCCAGCCAAAGCCCAGAAGTGGCGCTGAACTAGACCACCCAGACCATAGGTAGGTCAGGGTGAGGGGTCCCGTGGGATTGGGGTCACGGGGTCAGTAGCAAGGGCATGGAGTGGCTCTCAGCAGGTTCCCCTGTTCCTAATGCTAGGTCCCTTGTTCAGGCAGTAAGTGCTTTTTGACTACCTGCAGTCAGTAAGCAGCCAGCATGGTTTTTCCTGCTATGTTGCCCATGAGGCAGCAGGCCTCTTGGCTAAATGCAGTGGCGACTGGATTAGGCCCTTAATTGTGCATTAATTGTGCAGTTAAGGGCCTCAATTGACAGCAGGGCAGGAAGGCTATTCGCAGGTGTTCCCACCCCGGACTTAATTGTGGTGGTGGTGGTGGTGGTGGTGGTGGCGGCGTACCCACCCCCCCCCCCCCACCTCCCACCTGATATGCTCTCCAAACCCACCATGGGAGAGAGCATAAAATTCCCCCCAAAAGTGTCTGCAGAGATATATCAATAGGTTAAGTGAGTGGACAAAAATTTGGCAGATGGAATATAATGTGGGAAAATGTGAGGTTGCCCACTTTGGCAGGAAGAATAGAAAAGCAGAATATTTATATGGAGAGAGACTGCAGAATGCTGCAGTACATAGGGATCTGGTTGTCCTTGTACATGAATCATAAAAAGGTATAGCAAATAATTAGGAAGGTAAATGGAACATTGGCATTTATTGCACGGGGGATAGAATATAAAAGTAAGTTTTGCTACAACTGTACAGATTACTGCATACAGTTTTGGCCTCCTTACTTAAGGGATATACTTGCATTGGAAGCAGTTCAGAGAAGGCTCACTAGGCTGATTCCCAAGATGAAAGATTGTCTTGTGAGGAAAGATTGAGCAAGTGACGCCTATACTCATTGGAGTTTAGAAGTAGGAGGTGATCTTATTGAAACATACAAGATTCTGAGGGGACTTCACAGATGCTGAGAGGATGTTTTCTTTTGTGGGGAAATCTAGAACTGGGGATACAGTTTCAAAATAAGGGGTCTCCCTTTTAAACACAGAAATGAGGAGGAATTTCACCATTCAGACGGCCGTTAATCCTTGGAACTCTCTTCCCCAGAGAGCAGTGAAGGCTTGGTCATTGAGTATATTCAAGGCTGAGTTAGACAGATGTTTGATCTACAAGGGAGTCAAGGGTTATGGGGTATAGGCAGGAAAGGGGCGTTAAGGCCACAATCAGATCATCCATGATCTTATTGAATGGTGAAGCAGGCTCGTAGGGCCAAAGGCTTGCTCCTGCTTCTTATGATCTTACATTCATTGGGTTGGAATATTGTGCATAAACTGAATTCGCTAATCTCCAACTCTTGCTGAACTCCAATATATCACTTGGATTCCTAGCACAGGAGGCTCTCCTCTTCGCCCCCCCACACCCCCCGCCTTGAACAATTTTTCCTCCATGATGCAGCTATTTTGGAAAAAGCGTAATTATATCAAAAGACTCTTAGCTTCCAATTTTGCTTTGTCCTGCCACTGTCATGGTTCATAACTTCATAAGCATGCTTGATTATTTTCATTAACACTCATTTACTCGGAGCATATGCACGGCATACATTGGAACAGAGTAGGCCATTCAGCTCCTTGAGCCTGTTCCAGTTAGGTCATGGATGATTTGTGCATCAGGGGCGTTTACCTGCCTTTGATGCATAACCCTCCGTATCCTTACTTAATAGAAATCAGTCAATCTCAGCCCTGAAAATTTCAATTGATCTAACCTCAGCTTTTGGGAGTGGCGGGGGGGGAAAAGAATTCCACATATCCACTACCCTTTATATGGAAAAAGTGCTTCCTATTTTCACTCCTGAATGAACTAGCTCTGTAATTTTAAGGTGTGCTCCCTTGTTCTGGATTACCCCAGAGAAAATAGTTCCTCTGCATCTACTCGGTCAAATCCTTTTATCATTTTAAATGCAATTAGATCACCCATCAACCTTCTAAACTTAAGGGAATACAACCCAAGTGTATACAGCCTATCCTCATAATTTAGCCCTTTAAGCTCCAGTATTTACTGGTGAATATGCATTCTATTTGCTCCAAGGCCAATAGGCATGGTGCCCAGAACTGAACAAAATATTACGGGCTGGATTTTGTGTAGGAAGTGTGGCTCCCAGCACTGGGCCAAAAAGGTGGGGAAAACCCCACCTCAGCCTTTTCCTGCTGGAACAATCCTCCGGTCTTTTTGCATTTAAGTTTCATGAGCCAGGATCCTGTCCCTTTAAAGATGGGGTCCCACCTCCAAGAGCTGCCAGCCAGAGGGCCAGCAGTATCAGCAATGACACTGGGAGCTGTGGCTACTGCCAGTACTGCAGAGGCCTTGGACCCAGGCCCAGCTCTGGAAACCAGGACCTCCGGTAAGTGAGGCGGGTCACTGGGGCCAGTCTGGAAGATGCCGGTGAGGTGAGGGCAAGGGGGTGGTTGTGCAGTCCGAGAAGTGTGGTGTAGTGGTGGCAGGGTGTTCCCAGAAGGTGAAGTGGTTCCTAGCAGGAGTCTTCTGTGGGCCATAGATTGTTCACAAAAGGATGGATCCCACCCTCCCCCACCCCTCCAACTAGTGTGCATATTGCAAGCTGAGTGTGGAGATGTGAGTTTGGTAAGCAGGGATTTTAAGTGTTGTTTTCTTTATAAAAGTCTGGTCTGGAGTTAGCATATGGCCAAAGGTGCCTGCAAAGACTTGCCTACCTGCCAAAGCAGCCTGCAATGGCTCCATACAGGCATGCTTCACCTTATCTGAATCCATGAAGGCATCTGACAGTGCTATCAAACAACTTATTTATGTAGCACCTTTAACACAATAAAAGTGCTAGAAGGTGCTTCACAGGAGTATTATAAAACAAAACAGGACACCAAGCCACGAAGGACATTAGGTCAGCTGACCATAAGCTTAAGAGGTAGGTTTGAAGGAGTGTAAAAAAAGGAGGAAAGTGAAGTAGACAGACGTTTAGAGGGGGAATTCCAGAGCTTAGGGCCTAGGCAGCTGAAAGCAGCCACCAAATGGTAGAGTGGTTGAAACCAGGAATGTTTTAAACAAAAAGTCCAGAATTAGATAAACATATATACCAGAGGGTTGTGGGTATGAAGGAGATCAGAGATAAGAAGGGGCCAGGCTTTGGAAATATTTGATGTAGATGGTGCCTCATGATCAGTGTTTGAAAATTCATAACACATCCCTTGTACCCGGGAACAAGGTGCTTTTATGATTTGATTCCTATGTTGTATTACTAAAATTTTCCTGTCATGTCCGATAACTTTTCCCAGATCTTTCCATTCCCTATGCCCTTCTCTTATAAAGATTGCCAGAACTAAAGTCTTCCCCAGACAGACAGTCTTATGCAATGTCTTAATGCTCTCCGAATTTGATGCTTCAGCTTGGAAAAGCACTCTAACAGCATGTAGCGCATTTAGAGGAACTGAGAAAGTAGAGATGGTCGTTCCCTCCAGGGCTGGAGGATCGTCATAGAATGGAAGGCAATTTTGGATTACGGTATTGATTACCAATTGGTATGGGCTATTATATCCCCCCCCCCTCATTTGTAAATAATTTTCTTTATGTACTGCCCATGCCAGAGCCATTTGTAGCTTACAGTTCAGTTGATCTGCTAGTATTTTTTGCAACATGTCATTGACTATCCCACAATTTCTCACAATCCCTTGCTGAATGGACTTTCTGCAGTAGTGTTCATAACTGAATGATTCAAGTTCACACATGTCCCTAAGCTCATCATTTGCAAATTCCCCTCCATTAAAAATCAGTCAGAAATTTTGCCAGCATTCCAAGACCTATACCAACCCACTTTTCCATAATTATCCACTATTGTCCATTTGTCCTTGTTTATCATCAGATATGCTGAACCTAATTGCCATTAAAAAAACAAAAACGCGACAGTTAAATACCATGATCTCTGTCCCACACTCGGGTCCATAGTCACCACTTCATTAAATTCCCGAGTTAATGAGACACTCACAACCGGGCACGGCGGTGTCTTCCGATATTTAATACATAGGTCACATCAAGATGGGATTTGTTCAACAAGGGAGTCGTATTCTTTATCCACAACTCCGGCATCCTTTAGTAGTAAATTTACCTTCTGCAATGAAGGATGGGCAAATTGTCTGTGCAACTTCCAGATTTGGGGCAGCACAGTGGCGCAGTGGTTAGCACCGCAGCCTCACAGCTCCAGCGACCCGGGTTCAATTCTGGGTACTGCCTGTGTGGAGTTTGCAGGTTCTCCCTGTGTCTGCGTGGGTTTTCTCCGGGTGCTCCAGTTTCCTCCCACAAGCCAAAAGACTTGCAGGTTGGTAGATAAATTGGCCATTATAAATTGCCCCTAGTATAGGTAGGTGGTAGGGAAATATAGGGACAGGTGGGGATGTGGTAGGAATATGGGATTAGTGTAGGATTAGTATAAATGGGTGGTTGATGGTCGGCACAGACTCGGTGGGCCGAAGGGCCTGTTTCAGTGCTGTATCTCTAAACATAATTCTCATTAGCCAGACTCTTGTATCCAGACATCAATAATACTTGAACTTCTCAGTGAGAGTCACTGTCCTGATCCAGTGAATTGTAAATTTACTGCTTTACCAAAGACAAACACTTTGTCATTCTCCATGTCCAATCTCACCTTTGCCTTTTTCATCAAAGAGTTACTCAACAGCAATGTCACTCAACCACATGAAATGACACATTCCTGTTATTTCACACAGGAGGACCACTCTTTAAAAGATGTTAAAGTATTATTGTCTCCAAACCTAAAGCAAGTAGCACTTTCATATTCTCTAAATTTACTTCCATCTGCCATGTCAAGGGATTCCAAGTAACAGTTCAGCCAATCAACTCCACACTGTTGAGATGCAGCCACTATCTAAATCACAATTGAATGAATCGGCAACCAAAATGCTCATGGCCCAACTCAAGTTTTTGGTCACCAATATGATATGGTCATATCATTCATCATTATCATATTCATTAGCAGAACCGTCCATCTCTTGTCACTTCAAATACTTGATTCCTGGTTTGACGACAATTCCTTGCAGTGACACGTAGACTCACACCAAAAACACTTATTAACCACTCCCCGCACATCTCTGGGATTCAGTCGACCTTTAGCTATCATCCCAATCTTGCCTTCTGTTTTGATCCATAGATCTATCAAGTGCGACCCACTTCAAAAGGTCTTTCAGCAACTCTTTCTGTACAAGTGCCAGTGACTAGGCCCCCATCAATTTTGAGAGCTAGTAATCATGGAGTCCTCCATTCTCTAACTGCAGAATTTCCAATTTGTGAAATGAAAGTAGCCAAAAACAATTGTTTTCCCAAAAATTTCTTTAGGGCTGCAGTCATTTGCTCAAAAAAAAAAGAATCTGTACCATGGAACTGAGCCCCTGTCAAAACCAAAAAGTCTGTACAATGTAACATTTTGAATGCAGACTCAGGAATTTCTAGACTGAATTTTTTTGTCTGTTAGATAACCTATCAAATTCCATGACATATTCATCCATGGACTGATTGTCAGTCTTCTTAAATTTATCAAAAATCAACCATGCCTCAGGCTTGCAATAAATCATCTTTTTTTGTAAATTTTGTCCATAAATTGTATTAGAATTGGCAATTCCTCTTCAGTATTGAAGTCAGTAACATTCAGTTCCAAAAATACTTTATTTCTAATCTTGCTTTTTCCTGGTAAAGACAAAGCTAAGGCCATACCTTGCTTCCTCTTGATTAGGGAAGTGACCCAAGTCCACATTTCCACTTCATTCTTCTATTGTTTATATGGTTCCAATTACAAAAAGACCAGTGGGGAATCAGTTCTAGAGCCTGCAGCATGACTCAGCCATTTCACCCAGAAAACCACCAGGAGCCTTGCTTTAGTTAGAGAAAGAAATTATGTTTTTTCTTTATATTCCCACCTGAAGAGATCGAAGTTAACCTTCTACCATGTTAAACAGGCAGATGCCCAGTCACAAAAAAGAGGAAGCTGATGACAGACTCTGATCCACAGCTGTTTTATTATCAACTCATAGTTCAGTCCAAATATCAGTTCCCACTCTTCCCCTCTGGATTAACTAACTCTCTGTCCAGAGGCAACTCCACAACTGGCCAAAACCCCAGCCCTTAAATGCAAAACTAGAATGAGCATCACCTGCTCTCTATTCACACAGAAAGGAGTCCTGTTTAATTAAAGGGGCCAACATTTTCAAAATTGTCAATAGATACCTCCAATCTCTCTCCAAGGGAGCGTACTGCCTCGGGAAATGCTGACAGAAGCATACATATTTCCCATTGTTGCTCCAGAAGATCCCTGTTTGTGAATGACCCCCGAGGCTCAGTATCAACATCCAGCTGAGCATTGCTTGGAGTGTTCTGCGCCCTTCAACGGGGACTCTTCAATCCTGCTCCTTAACACATGTATTGTGCACCTCACCATGTGACAACCTATCTCTAATGCAATACCCATTGCGGTGTGTGTACCCACACTAGTGGAGGGTGCAAATGAGTCATTTGACGCTGCATACTCGGCGTGCTTGACCTCTGAGGACTTCTCGGCTTCCTCCTGCAGCATCATTGCCGTCACCCTGAATGACCTGTGGGAGATAAAAGTCGTGGGTTAGTGCTGACTTGGAGAAAAGGTTCATTTTTTTCTTTGATGGGATCTGGGTGTTGCTAGAAAAGCCAGCGTTTGTTGCTATCCCTAATTGCCCTTGAGACATGCTCGACATCGTGATATTTCAGTGAGTGGTGATATCAGTTCAACATGAGTGACTGTTGTGATATCTAATGCTGTCACCAGGTCTGGAGACTACTCCCATCTATCCATCGCTGACGCCTAACGTCTGTGCCACCCTACCAATCTTCAAGGCGTTAGGGTTAAGCTGCAGGTCCGCTCCCGGTTTGCTACCTCTCCCTGGAGTTGTGCACTCTCTTCTGCAATGAGAGAAAGAGTTATGAGTGTGAGAGAATATGAGTGTGTCAGATTAAGAGGTAGGCCATTTAGGACTGAGATGAGAAGGAAGTTCTTTGCTCAGAGGGTGATGAATCTGTGGAATTCTCTACTCCAGAGAGCTGTGGATGCTCAGTCATTGGGTATGTTCAAGACATAAATTGATAGATTTCTAGATATAAAAGATATCAAGGAATATGGAGATAGTGCAGAAAAATGGCGTTGAGGTGGATCAGCCATGATCTAGTTGAATGGGGCCAAATGGCCTACTCCTGCTCCTGTTTCCTATATTCCCGTGTTGCTGTGTGAGAAGTGGAATGTGTGGAGAGAATGGAATGTGATCATTTGTGGAGGATGACAGTGGAATGGGTGCAAGATGACACTAAGATGAGGGTGAGTGTGAGTGTTGGCTGTTCAGATGGAGATCTGAGGAGGTGCCAGAAGAGAAAGGAATGTATGGAATTGCAAGGTGTGTTGGTCAGACAAGTAGTATATAGGAGAATGCTCGGAAAGTCAGAGGATGATAACTGAGTTTAAGAGCCTTGGCAAAGCCCGCTTTAGTGGCAAATGGGTTCCTTGTCTGCTACTGGCCTTCCTACTGTATGCTGATCTACTTAGATAAAATTTATCACTAAGGACTGAATTTTCGGAACCGCTGGAGGCGGGAAGAGATGTGGATGGGCCCCAAAAATACCGGCACAGCCAGAATGCCAATTTTGCAACGTCATTCCCAGCGCTGCCATGTTCAACATGGTGAGGGGAGGGTGGGACAGTGATCCCAGCGATCCCTGATTAAGGGCAATTAAGCTGCTTGAAGGGTTCATTAAGAGTTCAATAACGGTAGGAGTTTAGTGTTTCATGGGGGCACGTGCGAAGGAGACGGGTACAGAGTGGGAAGTCAGTCATGGCTATCCCAGTGAATTACCCCAGAGCCATAAATGTCTCAATGGTGCAGGGGGGGAACTTGGCCATTAGAAAATAGGTGCCCTAGGCACTGCGCAGGTGGTGGGAAGAGTGGGAAATCAGCGCTTGGGCAGTGTAGGGTAGGGGGGTCGTTGTCTTCCTGGCATTACGGGGGCAGAGAGCAGGGGCCAAGGCTGCTGTGGACAATTGGTTAGCCATCTGAGCCAAAGGAAGGCAGCACCTGGAAATGGGGGCATGGCTCTCAAATTTTGGGCCCAGTGGAGATGAGGAATGGCATCCTCTGAAAGAAGGGTAGAGCCACAAGGAATCATGGGGGCAGAAGAGAGGGGTAAGGAGCAGGAAGGACACAAAGGCCATACCCTCCACATAGGATCTACTGCCGAAAATGGAACTACCTGGAGATGATGAGACCCAGTGCCACAGGAAACTGCGAATTTCCAGGCATATGGTCACAGACATCTGTGCCATCGTCACAGAAGACCTTGCACCTTGCAGCACTGGTTGCCATGCCCTTCCAGAAGCCCTCAAAGTCACAGTTGCCTTGAACTTCTTCACTTCTGGCTCCTTCCAATAATTCACTTCATGACAGCTGAGGCCTCGCAGGCACAGAGGGCATTGGGCTTCACCACCATCACAAGACTCCCCCAGGTGTAGGGCATCATCGATTGCGCCCATGTGGCCATAAGGCACCCAGCGACAGGCCAGTGAGATTCATCAACAGGAAGGTCTTCCACTCTTTCAATGTACAGCTGGTTTGTGACCACAGCAAGAGCTTCTTCCATTTGTGTGCTTGCTTTCCTAGCAGCTGCCATGACTCCTTCATCCTGCACCAGTCCAGGCTGCCGCAGATCTTCACGACAACTCCCAAAGTCAATGAATGGATTCTAGGGGAGAAGGGGTATTGCTTGAAGTGATGGCTACCCACCCTGTTACAAGAGCCCCAGACAGAGGCATAGAGCCAATACAACCAATGCCACCTGCTCACCAGAACAACCATTGAGCAGGCCATCGGGCTTCTCAAATGTAATTCTGGTGCCTGGACCAGTTGGGTGGCTTCCTCCAGTACACTTCTGCAAGGGTCTCAGTCATTGTGATGGTCATGCAGCACACTACATAACATGGCCCTCCAGAGAGGTATGGACCTTGAGGACCATGAGTCCCTGGAATCATAGCTCATCTGAGGAAGCGGAGGGGATGGAGGTGGGAGAGGAGGAGGATGTAGAACACCATGGTACTCAGGCTGCACAAGGAGGTGGCTGGCTATGGCACGGGCTGTGATGGTTTCATCAGGATGCCATCAATGTCAGGGATCTTCTGATTCAGGAGCATTTCAACTGAGTCTCTCTGACCTAAGATGAAGAGCGTGGGATGCAAGGCACTCTGAGGTGCCTGTTCTATTACATCCATTGATGACGCAGCCTGGAACATTTAAACACGTATCACCATAGAAGGCTGCATTTTACCCTGATTCTTTGCTCTGACTGTGGATGACCCCTTGATTTCTTTTATTACATACCTTATACCACTTTTTTTGTCATGACAGCAATAAAGGGAGTCTCAGACATGTGTATTGAAGTGTAATTATTTATGAAGTGATAAGAAAGAGAAACAGTGTGCAGGGACAGTAAAAAATCACCCTGGTGATCCACTCTGCTCCACACGGAGCAAGGGTCTTGTGACCTCAGAGGAGGTGGAGGCAGCCTGCTCACTTGTCTCTACCTGAAGCTAAGATGCATGTGGCACTCGTCCTCATTGTGGAGGTACTCCCAGAGGCAGGCATCTCCAGAGGCTGTTACACGTGCATCATTGTAGAGGCAGCCCCTGTCACTTGGCTGCCATTGTCAGGGGAGTGAAGGAGGCCGAGGATGATGAAGGTGCCCCATGAGGGTGCCACCCTCATCCTCCTCTGTGACATCCTCAGATCTTGGCGGGCACACCGGATAACTGGAGGGGAACATCACTTGGGACACCACTGGCATCCAATCCAAACATCTCTGCGCCACTGGCACCATTGATCCATGCTACATAGTGTGGTATGCATCCTGTGCATGTCAGTGCGCTACTCCTGCATCCACTCAGAGTGATGTCGCATGTGGCACTACACAAGATTGACCACTGTCTCTATGGAGGAGCTCATGTGCCCATAGCTCTGAGCCGTTGTGGCGCACATGGGCCGGATGAACTCCTCCTTCGTCCTCAGGGAACTCACTGCCTCAGGGAACACTGACCTGTGGGAGCACATCTCTTGCTGGTGTTCCAGATAGAGTCATCTTTCATGTGGCTCCTGAGGTCCTGCTGTGTCCAGCTGAGCAGGGCTGTATCTGTCGTCCCTCCTCCGAGCGGGACTGTCAACAGCTGCCTATGTCTCTGGCACCTCCTCCTGCACACTTGTTGTGCTCCTCACCAAGTGCAATCTAAATGCACACCAGGAGACACCAAGGTGAGAATATCTGTGCTGGTGCATGGTGCGCTTATCAGATGTGACAGTGCTTCTTTGATTTCTTGTTGTTCCTCTGGGGCTACGGAGGAAGAGGATGTCCTTGGGAGATTGGCTGCACCTGTGGGAGACACGAGAAGAGATCATGAGAACTATCCTATGAGAGCAGAAGCCACTGTAATGCTGAGGCTACCCAACTGAACTCAGTGTTTGGCATGCAACTGGATGGGGTGATGTACACTGTACCCCACTGATAAGTGCTTTTCCCTCTGTAATCATCATCTCACCAGGGCTGACTTCCTCCTTGTTTGGGATCCTGGTCTTCCATGGCGTTATTCTATGGTAGAATCGTACTCTACTGCCTGTCTGAGATCTTTCGCAGATATGTGCCAGTTTCTCCTGCAAGGACAAAGAGAGCGAGATAAGGCAGGGCTATCCAGTGTAGCCAGTGGCTTCTGCCCCTATCCATTGGAAGCTGCATGTTTCAGTGGCAGCAGGTCCTCAGCAGCACTATGCCTCAGAGTCATTCTGGGCACACACCCCTCCCATGTTCAGGAGCAGCATGCACCCTAAGGTATCTCAGTCTGCTGAAGGGTAAATACCCAGAGGCCTTTCCTGAGGGTTGGAGGTTGCACTTACCTTTCCAGATTTTATGAGGTCATGGAACCTTAATCCAGGTCCTTCGGTTGCACTTCTTAACACAGTTATCTCAACCCATGCCTGCTTTGTCTGGTTAGGTGGCCTCCTCCTGCCACCCTCCAGGAAGAGGACCGCCGTCCTCTCCCTCACGGTCTCTTGCATCATCTCCAGTTCATTATCAGAGAACCAAGGGGCTGAACTGTCCTGGATGCCAGGCCCCCAGCTTTCAATCGACATAAAGGGTACAATTCTAAAGTGGGGAGGGGGGGAGGGGGAGGTGGTGGTCTGCAGGAGCAGAGGGACCTGGGTGTATATGTGCATAAGTTATTGAAGGTGGCAGGGCAGGTTGAGAGCGCGGTTAATAAAGCATACAGTGTCCTGGGCTTTATTACTAGGGGCATAAAGTACAAGAGCAAGGAAGTTATGTTGAACTTGTATAAGACACTAGTTTGGCCTCAGCTGGAGTATTATGTCCAGTTCTGGGCACCATACTTTAGGAAAGACATGAGGGCATTGGAGAGAGTAAATAGAAAAGATTCACAAGAATGGTTCCCGGGATGAGGAACTTCAGTTATAAAGATAGATTGGAGAAGTTAGGATTGTTTTCCTTGGAGAAGAGAAGGTCAAGAGGTGATTTGATAGAGGTATTCAAAATCATGAGGAGTCTGGACAGAGTAGATAGAGAGAAACTGTTCCCTCTCGTGAAAGGATCGAGAACGAGAGGGCACAGAGGAAAAACTTTTTCATACAACGAGTGGTTAAGGTCTGGAACGCGCTGCCTGAGAACGTGGTGGAGGCAGGTTCAATTGAAGCATTCAAAAGGGAATTAGACAGTTATATGAAGAAGGAAGAATGTGCAGGGTTACATGGAGAAGGCAGGGGAATGGAACTGAGGGAATTGCTCTTTTGGAGAGCCAGTGCAGACACAACGGGCCGAATGACCTCCTTCTGCACTGTAACAATTCTGTGATTCTGAGGTTTTGTAATACTCCAGTACTGTCCAAGGCTCTCAGGAAATCTACAGCTTGCTTCTTAAAGACTCAAATGGCAGCCAGAGTAATGGCTGCCACAGGCCCATCTCTATTTCCACCCCTCAGCCTTTAACTGGCCGCCAAACCCAACTCCAATCCATTTAATGGGTTTGACCCTGCAAAAATCGTAACTTTCGTCTACTGCCCCCCAGGGGTGGGTTTGGGTCCTGGAAACAATACTGACTCCTGTTTCCTGGCCCCAGCGTGAAAATTCAGGCCTAAGTGTTTGAAACAAAATGTACCATGTAGAATTTACAAATCTGTACTCCCAGGGGCAGCATATTAGGAATTTGGGCTGGTGGTCAGCGCACGCCATACAATTCTCTGTCCAGAAATTTTTATAGATGGAAATTATGTAGCCACACAAATTCTTGCCCAAATACCCAATATAAACTCACATTGCTGAAGCACTGCCCTACAAGTAAAATTTACCCCACCAGTTTATCTGGTGAAATGTTAAGGTTTAATTCCTTTAGAAGAATAAAATTCATCATATGTTAATTCCAAAGGTTGCTCACTTTTCATTTAATCACACTCTCTGAAAGGTGACTAAACAGTGGAGTCTGAATGCGTCAATATTGTATTTCACAATTTTGAAACCGGTCTGTGATTGATAATTGTTCATAAAAATGAATCATGAAGTTAGTTACATTTAGTTGACTTGTAAACTGGAAAATGCACAATTATCTTCTCTGCTTTTCCTTTTACTCCATCCTGCTTTGAAATATAGGTTGCCCAATCAAATTTTGTCTAATCGAGAGAACTGCAGACAGAGATATGGAATTGACAGATGCATACAGGATGACAGACCGTAAGTGGTAAAGACATGACCATCGATCAGTCTGATTCTCTTAAAGAATTAAATTATCTATAGTGCACAAAAAAATTAGATGGGAGATGTGTTTATTTTTGATGCATTTTCAAATATTTATAACATGCTTTTAGTGAGATTAGGTTTGATACACTTAACTGAAGATCCAATCAAAATGCATCTGTAACAATAGGTTGAGTTTTAAGGGACCAATTAAGATGGGAAAGGAAGCAGTAGGGGGGGGGGTTGGGGGGCAGGGGCGGGGGGGGCATAAAATATGGACGGAAGACATCAGACAGAAAGTCTGACGTCGAGACGTCCCTTCTGCGGCCACATGGAGGGCGGACTTAGCACAGTCGCGAGGGAAAGTCAAATAAAGTACTTAACATTCCAATACACTGCAAATTCACCATTCAAAATTTTTCTGATGCCCACAGGAGCCACCGGTCTTCATGGCCTTGCCCGGAAAAAGGAGGCGACAAGGGGTTGAGAGCTCAGTGTTGGCTTCAGTGGAAGCAATTGGGTGGGGCATTGTCACTTGGCAGGGAAGGCGGAGGGGGGGGGGCATCAGGAAACACTATTAAGAATGGGGGCCAGGTGCCAGCACTGCAGGCAAGCCAATGCCAGGGTGCCATCAGGACAGTGCCGCCTCATCAGAGATCACAAATATGGGGAGTGGGGAGGGTCTGTCTGGCTTGAAGGCCTTGCACTCAGGGAGAGGCAACCTCTCATGGGTCTCATTCACCCTCATTGGAGGCCCCCATTAAGGAGGTGGAGCAACAGAGATGGAGGGAGGAACATGAACCAGCAGGGGCACCACCGTTGTCTGGGGGCCAGCCTCAGTAACGGCAGGCTGTAGAAGGATACAGAGGGGCACACGAGCTCGCTTCTGCACGCAGAAGAAGTCACCGTCCAGAGAGGGTCAACTGGCCGAGGCTCAGTAACCTGCAGATGTCTCAATCCTTTCTCGAGAGGGAACAGTTTCTCTCCATCTACTCTGTCCAGACTCCTCATGATTTTGAATACCTCTATTAAATCACCTCTTAGCCTTCTCTTCTCCAAGGAAAACAGTCCTAACTTCTCCAATCTATCTTTATAACTGAAGTTCCTCATCCCGGGAACCATTCTTGTGAATCTTTTCTACACTCTCTCCAATGCTGATAGCGGCAGTGTCTCTGAAGACTGCGCCTCTCCAGGGATGCCATCAATGATCTATGTGCCATGATGCAGGATGAACTGAGCCCATGGGACTTGGTGGGCACCCGATGCCAATGACACTGAAGGCCACCATGGCACTAAACCTATACGCCACCGGAGTTTTTTATTATTTGTTTCACAGGATGTCGGCATTTGTTGCTTATCCCTAATTGCCCTCGAGAAGGTGGTAGTGAGCTGCATTCTTGAGCCGCTGCAGTCCATCTGGTGTATATGCCCACAGTGCTGTTAGCAAGGGGGTTCCAGGATTTTGATCCAGTGACAGTGAATGATCGACAAGATATTTCCAAGTCGGGATGGTGTGTGGCTTGGAGGACAACTTGCAGATAGTGGTGATCCTACATATCTGCTACCCATGTCCTTCTAGGTGGAAGAGGGCACAGGTGCTGTTGAAAGAGGCATTGTTAAATTGCTGCAGTGCATCTTGTAGATGGTACACACCACTGCCATTGCACGTTGGTGGCAGAGGGAGTGAACGTTTAAGGTGGTGGATGGCGTGCCGATCAAGCAGGCTGCTTTGTCCTGGATGATGTCGAGCTTCCCGAGTATTGTTGGAGGTGCACTTATCCAGGTAAGCGGAGAGTATTCCATCACACTCCTGGCTTGTGTCTTGTAGATGGTGGACAGGCTCTGGGGAGTCAGGAGGTGAGTTACTCGCTGCAGAATTCCCAGTCTCTGACCTGCTTTTATAGCCGCAATATTTATGTGGCTGCTCCAGTTCAGTTTCTGGTCAATGGTAACCCCCAGGATGTTGATAGTGGTGGTTTCAGCGATCATTCCAGGAAGCCGCTGGAGATATGTGTGGAATCTCGCAGTCTGCAGCACATCGCTGCATCAAGGATGCCAACAATGCCTTGTTCAGGAGGACCGGCAGCTATGTGCGCTTCCGTACTAATCCAAACAGTCAAGTTGAGAAGGCCATAGGATTCGGGTTCATCGCTGGATTTTTCTAGGTGCAGGGGATCATCGACTGCACACATGTGATCATCAAGGTTCCCACAGACCAGTCTGCTGCCTTCATTAACCGGAAGGGCTCCCACACCCTTACTGTGCAACTGGTATGCAGTCACCACAAACGGATGTTACAGGTGTGCCCACGATTCACGAGAAGCATCCATCTATCACTTTGGTGATAGTGATCACAATTCGGTTAGGTTTACCTTAGCGATGGGCAGGGACAGGTATATACCGCAGGGCAAGAATTATAGCTGGGGGAAAGGAAATTATGATGCGATTATGCAAGATTTAGGATGCGTAGGATGGGGAAGGAAACTGCAGGGGATGGGCACAATCGAAATGTGGAGCTTATTCAAGGAGCAGCTACTGCGTGTCCTTGATAAGTATGTACCTGTCAGGCAGGGAGGAAGTTGTCGAGCGAGGGAGCCGTGGTTTACTAAAGAAGTTGAAGCGCTTGTCAAGAGGAAGAAGAAGGCTTATGTTAGGATGAGACGTGAAGGCTCAGTTAGGGCGCTTGAGAGTTACAAGCTAGCCAGGAAGGATCTAAAGGGAGAGCTTAGAAGAGCGAGGAGAGGACACAAGAAGTCATTGGCGGATAAGATCAAGGAAAACCCTAAGGCTTTCTATAAGTATATCAGGAATAAAAGAATGACTAGAGTTAGATTAGGGCCAATCAAGGATAGTAGTGGGAAGTTGTGTGTGGAATCAGAGGAGATAGGGGAAGCGTTAAATGAATATTTTTCGTCAGTATTTACAGTAGAGAAAGAAAATGTTGTCGAGGAGAATACTGAGATACAGACTACTAGGCTAGATGGGATTGAGGTTCACAAGGAGGAGGTGTTAGCAATTTTGGAAAGTGTGAAAATAGATAAGTCCCCTGGGCCAGATGGGATTTATCCTAGGATTCTCTGGGAAGCCAGGGAGGAGATTGCAGAGCCTTTGTCCTTGATCTTTATGTCGTCATTGGCGACAGGAATAGTGCCGGAAGACTGGAGGATAGCAAATGTTGTCCCCTTGTTCAAGAAGGGGAGTAGAGACAGCCCTGGTAATTATAGACCTGTGAGCCTTACTTCGGTTGTGGGTAAAATGTTGGAAAAGGTTATAAGAGATAGGATTTATAATCATCTTGAAAAGAATAAGTTAGTTAGCGATACTCAGCACGGTTTTGTGAAGGGTAGGTCGTGTCTCACAAACCTTATTGAGTTTTTTGAGAAGGTGACCAAACAGGTGGATGAGGGTAAAGCCGTGGATGTGGTGTATCTGGATTTCAGTAAGGCGTTTGATAAGGTTCCCCACGGTAGGCTATTGCAGAAAATACGGAAGTATGGGATTGAAGGTGATTTAGTGCTTTGGATCAGAAATTGGCTAGCTGAAAGAAGACAGAGGGTGGTGGTTGATGGCAAATGTTCATCCTGGAGTTTAGTTGCTAGTGGTGTACCGCAAGGATCTGTTTTGGGGCCACTGCTGTTTGTCATTTTTATAAATGACCTGGATGAGGGTGTAGAAGGGTGGGTTAGTAAATTTGCGGATGACACGAAGGTCGGTGGAGTTGTGGATAGTGCCGAAGGATGTTGTAGGTTACAGAGGGACATAGATAGGCTGCAGAGCTGGGCTGAGAGATGGCAAATGGAGTTTAATGCGGAAAAGTGTGAGGTGATTCACTTTGGAAGCAGTAACAGGAATGCAGAGTACTGGGCTAGTGGGAAGATTCTTGGTAGTGTAGATGAGCAGAGAGATCTTGGTGTCCAGGTACATAAATCCCTGAAAGTTGCCACCCAGGTTAATAGGGCTGTTAAGAAGGCATATGGTGTGTTAGCTTTTATTAGTAGGGGGATCGAGTTTCGGAGCCACGAGGTCATGCTGTAGCTGTACAAAACTCTGGTGCGGCCGCACCTGGAATATTGCGTGCAGTTCTGGTCACCGCATTATAGGAAGGACGTGGAAGCTTTGGAAAGGGTGCAGAGGGGATTTACTCGGATGTTGCCTGGAATGGAGGGAAGGTCTTACGAGGAAAGGCTGAGGGACTTGAGGTTGTTTTCGTTGGAGAGAAGGAGGAGGAGAGGTGACTTAATAGAGACATATAAGATAATCAGAGGGTTAGATAGGGTGGATAGTGAGAGCCTTTTTCCTCGGATGGTGATGGCAAACACGAGGGGACATAGCTTCAAGTTGAGGGGTGATAGATATAGGACAGATGTCAGAGGTAGTTTCTTTACTCAGAGAGTAGTAGGGGCGTGGAACGCCCTGTCTGCAACAGTAGTAGACTTGCCAACTTTAAGGGCATTTAAGTGGTCATTGGATAGACATATGGATCAAAATGGAATAGTTTAGGTCAGATGGTTTCACAGGTCGGCGCAACATCGAGGGCCGAAGGGCCTGTACTGCGCTGTAATGTTCTATGTTCTAACTACACACTTTGGCAGTCCCAGGTGCCAGAATTTTTCCATGCCTCAACTTGCCTTAGGGATGGATCTTGGAACAAGGACCACCCACTTGAGGACTTGGTGACTGACACCTGTGAGGAACCCCGCAGTTGGTCACCTCAGTGAGGAGAGGTACAAGACTTGCCACGGGTCAACACAAGTGACCATCGAGCAGGCCATTGGTCTACCCAAGATGCAATTCAGGTACCTTGATTGATCCAGTAGAGCCCTTGAGTACGCCCTGGTGAGGGTCTCGCATATCGTGGTGGTTTGCTGTGCACTGCACAACCTGGCACAACAGAGGGGGAGGCATTGACCAGTGAGGTTATAGTAGAGCGCGAAGCCTCCTTCAGTGACGAGGATGCAGAGGAGGATGCTGCCCAGGCAGTGCCAGTTGGAGCGCCCCTGTTGCAACAGGTAAGGCACCATGAGATATATGCAAGGGAGGCACGAGACACCCTTATACATTCATGTTTCCTTTGAGCCTTATCGCCTTGTGGTACTGCACAATAAAGCCTTACCTTTAAGCAGCCCTGTTGCTGCCTTCTTCCTTCTGCACTGCAGTGCCCAGGTGCACATCCCACAGTGACAAGCCAAAACATTGAGCACTCGGGGCTTGGTCCCTCGATTCCAGTTCCTTGGGAGGAACGGTTTAAATGAATTCCCAAGGGACACCAATAACAGAAAGGAAACGTAGTGAATGAACATCATTATTTTATTCCACATCATATCAGTGCACTACTGCTTATTCTAACTGCATATTCACCCATGATCCCCTAAGTACATCCAGGTACTCTTTTTAAATTTTTTCCAGGTGCTGCTACGTGGTGCTGCCCTTGCTCTGTCAGCTGAGGTGGAGGCAGACTGCTATATGACCCTGGTACACGTCCTCTGGCTGCCTGAGACCTGGAGGGCCCCAGCGCAATGAGGGTCTCCTGCAAAGGTGCAGGGAACACCTCTGTTAGAGGGGATGTTGGAGGCATGGCATCACTTGCAGAGGGACTTTGGAGCTACTGTCCACACCAGGAGCACTCTGAGAGAAACCCCCAGATGCAGAAGGCAGCCAGTCCAACCCCCTTATAAGGCACATTTGTACCTCCCTACTGACCTGAGAGGCACAGGGACCTGGTGGAGACTTCAGGTACCTCGGCCCCTCTCACCTTGCACCGCTGCATGGAGCTCATGGACAAAGCGATGGAGTGCAGCTCTGCATGCATCTCAGGCAGCTACTGATTGGTCTGCTTGATGTCATTCTCCATGAGAGTCGCTAATCTCTCAATGGAGGAAGCCAGGCGCACAACCAGCAGTGACCTTGCAGCACCCAAGGACTGCATGGACTCCTCCATCATCCACACTTGTGTACACATAGTTCCTGGCATCTCTGTCAGATGTTGCCTGACCTCTCACTGCAGCTGCAGCATTTCCCGTATTGCCATCAACACCAGAAGCACCTCATCAGCCAGGGGTTCAGTATGGGCCTGACCTCCCAAAGTCATCCAACTGCCAGTGGCCTGGGCTGTAACTGCCTCCGTCAGCTGCCCTAGCACGTCTGTGCTGTGCTCACCAGGTTGTGTGCCTGAATCTAAACACATGCGACTACCCACCGACGTGAGAGTATTTGCGATGGTGGGGGGTGCAGGGGAATTATGTGATGGTGCACCCTCTGAGGCTCCCTCCTCCTTCTTCAGGGGTGGCCTGCTGTCCCCCAGCCTCTTCACCTCTTCTCTGTTGTTGTTCATCTCGACCTGCATGAGAAAACATAGACATAAAGGGTAGTATTAGATTAAAAGAAGAGGCATTATAATGTTGCGAAGAATAGTAGCAAGTCTGAGGATTGGTAGTGTTTTAGAAATCAGCAAAGGGCCACCAAAAAGTTGAGAAAAAGGGAAAATAGAATACAAGAATAAACTAGCGAGGAATATTAAAACAGATTGTAATAGCTTTTACAAGTATATAAAAAGGAAGAGAGTAGCTAAACATTGGTCCCTTGGAGGCAGAGATGGGAAAAATTATGATGGGGAATGAGGAAATAGCAGGGACGTGGAACAGATATTTTTTGTCTGTCTTCACAATGGAAGACACAAGTTGCATATCAGAAATAGAGGATAACCCAGGGACTAAATGAGTGAGAAAATTAAGGTAATTAATAACGGTAGAGTAAAAGTATTGGAGAAACTTAAGGGACTAAAATCCGACAAATCCTCAGAACCTAATGGCCTGCATCCTAGGGTTTTAAAAGAGATAGCTGCAGAGATACTGGATGCGCTAGCTATGATTTTCCAAATGTCCTTGGATTCTGGAACGGTCCCAGAAGATTGGAAATTAGCAAATATAACACCGTTATTCAAGGAGGAAGAGATAACGGGAATTACAGGCCAGTTAGCCTGACATCAGTCATCAGGAAAGTGTTGGAATCTATTATAAAGGAAGTCTGAACAATGCACTGAGAAAATCATTCTATAATCAGGCAAAGTCAACATGGTTTTACAAATGGATAATTGCGTTTGATAAATTTATTTGAGCTTTTTGAGGATGGAACGAGTAGGATAGATAAAGAGGAACCAGTAGATGTAGCATACCTGGATTTCCAAAACGCATCTAATAAGGTGCCACACAAAAGGTTAATAGGCAAGATAAGGACTTATCGAGTTGGGAGTAACTTATTAGCATTGCGACGACCAGGTGAGAAAGGTGTCTAGGGGTCTCTTTCAGCCTACACCTGGTCTTACTGTAACAGGATTTTGTTTTTCAGCACACTGTTTTGAGCTCCCCCTTGGTGAATCCTTGGTCACCGCTTTCCAATTATAAGGCAAAGAAATGAGCACAAACTGGCTTTCTTAGGTTTAAAGAAGAAAAGTGAAATTTATTTAAACTTAAACTCTAATTCAGTTAATGCCTACGGATACATGCCAGGCCCCACTAGCATGCATACAGGAGAAAAAATAAAGCAGAGGGATTTGAGGCAATCTCTGAAGATGGGTTTTGTTAGTGTGCTTCGAGCTCGCTGTAGTCCTTGCTTGTATGTAAATTTTGCTTTTTGTTGGGGCACAATATTCTTCTTAAACCTTGTTCACTGTAGGAGACTTTTCTCTCTTGGGGTTCAATGGTTTCCGAAGCTGGTGAGAGAGATGAGAGCAGACAGGAGAGAGGCAGCGGCAAGCCAGCCACAAGAGGTCTTTTCCAGTCCAGGAACAAACAGCTTTTTTTTGTGTTCAAATTCTCTGTGGCAAGTTCAAATTCAAAAAACTCAGGTTGCCCAGCAGGTTAGTCATGTGACATGGGGTTGTGACCACGTCTGTTCGTGTATTCGGCCATTTTAGCAGTCAACCTGGAATGCGAGCTCATGCCCTCAACGTCTGGTAATCAAAGGTGGATTAAATTGGAGCTGAAAGTGGTTCCTTTGTTCCAACACTGTCTGCTAGTATGCAAAACAAAAGTCTCTGCAGCCAAGGATCTGGTGTTGCTTTCTTTTAAAAAGCAAGTTCTTCCTCTACAACAGTAACAGTTTAAAAATCAATGTTCATGTGATGAAATTAACGTGCTTCATTCTTGGCAGGTGGGGGCATGTATGACTGCATGGATAGAGGATTGGTTAACGGGCAGGAAGCAAAGAGTAAGGGACATTTTCAAGTAGGCAGGCAGTGACTAGTGGCGTGCCGGAACGATCAGTGCTGGGGCCTCAGCTATTTACGATCGTTACTTAGTCAACGAGACAGAGGGCAATGTATCTAAGTTTTCTGATGATACAAAGCTGGGTGGAATTGCAAGCTGTGAGAAGGACACAGAGAGGCTGCAAAGAGATGTAGACAGGTTAAGTGAGTGGGCAACAAGGTGGCAGATGGAGTATAATGTGGGGCAGTGTGAGGTTATTCACTTTGGTTGTGAGAATAGAGAGTGAAATATTTTTAAAAGGCGTGAAACTTGTAAATGTTGATGTTCAGAGAGACTTTGGTGTGCTTGTACAAGGAACGCAGAAAGTTAGCATGCAGGTACAGCAAGCAATTAGGAAGACAAATGGCATGTTGGCCTTTATTGCAAGGGGATTGGAGTACAAGAATAAAGAAGACTTGCTACAGTTGTACAGGGCTTTGGTGAGACCACATCTGGAATACTGAGCTGGATTTAATGGGGCTCACGGAGACGAGCTAGGAGGTGTGGTGGGGGGGGGCCCATAGTATTGCGATAGGAGGTGGGGTCGCACGGAGTACCCATGGCAACATAATTAAGTTGGGGGCAGTAAAGGCTGAAGACAGCCTTCCCACACAGAGGCCAATTGAGGCCCTTAAGTGGCTTGTTATTAGCCACGTAAGGGCCTCTTCCCGCCTTTGCTGGAATTAAGAAAGTAGCTCTCTGGAGACAGAGAATCAGGACAAACGTCACAAAATCCTGTCCAGCTAAGAGCTGGGAGAAATCCAGCAAAAACCAAAGAAAGTGCCCTGCTGTGAATTCTACACTTCAACTTGTGCAGCAGAGAACTGAAGGTGATTCCCCATCTCTAGATTAAAGACTCAGCTACCAAAGCAACCTACAAAACCCAGGCCTGCAACTTTAAAAGAGAAATTGACCTCCAGAAAGAATCAACAGTTTACCGTGAACCCCGAAAACCTACCTCACTTCAAAGCACTTACCCCTTTTCCTCTTTTCTATCTATTTTGTTGTGCGTGTGTGTGCGTGAGTGAATGCATGTGTGGGTGTGGTTTCAACCATTTTGAGAATTAATATTGCTCAATAAATAGTTAATCTTCTGTTTTAAACCGACAAGTACACCTGTCACTGTCTGTTTTCCAAATTTCCTTTTTAATTTCACACCTACACTTTTTTGTTCTCAGGGTTTCTGCTGTGTGCAGGCTTTAGTATCTGTCATAAGCTTCTGTTTTTTTCTTTATCCTCTCCTTTAATTCCTTGGTATTCAGGGGGCTCTGAATTTGTTAGTCCCACCCTTTTTCTTTCAGGGAACATACTTGCTCTGAGCCCTCATTATTTCTTCCTTGATTCCTACCAACTGATATACCTTTGAATAATTGTTTCCAGTCCACTTTAACTAAATCACATCTCAGCATAGGAAAATTATCTTTTTCCACAGTTGAGAAATTTTATTCCTGGCCCATCTTTGACATTTTCCATAACGACACTAAATCTAACTGAATTATGATAACTTCTACCCCAGTGCTCCCTAACTGATACCCCTTCCACCTGCCCAGCTTAATTCCCTAAAACTAAGTCCACAACTGCCTCCTCTCTTGTTGGGCTTGCTACATACTGACTAAAAAAAGTTCTCTTGAATGCATTTTAAGAATACTGTTCCCTCTGTACCTTTAACACTAATTCTATCCCAGTTAATATTAGGGTAGTTAAATTCCCCTCCTTTTCCAACCCTTTTTTGCACTTTTCAGAGATCTGCCTACATATTTGCTCTTTCATCTCCTATGGACTTTTTAGGGGTATACAGTACATTCCCAGTCATGTGATTACTCCCTTTTGTTCTTCAGTTCAACTCATATGGTCTCATTTGATGATCCTTTTCCCACATCATGCCTCCTCACAGCTACAATTAATTAATATTGCAACTCTTTTTTCATCCCCCTCTCTATCTTGTTTAAAACCCTGTAACCACGAATGTTGAGCTACCATTCCTGCCCTTCTTTCAGCCATGTCTTAGTAAGAGCTATATTATCATATGTCCATGTGCCAATCTGTGCTCTTAGCTCATCTGTCTTATTTGCTAGACTTCTTGCATTAAAGTATACACCACTTAGCACTGCCAAACTGTTGTTTATTTTCTAGCCTTTCTTTCCTCTGCCTTCCAAATGCGATTACTAATTTTCTACCTTTCATTTCCAACTTTTCTTCTCTCCCTTCAGAATCTACTCTCAGGTACCCATCCCCCAGCCAAGCTAGTTTAAACCCTTCCCAACAGAACTAACCCCCTGCAAGGATATTGGTCTCAGCTTTGTTGAGGTGCAACCCACCTCCCTCAGAAGATGTCCCAATGCCTCAGGAATCCTTCCTGCACCATCTCTCCCACCTGGTATCCATTAGGTCTATTTTCCTATTTCTGTATTCACTAACTAGTGACACTGGGAGTAATCCGGAGATTACTATCTTTGAGGTCCTGCTTTTCAATCTCTCTCCTGGCTTCCCAAGCTCTGGCGTCAGGACCTCATCCCTCTTTCTGCCTATATCATTGGTGCCGATATGAACCACGGCCTCTGGCTGTTCACCCACCCCCCTCAGATAGTTCTGCAGCCACTCAGTGACGTCTTTGAGCTGGCACCAGGGAGGCAACATATCATCCTGGAGTCACGTCTGTGGCTGCAGAAGTGCCTGTCTGTTCCCCTCACTATTGAATCCCCTACCAATATTGCTCTTCCACTCTTCTTCCTCCCTCGCTCCCGTGCAGCTGAGTCACCCATCGTGCCATGGTCTTGGTTTTGCATCCCAGAAGAACCATCACCCTCACCAGTATGTAGAAATGAATACTGGTTGGAAAATGAGATGCACTTATGGGATCCCTGCCCTGGCTGCCTGGTCCTCCTAGTCCTTCTGGCGGTCACCCATTCCCCTACTGCCTACACATTTTTAAGCTGAGGGGTGACCACCTCCAAAAGCGTATTATCCACATAGCTCTCAGCATCGCGGATGCAGTATAGTGATTCCAGCCACTGTTGAAACTCTGAAACCTGGAGCTTGAGCTACTCTAACTGACGATACTTCCTGTGCATGTAGTCGTCCAGGCCACGAGAAATGTCCAGGATTACCCACATGGAACTGGATGTGCATTCCACAGGGCTAAGGTCCCCTGCCACACCTTTACTTTCTAAAGATATTGCTTTTGTTGTCAGAGATTTCACAGGAGGCTCTCTCCCCCTACTTTAACTCCTCAGTCACTGCGCTCAGTCTCCACCCATGTCCGCCGCCGCTGCCATTGCTGACATTGAGTCTCTCTGTCATACTGATAAATATCGCCCTGCTCACCTAATTAACGCCTCTGGACTTCAGCTCTCATGTCTCACTGTCTCCTGCTCCCTCACTCAGACCTTTCCTTGTTTTGTAAATGACCGGAACAACACCTCTTCCGTCACTCACCAAATTCCTGGAGTTAAGTAGTCTCTCGAAGCAGTACTTCAGCGAGCTGGACTTTGTGCGCCATACTACTATTAATTAAATTTCTGTCATCAGGTTACAGACTGATTCCTCAGAAGATTGGTTTACCACAGTGGATGGAGCAACTTTTATCTTACCATTGTGTTCTAGCTTCATCCAGTACTAGATGAATGCATAACCTCCACAAATGGTAACATCCAAAAGCATCTGTCCCAGTAGGGAAAAGAGTAATATCTTAATTTGGTTCCGGTGACAGCCTGCTCCCAGAAAGCATACTGGTTGCCCCACACATTAACAATGAACAGAAAATGGAAATTCTAATAAGGTAGATTTCTAATATTGATTCCTCTTTTAACCAGGGAATGTGAAGAGTCATCTTTGATTATGTAAGTACTATTATCTAATAATATTCTGTGAGAAACTCCAATGCAGAAAGAGGGACATAGCATTGTTTATATGTGGATGGTAAAAGGATGGTCATGGGTTGTATGTATGCCAGGGCTTATTACATCAAAATGTGCCATAATACTTCACACAATTAACTACTTCAGTTATATATTTAAACATAACAGGCATTCTGTGTCAACCGTTTCCCACAAACGGTAATAAGATGAGTAATCAGTTAATAGCTTAAAAAATGCTCACAACATCCATTCCAACATAATTTCCAATCCTCCTGATCTAACTTTTGAGAGAGAATGTTGGAAAAGACACTGGGAGTATTTTTCAAATAGTGCCTTGGGATCCTTCGCTCCATCTGAACCGCAGCATTTCTGCCAATATAACGCTCACTGTACCATTGGAGGCAAGTTAGAAACAATCTCCATGGTCTGAATTTCTCTTCCTAAATATCTCTGCCTTACCTCATGCTGCCCACCTTCAAAAGCCTCTTTGACTGATCACCACCTTAATTTGTCTTTCTACTCTTACAGTTAGTAAAGACAGTCGCCAGGGAATCCATCATGGAGACAGTAAGGAGAGCTACTGAAGGCTCGAGCTAAAGCAAGAATAGTGAGGGGTCAATTTCCTTTTGTCTGGCACCTGTGAATGGCAAAGTTAGGGGACTTTCATGGGCAGAGGCATTCTTAGGACTGAGGGTGAGTAGAACTGCACAGGGGCCAGGTCTGGGAGCACTACCTTTCCAGGGCAGAGGCTGGCAGGAGTGGTAGGGATAGAACTGTGTACTATAGATCATTTTGCAACAAAGTTCATAATTCTCATATATCTATGATATTAGTAGATCTACCTTGGCATTTGATTATTTTAGTGATCCCTCTGACTCCAAAGCCTATACGTGTCTCTCATTTTGTCGATCCCACATATCTGTCTCCCTTGCCTTCATCTATCTGCTCGAATCTGCCTATTTCATCCCCGATCTCTCTGAACAACCCTTAATTTGTCAGTACTCTCATTTTGTCTTCTACAATATTGTTGTGTGACTGTCCGTAATCTCTCTTTCTTCACCCATTCTTTCTCTCTGCCGACCCTTGTGATCTCTTCTACCAATTTGTTTCTCCCCAGATCTATTATCATTATTTCTCCACCTTTCTACTGTTAAGCATATCTCTGATATTGTTGCTTATGTTTTTAACTTTTTCCACCATCTCAACCATAACTGTCACTCCATGATGTTATCCAGTCACCTGTATCTTTCCCTTTTGTTTTAGTCTTATGTGGCATTTCTCTCTCTCCTTATCGAATCTCTTAAATCTCCTTGATTCTCTCTGTGCTGTCATATCTCTCTGTCTCTATCTGCTTCTCCTCCAGCATCTCCCTTTAGGTCCTGCTGCCTCTCTATCATTATGTTTTTCTTCCTGCAGCTTTCTTTCTCTTTGGGCACTAATTTCTCTCTTTACATCAACAATAACATTTGGCTAAAAGAGTGGAGGTAGCATGCTGCTGTGTTAGGATACGATGTGGAGAGTTGGCCAGGCGTCAATTCAAGGTAGACAAGATCAAGAATAAGTGAGGCTAAGTCACACTGAATAGGCATTTAATCCACAAAATATATGTCTTTGTCTTCCATCTTTTGCTGCATCCTGCATTGTACCTAGGTCTTCCATTCTGATGTGGCGTGAAGAAGTGAACAATGCACAGAGAGACAACTTAATTTGCAACATGGATGTTTCTACGTCAGTGTAAGTGGCAAAGAGATGACCATGAATCAGACATTCTTAATCTGTTTGCATTGCTGTGATTTCATTTAATGAAACTGCATCTAATTAAGCCCTGCTTGAATTGTATTGAGGCTTCGCAGAGAGGTAAGCTGTTACCAAAATATTAGTTCATATGCCTGATCACACCACATAAAGTGTGCATATAATGTGTATATTTATAGATGTGTTTTATCACAGTATAAAAATGTTTGTATTTCTTTGTACAGTATTCATACAATCAAGATATGATTTATTAAATTCTGACACCATGGCTCCAATATTAATTTGAAGGCAGCTGCCAAGTTTGGGGGGGTGGAAATGCATGGGTGAAACCCAAAAGTCAACTGAGCTGGCCAGAAACTGCGATCTCAACCCAATTCAACCAATTAATTCTGCCTTTCAGGTTTCATGTTTCTAAGCTGCACAGTGGGCGTGATGCACATTCACATAATACCATCTCAGCTTTATTTAAGGGGAGAGGGCACAAATGGGAATTGGAGATATTCAGGATGGATGTTGAACATAGAGATTCAATGACGTATTGCTGGAATTACTGTTGGGTGCATTCAGAAGGAGGAGTGAGATACTTTTCCACAGCAGTGGGAGGAAGAAATCTGCAGCTGTCACCAAGAAGGCATGATTGGAGGTAATTGAGGAGGTAAGCAACTGGAGCAGTGTGCTCAGGTCCAGGGTGCAATGTAGAAAGTAGTTTAATGACAGAACTCAGTCAGGAAATGAGTATATTTGCTGATTCAACTACATCTTGTAGTTTAAGCCCAGCCCCTTTCACACTATCTTGCTAAGTATTCTGCATCACATCACTCCTCACACCCACTCAACTTTCAGCATCACCCAGCTTTCACTTTCTATGTACTTCATCACCTCTCCATTTATCCAGTGATATTGCCACTCACTCCAGTCTTTATAGTGATGCATTTGGATCATAGTTACCCACCGAATGCACTGCATCTATTGGGTGAATACCTGACTCACAGGCCTTTCTTTTCACCTTTTGTAGGAGAAAAGAGTGCAAAACTAAAGGGAGAGTGACAAGACTGGAAGTGGGCCATCACAAATAATCCAGCTCGAGGAAGAGGAGGCCCTGAGATAAGTGGCATATTTGTGTTCCTCTCTGTCAGAGATGGAGAGACAGGGAGCTCACAGATAATTGGTGATAGAATTACAGAGATCTTTGGCACACATTTTCTGACTTTATTTCATCAATGCCTGAACAATGAGAAGGCTGAGAATGGTGATTGTCAAGATTGTGACTTTGCCATGACAAAATTATACCCCTTTCATTTGTTTTCGAGGGTCTTCACACATGCTGCAAGTGTTGCAGGACATTGATGAGGATGATTCCTTGGAAGACTTCATTCCTTCTGAGGGTGCACAATCACACGACATACAGCCATGCACCAGCGCAATTATGTGCACTTCAGTGGGCTCAGTTAGAGAGTTAGTTGGGTTTTCACCTGGTGAGCACTGAGGGCGGGGAGCTCTGTGGCGAGTTCATGTCACGAGGGTGGGGGCCATGCGCTCCTCTCCAAGCTATACTCAACTCAACACAGATGCTGAAACCTGGTGGCAATCATTGAGATGGAGAATGTCAGAAGTGCATCAGAAACATATACAGGTACTGACAAGACATATCACGCACACTCTTCATATATTGGCAGGCAGGTGCCATTGGGTCAGTGCAGTAGGCGGGGAGAGTGAACATTACATGCTCAAGCAGTGGAGGGGAGGGGTGGGGGCAGGGGCAGGGGTTGTCACCTGGCATTGCGGGGGCATAAGAATGCAGCCAAGCACAATTGGGAGGCCACCTGAGCACAAGAAAGGCTGCAGCTGGCAATGGGGACATGACTCTCAGATTTTGGACCCAGTGGCAATGAGGAGCAACACCCTCGACAGGGACAGCGAAGCCCTGGGCATCAGGAGGGCAGAAGATTGGGACAAGGGGCAGGAAGGACATGGAGGCCATACCTTCACAGCCTAGTTGCTACTGCCAAAGACATAGCATTTCCTCAGGGAACTCTGACATGTGGGAGCACGTCTGCTGCTGCTGGTCTATGTAGACTGTCTTTTCCAGTGTGTTCCAAGGCCCTGCATCTGTTCCCAGCTAAGCAGGGCTGTGTCTGTCTTCCCTCCTCCAAAGGGAACGGCCACAGCTGCCTCTGTCTCTGGCCCCTCCTCCTGCAGTCTAGTGCTCTGCTCCTCACCCAATGCCACCCTATCTAAACACTCGCGAGGACACACTAATGTAACTGCTACTGCGCTGGTGGACAGTGCGCTTGAAAGTGTGACGGTTGCTTCTTCCGAGCTCTACTGCTCCTCTTGGCCCAGTGATAGTGAGCGTCTGCACCTGTGGGAGACACAAGAAGCGATCAAGAGAGCTAGCCTTGAAGAGCAGAAGCCTCTGCAGTGCTAAGGTTTCCCAATGCAACTCTGTGTTTGACATGCTGTTGGACAGTGTAGAGTGCAATGCACTCCCTTAATGAGCGCATTGTCCTCTCTAATCACCATTTCCACCATGAGTGTCCATCTCACCATAACCAACTTCGTCATGGTCTGCAATCCTGGCTATTTCCATCACTCCCTCCTCCATGGGTGTGACTTGAAGGTAGGGGAACCCTCCGCCTGTAAGGAACCTCTCGCGGGCATCATGAACCCGTTTCTCCTGCAAGGACAAAAGAGACATAATAAGGCACTGCTGTCCTCTTTCAGCTAATACCAGCTGCTTCATTTCACATATAAGATCCTAAGGGGACTTTAGGTAGATGATGAGAGGATGCTTCCCCTTGTAGAAGGGACTTAAACTAGGGGACATAGTTTAAAACTTAGGGGTTTCCCATTTAAGAGGGTTGTTAGTCTGTGAAATTCTCTTCCCCAAAGAGCAGTGGAGGCAGGGTCATTGAATATTATTAAGGCTGAGTTAGATAGATTCTTGATTGACAAGGGAGTCAAAGGTTATAGCAGGTAGCCAGGAAAGTAGAGTTGAGGCCATGTTCAGACCAGCCATGATCTTATCAAATTGGCAGAACAGGGTCAAGGGGCTTAATGAACGACTCCTGCTCAGCAGCACTACAACTCTGAATCATGCAGAAAGAAAATCATGCAATTTTCTCATTCATTTCCAATCATTCATAACTCTTGGGGTTATTAAATTTGTCATTTCTGGCTGCCATTGCTGCTTTAATTTCCCCTTTTTGGCATCCCAGTAACCATGTGGTTCTTTGGGGAAGCTTTTCTTCAGTTTGCTCATTGCCATGGCTGTCTCGGGTTTTGGCTACTGCTGAGGTAATGATTTTTTCAGGAGTGTTAGTAGTGGGCGGGTCTATCTTGAACTGTCTTTCAGTGCTTTGCTGAGTCATGCAAAGGCTTTTGAGTTCAGGAGTTGGGTGGTTCCCTTTCCCTCTGACTGTGGGGGAGGATTCTTTGTTAATCTCCCCTTTGTTCTCTGGGATGTTTCTGCCTTCAGATATGTGTGCAGACTTCTGTCATAGAGTTATACAGCACAGTAACAGGCTCTTCGGCCCATCATGTCCATGCCGGCAATCAAGCACATATCTATTCTAATCCCATTTTCCAGCACTTGGCCCGTAGCTTTGTATGCTGTGGCGTTTCTATTGTTCATCTAAATACTTCTTAAATGTTTTGAGGATTCCTGCCTCTTCAGGCAGTGCATTCCAGATTCCAACCACACTCTGGGTGAAATTGTTTTTTCCTCAAATCCCTTCTAAACCTCCTGCCCCTGACCTTAAATCTATGCCCCTGGTTATTGACCCCTCCGCTAAGAGAAAAGGTTTCTACTTATCTACCCTATCTATGCCCCTCATAATTTAGTATACCTCAATCAGTTCCCCCCTCAGCCTTCTCTGCTCTGAGGAAAACAACCCTAGCCTATCCAGTCTCTCTTCACAGCTGAGATGCTCCAGCCCAGGCAACATCCTGGTGAATTTCCTCTGCACCCTCTCCAGTGCAATCACATCCTTCCTATAGTGTGGCAACCAGAATTGTAGACAGTACTCCAGCTGTGGCCTAACTAGCATTTTATACAGCTCCATCATAACCTTCCTGCTCTTATATTCTATGCCTCGGCTAATAAAGGCAAGTATCCCATATGCCTTCCTAACCACCTTATCTCCCTGTGCTGCTGCCTTCAGTGATCTATGGACAAGTTCGCCAAGGTCCCTCTAACCCTCTGTACTTCCTAGGGTCCTACCATCCATTGTATATTCCCTTGCCTTTTTAGTCCTGCCAAAATTTATCACCTCACACTTCTCAGAATTAAATTCCATTTGAAGCTGCTCTAACCATCTTACCAGCCCATCTATATCGTCCGGTAATCTAAGGCTTTCCTCCTCACTATTTACGACACCACCAATTTTCATGTCATCTGTGAACTTACTGATCATACCTCCTATATTCACGTCTAAATCATTAATGACACTGCAACCAGCAATGGTCCCAGCATCGATCCCTGCGGTGCACCCTGCACACTCCTGTGGCACTTCGACTAGGTGAGGCATCACCGTCACAGTTTCTGTGCCGCCCAGAGATCTCTCTTTTTCTCCGCAGGTTCCTGTAAATGCTGTTAGCAACTCTGGTAGGGTACTTCTAGAGTCTGCATTTACATAGGAGGATCTGGGATCTAACTTGCCACATTTTTCAGAGTTGGCTGACCCGACAGTAGGGGTTTTCATCGGGGATTCCTCCTGGACTTCCTTTAAGCAGCCCCTTTGGTTACTTTTTCCCCATCCCTGTCTAACCTTTTGCCAGCCATGTGCTTGCATGTCCTCTTTTGTTCTCGATGGGGGTCCCTTACAGTTCACCAGCCCTCTGCTGGAGGGTTCTCCTAACACAGGTACAGGACTTAGGGGTGCAGGTTTCACTGTAGGTTGGGGTTCCCCTCAATCTGCAACAGGGGACAACTCCTGCAGTACTCCACGACTACTTTGTGGAGTTTTGACTAGTCAAACTGCTGTCTTATGCAGGTTTTGGTCTTTCGCATACCGGCATATACAGCCACTGTAGTCTCGTGGACCCTTCTTAATATTTCTCTCCGGTACCTCAGTGGCACCACTAACTGGTGAACTACTGTCCACTCCTTGCTCTCAGGTCTGTGAGAAGAACTCCATTTCCTCATCAGTACCTCATTCTTTAAACAGTAACAGTCAGGGACTCCCTCTGCTTCACTTTCAGACTGGGCAGCCTGTGCTAACTCTCGCAATACTGGGTTGGCTCGCTGAGCCTCACCTAGGGAAAATCCATTTAATTCATTCCCTGGGTCTCCTAACTTACCAAAGAAAGTCTCGGACTGGCAGACCTCATGGTCATCTGCCTGCAGTGCCAATGCAGTCTCCTCTGGGGGAGCTGGTTTGATCATGGCCTGACCCACTACACATTCAGGGACACTGCAGGAGACCGTCTCCTGCCACCGCCCTGTCTCTCTGACCTCCTGCAGTCTTTCTTTCACTACTGGGGGTGCCTACCACCTTCACCCCCGCCAGATCATTACCTCGGAGCAGGTCAATCCCATCCACAGGCAAACTATGGACAATCCCTGTGGTAACTGGTCCCGAAACTAAG
The DNA here is from genome assembly GCF_036365525.1 of Heterodontus francisci. NCBI lineage: Eukaryota > Metazoa > Chordata > Chondrichthyes > Heterodontiformes > Heterodontidae > Heterodontus > Heterodontus francisci. Next base: position 52,317,843 of record NC_090402.1, read on the forward strand.
TTGCACTCCAGTTCCACCTGATGTACAGGTCCAGTACAATACCATTCACCATCATTTTGGTGTTCACTGAACTCTGGGGGAAAGTCAGGCCTTTTCCTAGTAAAAGGGATCTAGTAGCCCCTGTGTCCCTGAGAATCACTATGGCCTTGCTTGCCCCACTTGAGGGGTATGGGGTTACTTTCCCTTCAGACACAAAACCTTGATAACCTTCAGGAATCCTATTAACTTTTCCTGCACTGGCCGTAGTACGTTTCCTGGGTTGCACTCTTACTGCAGTTAAAGCCACAGCTTGTTCTGTGCTTTCTATCAGGTCCTTGTCTTCACTGAGCAGGTGTGCCCTGATTAACTCTACTCGTTTTCCCTTTAGTTTCCAACAGTCAGCTTTGAAATGCCCTGCCTTATTACAATGGAAGTACATGGGTCTCCGGGTCTCACTCTTGCTCACAGCATCTTTCTTTTTGGCTGGAGGAGAGCCCCCCTCTTCCTCCTGCTTATCTTTCTCTCCTGGGATTGCCTGGGCTTCTATCACCTTCCCACCTTTTGTCCTTTTCGGATTTGTGGGGGTGATTAGGGAATGTTCGCCCCTGGAAAACTGATTTGTAAATTAAAGCAAACTTATCGGCCAGAACGGCTGCTTGCTGGGCTCCCTGAACTCGCTGCTCCTCTACATGGGTCTTTATTGAGAGTGGGAGAGGGTTTTTAAATTCCTGCAACAGGCTTACTTCTCTGAGAGGCTCATAGCTGAGCTGTATTTTAACAGCCCTCAGCCACTGGTCAAAAGCCAGCTGCTTACTTCTTTCAAACTCCAGATAAGTTGGTTGGCTTGCTTTTTGAGGGTTCTAAACTTTTGGCGGTAGGCTTCGGGTACTAATTCATATGCCCCGAGGGTAGCATTTTTGGTCAGTTCATAATTTGATGAACCCTCATCTGGCAACAGGGAATAAATCTCATGGGCTTTTCCAGTTAGCTTGCTTTGTATTAAAAGAGACCAGTCTCAGCTTGCCATTTTAGCTGCCTTGCCAGTTTCTCAATAGACACAAAAGATGCTTCCACATCTTCCTCATTGAATTTTGGGATTAGTTGAGTGAGTTTTAGCAATTCTATACCCAGCCCTCAATTATGCTCCTCCATATTGGCCATGCTTTCACTGGGGCTACTCGTCGTCCCCTAGTTAAGCCAAGCCGTTTCAACTCTCTTTCTTCACAGTGTTTCTGGAATATTCTTTCTCTTTCTCTCTTTCCTGCCTTTCATTCTCTTCACGTTCCTTTTGGAAGGCTCTCTTTTTCTCCCTCTCCTGCCTCTCTCTTTTTCTCTTTCCTGTAATTCAAGTTTCCTTTGTTCCAATTGTATCTTTGCTAACAATACCCTGTCGGAGTCTGCTTCTAACACTGCTTCTGCTTCTTCAGATTCAAGGGAAAATTGGTTGACCAGTAGCCTTGGAGTTCAGGCTTCCTAGCCTTGCCACGTACAGTGATCCCACACTAAACAGCCATTTTTCTCAACTCCTCCACAGACAGTGCCAACTTATCCCAAGTTACCTCACCCTGGCTTGGAGAGTTACTTGCTTCAGTTGCAGACATGTTAGTATTCAAGCAGACACAACCACAAGAAAACATGTATTGAACACTTGCTCTTTTTTTGATTGGTAACAATTTGGCATCCCACTTCAAATTTCTCTCATTTGTCTGTTGGTAAAATTATGGATGTGAGCACCCAAATTTCTGTTGCGACCAGGTGAGAAAGGTGTCTAGGGGTCTCTTGCAGCCTTCACCAGGTCTTACTGCAACAGGATGTTGTTTTTAAACACACTGTGTTTTGAGCTCCGCCTTTGGTGTATCCTTGTTCACCGCTTTCCAATTATAAGGCAAAGAAGTAAATACAAACTGACTTTTTTAGGTTTAAAGAAGAAAAGTTAAATTTATTAAAGTTTAATCTTAAACTCTAATTCGGTTAATGCCTACAGATACAGCCGCGCCCTGGTAGCAGGCATACACGATATGTACGTGCCAATAGAGACAGAAAAGAGCAGAAGAAAAAATAAAGCAGGGGGGTTTGAGCCAATCTCTGGAGGGGTTTTTGTTACTTCGCTTCAAGCTCGCTGCTGTCCTTGCTTGTAGGTAGATCTTGCTTTTCGTTGGGGCCCAGTATTCTTCTTAAACCTTGTTCACTGTAGGAGACTTTTCTCTCTTGGGGTTCACATGTGTTCAATGGTTTCCGAAGCTGGTGAGAGAGATGAAAGCAGACAGGAGAGGTGGCAGCAAGACAGCCACGAGAGGTCTTTTCCAGTCCAGGAGCTAACAGCTTTTATTGTGTTCAAATTCTCTGTGGCAAGTTCAAATTCAAAAAACTCAAGTTGCCCAGCAGGTTATCATGTGAATAGGTGTGACCACGTCCGTTTGTGTATTCGGCCATCTTAGCAGTCAACCTGGAATGCGAGCTCCTCCGACCTCAATGTCTGGTAATCAAAAGTCCATTGTGGATTAAATTGGTGCAGAGAGTGGTTCCTTTGTGCCAACACTGTCTGCGAGCATGCAAGAAAAATGTCTCTGCAGCCAAGGATCTGGTGTTGCTTTCTTTTAAAAAGCAAGTTCTTTCTTGACTCCAGTAACAGTTTAAAAATCAATATTCATGTGATGAAATTAATGTGTCTCATTCTTGGCAGGTGGGGTCCTGCATGACAACATCGAAACAGGATTGGTTAACGGGCAGGAAGCAAAGAGTAGGGATAAATGGGACATTTTCAAGTTGGCAGGCAGTGAATAGTGGCGTGCCGGAACGATCAGTGCTGGGGCCTCAGCTATTTACGATCGTTACTTAGTCAACGAGACAGAGGGCAATGTATCTAAGTTTGCTGATGATACAAAGCTGGGTGGAATTGCAAGCTGTGAGAAGGACACAGAGAGGCTGCAAAGAGATGTAGACAGGTTAAGTGAGTGGGCAACAAGGTGGCAGATGGAGTATAATGTGGGGCAGTGTGAGGTTATTCACTTTGGTTGTGAGAATAGAGAGTGAAATATTTTTAAAAGGCGTGAAACTTGTAAATGTTGATGTTCAGAGAGACTTTGGTGTGCTTGTACAAGGAACGCAGAAAGTTAGCATGCAGGTACAGCAAGCAATTAGGAAGACAAATGGCATGTTGGCCTTTATTGCAAGGGGATTGGAGTGCAAGAATAAAGAAGACTTGCTACAGTTGTACAGGGCTTTGGTGAGACCACATCTGGAATACTGAGCTGGATTTAATGGGGCTCACGGAGACGAGCTAGGAGGTGTGGTGGGGGGGGGCCCATAGTATTGCGATAGGAGGTGGGGTCGCACGGAGTACCCATGGCAACATAATTAAGTTGGGGGCAGTAAAGGCTGAAGACAGCCTTCCCACACAGAGGCCAATTGAGGCCCTTAAGTGGCTTGTTATTAGCCACGTAAGGGCCTCTTCCCGCCTTTGCTGGAATTAAGAAAGTAGCTCTCTGGAGACAGAGAATCAGGACAAACGTCACAAAATCCTGTCCAGCTAAGAGCTGGGAGAAATCCAGCAAAAACCAAAGAAAGTGCCCTGCTGTGAATTCTACACTTCAACTTGTGCAGCAGAGAACTGAAGGTGATTCCCCATCTCTAGATTAAAGACTCAGCTACCAAAGCAACCTACAAAACCCAGGCCTGCAACTTTAAAAGAGAAATTGACCTCCAGAAAGAATCAACAGTTTACTGTGAACCCCAAAAACCTACCTCACTTCAAAGCACTTACCCCTTTTCCTCTTTTCTATCTATTTTGTTGTGTGTGTGTGTGCGTGAGTGAATGCATGTGTGGGTGTGGTTTCAACCATTTTGAGAATTAATATTGCTCAATAAATAGTTAATCTTCTGTTTTAAACCTACAAGTACACCTGTCACTGTCTGTTTTCCAAATTTCCTTTTTAATTTCACACCTACACTTTTTTGTTCTCAGGGTTTCTGCTGTGTGCAGGCTTTAGTATCTGTCATAAGCTTCTGTTTTTTTCTTTATCCTCTCCTTTAATTCCTTGGTATTCAGGGGGCTCTGAATTTGTTAGTCCCACCCTTTTTCTTTCAGGGAACATACTTGTTCTGAGCCCTCATTATTTCTTCCTTGATTCCTACCAACTGATATACCTTTAAATAATTGTTTCCAGTCCACTTTAACTAAATCACATCTCAGCATAGGAAAATTATCTTTTTCCACAGTTGAGAAATTTTATTTCTGGCCCATCTTTGACATTTTCCATAACGACACTAAATCTAACTGAATTATGATCACTTCTACCCCAGTGCACCCTAACTGATACCCCTTCCACCTGCCCAGCTTAATTCCCTAAAACTAAGTCCACAACTGCCCCCTCTCTTGTTGGGCTTGCTACATACTGACTAAAAAAAGTTCTCTTGAATGCATTTTAAGAATACTGTTCCCTCTGTACCTTTAACACTAATTCTATCCCAGTTAATATTAGGGTAGTTAAATTCCCCACCTTTTCCAACCCTTTTTTGCACTTTTCAGAGATCTGCCTACATATTTGCTCTTTCATCTCCCATGGACTGTTTAGGGGTATACAGTACATTCCCAGTCATGTGATTACTCCCTTTTGTTCTTCAGTTCAACTCATATGGTCTCATTTGATGATCCTTTTCCCACATCATGCCTCCTCACAGCTGCAATTAATTAATATTGCAACTCTTTTTTCATCCCCCTCTCTATCTTGTTTAAAACCCTGTAACCACGAATGTTGAGCTACCATTCCTGCCCTTCTTTCAGCCATGTCTTAGTAATAGCTATATTATCATATGTCCATGTGCCAATCTGTGCTCTTAGCTCATCTGTCTTATTTGCTAGACTTCTTGCATTAAAGTATACACCACTTAGCACTGCCAAACTGTTGTTTATTTTCTAGCCTTTCTTTCCTCTGCCTTCCAAATGCGATTACTAATTTTCTACCTTTCATTTCCAACTTTTCTTCTCTCCCTTCAGAATCTACTCTCAGGTTCCCATCCCCCAGCCAAGCTAGTTTAAACCCTTCCCAACAGAACTAACCCCCTGCAAGGATATTGGTCTCAGCTTTGTTGAGGTGCAACCCACCTCCCTCAGAAGATGTCCCAATGCCTCAGGAATCCTTCTTGCACCATCTCTCCCACCTGGTATCCATTAGGTCTATTTTCCTATTTCTGTATTCACTAACTAGTGACACTGGGAGTAATCCGGAGATTACTATCTTTGAGGTCCTGCTTTTCAATCTCTCTCCTGGCTTCCCAAGCTCTGGCGTCAGGACCTCATCCCTCTTTCTGCCTATATCATTGGTGCCGATATGAACCACGGCCTTTGGCTGTTCACCCACCCCCCTCAGATAGTTCTGCCGCCACCCAGTGACGTCTTTGAGCTGGCACCAGGGAGGCAACATATCATCCTGGAGTCACGTCTGTGGCTGCAGAAGTGCCTGTCTGTTCCCCTCACTATTGAAACCCCCACCAATATTGCTCTTCCACTCTTCTTCCTCCCTCCCTCCCGTGCAGCTGAGTCACCCATGGTGCCATGGTCTTAGTTTGCATCCCAGAGGAACCATCACCCTCACCAGTATTTAGAAATGAATACTGGTTGGAAAATGAGATGCACTTATGGGATCCCTGCCCTGGCTGCCTGGTCCTCCTAGGCCTTCTGGCGGTCACCCATTCCCCTACTGCCTACACATTTTTAAGCTGAGGGGTGACCACCTCCAAAAACGTATTATCCACATAGCTCTCAGCATCGCGGATGCAGTATAGTGATTCCAGCCACTGTTGAAACTCTGAAACCTGGAGCTTGAGCTACTCTAACTGACGATACTTCCTGCGCATGTAGTCGTCCAGGCCACGAGAAATGTCCAGGATTACCCACATGGCACTGGATGTGCATTCCACAGGGCTAAGGTCCCCTGCCACACCTTTACTTTCTAAAGATATTGCTTTTGTTGTCAGAGATTTCACAGGAGGCTCTCTCCCCCTACTTTAACTCCTCAGTCACTGCGCTCAGTCTCCACCCATGGCCGCCGCCATTGCTGACATTGAGTCTCTCTGTCATGTTGATAAATATCGCCCTGCTCACCTAATTAACGCCTCTGGACTTCAGCTCTCATGTCTCCTACTCCCTCACTCAGACCTTTCCTTGTTTTGTAAATGACCGGAACAACACCTCTTCCGTCACTCACCAAATTCCTGGAGTTAAGTAGTCTCTCGAAGCAGTACTTCAGCGAGCTGGACTTCGTGCGCCATACTACTATTAATTAAATTTCTGTCATCAGGTTACAGACTGATTCCTCAGAAGATTGGTTTACCACAGTGGATGGAGCAACTTTTATCTTACCATTGTGTTCTAGCTTCATCCAGTACTAGATGAATGCATAACCTCCACAAATGGTAACATCCAAAAGCATCTGTCCCAGTAGGGAAAAGAGTAATATCTTAATTTGGTTCCGGTGACAGCCTGCTCCCAGAAAGCACACTGGTTGCCCCACACATTAACAATGAACAGAAAATGGAAATTCTAATAAGGTAGATTTCTAATATTGATTCCTCTTTTAACCAGGGAATGTGAAGAGTCATCTTTGATTATGTAAGTACTATTATCTAATAATATTCTGTGAGAAACTCCAATGCAGAAAGAGGGACATAGCATTGTTTATATGTGGATGGTAAAAGGATGGTCATGGGTTGTATGTATGCCAGGGCTTATTACATCAAAATGTGCCATAATACTTCACACAATTAACTACTTCAGTTATATATTTAAACATAACAGGCATTCTGTGTCAACCGTTTCCCACAAACGGTAATAAGATGAGTAATCAGTTAATAGTTTAAAAAATGCTCACAACATCCATTCCAACATAATTTCCAATCCTCCTGATCTAACTTTTGAGAGAGAATGTTGGAAAAGACACTGGGAGTATTTTTCAAATAGTGCCTTGGGATCCTTCGCTCCATCTGAACCGCAGCATTTCTGCCAATATAACGCTCACTGTACCATTGGAGGCAAGTTAGAAACAATCTCCATGGTCTGAATTTCTCTTCCTAAATATCTCTGCCTTACCTCATGCTGCCCACCTTCAAAAGCCTCTTTGACTGATCACCACCTTAATTTGTCTTTCTACTCTTACAGTTAGTAAAGACAGTCGCCAGGGAATCCATCATGGAGACAGTAAGGAGAGCTACTGAAGGCTCGAGCTAAAGCAAGAATAGTGAGGGGTCAATTTCCTTTTGTCTGGCACCTGTGAATGGCAAAGTTAGGGGACTTTCATGGGCAGAGGCATTCTTAGGACTGAGGGTGAGTAGAACTGCACAGGGGCCAGGTCTGGGAGCACTACCTTTCCAGGGCAGAGGCTGGCAGGAGTGGTAGGGATAGAACTGTGTACTATAGATCATTTTGCAACAAAGTTCATAATTCTCATATATCTATGATATTAGTAGATCTACCTTGGCATTTGATTATTTTAGTGATCCCTCTGACTCCAAAGCCTATACGTGTCTCTCATTTTGTCGATCCCACATATCTGTCTCCCTTGCCTTCATCTATCTGCTCGAATCTGCCTATTTCATCCCCGATCTCTCTGAACAACCCTTAATTTGTCAGTACTCTCATTTTGTCTTCTACAATATTGTTGTGTGACTGTCCGTAATCTCTCTTTCTTCACCCATTCTTTCTCTCTGCCGACCCTTGTGATCTCTTCTACCAATTTGTTTCTCCCCAGATCTATTATCATTATTTCTCCCTTTCTACTGTTAACCATATCTCTGATATTGTTGCTTATGTTTTTAACTTTTTCCACCATCTCAACCATAACTGTCACTCCATGATGTTATCCAGTCACCTGTATCTTTCCCTTTTGTTTTAGTCTTATGTGGCATTTCTCTCTCTCCTTATCGAATCTCTTAAATCTCCTTGATTCTCTCTGTGCTGTCATATCTCTCTGTCTCTATCTGCTTCTCCTCCAGCATCTCCCTTTAGGTCCTGCTGCCTCTCTATCATTATGTTTTTCTTCCTGCAGCTTTCTTTCTCTTTGGGCACTAATTTCTCTCTTTACATCAACAATAACGTTTGGCTAAAAGAGTGGAGGTAGCATGCTGCTGTGTTAGGATACGATGTGGAGAGTTGGCCAGGCGTCAATTCAAGGTAGACAAGATCAAGAATAAGTGAGGCTAAGTCACACTGAATAGGCATTTAATCCACAAAATATATGTCTTTGTCTTCCATCTTTTGCTGCATCCTGCATTGTACCTAGGTCTTCCATTCTGATGTGGCGTGAAGAAGTGAACAATGCACAGAGAGACAACTTAATTTGCAACATGGATGTTTCTACGTCAGTGTAAGTGGCAAAGAGATGACCATGAATCAGACATTCTTAATCTGTTTGCATTGCTGTGATTTCATTTAATGAAACTGCATCTAATTAAGCCCTGCTTGAATTGTATTGAGGCTTCGCAGAGAGGTAAGCTGTTACCAAAATATTAGTTCATATGCCTGATCACACCACATAAAGTGTGCATATAATGTGTATATTTATAGATGTGTTTTATCACAGTATAAAAATGTTTGTATTTCTTTGTACAGTATTCATACAATCAAGATATGATTTATTAAATTCTGACACCATGGCTCCAATATTAATTTGAAGGCAGCTGCCAAGTTTGGGGGGGTGGAAATGCATGGGTGAAACCCAAAAGTCAACTGAGCTGGCCAGAAACTGCGATCTCAACCCAATTCAACCAATTAATTCTGCCTTTCAGGTTTCATGTTTCTAAGCTGCACAGTGGGCGTGATGCACATTCACATAATACCATCTCAGCTTTATTTAAGGGGAGAGGGCACAAATGGGAATTGGAGATATTCAGGATGAATGTTGAACATAGAGATTCAATGACGTATTGCTGGAATTACTGTTGGGTGCATTCAGAAGGAGGAGTGAGATACTTTTCCACAGCAGTGGGAGGAAGAAATCTGCAGCTGTCACCAAGAAGGCATGATTGGAGGTAATTGAGGAGGTAAGCAACTGGAGCAGTGTGCTCAGGTCCAGGGTGCAATGTAGAAAGTAGTTTAATGACAGAACTCAGTCAGGAAATGAGTATATTTGCTGATTCAACTACATCTTGTAGTTTAAGCCCAGCCCCTTTCACACTATCTTGCTAAGTATTCTGCATCACATCACTCCTCACACCCACTCAACTTTCAGCATCACCCAGCTTTCACTTTCTATGTACTTCATCACCTCTCCATTTGTCCAGTGATATTGCCACTCACTCCAGTCTTTATAGTGATGCATTTGGATCATAGTTACCCACCGAATGCACTGCATCTATTGGGTGAATACCTGACTCACAGGCCTTTCTTTTCACCTTTTGTAGGAGAAAAGAGTGCAAAACTAAAGGGAGAGCGACAAGACTGGAAGTGGGCCATCACAAATAATCCAGCTCGAGGAAGAGGAGGCCCTGAGATAAGTGGCATATTTGTGTTCCTCTCTGTCAGAGATGGAGAGACAGGGAGCTCACAGATAATTGGTGATAGAATTACAGAGATCTTTGGCACACATTTTCTGACTTTATTTCATCAATGCCTGAACAATGAGAAGGCTGAGAATGGTGATTGTCAAGATTGTGACTTTGCCATGACAAAATTATACCCCTTTCATTTGTTTTCGAGGGTCTTCACACATGCTGCAAGTGTTGCAGGACATTGATGAGGATGATTCCTTGGAAGACTTCATTCCTTCTGAGGGTGCACAGTCACACGACATACAGCCATGCACCAGCGCAATTATGTGCACTTCAGTGGGCTCAGTTAGAGAGTTAGTTGGGTTTTCACCTGGTGAGCACTGAGGGCGGGGAGCTCTGTGGCGAGTTCATGTCACGAGGGTGGGGGCCATGCACTCCTCTCCAAGCTATACTCAACTCAACACAGATGCTGAAACCTGGTGGCAATCATTGAGATGGAGAATGTCAGAAGTGCATCAGAAACATATACAGGTACTGACAAGACATATCACGCACACTCTTCATATATTGGCAGGCAGGTGCCATTGGGTCAGTGCAGTAGGCGGGGAGAGTGAGCATTACATGCTCAAGCAGTGGAGGGGAGGGGTGGGGGCAGGGGCAGGGGTTGTCACCTGGCATTGCGGGGGCATAAGAATGCAGCCAAGCACAATTGGGAGGCCACCTGAGCACAAGAAAGGCTGCAGCTGGCAATGGGGACATGACTCAGATTTTGGGCACAGTGGCAATGAGGAGCAACACCCTCTACAGGGACAGCAGAGCCCTGGGCATCAGGAGGGCAGAAGATTGGGACAAGGGGCAGGAAGGACATGGAGGCCATACCTTCACAGCCTAGTTGCTACTGCCAAAGACATAGCATTTCCTCAGGGAACTCTGACATGTGGGAGTACGTCTGCTGCTGCTGGTCCATGTAGAGTCTCTTTTCCAGTGTGTCCCAAGGCCCTGTATCTGTTCCCAGCTAAGCAGGGCTGTGTTCTGTCTTCCCTCCTCTTAAGGTGAACGGCTACAGCTGCCTCTGTCTCTGGCCCCTCCTCCTGCACTCTAGTGCTCTGCTCCTCACACTGTGCAACCCTATCTAAACACTCGTAAGGACACACCAATGTAACTGCTACTGCGCTGGTGGACAGTGCGCTTGGAAGTGTGACAGGTGCTTCTTCGGAGCTATACTGCTCCTCTTGGCCCAGTGATAGTGAGCAAAATGGTCTCCTTGGCTCACCTTGGCTCAACGTCTGCACCTGTGGGAGACACAAGAAGCGATCAAGAGAGCTAGCCTTGGAGAGCAGAAGCCTCTGCAGTGCTAAGGTTTCCCAATGCAATTCTGTGTTTGACATGCTGTTGGACAGTGTAGAGTGCAATGCACTCCCTTAATGAGTGCATTGTCCTCTCTAATCACCATTTCCACCATGAGTGTCCATCTTACCATAACCGACTTCCTCATGGTCTGCAATCCTGGCTATTTCCATCACTCCCTCCTCCATGGGTGTGATGACTTGAAGGTAGGGGACCCCTCCACCTGTCTGGAACCTCTCGAGGGCATCAGGAGCCCGTTTCTCCTGCAAGGACAAAAGAGACACAATAAGGCACTGCTGTCCTCTTTCAGCCAATACCAGCTGCTTCATTCACATATAAGATCCTGAGGCATCTTGACAGGGTGGATACTGAGAGGATGCATCCCCTTATCGGAGAGACTTGAACTCGGGGACATAGTTTAAAAATTAGGGGTCTCCCATTTAAGAGGGTTGTTAGTCTGTGGAATTCTCTTCCCCAAAGAGCAGTGGAGGCAGGGTCATTGAATATTTTTAAGGCTGAGTTAGATAGATTCTTGATTGACAAGGGAGTCAAAGGTTATAGCAGGTAGCCAGGAAAGTAGAGTTGAGGCCATGTTCAGACCAGCCATGATCTTATCAAATTGGCAGAACAGGGTCAAGGGGCTTAATGAACGACTCCTGCTCAGCAGCACTACAACTCTGAACCATTCTGAGGGGTCAGTAAGAGCCCTGGGCACACATACACCTCCCCCCTCCCATATTCATGAATAGCATGTGCCTGAGGCTGCTCAGCTGGTGTGTCTGCTGGTGTCTGAATAGTCAGAGGCCTGTCCTTAGGGTTGAGAGTAGCAATCACCATGCCGGAGCGTATCAGGTCATTGAACCTCTTTCTACACTGGATACAACTGCTTCCAAAGACATTTCTTCCTCTTACTGTGTCAGCAATGTCCATACATGCATACTTTGTCTGGGTGGGTGGTCTCCTACTGCCACCCTCCGTGAAAAGGACCGCCCTCCTCTCTCTCGTAGTCTTCAGCAAGACTTCCAGGTCCACATTTGAGAATCATGGGGCTGACCTGCGCCAGCTTCGAGGTCTGTGGCTCTGCTGAGATATTTTGGAATTCAAGTCCTCTGTGTGCTCCAGTCTGCAGTAACAGCACTCAAACAGCAGGCACAGTAATGGCTGGCATGGTCTGTTTAAATCGGGCATGCACTTGAGTAATCCCACTTCTGTTCCCACTTCTGCGGCCTGTAATGGCCCGCCAAACCCGTCTCCATAGCAATTAAGGGGGCGCCCCTGTGAAACCTGGGGCCTATTCCTGTTTCTCCCTGAAGGCAGGTTCGGGACCCAGAAACAGTCTCAACTTACGTTTCCTATCCCTGCAGCAAAAATTATCCCTATGTCTTCGCCTGTGTTTGCGCTTACAGATTCAATGTTGTAAGTAAGCCACATAAACTCTTGCCTATTATTAGAGTGACCTTCTCAGAGAAATCATCATCCATGAGGATAGAATTCCTGTCCACCATGGTGCTGCTGGGATCGAATCATGCAGGGAGCTGCACCTGTCAGCAGAGTGTTCAGCTGGGTTTGCAGATAATGGAAACCCAGTTCATGCATATTAATTAAGTATATTGTCAGGCCAATTGGTTTATTGCTCAGGGAATCACTATGTGGGAAACGAGGAAAACATGGAAGATTATAACCCTCAAAAGGCTGCTGCTCCAATCTAAAGGAATGCAGTCAATTTAAGGGAGGTGGCCCCATCTCAGGACAAAAAAACCTATGAAACTTCTCAAAAAGATTGCAAAAGATTGGAAGCCTTTGGAGAGACTATATTATGTGTGGGGAGGGGTGGTGCGGTTATTGGTGATGGGACCCGACGACATGTGTTGGGTTCAGGTTGGGTCGGGTCGCACTTCCGGGTCCGGCATTTGGGCTCGGCTCGGGTTGGGCCAGGTCGGACACGCTCTATCACCACCTCCGGTAAGTGGCTCCAATGTTAATGTATTTTTTGGACTTGAAAGGTGGTTTGTTACAGTTATTTTAAGCTTGTGCAGATAAGCAACAAAGTGAAAAACGGAAGGTAGGTTAACTGATGGTCGGGTCGGGTCGGGTTGGGCGTGGGAAAAAATGAAAGGGGGCTGGGTCGGGCTTGGGGTCGGATGTGGTTCTGTTGGGCTCGGGTCGGGTTTCATTTTCAGACCCGAGCCGGCCTTTACCTGCCACCATACCAGATGCTTCCTTTAGGGTATCGCCTAAAAGAAGCACCAGCACGTGATATGCACCATCCAGGCATTGCAGTGAAAGCCATTTTATTTTTAGGTGAAAAGATAATGACACTTTTACCTTAGTTTCTTTTAAAAAAGGCTGTATTATGGCAGCAGCTTATGAAAGGATGAGCACAAATGGCATATAAGGTACTTAGACTAAACAGAGTTCATCAGAATGAATGTAATATGCTTCCAGCCCCATTGTATGGTAAAAAAAATTGGCAGGACTGATTTGCAGAGTTGCCTATGAATAACATGCACTAGTGTTCCTGGGTGCAAGTCCCCTTCATCCAGTTCTTCTTCATTGCCCTCCTTTGGCATTTGTTGGTCCTGGTCTTTTTCACTCTCATGTAACATTGCTTTGTATTATAAGGTTTAGCAACATACTGCAGATGGCATTGATTTTTGAGACCATTTCTGGGTGAGAAAGCAATTACCCTTCCTCACAACCATCCACCCTCCATGCTACAACCACCTCCAAGCAGTCTAAGCAATGCTTCAGAAAACATATGGTGTTCAACCTCAAGGCTGATTAAGGTGTTTGCTTGATTATATTTTGTGTTCTTTGGTTTCTCAGAGGTCATCAAAAAGTAATAGATCTATGAAAATGCAGATAAAGCTATCTAATTAGCCAAATAAATGTAGGGGGTGAAATTGATCTACACCAGCAGCATGAAACAGGCTCATAGCAAATCAACAGCCAATTTTTCAACGTGCCTAATCTTCTTTCCACTGAAATTCACAGAACAATATTTCAGATACTTTTTGGAGACTTATTTCCTAGCCTCCCTGTCACTTTTATTTGGTTTGAAATTAAAAATTTAGTAATATTTTCCAAGTCAATGATGCGGTGAAAAATCAGCTGCCAATTTGCTATGAGCCCATTTTGGGCTGCTGGCGTAGACCAATTTCACCTCCATAAATTTCCACTGAAGTGCTATTTAACTTTAAGATTGGACCTCATTAACATGCTGTGGGCCAACATCCCATCCAGAATGGATGTAATGCTTGCAAAACACATATACCCTTTAATCTTCTCTTACCAAACTTACCAAGCATGCTTTCTCATCTTTACACAACCTTTAAAACAATAGTAGCTAAACAGCAGCTCAGGAAGCAGTAGAACCAGGTTTTGATTGAAAGTCTGCCCTCATCTGCACCAAGGAAATACAGGAAACCTTCACGCAGAGCCATCTGACATTAATTTGCAAAGCATTTGCAGCAATCAGAAACCCATACAGGAAATTCTGAAGAAGTCTCCTTTTGGCACTATTTGGGCATCAAACCCAGGATAATCTATCCTTAGCTTGCATTTTACCATCAACCTTTAAGAAAAGGGATCCTCCAATTCCTTGGACTGGGAGAGCAAGATGAGAATACAAGTTGAGCATGAAAATCTGGTTCTGCTGGGTCTCTGCCCATTTTTTTTTAAACTATGGAATTCCAAAGGTGGGTGGTAGGGATATTTGGAATCTGTCCCCTTCCATCATGCTCTCTGTCAAAAAGATGAGACTGACTAAACAACCTGTGTAACATAATAAGGTGGTTCTCAACAGCTTTGGTGAAACTGTTGGAAAATGAGTGCAAAGTCTCAGAATTCCCAGGATGCATGCAGAAATATTGCCTTTATTGAGTGAGCCTTGGAAAGTCAAGATGAAGGAAGTGCAGGCAAGGAGGTGTTATCTGTAAGCGAAGCCCATGTCATCCACAACCTGGAGAGTATTTTTACTGCCCAGTATCATGATAAGCGCTAATGTGATCTGGGGGCCATACCAAATGACATCCTTGTGTATACTAGATACTATGATATTTCATGTGTTGCCTGGTGCATTTCTTCCAACTCCCAATGGACGAATAGGTCGGGGAGATGAAGTATGCTTGTAAACCAGTAATCTGATTTGCTTTAAATGAAACACATTAATGAACAGTGTATGGTCTTCTATTGATTTTATTTATTTTATTGCCTGTTGGAACATAGAAAATAACAAAACAAACCACTTTATCCCTGTTAATAGGCTAAACTCACTACTAATTTGTTGCAATCCCTGAAATATTTGACACTAACCATTTCATAGAATCATAGAACGTTTACGGCACAGAAAGAGGCTACTTGGCTTATCATGCCTGCGCCAGCCGAAAAAAGAAGCCTAATCGCACTTTCCAGCATTTGGTCCGTAGCCCTGCAGGTTACAGCACTTCAGGTGCACATCCAGGCACCATGGAGCCTCCCATGGGCTTGTGACCGAGCCACTTTTACTGGGGCATGGCACTCTTGGGGAAAGTGCCCTACCTTGCCACAATTATAACATTCCCTCTTGTTTCCCCCTCCAGGGGCTGCTTTAGCAGTACCCCCTCCTGTTTCCAGGTGGGGTGACTTCAGGTCCCTGTGGTCCGACCTGTACCAGCCTGTATGGTGTGCACTTTCCCTTTTCTGGGAGGCATTTCCGGGATGCTTTGGTGGATCAGTTTACCTGATCCTCCGTGTATTCTGATTTTTGGGGTCATACCATTCTTCCATCTTTTCCTTCACTGCTGGGCATAATCCAGATATCAAACCCCTTAGCCGTTTTACTCTGGGGATTCCCTATAAATCAGCCCGGACTGGTGCTCCATCCATAGCATTGTGGTACGCTGCCCATTTTTGCTCAATGTAGCTGTCTACTGCCTCCCGTTCTCCTTGCACATTTAATGCTTTTAAGGGGTCTCCCACGTCCTGTCCCATAACCTCCCTTACAGCTTCCTTTTAGGCTGCCCAGTCACTTCCTCCATCTTTTTATCTAAGGGTAAATGGCTGTATATTGAAGGTGATCGCTTCATCATAGAAGCTCTGACCGTCTCTTCCTCATCCCATGAGTGTATTGTCCACAATTGTTCCAACTGTTCTAACATTTTAACGTTAGACGTGTGACCCTTCAAATCATCAGTATTAGAGGGGATCACATACTGACTCTGAATGGCTCCCCGATTTCTGTTTATATCAGATGACCCATATCGGGTTTGATGTATCAGATTCAAGGGTGGGGGCCGTTGTCCCCTGAGATTGGGTGCCTGGTCATGCCCCCACACTGGAGTTCCCCCATTGCCCCCCCCCCCCACCATTAGATTAATCATAGCCATTTGCTGTTTTACTGAACCTGCAGCTGTGCTATGGTTTGTCTGCATTTATTATGATCCAACTACTCCTGCAAGATGCCATAGCTGTCTTCATTCCTTCACACTTTAACTTTAGTTCCTCTATCACTGCCTCTGTCTCATAGAATTTCTGTCTGTATTCATTTTTTTCACCTTCCTCCTGAGAAACCTGTCCCTGATAGTAAGTCACACATTGTTCCTTAGTCTGCCGGAGTGCATCTCTCTCCTCAGTTACCTCCCTGACCTCCTGTACTAACTGGTTAACGATGCCTCTCGTTCGCTAGCCCTTGCTTTAATTAAATCAATTTCTTTTCGCAAGACTTGTTGGTCCCTTAGCTGTTGCTGTTGATAAGCCAGCATCTAAAGTGCCTTTTTTGACTTCTGCTTACTGAGGGAGTTACACCAATCCTCCTTGGCCTTCAAATGCCCCTCCGGGGCCCCCATCATTTTCTTAACCAGCAGGTCCCCGGGATTAATTTTACTGCATATATATTTAGCTATCCTTTCTCCCAGTGTTACTGGGGGTTTTCCCTTTTGGCCCCCCTTTTAGGCCTGCTCCCTTTGTTCACCACTCATTCCAGTTACTAGTGTCTTGCCACGGTCACCAAATCTGTAGGCCAACATGCCTTATGTGTTCTTGGAAACTAGAATTACTACTAAGATGCATGGGAACAAATTTATACTGCACAGGTTGGATTGGTTCAATCAATATCTAATTTATTTTTCCTTATAACACAGTACATGTTCTTCAATTACATCAAGTTCCCCAATATATATACATATATACTTAGTACCACCCACTCAGTCAGTCTTCAGGCGATGGAGTAGGCCCATGATAGTAGATGACCAGCCTGCTGTCACTTCCTGGTGTCTTCTTGATGTCTTAATCTTGTCGGTTTCTTCTCCAAGTGTTCTTCTGTGGGGAGGCCACCTTAAATAGGGTCTTTGTTGCATTATCACATCAAGTTCTTCAAACTTGCCTTTATGCCCTCTCAGCAGTTTCTTACACATGAGCAGGGGCTTCTTAAGACCATAGTAACACAATCAATTATTGCAGACTCAGTAACACAATTAACTATCTCAGGACTCAGTAACACAATCAATTCTCTGCCATTGTTTGGCCAGGCCCAGCAATTTAACAATGTCCATCTGTTTGTGTATTAGAGTCACACCCGCAATCTGCTGAGGCCACTTGATTTATGATCAGTTTTGAATGATCCATCAGTTTGCTGAATTCATTAGTCTCCAACAACCTTTTGAATGAGATGAGATTTTCCGCCTCCATCACTCTTTCAGGCAGTGAGTTCCAGACCCCCACCAGCCTCCTCTGTTGCAAGGAGAACAACGCCAGCCTATCCAATCTTTCCTCATAGCTGCAATTTTCCAGTCCTGGCAACTCAAGTTGTGGCCTAACTAACGTTTTATATAGTTCCAACATAACCTCCCTGCTCTTTTATTCTGTGCCTCGGCTAATAAAGGAAAGGATTCCATATGCCTTCTTAACCAACCTGTCCTGCCACCTTCAGGGATCTGTGGACATACACTCCAAGGTCCCTCACTTCCTCTGCACCTCTCAGTATCCTCCCATTAATTGTCTATTCCCTTGCCTTGTTTGACCTCCCCAAATGCATCAACTCACACTTCTTTGGGTTAAACTCCATTTGCCACTTTTCTGCCCACCTGACCAATCCATTGATATCTTCCTGCAGTCTACAGCTATCTTCCTCGCTATCGACCATGCAGCCAATTTCTGTGTCATCTGCAAACTTCTTGATCATTCCCACTACATTTATGACCAAATCGTTGTTATATACCATATAATGCAGGGGACCTAGTACTGAACCCAGTGGAACCCCACTGGCAACAACCTTCCAGTCGCAAAAGCACCTGTCAACAATTACCCTTTGTTTCCTGCCACTGAACCAATTTAGTATCTAGCATGTACATTCCCCTGGATCCCAAGGGTTTTTATTTTTTAACCAGTCTACCATTTGGGACCATGTCAAAAGCCTTAATAAAATCCATGTGGACCGCATCAACTGCACTACCCTCATCAATCCTCCTTGTTACTTCCTCAAAATATTCAATCAAGTTAGTCAGACACGACCTTCCCTTAATAAATCCATGCTGACTATCCTTGATTAATCCATGCCTTTCTAAGTGGCAGTTTATCGTCTCTTTCAGAATTGATTCTGATAATTTGCCCACTACCGAGATTAGACTGGCTGGCCTGTAATTATTCGGTGTATCCCTTGCTCCCTTTTTAAACAAAGGTACAATGTTAGCAGATTTCCAATCCTTTGGCACCACACCTGTAACAATTGGAAAATGATGGTCAGACCTTCTGCTATTTCCGCCCTGGCAACTTTTAACAGCCTGGGTACATTTCATCCAGTCCTGGTGATTTATCCACTGTCAAGGATGCTAATCCCCTTCGGACTTCCTCTCTCCTTATGTTCCAATACTTGACATTCCTCCTCCTAACTACAATGTCTGCATCGTCCCCCTCTTTTGTGAAGACAGGCAGACACAAAGTATTCATTAAGAACCTTCCGCCTCCACACATATGTTAACTTTTTGGTCTTTTACTCTTTCCTTAGTTATCCTCTTACTCTTAATGTATTGATAAAACATCTTTGGGTTCTGCTTAATTTTATTTGCCAATATTCTTTCATGCCCTCTCGCCCTTTCTGTTGCCTTCTTCGTGAATTCAAGTCTCAACCTACAGCGGGTAATTTTCAGCTGCTGGTCACCATTCCTCATTTGAAAGATGGCTGGCTATTCGTGAAAATGTGGGGTGTGGGTCACCTCAGCTGTCTTTTGGATGCCAAATGCCCATCTGATGTAATTTTTAGGCAGGCTTATAAACAGGCATATAGCAAGTTCACCCAAATAGATGGGAGGCTGCGTACAGATAAAATTGTTGTTCTATGCCAGTCTTTATTTGCAATTTTCAGGTTCTAATGGACAAAGCATTCATTTATACCAAACAGTGAGTGTCTTAATCAATAATCCTTAAGGGAACTGCTGGAATCGGCTCCAAAAGGATTTGTGAGACCAGCGTGATCATTCTTACTTATCCTGCCTCCACAAAAGTATTGTGGCCTGCTGCTGGCCATGGGTTCACCCCTCTGCGTTTACTACTCCCTTCCAGTTTAGATTGCCCATGCAACTGCTGATTAACCAATCCTCCCTGGTTTGATGAACTGTTCAATAACACTCAATGAGTGCTCCGCAGCTCACTTGAATTATGTTGATGATGGCGACACTGAAAATGATTCCGTTCCCCGACTCTGGCTTTGGCCAGTGATGCAGCCATTCCCTCCCATATTGGGTGAAGTTAAAAATTGCCCCAGATTCTCCAATCTTGCATTCTCCTCCTGCTTAAGAGCAAGAAAACCCTTCTGTGTCTCTCATTATTTTAGGCCTAAAACCTGTTGCAAATTGACCTTTTTCACAAAAGGTAGAGACTAAAGCTTGAGCTCATGCCAATCAGAAACCTCCCCCATAGTGTCAGAGCCATTGCAACTGCACTGTCTGCTCAGCTAGGCCTCCTGTTGGGGTTTTTGAATGAAACCAATCTAACATTATGGAGCAACCCTTCTTGAATATGTTAGCAACTTCAGCCAATTTTCACAAACTAATATGTTGAACTGGAAACAAATTAGCCTTGCAGCACAGTCTATAGGGTGTTCTTCAGGTCATTAAAAACTCTTTGCAATGTGATGCAGGTTTATTAGTGAGCTTTTCCTTTTTACTTATCATGCCATTGAAAACTATTTCTAATGCTTCAACATGAGATTGTTGCTTTCTTGAAAAGTGGGGACCTGAGATTTGAATCTCTAGGTTCCTCAGCCAAAGGCAGTTGTTTTTTCCCCCTCTATTGCACAGCAACGCTTTCCTCTTCACATCCAGTTTTCACTTTCATTAGTGCTCAGTGACTCAACCTGTGACAACCCTAACTAATTCCTTGCAAACAGGTTTTCAGTGATAAAGGTCCTAACTTAGTTGCCTTTCTGTGATGATGGTTGTGCACTTTTTTCCCTTGGAGGGAGGGAAAACAGTGTTGCATGAGACTTTCTCCATATGACGACATGCATTTCACCTTTATGAAAGTGAAGGTCCCTTGTCCCTTTCAAGGAAACATCCTTGAAGAATAACATTGGTAGGCATAATGATTGTGATTTTTGAGTAACAAAGATGTTGTGTGAAAATATTTCACATAGCAGAAGTGATATTTCCTGACACCAAGATGCTGAGAAAGGAAGAGTATGATAGACAAAGAGGTGAGTGAAGCTGTTTAGTAGTAATGGATGTATACAGGTACCAGAGTCTTGACTTACCTTGGTCACCCTTGTGAAGAGAAGATTTAGAGGTGACCTGATAGAGGCTTTAAAATTATCAATGGGTTGGAAAGAGTAGGTGTGTAGAGAATGTTTCCTCATTTGAGAGAATCCAAAACTAGTCACCATAAATGCAAGATTGTTACTAATAAACCCAATAGGGAAATGAGAGGAAATTTCCTTACTCAAAGAATGGTTAGAATGTGGAGCTCGCTACCACACAAAGTGTTGAGGCAAATAGCTTAGATGCTTTCAAAAGGAAGCTAGACAGGTGCATAGGAGAAAAAGGAATATAAAATGGCTGAGATGAAATGGGAGGAGTCTTGTGTGGAATATAAACACCAGCATAGACTAGTTGGGCCGAATGTCCTGTTTCTGTGTTGTGTATTGTATGTAATTCCATGTAATCTATCTAAGTAATTAAATCCTGTTCTGCAATGTACTGTGCTTTTTGAGACAGTGGACGCTGCACTGACTGCCTCAGCCACCTCCCTCCCAAGACTGCCACACTCTCATAAGGGAGTCCCGTTGTTTTACCTCTGGATTGTATTATTGTATAATTAGATATTGGACAGCATTGGCACACTCCTGAATATATCAAACACTTAGATCACTTAAGGGAATGATCAGT
This sequence comes from Heterodontus francisci, assembly GCF_036365525.1. Classification (NCBI taxonomy): domain Eukaryota; kingdom Metazoa; phylum Chordata; class Chondrichthyes; order Heterodontiformes; family Heterodontidae; genus Heterodontus; species Heterodontus francisci. The sequence goes on from NC_090402.1 coordinate 52,339,007, forward strand.
ACCATAATGTCTAAGAGAAAATCTAAGGCTGGACTCAAAACTCTTAACAATGGCAGTTGCTAATTCTTAATCATCTATTGAATGAAAGTGGTTTTTGATTCTTCACATTTAGTCAATGGAATATTTGAGTGAATTAGCATGATTGAATTAACAGATAGTGGTCACTTGAATATGATTTTTAAAAATTCATTCTTGGGATATGCATATTGCTGGCAAAATAAGTAATTATACATAGAATTACAAAGAATGTACAGCACAGAAACAAACCATTTGGCCCAACTGGTCTGTGCGGGTGCAATATTCCATACAAGCCTCCTCTCACCCCTTTTTATCTCACCCTATCAGCATAGCCTTTTATCCCTTTCTCCCTCATGTGTTTATGTAGCTTTCTCCTTAAATGCATCTATGCTACTTGTCTCAACTACTCTTTGTGGTTGCGAGATCCGCTTTCTGACCAGAAGTTTCTCCTGAATTCTCTGTTGGATTTATTAGTGACTAGGCCAGATTTTATTCTGCCGACAGTGATCCTGACGGAGAGCTGGAAGTGGGAGGGGGGAGAACCCACCTTGGCCCTCTGTCGGACACCAGTTGCAATTTAATGGCGGGCAGCCAATTAACTGCCTTCTGTATGGGATTCCGCCCCTTTAAGGGATGAGCTTCCACCTCCAAGAGCTGCCGGCCAATCGGAGGGCTCTGCAGTACCAGCAGTGCCACCAGAAGCACTGGCCACTGCCAGTACGGCAGGAGGCCTGCAGTGCCAAAGAATGGAGGAGACCCTGGGACAGGTGAGTGGGGTCTGGGTCACCAGGGCCTGCCCAACTGGCCCTGGCGATGGGGTGGGGGGTTTTGCCAGTGGGGGCTAGCCGTTGCCGCCAGGGGAGGTTCTCCGGGGCAATGGGAGTGACCCCCTTCCCCCACCGACCCTGTTGGAGGCATCTCCACAACGTGGCAGGCCCCTCCGCCTTGCAGAAAATTGGAGTGGAGGCGGGAAGAGGCCACTTAAGGGTTTCAATTTGCTTGGGGCGGGAAGGCCTTCTTCAGCCGTTCTTGCCCTAGACAAAATGGCAGGGGGTCCAGACAACATTGGGAATGGCATCTCTTGCCATTTTGTTCTCCCTCCTCCCCCCTGCCTCCGTTCCGGTCTCCAAAGGCAGTATAAAATCCTGCCCACTATCTTACACTTATTGCTCCTAGTTTTGGACTCTCACACAAGTAAAAACTTTTCCCTACATCTGCCCTATCAAACCCATTCATAAGACCTCTATTAGGTATACTGCCCAGCTTTCTCTTTTCTGGAGAAAAGTGCCCCAGCTTGTTCAGCCTTTCCTGATAGGTATAACATCCCAGTTCTGGTATCATCCTTGTAAATCTTTTTGCACCTTATCCAGTGTTTCTATATCCTTTTCATAATATGGACACCAGAATTGTGCACATTGTTCATCCCTCGTTGCTCTTGAGAATATAGTGGTGAGCTGCTTTCTTGAACTGCTGCAGTCTGTTTGATGAAGTTCTCCCAAAATGATGTTAGGTAGGGAGTTCCAAGATTTTGACCTAGCGATGATGATGGAACAGCAATATATGTACAAATCAAGAGGGTGTATGACTTGAGGGGAAATGGGAAGTGATGGTGTTCCCATGCACCTACTGCCTTTGTCCTTTTAGGTGGCAAAGATTGTGGGGTTCGGAGCTGCTTCCGAAGAAGTCTTGACGATTTTCTGCTATGCATACTCTCGGTAGTGCCTACTGCAGCCATGGTATGCCGGTGATGGTTTGGGTGGATGTTTAGGTTAGTGAATGAAGTGTCAATCAAGCATACTGCATTGTTCTGGATGGTGTCGAGCTTCTTGAGTGTTGTTCAAACTCCACGTATCTAGGTAAGTGGAATGTAATACATCACAGTCCTGACTTGTACCTTGTAGGGGAGGCTTTAGGGAGCAGGAGGTGAGCAACTTGCCACAGAATACCCTGACCCGCTCTAGTAGGCACAGCATTAATGTGGCTGGTACCATTGATGTTGATGGTAGGGAATTCAATTATGGCAATGCCACAGAATGTCAAGGAAAGATGATTATGGTTTCGCTTGTTGGATATGGTCATTGTGAGAATTTGTGACGCAAATATTATTTGTCACTTTCCAGTCCATGCCTGGATGTTGTCCAGGTCTTCCTGCACATGAACATGGACTACTTCATTAACTGACAAATTGTGAATGTTGCTGAACATTGTGCAATCATCAGCAAACAGCCCCAAATCTGATAGCTTTGCATTCTTATGCCCGACAGACTCTTTTAAGGTGTGATGATCTCTGAAGTCTGATGCCATAGAGATGTGTTTTTATACTCAATTAACTGTAATCAGAAGTGGGAAATAGTAGTACTCTAGCATATTTTCCTTTTATTCAAAATTATGCATTTTGACAAATTTGAAATTATTAAATAAATAATATCAAAACCATATAGGGGTTGTAATAATGTTTCCTTGTTGCTGTTTTAGAAATGGAGAGATGTCTTCAGACTTAATGCAGTATGTAACATACACAAAGGCAGTTCTTTTAACTGTTGGCCAAGCACAAAGTCATAGGTCACTATATTTTCATGGCTACCAAAACAAAAAAAAATGGGAAATATTCTTCATAATAGGCCTGTCTGTATCATCTTTGCTGTTGGGGTCACTTTGTCAGCCTTTGGAAATAGTATATCATATTGCAAACCTGTTGGGGCAAAGAAAGTTGGATCCAACAGAGAAACTAGCATGTGTTTCTGATCATATCTAATGATATCAATGATTTGGATGTGGGGACCAAATGTAATATTCCCATGATTGCTGATGAGACAAACTAGGTGGTAATGTGAGTTGTGAGGAGGATGCAAAGAGGCTTCAATCATTTAGATAGCTAAGTCAGTGGGCAAGAACATGGCAGATGGTATATAAAGTGGAAAAGTGTGAAGTTATCCACTTTGGTCAGCAAAACAGAAATGCAGAGTATTTACAGATGGGAGGGCAGCTAATATAACCCCACTATTTAAAAAGGGAGGTAGAGAGAAAGCAGGGAATTATAGACCAGTCAGCCTGACGTCAGTAGTGGGGAAAATTATCAAATATTTTATAGCAGAGCACTTGGAGAACAGTGGGAGAATCAGGCAGAGTCAGCATGGATTTACGAAAGAGAAATCATGCTTGACAAATCTACTAGAATTCTTCGAGGATGCAACTAGTAGAGTTGATGAGTGGATGTGGTTTATTTGGACTTTCAGAAGGCTTTCAACAAAGTCTCACATCAGAGATAAGCATGTAAAATTAAAGCGCATGGGATTGGGGGTAGTGTATTGCGATGGATAGAAAATTGGTTGGCAGACAGGAAACAATGAGTAGGGGTCTTTTTCCGAATGGCAGACATGGTGTACCGCAGGGATCGGTGCTAGGACCCCAACTATTCACAATATATTTTAATGATTTAGATGAGGGAACTAAATGTAATATCTCCAAATTTGCAGATGACACAAAACTGGGTGGGAGGGTGAGTTGGGAGGAGGATGCAGAGAGGCTTCAGGGTGATTTGGACAAGTTGAGTGAGTGGGCAAATGCATGGCAGATGCAGTATAATGTGGATAACTGTGAGGTCATCCACTTTGGTAGCAAAAACAGGAAGGCAGATTGTTATCTGAACGGCTATAAACTGAGAGAGGGAAATATGCAGCGAGACCTGGGTGTTTTCATACACCAATCACTGAAGGTAAGCATGCAGGTCCAACAGGTGATTAAAAAGGAAAATGGTATGTTGGCCTTCATAGTGAGAGAATTCGAGTACAGGAGCAGGGATGTCTTGCTGCAATTATACAGGGCCTTGGTGAGGCCACACCTGGAATATTGTGTGCAGTTTTGGTCTCCTTATCTGAGGAAGGATGTTCTTGCTATAGAGGGAGTGCAGCGAAGGCTTACCAGACTGATTCCTGGGATGACTTATGAGGAGAGATTGAGTTGGTTAGGATTATATTGGTTGGAGTTCAGAAGAGTGAGGGGGGATCTCATAGAAACCTATAAAATTCTAACAGGACTTGACAGGGTAGATGCAGGAAGAATTTTCCCGATGATGGGGGAGTCCAGAACCAGGGGTCATAGTCTAAGGATACGGGGTAAACCTTTCAGGACTGAGATGAGGAGAAATTTCTTCACCCAGAGAGCGGTGAGCCTGTGGAATTCGCTACCACAGAAAGCAGTTGAGGCCAAAACATTGTATGTTTTCAAGAAGGGTATGGGGCGAAAGCGGGAACAGGTTACTGAGTTGGATGATCAGCCCTGATCATAATGAATGGTAGAGCAGGGTCGAAGGGCCAAATGGCCTACTCCTGCTCCTAGTTTCTGTGTTTCTTTAATGGTGAGAGATTAGGAATTGTTGATGTCCAAAGGGACCTGGGTGTCCTTGTTCATAAGTCATGTAAAGCTAACATGCAGATGCATAGGAGGGGAAATGGTATGTTGGCCTTAATTGAAAAGGATTTGAGTACAGGAGTAAAGAAGTCTGGCTGCAATTGTCGTCAATCAAAGCTTGAAGTACGACAGCGATACAACAGAAAAACTACATTGGAGAAGTCATAGATTCTAAGGAGAGATGCCCCTCCATCTGACATTACTGTTCCATGCTGAAATCACCATATGCCTTAGCATGGTGAACAAGATCTTCTATCAATTGTGTGAGAGAGCGTTTGATGGCAAACAGTTTTAGCCTTCACAGGTCTTCTGCATGCCTTGGAATTACCCAATTTCAAAAAACATTCAGGATTGTGGTAATTGGGATAAAAATGCAATACTGTACCAATGTGCCTGGTGTCATGTGACTTCTAACATGAGTCATTCTGACTACTGGCAGCCATTGCAGTCAGTTTAATTAAAGACAGAGTACATACTAGATTAGATTAGATTAGAGATACAGCACTGAAACAGGCCCTTCGGCCCACCGAGTCTGTGCCGACCATCAACCACCCATTTATACTAATCCAACACTAATCCCATATTCCTACCAAACATCCCCACCTGTCCCTATATTTCCCTACCACCTACCTATACTAGTGACAATTTATAATGGCCAATTTACCTATCAACCTGCAAGTCTTTTGGCTTGTGGGAGGAAACCGGAGCACCCGGAGAAAACCCACGCAGACACAGGGAGAACTTGCAAACTCCACACAGGCAGTACCCAGAATCGAACCCGGGTCCCTGGAGCTGTGAGGCTGCGGTGCTAACCACTACGCCACTGTGCCGCCCCGCACTAGACTGGTTTATTCTGTGAGTTTGTAACATGGTGTCAGAGTGGAGCTGAGATTGAGTGAAGAACTGTTTACAAGCACAGCTGCAGAACAAAGGCCACCAGAAATGGTCATAACTGCTAAAAGCTGCTAAAAGCCACAAAAAGGGAACAAAGGAATAGCAGAAAGCACAAGGTAAGACAATGGCTGCTAATTTCCCTCTGCCTGCACCGGTTGAAATGAAAGGTGATATGAAACAGAACTGGCAGTTTTTCCACTCGCAATGGCAAAACTACGAAATTGCAACAGATTTAGTTAACAAACCAGAGCAGCTGCGAGTAGCTACACTTTTATCACTGTTGGAGAGAGAAGCAGAGTTAACGTTTAAGGTCAGTGACCCTTCTGCTTCTCTCTCCACAGATGCTGCCAGGCCTGCTGAGTTTTTCCAGCACTTTCTGTTTTTATTTCAGATTTCCAGCATCTGCAGTATTTTGCTTTAACATATGAACAGTATGTGTTCAATATTAGTACCCAAGTTGAAAAAGAGTCCATTGATCAATATGGGACTGCACCAACACAGCTCGCAGAATCATGTGAATTTGTGCAACTAAAAGATTATCTAATTAGAGACAGGATTGTATTAGGCCTAAGAGATCCTGCAGTGAGTGCACGCCTATTGAGAGAGGAAAAACTGACTCTCAGAAAAGCAATCGATGTGTGCAGAAACATTGAGGTTGTAAATCAGCAGCTCGAGCATATTCATGGCAGAACAGACCAGGTCTTGAATTATGCTGATAGGCATTCCAGGCTGAAAGGGCAGAAAGATCACAGACAAAAGGCAGGATGCAAATACTGCGGAGGACATCACGCACAGGAGAAGGCATGTCCAGCGTGGGGAGAGCAGTGTTTTCATTGCAAGAAGCTGAATCATTTTGCATACAAGTGTTTGGCTAGAAGGATTAACAACAAGCAGATTCAGATAGCCACTGGAGAGAAGTCAGCTGAAGATTCTGACGTATCACTATGCACCTTTGAACAGGTTGGTTCAGTCAGGTCGATAGGCGATAAATGATTTGTGCCTGTTGGAATGATGACTGCAGAATGAAAATATCAAGTCAACATAAAGTGCCAGATAGACACCGGTGTGTCATGAAACATCATGACCTTCACAGACTTGTGCAAAGTGGCTCAACATGGCAATACGAAAATTAAGCCCTCGAAAGTAAGTTTGAAGCTATATGATGGCACCATACTAGTGCTGAGAGGAGAAGTTACTCTGAGAGTCCAATGCAATTGCAAGAACGAAGATCTGGAGTTCCAGATCATAAACGGCAAGCAAAAACCACTCATCTCAGCCGAAGCAAGTCTAAAGCTTGGACTGGTAACCCTCAACGTGCAAAAAGAGATTTGCAATGTGTCACAGCAACTAAACCATTGACTGTGGAACAGATCCTAGAGGAGTACAGCCATGTGTTTACAGATTTAGGATGTCTTCCTGGAGAATATCATCTCGAAGTAAATGAGAGGGTAAGACCAATTCAGCATCTGCTGAGGAAATTTCCAACTGCCCTCAAGGCCAGCCTGAAAGACAAAATCGAAGAGCTGAAAAAGGAGGGAGTAATCAAGAATGTGATGACCCCTACAGAATGGATTAGCAGTATGGTAGCAACCTGGAAAGCTAAGAGTATGCATCGACCTAAAGGATCTAAATAAAGCTCTGAAGAAATCACACTACCCCATGCCAGCCATCGAAGGAATTTGCCACAACTTGCAAAGGCAAAAGTCTTCACTACCCTAGATGCAAAGGATGGTTACTGGCAAGTGAAGCTGGATGAAAGCAGCAGCTTTCTAACCACATTCTGGATGCCATTCAGGAGATACAGATGGTTGTGCATGCCGTTTGCCATTTTCACGGCTCCAGAGGAGTATCAACGAAGAAAGCAGGAGATAGTTAGTGATCTTCCCGGAGTGGAAGCTGTAGTAGATGATCTGCTAGTTTATGGATGCAGAGACTCAATGGAAGAAGCCATTGCTGACCATGATCAAAATCTAGTGCGACTGCTGGACAGAGCTCGCCAGATGAACCTGAAACTGAACAAGAAAAAATTGCAATTAAAGATGCCCGAAGTCAAGAATATAGATCATGTACTGACAGTAAAAGATCTTCACCCAGATCCCAAAAAGGTGACAGCAGTAGCAGCGATGCGGCAACCAACAGATGTAAAAGCAGTGCAATGATTTGTTGGATTTGACAACTATTTAGCAAAATTTTTGCCCAATTTGTCATCAGAGTGTGAACCATTAGGCCAACTCACCACCAAGGACGTGCAGTGGTATTGGGGCACAGAACAAGAAGCAGCATTCACTAAAATCAAACAACTAGTGATGGTGATGGCAACACCAGTGCTGAAATACTATGATGTAAAAGATAAAGTTACCCTGCAGTGTGATGCCAGCAAGACAGGACTTGGAGCAACCCTAAAGCAGCAAGAACAACCGGTTGCATTTGCATCCAGGGCATTAATGCAAATGGAACGATGTTCCCCAAGGGTCAGTGTTGGGACCCCTGCTTTTCTTGAAATATATTAATGGCCTAGACTAGAGTGTACTAGGCACAATTTCAAAATTTGCAGATGACACAAAACCTGGAAGTATTGTGAACTGTGAAGAGGATAGTGATAAATTTCAAGAGGACATAGGCTGGAAAGGGCGGGGAAGTGGCAGATGAAATCTAATGCAGGAAAGTGTGAAGTGATTCATTTTGGAAGGAAGAATGAGGCGAAGCAATATAAATTAAAGGGTACAATTCTAAACGGGGTGCAGAGCAGAGGGACCTGGGGGTATATGTGCACAAATCATTGACAGTTGCGGGTACAGGCTGAGAAAGCGGTTAATAAAGCAAACGGGATCCTGGGCTTTACAAATAGGGGCATAGAGTACAAAAACAAAGAGGTTCTGATAATCCTACAAACCACTCGTTCCACCTCAACTTGAGTATTGTGTCCACTTCTGGGCACCACACATTCAGAGGACGTTAAGTCATTCGTGAGGGTGCAGAAAAGATTCACGAGAATGCTTCCATGGATGAGGAACTTCAATTATGTGGATAGATTGGAGAAGCTGGGGCTGTTCTCATTGGAGAAGAGAAGATTAAGAGAAGATTTGATGGAGATGTGCAAAATCATGAAATAAATATTAAAAGAGATGTGCCAGACAACTGAATCAATATTACCCATTTTATACTGTCACCCAAAGCCAAAATTACCCTTGTGACTTCTGTTTCCATAGTTGGGAAACTCTAGAACACTAAAATCATCAGCAGACCTGCAATCTTGGTTTTCTGGGTTTCCGCCCCTTTTAAAACAAATTTACATGGGCACTAACATGGAAAACATATTCAAGAGTAGGTTATTATCCTTTAGGGGCAATCGTCGTAGATTGGGAGTTATAATCCATATTGCGTGTGTAAGGTAAGGCACTCAGCTGGGAAATTGAAAAGGATTGCTTTGAACAAAACTTTTCACATAAGGTCATTGTGGTAACTTTGGTAACATCCAGCCTTGACCATGGGAGTGTACTTTGAGAATTCAGGAAATCTCTTTCTGTGTTTCCTTTGTTCTCCCAGTTTCTCACTGTATTCCTTTGTTAGTCTCTCCATTTGTTTCTACTGCATTTTCCAGCGATCACTAAACAATATCCATTTCAAGTGCCATGACATTCTGATCTCTTCTACGAACAGTTCTGCTTAGATTTTGTGCATTTTATAATCTGTTATTAACTGAAGAACAACTCAATAACTGGCCGTAGAAACAGAATGACCCAGATTTTGAGGTCAGTGGTGAAGGAACGATGCTTGCTGTTCACTATGCTGACAGCTACCCTCAGATTTTTCCCAGGCTTTTGATCGTGCTGTCATCAGGCATCAGATCCAGTATGGCGGCCTCTACAGAGGATCTGTGGAGTGTGTGAGCAGGGCAAGCAATAACATGGTTCCTCAAACAATCATATTGAAGAATGTTCACTGAGACATGCAGGCCCCAATATTGACAGAGGTGGGTTTGCTAAGTGGGGGGCACTGGGGTGGAGTGGGGGATTGAGCGCTGGTGCAGTGTGAAATTTCCCTGAATGTTATATAGTTCTAACTCTATAGCATGTGGCTTTTTTTAACAGGATCCCCATCTGGAAGTCAGCCTGATTGACAGACTTGGCTTCCAGGCTGGGGAACTCCAGGACAGGCCACAGCCCCAGGTTGAAAGGACTCTAAAGCTGCTAGTGGGAGCATAGTGGCAATTGGGAGCGAGTCTGATCTTGGAAGGTTCCATTCCTCGATTGGGAAAGGGGGTCTTTGGATGGGGGGGGGGGGGGGGGGAGAGGTTCTGATTTGGGGGTGTCCCATCTCAGGGAAACAAATGAGCTGGGGGGAGCACTTCTGCTGCTCCTAGTTCATGAGCTATGCTGCAAAGGCACTTGGCTTTTCCCTGAAACTGTCGTCACCTCCCTTGAGCTGACAGGTACCCTGAGGTACCTCAGGGTAGGAAACACGACCTACCAAGGTTAAACATATAAAGCAAGTTAAATGTGAGTCCTCTAGATTCATTAGAAGATTGGAGTGAAACAGGGTTGTGTCCTAGCCCTCACTCTGTTTGGCATCTTCTTCTCCATGCTCCTGACCTTCGCCTTCCCTGCAGATATGGAAGGAGTCTACTTGCACACTAGGTCAGACAGCAAGCTCTACACCCTATCAAGACTGAAAGCAAAGACAAAAACACATCATGCCCTGATCAGAGAACTCTTCTACACTGATGATGCTGTGCTAATCGCTCACACGGAAACTCAGCTACAAAGACTCATGGACTTTCTCTTTCATGGGTGTGGGCGTATATCCTTCCTAAGGTACAGATCCAGAACTATACACAGTATTCCAGGTGTGGTCTCACCAAAGCCTTGTACAATTGCAGCAAGACTTCCTTACTCTTTTACTCCAACCCTCTTGCAAAATACCAAGGGCTGGATTTTTGTTGCAGCAGTGGGAGACAGGAACCGGATCTGGTTCTGGGTCAGAAACCCACCTTTGGTGGAAAACTGATTCAGATTATGATTTTCAAATGGGTGAGCCCTTAATTGGTAAGGAGACAGATTTCCTGTCCACTTAGAGCCAGTGGGGCTGGTAATGGAGGCAAGTCAGATCAAGTATCAATTTTTGTACCGATTCTGATTGACCTTCTGTGTGTTTCCAGCATTTCTGTTATTGTTATACTTGGGTTCTGGTGGCTTTGTTCACACAGGAGAGACAAGCCTTTTATATGGGTGGGAACAACACTCCAAACATATCACTGAGAATCAACATATGTTTAGCACTTCAATGTTTTTGTTACCTTTTTAAAAAGATGAGCTATTTATTGAATAGTTCCAGGTATGTTATGTGACCTGGGTATGTGCTAGCAATACAATACTGTTCAAAAAATAAAACCACCAAACAAGATTACCAAACTGTTTTTTCCCAATAACTGCAACAGAATATTGTGTATGCATTTTATATAAAAAGCATTATAGCACAATTGTTTCACAATCTGACCACTATTTGACACCCTCAATACCATTTGTACCAAAGAAGTTTACAGCAAAGGAGATTTTTTTTTTTGCTGGAGCAAACTAAGACTAATCACACAACCATACTCTCTCAGCCTAGCCCTGTATCTTCTTTTGTTTCAACTCTTTATCTATTTATCTCTAAAGATGCAGTAGTCTCTGTCTCAACTCTCACTATTGGCAAAGCATTCCAAGTTCCAACTATCTTCTGCACAAAGAAATGTCTCCTAGCCTCTCTTCACACTCTCAGAATGACAATTTTAAATGCAGAATCCTTCGTCACTGACCTCTTCAAGAAAGCAGACTTTCTTCATAATTAAAATGAAACATTTAACAGACAATTTCAATTCTTCCCGCTGGCAGAAACCAGACTGGCAGTGAAAATCGCCGTGACAGTTTACCCGCTGTGATCCTGCTGCTTTCCTGCGGGATGTCATTGGAACCTGCTATTTTAAACAGGCAAGTTGGGCAGCTTTAAATATGCAGATAGGTTCACAAAGGCGTCCTTACCCCAAGGCTTTCAGAGGGAAGCCGTTATAGCTTCTCTGTCAGGGCCAAGCTGGCAATCAAGAAGAGAACCAGAATCGTGAGTAATTGATTTTTTGTGGGCCAAAATGAGTAACAGTGTTCCCCTGGCACTACAAATAAACCATGAGCCTCCCCTGCTCTGATTTTCCCTTTCCCTCCCCTCCTAACTACCTATTTGACTACTGGGGATCATTCCATTCAGTCCCGAAAGGAGGTCACCTGCCCCTCCAAAGTGCTGCTCCTGCCTGCCAGCCAGTGGGTACTTCCCATCAGGTTCAGGCAGGAGACTGGCATGGGCCATGCAGGTGAGACCTAAGAGTTAAAATATCCTGAGCTTCACACTGAGGGGGGCAGATAGTTTTCTGTCCACCTAAGCCCCTGCCCACATGGGACCCACCAAGAGATAAAATCCAGGTTTCAATCTTCTCTTAACGTTCCCTGCTCCAGTGCAAATACTATAATAGATTGTGCTTTGTTCATATTCCAAATAATAAGCATAACCTCAAAGGAAATAATACCTGGACGACTATCTAAACCATGCACAAAACTGGCATATGGTCAAGCAGATCAGAGAGTTGAATGCATGGCTCAAAAAGTGGTGTGGGAGTCAGGAGTTTTGCTTCATAAAAACATAGAAAATAGGAGCAGGAGTAGGCCATTCGGTCCTTTGAGCCTGCTCCGCCATTCATTATGATCATGGCTGATCATCCAACTCAGTAACCTGTTCCCGCTTTCGCCCCATAACCTTTTGATTCCAAGAGCTATATCTAACTCCTCTTGAAAACATACAATGTTTTGGCCTCAACTGCTATCTGTGGTGGAGAATTCCACAGGCTCACCACTCTCTGGGTGAAGAAATTTCTCCTCATCTCAGTCCTGAAAGGTTTACCCCGTATCCTTAGACTATGACCCCTGGTTCTGGACTTCCCCACCATCGGGAACATCCTTCCTGCATCTACCCTGTCAAGTCCTGTTAGCCCTATCATGGGGCACTGGCACCAGTACTAGGAAAGAAGGAGACAGGCTCCCCTTAAATGAGGTTGGGACCATTGTCCTGGCAAATTATATAACTAAGGCTGTAAATAAGGCTTTAAACTAAAATGATGGGGGAAAGGTTCAAATCAAGGAAAGTTTAGAAATCTAAAGAGAAAAGTCAAGGCCACACAGCAGTGTAACAAGTTGTGTAAAAATAAGCAAAGTGTGACAGGTAGATACAAAAATAGTGCATTAGTGAATAAGGTCCAATCAGGGGAAAATGGTACCAAATTAAGATTGAAGGCACTTTATCTGAATGCATGATCTGCTGTTTTGGAGAGCTGGCCTCCTTCTGTGCTGCAACAATTCTGCGATTCTGTGAAGTGTGGGACTCATGTAGTCTCACAGCATCCATCACTGAGGCTGCTTGTTGTCCTGAGGGAGAGATTTCCCTTCTACTGCGAGAGATCACAGGGGAGCTGGAGGTCGAGCACTCGGGGCAGGACAGACCCTCACTTCATCAATGCCCACCTGGATTTAACACTGAAGGCTGTGTTGGGGAGGAAGGAGTTCTTCTTCTCAGAGGGTGGCAGGAGGAGGCCATCCTGTCATGCAGTAGGGCCACTAGGTCCACACCTCTCTCGAGGGCCATGTTATGGAGAGTGCAGCAGGCCACCACAATGACCAAGAACACTGCAGGAGGGTATTGGAGGGAACCAATTGACTGGTCCAGGCACTGGAATCACATCTTCAGAAACCCAATGGGCTGCTCCAATGGTTGGCCTGCTGAGTAGGGAGCATTGGTCGTATCGCCTCTGTACCTCCGTCTGGGGCTCCTGAACAGGAGTCAGTAGCCATCGCTTCAAGGCATTTCCCTTGTCTCCTTGGACCCATCCATGCACTTTGGGGGATGGAGTGAAGATCCAAGGCAGCCTGGACTGGCTGGAGGATGAAGGAGTAATTGCAGCTGTCAGGAAAGCGAGCGTACACGTGGAGGAAGCTCTTGTTGAGGTCACAGACCAATTGGACATTGAGGGAGTGGAAGCCCTTCCTGTTGATGGAACATTGACTGGTCACTGGGTGCCTTGATGAGCAAAAGCGATGATGTCCTGCACCTGTGGGAATCAGCGATGGAGGTGAAACCCAATGCCCTCTGTGCCTGCGCAGGCCCACCTGTGTCAAAGTGGATGTAGTCCCCCACCATCCAGAATAACCTGCCTGATGGTGTGATAAGCTGCCTTCTGCAAGATGCCACCTAGGTCTGCTGATGATCCCTGGAATGACCGGGTTACATAGAAATTCAGGGTAATGGTGACCTTGATGGCTGCAGGTAAGGGACTGCCACGGCAGGCACAAGACTTCAGCTCATTGCGGATCAGAACAGGCACAGCCTCCTATGGTACTGACGCTCCAATGTCTTGGGTAGCACCTTCTTCCTCATGCAGCCCCCTGCTGGGCTCCTCTGGCCTTCTGGTGCCCAGGCGGTCACATCTGCTGAAACTCATCCTTGCTGCTCTGACCAATGTCAGAGTAGTCGTTCCCATCTGAACACCCTCAGCTGGGGTTTGTTTGTTCACCATTCCTTTCTCTGCCAACCCCTAGTGCCCAAGTGATGCCAGCAGGTTCACGTCCTCTCTGGATTCCTGCCACTCACCACTAAGAAAAGCAAGCCTCACAAATCCAGACTGTGGCCTCCCTTAGTGTTCACACCTTATACACCCTGCCATGTTTCACACATGGTGTTCTACCCATTCTCTACCTTTAAAAATCCAAAACTGCTGCTAACAAGCCTGTTAATGAACTCCACAATGATCTCAACAGGTAATTAATTTGAGGTGTGTGGGATTGCCGTTCTCTCCTTCTCAGCGTCCCTTTAAAAATGATGTTGTCTTCTGGAGGTGGTGGGACCAAGCGACGACCTCCGAGAATATGATCTTTAAATCGTGCTTGCACCTGCCCCCGCACACAGCGGGCTCTAAAAATCCAGCCCCAACATATCATTTGCCGTCCTAATTGCTTGCATGTTAACTTACAGTGTTTCTTGTACAAGGGCACCCAAATTCCTCTGAGCACCAACATTTAAGTTTCTCATCATTTAAAAAATATTCTGTTTTTCTATTCTTCTGACCACAGTAAATAATCTCACATAGCTCCACATTATACTCAATCTACATCTTATGGCCCACTCACTTAACCTAACTATATCCCTTGGCAAATTTTTGGCCAGGATTTTACTGGCACAAACAAAGTCCTAATGTTGGGACCTGAAGTGGGTGGCATGACTGTATGTGCAGGGGACAGGAGTGGGAGAGCGATATTCTTGGGGCCTTTCAATTAATGGCAGGCAAGTGTGAGAGCCAGCCAGTCAGGTGGGAGGAAGTACTGGCTCAGGCAAGGCTGGTGCCATCTTTAAAAGGCAGCCACCATTCTATTTAAAGGCAGCAGCCCAAAGAAAACAGAGAGGGAGCCCTCGCAACTGCAGACATTGGGAAATAGCAGAAGGCAGAGCAAGAGTGGCACCAAGGTTCTCTGATGCCTCCCTGGAGTTGCTCTTCACGGCAGCATAGGCTCAGAGGGAGGTCCTTTCCCTTGGGATGGGAGGAGGAGACTGGCTCATCAGACAAAATGGGGATAGATGGAGATAGTGGCGGAGGTCAGCAGCCATGTGGTGGTCCTGCTTACGTGGCCTCAGTGTCGAAAGCAGATCAATGACCTGATGTGTTCTGGCAAGGTGAACGCAACACATAATCTTAAGCTTGCAGCCTTAAATGTGAAAGATGAATATGAATGTGGCAATAGGGGTGCCCAACCAGTTAACGGCAATGCCCAGACAGCAGTATTGGTTTATATATGCATGGGATCCTCTGTGGAGGACATCGGGAAGTCGGAGTTGAACCCTGCACTGTCAGTACTGAATATCTGCATGCAGGAGGCATCCTGTAGTGCACTAATGGACAATGAGGCTGCCACCAACGTAGGTGTGTCGAGGATGGACAAGTAACAATGTACATTTATCTGCTTGCAGAAGAGAGCTCAAAATGCTCGAGAAAGAGCAAGAACTGGAGGTGGTGTCCCAGACATGGCAATTCTCTTGCCAGTGGAAGAGGCATTGGCGCTGGGAGGCCTGGAGGCAGGAAGGCTATGGCTGATATTGAGATGGGTGTGAAGCCCTGAGAGAGTGAGTGGCCTAGTAGATGGGTGCAAGAAATCCTCTGGTGAGCACAAAGCATAGTGCTCATTTATCCAACATTGATCATGTACAGCTGCAGATGATGAGTAGTTAGAAGGACATGTTGGAACGCACATTGTTCTCATCACTCCTTTCTTTCTCTCTCTCTCTCTCGCAGGTCATGGTCAAGAACAGTCAGCTCTTGAGTTTGCGGGACAGCCTATCACCTTTGAGGAGGAGGAGAAAATATCAGAGGATGCGTTACACCATTCCCCCGCACCCTCCACCAGCACAGATGCTCTCACATTGGTGGGTAGTCACACGTGACTAGCAAAGGGGTTACATCTGGAGAGCACAGCACAGATGTGCCTAAGTAGCTGACCGAGGCAGTGACAGTTGTGGCCACTCACACTCGGAGGACTATGGGAGGGCCTGGCAGTGTATAGCTTTAGGCTGATTACATGTCTCTGGAGCCATCAACAAGGTTGTAGATGCTGGAGCTGCAGTGTGAGGTGTGTGAACATCTGGCAGATGCCAGAGGCTATGCGCACCCATATGCGAATGATGGAGGAGTCCATCCAGGTCATGAGTGCAGTCGTGTCTGTGGCATGTGGGTACACATGGCATCCTCCATTGAGAGAGTGGCAACCCTCATGGAGAGCCACATCCAGAAAACCACACAGTGGATGCCGGAGATTTACGCAGACCCGCATGCCATCTCCTTCTCCATGAGCTCTGTGGAGCAATGGCTGCACGAGAGGAGGACGAAATGCCTGGAGTCATCACCAGGTGCTCAAACTCCTCAGGTGAGCAGGGAGAGAAAAGCGTGCCCTGAAAAGGTAGCAAAGCAGCTGCCTGAAGCACATGAGGGCTCTTCTCAGAGCACTTCTGGCGTTTACTCAGGTCCTCGTCCCCTCAGACAGTGACGCCAATGTCTCAGGAAGCCACGGTAACAGAAGCGGCTCCTGCACCTGTACAGGAGGGCTCCAGTGTGGCTGGGCCCTCAAGTGTGTGAGAAAGTCCACCTAGCTGCACTTGGATTTCACAGGGTTGTATTATATAGTTCGATGTCACCTTGCTGTTTATTTGTCTTTAATGAAATCTGATATGCTGCACCACAAAAAGAATCATTTACCCTTTTATTGCACTATTAAGCCATTAACAGTTCAATGGCTCTTGTGTTGGGAAGGACTACACTGCAATAGGTCAATGCATTACCCATAACATGGTCTGATGTGATGACGGATCCAGTGAGATGGTGACTAAAGGTAATTGCATTTGAGGAAAGGGCAACAGGGCTATAGAAGTTGGAAGATTTATTTGATTTCATGGGTGTGTAAGAAAGGCTCATGAGAAATATGTCTGTAAAAGTGAGTTGTGAGCTTCCCTTGTGCATATCTCACTGTGCCTTGCCTGAGATCCCTCGGTCTTCATCATGTAGGTTAGCAGCCCCCTCAATATCCTGAACCTCAAAGGAGGCATTGCACTCCAGGATGTTCGCATTGTTTAAAGCTTCTCCCTTCTATACCACCAGGTTGTGCAGAGCACAACACACTGCCACGACATGCGAGGCCCTTGCCCGGATGTATTGAAGGTCTCTCCCAGATATATAAAGGCATCTGAACCACATCTTCAGAAACCCTATGACCTGCTTAATGTTCGCTCGAGTTGTCCCGTGGCAGATATTATATTTCTCATCTGCATCTGTGCTGGGGTTCTGCACAGTCGTAAGGAGCCATGTCTTCAGTGAGTATCCCTTGTCACCCAGTATTCATTCTTGAAGGCATGCAGGGGGCCTGAAAAGGTTGGGCACCTGGACAGCCTTAGTATGTAAGCATTGTGACGACTTCCTGGAACATTGCACGAACCTCTTCACAAAGGAGAGGGTTGATGCAGACATTGTAGTTAAACAGCAGGAGTGTGAAATATTAGATAAGCATAATGAGAGAGGAAGTGCTTGAGGGTCTGACATCCCTGAAAGAGGATAACTCGCCAGGACCGGATATTTTACATCCTAGGCTGTTAAAGGAATCCAGAGAGGAAATAGGAGATGCGCTGAGGATCATCTTCAAATCCTGACTAGATACAATGAGGTACCAGAGGATTGCGAACACTGTACCATTGTTTAAAATGGATGCGAGGGATAAGCCAGGTAATTATAGGCCAGTCAATCTGACCTCGGTGGTGGGTAAATTGTTAGAAGCTAGTCTGACGGACAGGATAAACTGTCACTTAGAAAGGCACAGATTAATCAGGGATAGTCAGCATGGATTTGTGAAGGGAAGTTCATGTCTTACTAACTTGATTGAGTTTTTTGAGGAAGTAACAAGGAGGATTGATGAAGGTAGTGAATGGAAAGGTCCCGCATGGTAGACTGGTCAGTAAAATGAAAGCCCATGGGATATAGGGGAAGGTGGCAGGTTGGATCCAGAATTGTTTCAGTGACAGGAAACAAAGGGTAGTAGTCAATGGATGTTGTTGTGAATGGAAAACGGTTTCCAGTGGTGTTCCACAGGCATGATTGGGAAATTTGCTGATGACACAAAAATTGGCTGTGTAATTAATAGTGAGGAGGAGAGTCATGGACTCCAGAATGATATCAATGGTTTGGTTGAGTGAGCGAAAAAGTGGCATATGGAATTCAATCCTGAGAAGTGTGAGGTGATGCATTTGGGAAGGGCAAATAAAGCGAGGGAATATATAATAAACGGGAGGATATTGAGAGGGGTAGAAGAAGTGAGAGACCTTGGAGCGCATGTCCACAGGTCCCTGAAGGTGGCAGGACAGGTAGATAGAGTGGTGAAGAAGGCATATGAAATGCTTTCCTTTATTGGCCGAGGTATAGAATACGAAAACTGGGATGTGATGCTGGAGCTATATAGAGCGCTAGTTAGGCCACAGCTAGAGTATTGCCTGCAGTTCTAGTCACCACATAACAGAAAGGACATAATTGCTCTGGAGAGAGTGCAGAGGAGATTTACAAGAATGTTGCCAGGGCTTGAGGGTTGCAGCTATGAGGAAAGATTAGATAGGTTGGGATTGTTTTCCCTGGAATTGAGGAGACTGAGGGGTGACTTGATTGAGGTGTACACAATTATGAGGGGCCTAGACAGAGTAGACAGAAAGGACCTGTTTCCCCTGGCGGTGATCTCGGTTATCGGGGGACACAGATTTAAGGTGATTGGTCGAAGGATTAGAGGGGACATGAGGAGAAACTTTTTCACCCAGAGGGTGGTGGGTGTCTGGAATTCACTGCCCGGATCGTTGGTGGAGGCAGAGACCCTCAGTTCTTCTAAAAGGTACCTGGACATGCACCTAAGATGCCGTAACCTGCGGGGATATGGACCAGGTGCTGGAAGGTGGGATTAGTTTGGGTGGACAGCTTATTCGGCCAGTGCGGACATGATGGGCTGAATGGCCTCCTTCTGTGCTGTATTTTGTTCCATGTTATAACTGTTTGCAGTGATCACAGACCAATTGCACATTGAGCGAGCAGTGGCCCTTCCTGTTGATGAAGGCTGCTGCCTGGTCTGCGGGAGCCTTGATGACTACTTGCATGCAACCTATAGCACCCTGCACCTGGGGGAATCCAGCGAGGGCCACAAATCCTATTGACCTCTCAACCTGACTGTCTGGATCGGTGCAAAACTACATGTACTGGCCAGCCCTCTTGAACATGGCATTGGTAACTATCTTGATACAGTGCAGCTACAGACAGGGAGATCCCACAGATATCTCCAGAAGAGCCCTGGAAGGATCCTGAGGCATAGAAATACAGCACCACTGTGACCGTCACCACCACAGTGAGTAAGTTCCCACCAATTCCCATTAGGCTCAGCTCCTCCTCCATCATAGCGTACAGTTCGGTGACCACCTCCCTGGAGAGGCGCAGTCTTCATCGACACTGTTGCTCTAACATTTGCAGGATGCACAGCCTCTGATGGTAGGTCCTCTCTGGTGGGTACAGTCTTCTGCATGCTGGTTGTATTTCCATTTTAACCCTCCTCGCCCTTGCCCCCTTCCAGTCTCATGATCCTGGTGACCCTCTGGGTGCTGCAGCCCCACTCCCACTCCCAGGCTGCAATTCTCTCCCTCTCTGATGCTGTTCCTCACAGGAGGTCTCAAAGCCTTAGTGAATGAGCCTCATTGAAAATTGATGCACTCACTCCTGAAGGCCTCAAACCGCCCTAACTACGTACAGACAGGTGGCAAGCCATAGAGGATATTCAGCCAGAATGCCTCCACTGTGCTTGCCAAGCTTGGTAAGCCTCCAGATTGCTTCTGTACTATTTATTGACTATCACCCTCCCTACAATCCCACACAACTTCTCACAATGGCTGTTGACTGCAGCCAAGTCTGACCTTCCGCTGAGCTTCGCCTCCTTTTATCTGGAGAGGCTCTAAAGCTCTGTTGTTCTCGTGGGCTCCT
This sequence comes from Heterodontus francisci, assembly GCF_036365525.1. NCBI lineage: Eukaryota > Metazoa > Chordata > Chondrichthyes > Heterodontiformes > Heterodontidae > Heterodontus > Heterodontus francisci. The sequence continues at coordinate 52,358,940 of NC_090402.1, forward strand.
CAAAAAATTCTAAAACACTGGTAAAATTGTTGCTAATTGCCTGTTCAACAGGTTTCATTACCTTCCCGCCACCTTCCACCCGACAGCCCGGCCTCCTCTGGGAATATTCACTAGCAGCGTAAAGACATCAATCTGTCCTCCTGATGCCATCCACTGCCATTTTGTCATGCCTCCCATTTCCCAGTCCGTTTCCACTGCGCTAACAAAATTCTGTCCCTTGGATCTGCCTCAAAACGGACTTTCCCATCTATTGTGGGGATAATGGGTAAGTACTCTGATTGGCAGGATGTAACTAGTGGTGTCCTGCAGGGATGTGTGTTGGGGCCTCAATTATTCACATTATTCATTAACGACTTGGATGATGGCATAGTAAGTGATATATCCAAATTTGCTGATGATACAAAGTTAGGCGTCATTGTAGACAGTCTAGATGATAGTGTAAAATTGCAAAGAGATTATCCATTTTGGACCAAAAAAGGATAGAGCAGGGTACTTTCTAAATGGGAAGAGATTAAGTGGATATCCAAAGAGACTGGGGGTTCAAGTGCATAGATCTTTAAAATGCCACGAGCAAGTGCAGAAAATAATCAAAAAGGCTAATGGAATGCTAGCCTTTATATCTAGAGGATTGGAGTATAAAGACACAGAGGTTATGCTGCAGCTGTACAAAACCCTGGTTAGACCCCACTTGATGTACTGTGAACAGTTCTGGGCACCACACCTTAGGAAGGATATATTGGCCTTGGAGGGCATGCAATGTAGGTTTACAAGAATACCTGGACTACAGGGGTTAAGTTACGAGGAGAGATTACACAAATTAGGCCTGTTTTCGCAGGAATTTAGAAGGTTAAGGGGTGATCTGATCGAAGTCTTCAAGATATTAACAGGAAAAGACAGGCTAGATAAAGATAAACTATTTCCACTGGTTGGAGATTCAAAAACTAGGGGGCATAGTCTAAAAATTAGGGCCAGACCGTTCAGGAGAGATGTTAGGAAGCACTTCTTCACGCAAAGGGTGGTAGAGGTTTGGAACTCTCGCCCACAAACAGCAGTTGAAGCTAGAACAGTTGTTAATTTTAAATCTGAGATAGATAGATTTTTGTTAGGCAAAGATATTAAGGGATATGGGCCAAAGGCAGGTATATGGAGTTAAGCCGCAGATCAGCCGTGATCTCATTGAATGGTGGGACAGGCTCGAGGGGCTGAAGGGCCTACTCCTGTTCCTATCTTCCTATGTTCCTATTGTCAGTAAACTTGGATACATTACATTTGGTTCCTTCAGTCAAGTCATTCATAAGTATTGTAAATAGCTGAGGCCCCAGCACTAATCCTTGGAACATCCTATTAATTGCAGTCTGCCAACTTGAAAATGACCCATTTATTCTTGCTCCATTTATTCCTGCTCTCTGTCCTTTAACCAATCCTCTATCCTTGCTAATATATTATGTCGACCCCATGAGTCCTTATTGGGCTGGATTTTGTTTACCCGCCACCGGGAGCGGCAGCAGATAAAGAAAATGGCAGCTGCCACGCATAAGCCACAAACCGCCAAGCCACTGTGATCTTGAGCCAGGCAGCTCATTAGAATATGCAGCGCGGCCACTCCCCCCCAATCATGCAGCAGTGGAGGAGGCCTCGGCAACGCCGTGAATGGTGTCAGCTCTCTGCACAGGTGCTGCCACCATTTTTAAAGGGCTGCCAGCACTGCTCAGAGAATGTGGAGCTGCCCCAGGTACCTCCCCAGTACACTGAAAATAAATGTTTGCCCCGTTCCCTCCCCCCCCCCCCCCCCCACTAGACTAACATTGCACAGTTGAGCCCTTCCCCCATCCACAACTGCACAAAGTGCAAAGTTCACCCCTTCCCCCTTCCACAACTGCACAAAGTGCAGAGTTCACCCCTTCTCGCCCCACATTATAAATGCAGAGTTGACCCATTTCCCCCTACTTCCCCCACTACACTAAAAATGCTGTGTTCCTGGACAGGAAAGTGAAGGCGCATGAGTGTCGCCTGTCACGTTGAAGATCCGGAACTGCCGGTAAGATCGCTGTGGGTTAGCTTTTAATGCATGCAAACACCCCATTTAAATATTTAAAGTCAGGTCCTGTTGCCGAATGGGGGAGGTGCTGCCATGATGTCTCACCGCCACCAGGAAGATCGGGCCTGGCAATCGTGGCAGGCCACTGCTGCTCCAATCTTCCCGCACCCCCCGCCCCCACACCAACGTCGGGAGCTGAACAAAATTCAGCCCACTATGTGCAACAACCTTTCGTGTGGCACTTTATTGAATGCCTTTTGAAAATTCAAATATACTGTATTCACTTGTCCCTCTTTATCTACCCTGGCAGATAGATGTTCAAAAAAATCTGATAAATTTTAAATTTGTCAAATATGATTTCCCTTTCATAAAACCATGTTGACTCTTCCAATCATATTCTGATTTATTAAGTGCGCTGTTACCATCTCCTTAATAATGGGTTCCAGCTTTTTCCCAATGACTGTATCAAGCTAACTGGTCTGTCATTCCCTGTTTTCTCTGCTTCTTTTTTTGAATAGCGGTGTTAAATTTGCTACCTTCCAAACCACTGGGACTGTTTCAGAATCTAGGGGATTTCAGAAGGTATTCAGTGTATCCACTGTCTCAGCAGCCACCTGTTTTAGGATCCTAGGATGTAGACCAGCAGGTCTAGGGGATTGGTCGACTTTCAGTCCCATTAATTTCTCCAGTACTTCTGCTTTACTAATATTAATTACTTGAAGTTCTTCATACTCATTAGACCCTTGGATCCCCACTGATTCTGGTATGTGTTTTATGCCTTCTTCTATGAAGACAGACATAATTTTTTCGTTTAACATCTCTGCCATTTCCTTATTCAACATTATAATTTTTCCTGTCTCAGTCTCTAATGGACTCACCTTTACTTTTGCTATTTTCTTTTTACATATGTACTGAAGCTCATACAATTTGCTTTTATATTTCTGGCTAGTTAATCATTCCAAATTAACCACATCTGCAATTTCAAAATCTCAACTGTTTAGCCTTTGGCCCTCCATTCACCAGCTACTGACTTACTCAACCGTACCTTCAGCTCCAACTTTGATGCCCTTGTCCCCAATAAAATTTCCCTCTTACCCTGGTTACTTCTCCTGGTATGGCCTCACCTCTGTTCAAGTCCAAGGGGCACAGACTTGAATGGATATGGCAGCCAACTGGTTTAGCCATTCACTGCCAGATCCAGCTGGAGTACATAAAGCACTAGTGGGTCCTTCTCTCACCTGCTAAAACTGCTCATTATTCCAGGATCATCTGCAACTCCATGTTTGAATCCCTTCAATCAGGTTTCCACCCAGCTTCTTATCTCTACTGCAGGCTGTCTTCTTAAACGCCTCTCCCTCATTTCCTCCACCTTCACCTCCAACAGTAAGTGCGAAGAGCTCATGAACTTTGATACAAAGATCATGACCATCTGATCAGCTGCCTCTGCCCTTCCCTGCCTTCCACTAGCCCCACTGGGCTAAACCTCCTCTAAAGCTCCCCCTGCCCAAGCCCTGAACTTGCAGCTTTCTCAAGTTTCTCTCCTATCTCCTCTCATGCGCTCTTCTAGCTCACCTGCCTCCTGCTCCTTCGACCCTATTCCCAATAAACTGCTGTCCACCCAAATTCCCCTCCTGGTCCCCATGTTAGCTGGTACTGTTAACAGTTCTCTCTCTTCCGGTGTTGTCCCTCTCTGTTTTAAATCTGCCTTCATCACCCGTCCTCAAAAAAACAATCCCTGACCCCAAAGGCCTTGCAAACTACTGTCTCATCCCCTTCCTTTACAAAGTCCTTGAACATGTTGGCACCTCCCAAATCCGTGACTATCTTTCTTGGAACTCCATGTTTGAATTCCTTCAATCAGGTTTCCACCCCTGCTACAGTACTGAGACAGCGAAACAGCTCTTATCACAGATGGACTGTGACAAAGGTTCACAATCCCTCCTCATCCTTCTCGACCTGTCTGCAGCCTTTGACATAGTTGGACCACACCATTCTCCTCCAATGCCTCTCCACAGTAGTCCAGCTAGGTTGCATTGCTCTCACCTGGTTCCATTCTTATCTATCTAATCCTTGTCAGAATATCACTTGCAATGGCTTTGATTCCTGCTCTCACACCATTAGCTCTGGCATCTCCCAAGGATCTATCTTTGGCTCGCTCCCACTTCTCATCTACATGCTGCCCCTAAGCAACATAATCCAAAAACACACAGTTAGTTTTCACATGTACACTGAAGACACCCAGCTCTAGCTCACCACCACTTCTCTCGACTCCTCCATTGTTGCTAAATTATCAGTCTGCTTTACTGACATCCAATACTGAATGAGTGGAGATTTCCTCCAATTAAAACTTGAGGTCATTGAAAACTCGGTTGCCCGTGTCCTAACTCACACCAAGTCCCATTCACCTATCCCTTGTGCTCGCTGACCTACAGTGGTTCCCAGTAAAGCAATGTCTTGATTTTAAAATTCATCTCCTTGTTTTTAAATCACCATCCCCTCAACCCTCCCTACCTCTGTAATCACTTCCAGCCCCACAACCCTCTGAGATATCAATGTTCATCTAATTCTGGCCTCTTGAGCATCCCCAATTTTAATCACTCTACCATTGGTGACCATGCTTTCAATTCCCTAGGCTCTAAACTCTGGAAGTTCCATCAATACCTCTCTGGCTCTCTACTTCACTTTCCTCCTTTAAGACACACCTTAAAACTTACCTCTTAAACCAAGCTTTTGATTATCTGACCTAATATCTCCTTATGTGGCTCAGCATCATATTTTGTTTAATAATTCTCCTGTGAAGCACCATGGGATGTTTTATTATCGTTAAAGGCACTATATAAGTTGTTGAAGTTTACCCTCACTCTATTTTCTCCCTCTTTATCAATTTTTTGGTCATAGAATCATAGAATGGTAGATTGGCTGGTATCTAAAACTCTCCCAATTTTCTGGCTTACTGTTCTTCTTGGCAATATTATAAGCCTCTTCTTTTAAGCTAATGCTATCCTTAACCTCTTTAGTTAACCACAGATCAATCTGAAGAGTTTTTAACTTTTCAATGAAATGTGAATTTGCTGAGAATTACAAAGTATTTCTTTAAATGTTAGCCATTGCTCATCTACCATCATACCTTTTGAGCCCCTCACACCTAAATAATTGTCTTTATTTAAGTTCAATACTCTAGTTTCGGACTTACGTATCACTCTCAAACTCAACGTGAAATTCCATCATATGATCACTCTTTCCCAGAGGATTTCTTTCTCTGAGATTACTAATTAACCCTGTATCATTGCACAAAACAACCCTGGTTGGTTCCACAATGTATTGTTCTTTGAAAATGCCTCGAATGCATTCCATGAACTCGTCCTCCAAACTACCTTTTGCCAATTTGATTTATCTAGTCTATATGAAGATTAAAGTTCCTCATGATTATTGCATTGCCTTTGTAACAAGCTCTGCTTATTTCTTGATGAGTATGCTAACAGTATAGCTACTGTTAGGGAGGATAAAACTCCTCCTAACAGCATTTTCTGACCCTTGTTATTTTTTTATTTCCAGCCATACAGATTTTACTTCCTGTTCTGCTGAGCCAAGATCCTTCCTCACTACTGTCCCTATGTTCTCCTCCACCCCTACCTCTCCTTTTCCATTTTGTCTGTTGCTATGGCCAGGCGAGGAGGGGTCACAAGGCTCCGCTCATGTCCTTCCTCTTATCTGACCACAGCAGGGTTTATTCCTTTTTAAACAGTGGATGTACTTACTGCTACAGCAAGCATTTTACCTTTTACCTTTGTTGTGATCGTAAAAGAACTAATCGGACAGGTTTTCTTGAGTTTAAACAAGAAAGAGGTGAGTTTATTATACTTAACAATCTAAATAAAACAATGAAATTATGCTGCACATTCAAGCACACATTCACACGAGAATCACACACACACAAATAGATTACAGAGTGATGAGGTGTAGATTTGTGTTGGATAAGAGGCCAGAACAAACAAAAATTAATACACAGTCTGTGGGGTTGGATGATTCTGTTGTCTTCCAGCTGAAGTTATGCTCTTGAAATCTTTGGCTGGTAGAAGTGCATTTTATGGCTGGCCCACCTGGTTTAGGGTTTTCTTGGAGGCAGTAATGTATTTGGCTGTCTTCCCCTGGTGTCTTTGTCTTGGATCTAGCAACCGGCAGCTAGGCTTTGCATGCCCCACCAGGCCTTCTGGAGAGAGAGAGCGAGAGACAGTCCTTCTGGCTTCTGCACAGTTTGAGTCGCTACCTTGTCTGCTTTGTCCAAGGGAAACTTCCAGCTTTCACAGAGATGGTCAGATGGCCACATGACTACCTCAGTATATTCTCCGGCACCTTCTAATGAGATTGCATTTAGGAATTTCAGTCTCTCAGGCCTCAAGATGTCAATGATCCTTCCAAGTGTCACTGTATACCAGCACATCATCAAGGTAAATTGTACAGTTAGAAACACTGGCTACCACTTGGTTCATTAGTCTCTGAAAGGTTGCAGGGGCATTTTTTCTAGCCCGAATGGCATCACTCGGCATTGGAAAAGACCATCTGGTGAATCAAAGGCTGATATTTCTTTAGCTCAGGGTGTTAAAGGAACTTGCCAGTATCCTTTTAATAAATCTATTTTTGTAAGAAACGCGGTACTGCCTACTCTGTCAATACAGTCTTCCAAGCGAGGAATTGGGTAGGAGTCCGCCTTTGTTACTGCATTAACTTTTCTGTAATCTATACAGTGTCTAGTTGACCATCAGGTTTAGGCACTAATACCACTGGGGAACTCCAGCTGCTTTGACTGTGTTGAATTAGGTGGTTTTCCAACATGTATTGGATTTCTGCTTTTACTTGGGCCTGCTTCTCTGGACTTAAGTGGTAAGGATGCTGTTTTATAGGAACAGATTCCCCTACATCCACATCATGTTTGGCTAAGGTTGTACATCCTGGCTTATCCCCACAGACTCTTGTAAATGCTATGAGTAGCCTTGTAAGGTCTTCTTGTTGTTCTGCATCTAAATATGAAAGCATAGTGTCCAACCCATGCCATAGTTCCACTGCTATGTCCAGACTGGCCAAGAGAGTGTGGGAAAATGGCGCACTGACACGGAACACAAAAGTCCGAGTGTATCAGGCCTGTGTCCTCAGTACCTTGCTCTACGGCAGCGAGGCCTGGACAACGTATGCCAGCCAAGAGCGACGTCTCAATTCATTCCATCTTCGCTGCCTTCGGAGAATACTTGGCATCAGGTGGCAGGACTATATCTCCAACACAGAAGTCCTTGAAGCGGCCAACACCCCCAGCTTGTACACACTACTGAGTCAGCGGCGCTTGAGATGGCTTGGCCATGTGAGCCGCATGGAAGATGGCAGGATCCCCAAAGACACATTGTACAGCGAGCTCGCCACTGGTATCAGACCCACCGGCCGTCCATGTCTCCGTTATAAAAACGTCTGCAAACGTGACATGAAATCGTGTGACATTGATCACAAGTCGTGGGAGTCAGTTGCCAGCATTCGCCAGAGCTGGCGGGCAGCCATAAAGACAGGGCTAAATTGTGGCGAGTCGAAGAGACTTAGTAGTTGGCAGGAAAAAAGACAGAGGCGCAAGGGGAGAGCCAACTGTGCAACAGCCCCAACAAACAAATTTCTCTGCAGCACCTGTGGAAGAGCCTGTCACTCCAGAATTGGCCTTTATAGCCACTTCAGGCGCTGCTTCACAAACCACTGACCACCTCCAGGCGCGTATCCATTGTCTCTCGAGATAAGGAGGCCCAAAAGAAGAAGTGTCCAACCTCCCTAACAGTTCAGTATTAGCTAACCGGATAGTAGGAGGTACAATTTGAGAATTGTCTAGGCCTCCTTCTGCCTCATCCTCACTATCCCTTTTATCCTTCACTGACCCTACTGCCTGACATACCTATGCTTGTTTATCCTCCTCTCGGCAATAATATTGTTTCAACATATTGATATGACATAGCCGATTCTTTTTCCGGTGATCTGGGGTGTCAAGCAAATAACTTACCAATTTTCTTGACCACTTTATATGGACCACTGAACTGTGCTTCCAGTGGTTCACCCTGTAACACCTCATCCCCTGGTTGAAATGTATGGGTTTTGGCATGCTTGTCTGCCCATTTCTTCATAGTTGTTTGGGAAGCTTTAAGGTGTTCCTGAGTCACTTTGCAGGCTCTCGTGAGCCATTCCCGGAACACGGATACATAATCTAGCGCAGAAGATTTGTCCCTCTGTTCTAAAAACCTTTCTTTAATTATTTTTAGAGGACCTCTTATCTCATGTCCATAAACTAACTCAAAAGGACTAAAACTGGTAGACTCATTAGGTGAATCCGTAGTGGCAAACAAAAGAAATTCTAGTCCTTTATCCTAATCATGGGGATACTCATGACAGTTTTGAGGGTCTGATGGTACCTTTCTAAAGCTCCCTGTGTCTGTGGATGGTATGCTGAAGACTAACTGTATTATACCCAAATTACCCATAACTTCTTGAAAGATTTTAGACATAAAATTGGAACCTGGATCCGATTGAACCTTAATCAGTAATCCATATCTAGTGAAGAACTGGGTTAACTTCTCTACCACTACCTTAGCCGAAATTGTTCTCAAGGGAATGGCCTCTGGGAACTGTGTAGCCATATCCATGATAGTGAGTATATATTGGTGTCCCGCTTTTGTTTGCTGTTGAGGTCCTACACACAGTCTATCAACACCCTACTAAATGGTTCCACAAAAACTGGTTTGGGAATTAGAGGTACCAGTTTTATGGCTGGTTGCAGTTTTCCCATAATCTGGCACATAGGGCACATTTTACAAAACTGCACCATGTCCTTGGAAAGACCAGGCCAGTTAAAATATTGACTTATGTGTGATTTGGTCTTCCGGATCCCCACATATCCCACTAGAAATTTCATGTGCTATCCTTAATAGTTCCCAGCAATATTTAGGCAGTACCACTGTCTGATGATCTACTGTCCATTCTTCATCTGCAGGTCTGTGAGGAGGTCTTCACTTCATCATCAGAATCCCATCTTTACTATAATAGCCTTCTGGAACTCCCTTTGCCTCAGCTTCAGTTAGAGCTGATTATGCCACTTTATATAACTCTGGATCGGCTTGCTGAGCCGTGATCAGAGAAGATTTATTAAACATTTCCTTTAGATTATACAAATCCCCAAACAAAATTTCAAATATTTGACTATCTGACTGTGGTGCCAAATTTACCTCCAGCAATGGAACTTGTTTTTGCTATTGCTCGGGTTACTACACATGAAGGAAAATTTCCTGGAACCTTTTCCTGTAACTGTTCTGTCTCTTTAACTTCACTTGGTTTTTCCGTGACTACAGGAGAAGCTATTACCTTCGCTCCCACCAAATCATTCCCCAGGTCAACTCTGTCTACTGGCAAACTATGGACAACTCCTACAGTTACTGTTCCAAACATTAAGTCACACTCGAGGTGCACTCAATACAAAGGTATGGGTATATACTCCCCGCCAATACCATTCACTAAAACCTTGGCATTCAGTATGCTCTCTGGTGGAAATGTTATGCCTTTCTCCAGCAAAAGAGTTTTGGGTGGCTGCTGTAGCCCTAAGTACAACAAGAGATTTACCTGCCTCACTTGAGGGATAAGCAGTTACTTTTCCTTTTGACAAGAATTCCCTGAAACTCTCAGGTACCTCATTCACACCCCCTGCACTCATAAATTTGCCACTGTCTACTTACCTCTAGTTACATCCACTCTTATCATCAAAATGATTTCATCCTTAATCATTAAGGCTACTCCTCTCCCTGTACCATTTTCCCTATTTTTTCTTATAACCTGGTATATTTATCTCCCAGTCCTAACAGTCTTGCAGCCATGTCTCAGTAAATGGTTACCAAGTTACGCCCTCCAAGTAGAATTTACACCAGCAAAATTCGTTCCCTTTGTTGTGATCGTAAAAGAACTAATCGGACAGGTTTTCTTGAGTTTAAACAAGAAAGAGGTGAGTTTATTATACTTAACAATCTAAATAAAACAATGAAATTATGCTGCACATAATGTTTACAATTCGTTCTTTATACTTCATGCCTTTTGTTACGGCTAAGGTGAGGAGGGGATAACAGTCGCCCCTCTTGACCTCCCTCTTATTTGACCGGTTTATTCCTTTTTAAAAAAAAACAGTGGTTGTGCTTACCACCTCTGTGAGTGTTTTACCTTTTTCCTTTAATGTGAATGTGAAAGAATTAATTGCACAGGTTTTCTTGAGTTTAAACAAGATAAAGGTTAGTTTATTATACTTAACAATCTAAACCTGATTTAAAAATAATAAAAAAATATGCTACACATTCATGCACACATTCACACAAGGATCACACACACACAAAGACAAATAGATCACAAATTGGAAAGTAGGCGTTTTGGTTGGATTAAAGTCCAGAATAAATAAAAGTTAAATACACCATTGATGGGGTTGGATGATTCAGTGGTCTTAGGGCTGGTGTTGTATTCTTGAAGTCCTTGGTTAGTCAAAGTGCACTTTGACTGTTTTGACTGCTTTGGCCTGCTTTGCTTTTCTTGAAGGCAGACTGGTAGGCGGCTCTCTACGCCTGGTCTCTGGCTGTAGCAGTCTGTAGGCTTGGAGGGTCCACAGTTGCAGAGGGTTTTCAAACTTGATGTTTTCTGGGGAGAGAGAAAGAAAGAAAGAGTAGCACACAGCCTTCTCTGCTGCTGCAGTCTGTTCCTGCTTTTCTCTTCAACAAAACTCCTAGTTTTTCAGAGATGGACAGACAGTCACATTGTTCACTCAATCCCCTTTGTTTTTAATTAGGTCTAAAGTCTAAAACCCAAAACCTCCGTTGGTGGTATTGTCAGGGTTTATACCCTGGAGGGATGTCTCCACTTATGAATGCCTTGGGGATGACTTTGAATGTCCTGCTAATGAGGGTGATCTGAATAATCTACTCAGTTAGCCAAAGCATTGTGCTGGCTGGGCTTCTTGTTATACTTCTGGCTCCGGTTGTGGCCTTAGAATGTGAAAAGGTGTTTCAGATGCAAATTGCGATGGCCATCTTGGCTGCCAGTTTTTTAAAAAAGTTAACTGTAAGATTTTCTCCTTTAAAAGTATAATGTAAGTTTCCAAACAATTAAATTAATATTTCTCATTTGGCATATAGAGTTTTCTTGACATTTTTTATAAAGAACACTTATTTGGACCACACACCCTAACTTGCTCTATTATTTTACTCAGATGTCTTACTTATCTCTCTTGGCTTAACTACTTTACATCTTGTAGTTTTCCCTTTACAATGATTGGATCCTTCCCCTTCCTCGCCTTTCAAACCAGTTTGAGATTTTTGATCAGAACAGTGTGGGGTGGTGGGGGGGGGGGGGGGGTGGTGGGGGTTGTGTAACCTTAAAAATGTAAAATTAGCCAGCTGCTCTTTAAAAGTAGCACCAGTGCACGCGCACAGGCGGCTGACGCCATTGCTGATGTCAGAGAGCTTGCTCCCTCCATGTGGTTGGGGGTGGAGGGCAGCACAACCGCATATTATTGTAGGCCACCGCGAGAAAGATAGTGGCGCATGAACCGCATGTGCATGTTCCCAGCGGTGGGTACATAAAATCCAGCCCAAGGGGTGCGTGAGGCCATGAAGGGGTTTGAACACAAGAATGTGAGTTTTAAAATCAAGGCTGTGCCAGACCAGGATCCAGTATAGATCAGTGAGCACAGGGATGATGAGTGAATGGGACTTGATGTGAGTTTGTGGACAGGGAGCAGAGTTTTGGATTAATCCAACAATAATTTCATAAAGGGGCTTATGTGTGTCAGAAATAGTTACAGTGGGCAATGTTTATCGGCATGGTAAAATATCATAGTGAAGATATTGTATACATCAAATTGTATAGCTAGCATTTTCATGTTAACTAGTTGCAGTAAATGGTTTCCTCTGTTTGACAATACTGATTTTAATTTCCAGGACTTCTCTGCAAGAAGATCCAGCAACGTAAGTTTTATTTAATTTATTATCTTAGTTCCTTATTTTTGGTTTTTATGTTTCAGTTCCAGTATCTCCCATAGTTGGGAGAGGAGATCAGTAGGTCAGCTTCCATACAGCCATATTGTTGGTATATGAATATTTAATGGCACTTAAGCAGAAATTAAACACAAAGCAAAATATATGGAAAAAGCAGGATATTGAATTAAAATTGATTCGTCTGGTGGGGAACTAGCAGCAGTGGCTTTCTTGAGTACTGTAATTTCTATGATTCTTCCCCCTTGCACCCTCATACACAGAATATGAAGTGCATTATTCTCTCGTGCATGTTCATGGAGATTTGTCAGCAGAATGCTGGGTCAGACAGCAAGCCAGCTTCAACCTCAGTGTTACACTGAGGATAGCTAGTGTCCCTATTCATGGTATCCTTAAGAGGCCCCTACTGAGAACCTGGACATGGACTTCATCATTCAAGGCTGTCATCTCACGCCAGGACCTCAAAATGTCCAGATTGAGTTCTGAGATAGAGAAAGGATGGGAAGTTTGTTCAGGTTACTTTAGGCCATCAGTCACCTGTGTCGGTAATGCATGTATTCACCTGGACACTGCAATTGTCATTTGTCTTCGAGATTACTCCATAATGGAAGCACAAGAATTCTTTTCCAAGATCGAACCTCTGCTTTAATTTGTATGAAAGCACAAAGGCAAAGAAGTAATGATGATCAATGTTTACAAGGTACTGATTTGGCCTCAACTGGAGTATTGTGTCCAATTCTGGGCACTGCACTTTAGTAAGGATGTGAAGGCTTTAGCAAGGGTGCAGAAAAGATTTATAAGAATGGTTCCTGGGATGAAGACCTTCAGTTACATAGATAGATTGGAGAAGCTGGGGTTGTTCTCTTCAGAGAAGAGAAGGTTGAGAGGAGATTTGATAGAGGTGTTTAAAATCCTGAGAGGTATGGACAGAGTAGATAGGGAGAAACTGTTCCCATGGGAAGTTGAGAACCAGAGGACACAGATTTAAAGTAATTGGCAAAAGAACCAAAGGTGTCATGAAGAAACACTATTTTACACAACAAGTGGTTAGGATCTGACATACACTGCCTGATAGGATGGTCCAGGCAGATTCAAAAGGGAATTGGATAAGCACCTGAAAGTAAAAAAATTGCAGGACTAAGGTGAAAGGGAAGGGAAGTCGTACTAGCTAAATTGCTCTTTCGGAGAGCCAGCATGGGCTCAGCGGGCCAAATGGCCTTCTTCTATGATTCTATAACAACATCTTGGATAGTAAGAAGTCTGAAGTACAGCTTCTCTTTTCAAGGAATAACTTTGTAAATGTGTTGAATTTATGACCATTACCTAAGATTCCATAGTTACTAACAATAAAGGGACAATGGACCCAAATATATGTGGTGCTGAAGGTCTGGACAGGCCTCTGATCATTGCTAGGATATTAAGATGTGCTTGCCAACCTTGTTTGGGCAAAATATTTTTTAAGAAGTTCAGGCCTTACTATGTGTTTACATGTACAACCCTCAGAAGCTGCAGTGTGAACTGCATTATTCAATGCTATTATCTGGCAACAGGACATTGAAAAGTATAGGTTGATATCTAGGCTACAGAGGGAATGTAAAGTGTGTTCAATCTACTTTATGTCATTAGTCACAAGTGTAGGTACTATGGGCGAGAATTTTGTTTGTGTAATTCTACATCAACTGATGCCATGCAGACTAGGTAGACCTGCACGGGTTTCTTCAATGACATCAATGGTGAAATGCCATGTGAGCTGTGCAAGTAGCAGCCCACAGGGCTGTCTGCCCCCAGGAAATCAAAGCAACACTATGTGAACATCTTTTTTACCTGTATCCATCAGGACATAGGTAAACAAGATAAGAAATTGCAGCTGACTTTGATGCTGTAGAGGAATCTCAGAAATGTGGCTATATCTCTAGATATCCTGACAGAATGGTTTTCTGACTGTTCATTCCTACTTTTGGGTGACCGGAATATATCAGTCATGGGGGCGAGTTTTAACTTGGCGGCAGGGGTCTCAATGTCGGGGAAACCGATGCCAAGATCCATGCATCGCCTCTTTTCCAGACTCCTGCTGAATTTAGTCCCAATCAGGCACATAAGTGGGCAGCGGCAGGCCTTCCGTAGAATTTAGGAGCAGATTGCCGTAAGTCTCACCCTTGAAGAGCTGCCAGCCAATCAGAGGCCTGCAGCTGCAGCGTTACTGCAGAGGTGGTGGCTGCTGCTGGAGGTGACCGTCTTAGAGGCCAGGATCGTCACAGGATCCAGGCCTCAGGTAGGTCAGAGCGGGAGGGATGTCGTGGGGTGGGGGTTGCAGGGGAGGGGGGTCAGCAGCAAGAGCAGGGGAGTGGCCCTCAGCGGGCCCCCCCCCCCCCCTCAACTTCCCGATGCCAAGTTCAGATGTTCAGGTACTGAGTGCCTTTGAACAAGGGGCCCACCGCCCCCCCGCTCCCCCCCCCACCACCCCCCCGCCCCGCAGAGCTGGGAAGCAGCCCGCACGGAATTTGGTGTTGTGCTTCCCGTGCAATGACAGGCCCACCCGCCACATGGGTAATTGCGGCTGCGGCGGGGAGGCCTTAATTTGTGGTTAATTACCCAGTTAAGAGCCTCAATTGGCAGCGGGGTCTTCACAGGCCTTCCCACTTAAGATTAGATTTCAGTGGAGGCAGGATGGTGGCGGGTTCTCCCCCCCCCCCGCCCCACCAACCCGCCACCATCCCACTAGTTGGCAGCCAGGGAGTATGTGCCGTTTTGGACGTGGCGCTTAGGGTCTTATCATAGAATCATAAAAAATTTAAGGCACAGAAAGAGGCCACTTGGCCCATCGTGTCTGTGCCGGCCGAAAAAATGATCCACCTATTCCAACCCCACCTTCCAGCACTTGGTCCATAGCCCTGCAGATTACAGCACGAGATGCATATCCAGACTCCTTTTGAATGAGTTAAGAGTCTCTGCCTCAACTACCCTTTCAGGCAGTGAGTTCCAGAGCCCCACCACCCTCTGGGTGAAAAAGTTTTTCCTCACCTCCCCTCTACTTTTTCTACCAATCACTTTAAATCTATGCCCCCTCATCATTGACCTCTCTGCTAAGGTGAATAGACCCTTCACCTCCACTCTATCCAGGCCCCTCAAAATTTTACACATTTCAATCACATCTCCCCTCAGCCTTCTCTGTTCCAAGGAAAACAACCCCAGCCTATCCAATCTTTCCTCAAAGCTGCCTTTCTCCAGTCCTGGCAACATCCTCGTAAATCTCCTCTGTACCCTCTCTAGTGCAATTACATCCTTTCTGCAATGAGGTGACCAGAACTGCACACAGTACTCAAGTTGTGGCCTAACAAATGAGTTATACAATTCCAGCATAACCTCCCAGCTTTTATATTCTATACCTCAGCTAATAAAGGAAGGGATTCCATATGCCTTCTTAACCACCTTATTGATCTGTCCTGCTACCTTCAGGGATCTGTGGACAGTCACTCCAAGGTCCCTCACTTCCTCTGTACTTCTCAGTATTTTCCCATTAATCGTGTATTCCTTTGCCTTGTTTGACCTCCCCAAATGCATCACCTCACACTTCTCTGGGTTTGTTGCGGGGAGTTCAATCATCCTCCCCATGTGGGAGTTCAGTCACCCTCCCTTGCCTTTCGGGAGTTCAGTCACCCTCCCGTGGCCTCTTCTGGGAGTTCAATCACCCTCCCTTGTTCTGCTACCCGTGAGAGTTCGTTCTCCCTTTCCACGTGCAAGTATTTACCAGGCAAGACTCAAGTCTCAAGTTTCTTTGTTTGAACACCGGTTTATTCAAGCATGCAGGAGAGCTACACCAATCAAGTCGAAACGTGCAAGCTCCCCAAAACATAATGGTCATAGATGTTTATAGGATTACTTATCAGACATTGTTTACATACACCAATCAGATTATACAGAGTGATTAAATGAGCTAATCACGACTCGTACATCCCCGTGCCACATTTAACTTTTTTAGATTTAGATTTAGAAATACAGCACTGAAACAGGCCCTTCGGCCCACCGAGTCTGTGCCGACCACCAACCACCCATTTATACTAATCCTACACCAATCCCATATTCCTACCACATCCTCACCTGTCCCTATATTCCCCTACCTATATAAGGGGCAATTTATAGTGGCCAATTTACCTATCAACCTGCAAGTCTTTTGACTGTGGGAGGAAACCGGAGCACCCGGAGGAAACCCACGCAGACACAGGGAGAACTTGCAAACTCCACACAGGCAGTACCCAGAATTGAACCGGGTCACTGGAGCTGTGAGGCTGCAGTGCTAACCACTGCGCCACTGTGCCGCCATGATCATAATGAAGTAGCTAGAGGGGCCCCTTGGTGGTCAGCACGTACCTACTGATAAAAATACTCCAATTAGAGACTAACACACACATCTGTTGATCACCAGTTTGTTATCAGAAAGCCACACCTCCCCTCTGCTTGTCTGATTCTGTCCGTCTCAGCAATTTCATGTATCCAGGGTCTTTTAAAGCTTGTTCTTTGTTTCATGTATCCTTTTAGCTTATTCCATGTCATAGATCTTTTTAGCTTTTTTTTCAGGTTTAAATTCTATTTGCCACTTTTCTGCCCATCTGACCAGACCATCAATATCTTCCTGCAGCCTACAGCTATCCTCCTCGCTATCTGCCACCACAGCCAATCTTTGTGTCATCTGCAAACTTCTCGATCATGCCCCCTACATTTACATCCAAATCGTTTATACCACAAAAAGCAAGGGACCCAGTACTGAGCCCTGCAGAACGCCACTGGAAACAGCCCTCCACTCACTAAAACACCCGTCAACAATTACACTTTGTTTTGTATCCACCTTGCTGCATTCCCTGGATTCCATGGGATTTTATTTTTTTAATCAGTCTGCCATGTGGGACCTTGTCAAAAGCCTTGCTAAAATCCATGTAGCCCACGTCAACTGCACAATCCTCATCTATCTTCCTTGTTACTTCTTCAAAAAATTGTTGGTCAAACAAGATCTTCCCTTAACAACTCCATGCTGACTATCCTTGATTACTCCGTGCCTTTCTAAGTGACAGTTTATCCTGTCTCTCAGAATAGATTCCAATAATTTGCCCACTACTGAGGGTCCCAGGTGAACAGACTGATTTTTTACAAACACAATGATTCCTTATAGCATTTTAAATTTGGAGACTATGCTGTCATTATTGCGACATTTGAACCACAAAACCTAACTGTATGTTCTTCACATCGAACCTCGCAGGGCAATACTCCAACTCAACATTGGAGACCCTGGAAACTTCCACCACCTCTGTGGAAGTTATAACTTCAGAGGACGCAGCGTCCCATGACACTCCCGCACCTTCCACCAGCGCAGATACACTCACCTTGGTGGGAATCAGTTTGGCTTTAGAATCTGAGCCACAAGCTGGTGAGAGCACCACACACACATCCAAACAGCTGGCTGAGGCTGAGGAAGGCAATGCCTTTGACAGTCAGAGGACTATGGATGGTCAGGCCTATGCTGAGCCCCAAGCTGAAGATGATCCTCTGGTGTCAGTAGCACAGGGCATGCTGGAGTTCAGGGAGAGTTAGGCAACATCTGGCAGAGATGCCACAGACTATCTGCAGCCTTGAGCGGATGGTGAAGGAGTCCATCCAGGCCATGACAGCTGCCATGTCCCAGGCATATGAGCGTATGCCTTCCTCCATCGAGGTCCACAGAAATCATCCAGCAGCAGCCACGCATGGGAGCATGGAGAACTTCGATGGAGGATGCACATGGCGAGAGGCGAGCAAGGAATGCATGACAATGCCTGATCACTGAGTGCTTCCACAATCCCTGAAGTGCATCACATGCTCCCCACAACACACATCACTGTCCTCTATCTCATCTGCAGTCTTCTGCATCTGTGGCATCTGACTCTCCAGCATTACTGGCAGCAGCTGACTGAGCCATTACCATGTGACTGCATCCATGCAGTGCCACATCATGCATACTGGCATTGCAATGATGTTATTCCTTACACTGGCAGTTCTGTCAGACCAATGATGTAATGAGAGGACACATAATCGGTACATGCTGGCATGTGTCATTCACACAGGAAAAAGAATACACATATTAGAAAAGCACATTTACTAACATTGATTAATACATAAGTGTGCCACCCGTGAAACCCCATTTGTGTCTAGGTGTCTTTTTGCAGGTGCTCCTTCATAGTGCGGCTTCTGCGCTGGCAGCTTGACTGGAGGCATGCTGCTGATCAGGACGCCCTTTGGCTTTAGATGACTTCAGCGGCCGTCCTCTGGGCACCTGAGGTCTGGAGGGCCCCAACTGCCAGAAGGCCCCCTGCACCAGGGCAGGACTGTCCTCCAACGTCATGGCTGCTGGAGCTGGACTCACCAGCGGAGGGGCTGAGGAACCAGGAGTCCGCACTGGAATTTCCCTGAGGGGGGATGTGCAGCGCAGGCTCGCCTTCTCCCTCTCAAGGCTCATAAGAACGTCATTACTCTCCCAAGAAGGACCAGAGTAGAAACATGCTCCAGACCCCTGGTCCCTCTCTCATCTTGCCACTGCTGTGTCCAGCTCAGGCCGAGGCGAGGATTTGCAGGTCGTGTGTATCAGTGGAATCTGGCTCCATAGAGGTTGCAAACCTTTCGATGGACTTCAAATCTACTTTCAAATGCATACCCACCGATGTGAAAGTATCTGCGCTGGTGGAAGGTGGAGGGGAATGATGTGACTTGCATGCTCTGATGCTCCTGCCTCCTCCTCGGAGGTGAACCGCTGTCCCCCGATCTCTGCAGCTGATTGCTCTTTGACCTGCATGAGAGAGAAGAGGGATAGTGTCGATTGTGTTATTGATATCTCAACACAAATGTACCAAACAATCTGAGGCAGAATGATAAGTTGAATCAACAGTTCTTTATTACAAAATAGCAGAATTACAGGAGAGCGCTAAGATACAGGTGCTTACTATTGACTAACACTGCTCCAACTGTGAGATCAGATGTTGGCTTACATCACTTCCTGTGATGATGTATGCTAAACTATTTACATATTCAACAGTATGTTAACTAATACTCAAGTAGTTAAAGCAATATCACAATATCCCCCTTTCCTTAAATAGAAATGTTATAAATTATAAGTTATGTACATAATGAAATAGGATAGTTGTGAACATGTATTGACTCTCATGTTCATTAACCAAGTGTCTCTGAAACATATAGGTGGTCTGCTGACTCGACCTGATCGTGTAACTGTGAAATTTTGCTGAGATCTGGAATTGTCAATTCATTTCTCTTGACTCGTGGTTTGGACTGACAATCAGCTTGTACTTGAGCATTGTACGTGTCATTTTTCTTAGTTTCATTCCTAGGACTTGAATGTGAAGGTGTTCTCAATGTGA
Source organism: Heterodontus francisci (assembly GCF_036365525.1). Classification (NCBI taxonomy): domain Eukaryota; kingdom Metazoa; phylum Chordata; class Chondrichthyes; order Heterodontiformes; family Heterodontidae; genus Heterodontus; species Heterodontus francisci. The sequence goes on from NC_090402.1 coordinate 52,378,415, forward strand.
CAGGAATGTCAGGTTTGATGTGTTGGATAACTTTCAACTGACATCTATTCCTTCTCAACGTCGCTTTGTTCAGGCTGGTTGCTTCATATGACCATGGATATCTGTGTTGACTCAGTTGATGCTCTTGTCATGCATCGCATATCCTCACTGCTTGCTTGAGATCACCATTGATTCTTGATCAATAAACTGTCTTACGTGCAAGTTGTCTGGATTTTTCAATGCCCATGTGACCTTGATACAATTGTGTAAGGATATCTTGACGAAGCCTTTTTGGAATCAGCACTTGTTTTCCATTAAAAATAACGCCACTGGATATTCCTAACTCATGATGGTATGGCCAAATGTTTCTGAATTTGTAGAAACCTCTTGCATTGAGTCAGGCCATCCACTAATAATAAGCTGCCATAATGCCTTTAGAACAGGATCTTTAGAAGTCTCTTCTTGGAGCTCTCCATGGTTCATCTGTCCAAATCGCATTAGATCAATATTGTACACATCGTCTAGCTCTTTATCGATGTAATTTACTTGGCCATCTAGCAGTATGTCTTTTCGTTTCCTGGGGTTGGGTCATCTGCTGAATGTTTCAGACGTAACCGTGAGCTTTCCAGGTTTATATCGAACCTCACAATCGTACTCTTGTACCTTAATTTATAGCGTTTGTAGTCAAGGTGGTGTGCTGATGAGCGGTTTTTGCCAAATCATTGCCAACGGCTTGTGATCTGTCTTGACAATAAAATGTTTGCCAGAAAGGTATGTATAAAACCTTGTAATACCGAATACTAGTGCTAGCGTTTTTCGTTCTATGTTCGAGTAGTTCACCTGAGTGGATGACAAACATTTGGAACTAAATGCAATTGGTTATCTTCTTATCTTCAATCATACGCTGAGACCCTTTTGAGAAGCATCTACCTCAAGTGTAGTAATAATAATAAAAGCAAAATACTGCAGATGCTGGAAATCTGAAGTGTACCTCAAGTGTAGTTTCTTTTCTTGGGTCATAATATTACAAACATGCTTCTGGAGAAAGAGACTGTTACAGCAAATCAAATGTGTACTGATGATCCTCATGCTACAAAAATGGTGTATCTTTCTTGAGAAGCGCATGCAGTGATGATGCTTTTTCAACAAAATTTGAGATATATGGTGCTAAAAAGTTGAATAAACCTAAACATTTCTGTAAATCTCCCTTGTCTTGGGGAGTAGGCAGTGACTGTATATCCTCAACCTTACTGGGATCAGGTCTTATCCCTGTATTAGAGTTGATACATTACATTACAATAATTTTTTACTATTAAACACAAGACTTTCTCTTCTGGCTGTTTCCATTAAGATGAGAAGATTCTAGTCATGCTCTTCCTTAGGACTTCCCATGACTGCTATGTCATCTGCAATGCAAATACATCCAGGAACATTTTCAGTGATGTGATCCAACTGCTGTTGGAACAGGTCTTAACTTACTGACAGAACAAATGGTAAGCATAAAAAGCAATATCTTCCAAATAGTGTTCTGAAAGTTGTTAGTTCCTGTGAACTGACCAGTATCCATGTTTTGCATCCAACTTCGAGAAAAGCTTGGCTCTCACAAATCTTGGAATGAACTCTTCCAAAGTAGGAATTTTGTGGGGACAGCTTTTGAGTATTCAGTTTAACCTTCTTGGATCTAGACATACTGTGATGGTACCATCTTTCTTGATCATGGTGATTCTTGAACTGCACCAGTCAGTATGTTGCTGAAGACAGTGAATCATCCCTTGCTGTTCCATCGTGTCAAGCTCAGCTTTTAGCTTGTTCTTGATGTGGACACTGTACTTCCATGGTGGATCTTTGGAGGGAACTGCATCATCTTTCAAATGAAGAACAGCATCTCCTCTAAAACTGTCCATGGTATCAAATCTGTCCAGGTATTTCTGTTGTAAATCCTGGAATGGACTCAATGGGGTCACATTTACATTGATTGTTTAGACTGGCACATTACTGATCTTGTGAATTATCATAATCCAAAGTTCACTGCATGCAGCTAATCCTGCTACCGCTGGACCATTGGTGTCAACAACATAGATGGCTTGTGGTGACCATACAGAATTTCCATATCTGCACTCCAATGTCAGTGCTCCCATGCAGTGTATTGGTGAACCATTATATGTAGTGAATCTAGCTCTTGTTGACTGTTGCATAGAATCCCATTTAACAAGGTGCATATCCTTTAGTATCCGAAGTGGTAAAATGTTGGTGCTTGCCCCAGTATAACCCTTTAGCCCTAGCTTGTGCTTGCCACTCTTGTTTGGGCATATAATTTTGATTGTAATGAAGGCTTCCGTTGTGTAACTGCATCCATGGGCTGAATTTTACTGGCCCCTCAACACCATGGATCGCGGCGCAGGGGCCGATAAAATTCTGCGGGGAGAAGCCTACCCCGACCTGCGACGTTGAGAAGGGCCCGCCACTTATTACTGGCGGCGGGGGGACCTGGGTGCGGCACCCCCTCCCCCCCGCCACCTGGCGCTGGGCCCTTCATCAGCATATTCAAATTAACATTAATCATATGTAAATAAACGTACCTGCAGGCGGCGGCCATCCCACGCTGATATTACGGCCGCCGTTCGTGCATGGAGTTCCAAAGCAAGAGCCTGGTGAAGAGGGGGGAGGAATAAAATTTTCAGGGCAGGCGGGGTGGAGGAGCGGGGAAATCAATTTTTATTGGATATGGGGATGGTGGGAAGGGGTTAGAGGCCAAATGTTAGAAGGTTGGGGGGGGGGAGTTCAGGAAGGGAATAAAGTATTACCTGTTACTATTGGGATGGTACTAGTGTCCTCCATCGTGAAAACTGAGGCAAAATACTGATTTAGTGTCTCCGCCACCTCTGTGTTCCCCACTATTAACTCCCCAGTCACATCCTCCAAGGGACCAACATTCACTTTAGCTACTCTCTTCCCTTTTATATACTTATAGAAGCTTTTGCTATCCATTTTTATATTTTGCGCTAGTTTTCTTTCATAATTTACCTTTGCTCTTTTTATTACTTCTTTAGTAACCCTTTGTTGATCTTTAAAAGTTTCCCAATCTTCCAGCCTGCCACTGGCCTTTGCAATATGATATGCCTTAGTTTTTGTCTTTATCTTATCCTTAACTTCCTTGCTTAGCCATGGATGTTTTTTCCCCCTCTTACAATCTTTCTTCCTCTCTGAAATATATTTTAGTTGGCAGGAATTGAATATCTCCTTAAACATCTGCCACTGCTCATCAATTGTCCTACCTTTTAGTCTTCCTGCCCAGTCCACCATGGCCAAATCTATCCTCATGCTTACGTAATTACCTCCAGAACTCTAGTGTGGGAATCCAGTTTCTCGCCCTCAAACTGGATTTGAAATTCTAGCATGCTATGATCACTCTTCCCGACAGGATCCTTAACTATGAGATCATTAATTAATCCCACCTCATTGCATAATACCAAATCTAGAATAGCCTGCTCCCGGATTGGTTCCACAACATATTGCTCCAAAAAATAATCTCTAATACATTCAATGAACTCTCCCTCGAGGCTACCCTTGCCAATTTGACCAATCCAGTCTGTATGCATATTAAAATCACCCATGATTATTGCCATACCTTTCTGACAAGCTCCCAGTATTTCCTGGTTTATACTGTGCCCCACTGCGGAACTGCTGTTTGGGGACCTATAGATTACTCCCATCAGGGACTTCTTTCCCTTGCTATTCTTATTTCTACCCAGACTGATTCTACGTCTTGATCTACAGTGCCTATATCATTTCTCACTACAACACTGATCTCTTCCTTTACTAACAAAGCTACACCACCTCCTTTTCCTTCCTGCCTATCCTTCCTTGGATATTCAATTCCCAAACCTGGTTTCCCTGCAACCACGTCTCAGTAATCGCCACTAAATTCATACCCAGTCGTCTCAATTTGCGCTGTTAACTCATTAATTATATTCCGAATGCTTCGTGCATTCAGATACACAGCCTTTAAGTTTGTTCTATTATCAAATTTCCCTACTCTTGTATGATTCCTTGGTGCAATATGATGTTCACCCGTTCAGTCCCTATCTTTTATTTTCTGGTAACAATCAGCCTCATCACTAACCTGCACTCCTACCTTCTCCTTTAACTTTGATTTCCTAATTTTCCATGCAACTGAACCCTCCCCCTGCTATTTAGTTTAAAGCCCTCTCTACAGCCCTATGTTATGTGATTCGCCAGGACTCTGGTCCCAGCATGATTCAGGTGGAGCCCGTCCCATCAGAACAGCTCCCTCCTTCCCCAGTACTGGTGCCAATGTCCCATTGGTTCTGCTTTTTACTTTAGCTCCTAGCTGCTCATATTACCTCAGCAGAACCTCTATCCTCATTCTATCTCTATCATTGGTACCTATGTGGACCACGACAACTGGATCTTTCCCCTCCCACTCCAAGTTCCTCTGCAGCCCAGATGAGATATCCTGAACCCTGGCACCAGGTAGGCAACACAGCCTTTGGGACTCTCGATCCTGGCCACAGAGAACAGTGACTTTGTCCCTAACTATACTATCCCCGATTACGACTACATTTCTCTTTTCTCCCGTCACTTGAATGGCTCCCTGTACTACAGTGCTATGGTCAGTTTGCTCATCCTCCCTACAGTCCCTGCTCTTGTCCACACAGGGAGCAAGAATCTCGAACCTGTTGGACAAAGACAAGGGCTGAGGCTCCTGCAACAGTACCTCCTGGATCCCTCTACCTGCCTCACTCATAGCCACACCTGTGACTGTCTCCTGAAACAGAGCGCCCAGGTAACTCTCCCCTTCCCTGATGTGTCGCAGTGTCCGAAGCTCAGACTCCAGCTCATCAACTCTGAGCCGGAGTTCCTCGAGCAGCCAACACTTGCTACAGATGTGGTCACTAGGAACCACAATGGGGTCCACCAGCTCCCACATCATGCAGGTGCAACACATCTCCTGGCCCTGCATCTCTTTTATTTAATTAGATTTTAATTAGTTTTTTTAAATTTCCAATTGGTCTTTAGTTTTTAATCTGTAAAATATTTCTCCTATTCACCTTTAATCTAAAATCAACTTAGAATAGGTAATTCAAATTAGCAGTTATTTATTTATTTTTATTTAGAGATCCAGCACTGAAACAGGCCCTTCGGCCCACCGAGTCTGTGCCGACCATTAACCACCCATTTATACTAATCCTATATTCCTACCACATCCTCACCTGTCCCTATGTTCCCCTACCACCTACCTATACTAGGGGTAATTGCTAATGGCCAATTTACCTATCAACCTGCAAGTCTTTTGGCTGTGGGAGGAAACCGGAGCACCCGGAGAAAACCCACGCAGACACAGGAAGAACTTGCAAACTCCACACAGGCAGTACCCAGAATTGAACCCGGGTCGCTGGAGCTGTGAGGCTGCGGTGCTAACCACTGCGCCACTGTGCCGCCCATCATTATTTACCAACCAATCACCTTGCAACTTTCCTGTGATGTCACTGTTCACTTTTTTTTCAAAACTCCTGTGCACCTGGACTGCTCTCACACAGGTCCGACTGCTCTCCACTCCCTGTACTGGTCTCAATTAGTCTCGCTCCTTCCCACCGCTGCTCTTTTAAACTGTGCTGGTCTCACTCAGGTATATACCATGGCAGACATAGACTTCAAAATGCTTAAGAGCCAATAATAGACCTAGGGTTTCTTCCCACGGTTGAATATGTTTTTTAGTGTCAATTTACTTTTTTTGAAAAGTATCCTACTAGCCTTTCAATGCCCAATTCATCGTCTTGTAACAGGACTGCACCTATGCCCAGGTCACTAGCATCAATTGCTACCTTGAAGGGCTTAGTGAAATTTGGAGAGCCAACACTGGTTTATTAGTCAAAATGGCCTTCAACTTCTCAAAAGATGCTTGGCATTCCCCAGACCGCACTACCTTGGTTTTCTTTTTCTGTAGCAAATCTGTTAGTGGAGCAGATATAGAGCTAAAATGTGGTACAAACTTTTGGTAGAAACCACACATGCCCAAAAACCTCATGAATTCTTGCTTAGTCTTCAGGGTAGGGAACTCCACCATTGCTTGTAGTTTCACTGTTCGTGGCAACACTTGTCCTTGCCCTACTATATGCCCGAGGTAGTTCACGCTCACTTTTACAAATTCACTTTTGGCAAGATTTATTACTAAAACACCAATTATAATTTTCTAAACAGAGCTTCTAGTTGTTCAAAGTGTCACTGTATATCAGCACAACATCAAGGTAAATGACACTGTTAGGTTGAACCTCTTGGTTGATTAGTCTCTGAAAGGTTACAACGGCAATTTTTAGCCTGAATGGATCACTCAACACTGGAAAAGACCGTCGGGTGTGACAAATGTCAATATTTCTTAAGCTCAAAATGTTAAAGGAACTTGCCAGTATCCCTTTAACAAATCTATTTTTGTAAAAAACGTGACACTGCCCACTCTGCCAATACAGTCTTCCAAGCGATGAATTGGGTAGGAGTCTGCCTTTGTTACTGCATTAACGTTTCTGTAGTCTATGCAAAGTCTATTTCAACTGTCAGGTTTAGGCACTGATACTACTGGTGAACTCCAGTTGCTTTGACTGCGTTCTATTAGGTGGTTCTCCAGTATTGGATTTCTGCTTTTACCTGGGCCTGTTTCTCTGGACTTAAGCAATAAGGATGCTGTTTTATGAGAAAGGATTCCCCTACATCCACATCATGTGTGGCTAAGGTTGCACATCCTGGCTTATCCCTACAGATTCTTTTAAATGCTGTGAGTAGCCTTGTTAGGTCTTCACGTTGTTCTGCATCTAAATATGAAAGCATAGTGTCTAATCCCCCTAGCAATTCAGTATTAGTAGGAGGTTCAATTTGAGAATTGTCTAGGCCTCCTTCTGCCTCATCCTCACTATCCCTTTCATTCTTCACTGTCCCCACTACCTGAGATACCTGTGCTTGCTTATTCTCCTCCCAGCGATAATATTGTTTTAACATATTGATATGACACAGTCGATTCTTTTTCTGGCAATCTGGGGTGTCAATCAAATATTTCACCAATTCTCTTGACCACTTTAAGTGGACCACTGAACCGTGCTTTCAGTGGTTCACCCTGCAAAGGCAGTAATATTAACACTTCATCCCCTGGTTGAAATGTTCAGGTCTTAGCATGCTTGTCTGCCCATTTTTTCATAGTCCTTTGGGAAGCTTTAAGGTGTTCCTGAGCCAATTTGCAAGCTCTTGTGAACCGTTCTCGGAACACAGATACATAATCTAGTACAGAAGATTTGTTCCTCTGTTCTAAAAACCTTTCTTTAATTAGTTTTAGAGGACCTCTTATCTTGTGTCTGTAAACTAATTCAAAAGAACTAAAACCTGTAGACTCATTAGGTGAATCCCTAGTGGAAAACAAAAGAAATTCTAGCCCTTTATCCCAATCATGGGGATACTCATGACAATATGCCCTGATCATCATTTTGAGGTTCTGATGGTACCTTTCGAAAGCTCCCTGTGTCTGTGGGTGGTATGCTGAAGACTTTAACTGTATTATATCCAAATTACCCATAACTTCTTGAAAAATTTTTAGACATAAAATTGGAACCTTGATCTGACGGAATCTCAATCGGTATCCATATCTAGTGAAGAACTGGGTTAACTTCTCTACCACTTCACAGAAATTGTTCTCAAGGGAATGGCCTCTGGGAACCGAGTAGCCAAATCCATGATAGTGAGTATATATTGGTGTCCCTCCTTTGTTTTTGGTAAAGATCCTACACAGTCTACCAATACCCTACTAAATGGTTCCCCAAAAACTGATATGGTAATTAGAGGTGCCAGTTTTATGGCAGGTTGCGGTTTTCCCACAAACTAGCATGTATGTCACATTTTACAAAACTGCACCGTGTCCATGGAAAGGTCTGGCCAGTAAAAATGTCTACTTATACGTGATTTGGTCTTCCGGATCCCCACATGTCCCGCTAAAGGCATTTCATGCTCCATCCTTAATAGTTCCCAGCAATATTTAGGCAGTACCACTATCTGATGAACTACCTTCCATTCTTCATCTGCAGGTCTGTGAGGAGGTCTCCACTTCCTCATCAGAACCCCATCTTTAATATAGTAGCCTTCTGGAACTCCTTTTTCCTGAGCTTCTGTTAGAGCTGATTGCGCCACTTTATTTAACTCTGCATCAGCTTACTGAGCCCATGATCAAAGATTTATTAAACATTTCCTTTGGGTTATCCAAATCCCCAAACAAAGTTTAAGATATTCGACTATCTTTCTGTGGTGCCAATTTTACTGCCGATCTTATTTAGCCATTGCTCGGGTTACTACACATGAAGAAAAATTTCCTGGAACCTTTTCCTGTAACTGTTCTGTCTCTTTAACTTCACTTGGTTTTTCCATGACTACAGGAGAAGCTACTACTTTCATTTTAGCAAAATCATTCCCCATGAGTAGGTCAACTCTGTCTACTGGCAAACTATGGATAATTCCTAAGGTTACCATTCCAGACATTAGGTCACACTCTAGGTGCACCCAATACAAAGGTACATGTATATACTTCCCGCCAATACCATTCACTAAAACTTTAGCAATCAATGCGCTCTCTCGTGGAAATATTATGCCTTTCCCCAGTAAAAGAGTTTGTGTGGCTCCCGTATCCCTAAGTATAACTATAGGTTTGCCTGCCTCACTTGAGGGATAAGGAGTTACTTTTCCTTTTGACAAGAATTCCCTATAACTCTCCGGTATCTTATTCACAACTCCTGCCCTCATATCGGTTGTTGTATTTGGCCTTACAGCTGCATTCAGAGCTGTAGCCTGATTCCCTGTACTCTCGGTCAGGCCCTTTTCTCTGCATTGGCTTTGAGTACCCCAATAAGTCCCATAGATTTACCCTGCAGCTTCCAGCATTCTGCGCAAGGATGGCCCACCTAGTGACAATGATAACACTTAGGCTTACAGACCTCACTTCCACCTTAGCCTCTTCCTTTCTGGCCTGAGGAAGAGATCCAGTGGTGTTCCCAGCTGGCCCTTCTTGTCCCTGGCTACTTACCTTCCTTTCACCCTCCCATCTTCTATCCTTCTCCGGTTTGTGGGGGTAACAGACAAAGGGTTTGGGCTTGTACACAAGCTCATAATCATCAAAAATTTTCATTGCCTATCTGGCCATCTGGTTCTCTACATGAGTTCTTACTAATGGAGGGAGTGAATTTTTAAATTCTTCCAGGAGAATTAGTTTCCTAAGCTTCTCATAGGTGGCTTCCATCTTTAGTGCCCGTATCAAACAATCAAAATTAATTTGCTTTACCCTCTCAAATTCTATCTAAGTCTGCCCAGACTATCTCTGGCGGTTCCGGATTTTCTGTCGGTAAGCTTCAGGGACTAACTCATACGCAGCGAGAATAGCCTTTTTTGCCATCTCATAATCTGCAGAAGCCTTTTCAGAAAGCATGGCATAAACTTCAAGAGCTCTGCCCATCTACCTGCTTTGCATAAGCGGTGTCCAGCTTTCCTTTGGCCACTTCATCTGTTTGGCTATCTTTTCAAAAGAAATGAAAAATGCCTCGATGTCTCTTTTCTCAAATTTAAACAGCTCTCTGCTGGGTCCTGGGCTGGAATCAGATCTTTCCTCACCAGAATTTTTACTGGAGTCAAGACCACTCATTTGTCTTAGTTCTATCTTTTTTAATTCGAATTCCTTTTCTTTTTCCCTTTACTTTTCCTCAAGTTCAAGTTTTTCCATTGTCAATTCTTTTTGAAGCTCAAGTTTTTAAAATTCTTTTTCCCGTTGAAGCTTAAATTTTTCCATTTCTAATGCTTTTTATTTTTCCTTGTCAAGTTCAAGCTGCCTCATCTCGAAACCAAATTTTCGCTAATTCAACTGCACTACCCTCTGGTTTGCTTTCTACTTCTTCCAATTGTAAATGTTGTGCTATTAATTTAATTATGTCTGCTTTCTTAGCTCCTGGTTTTAATTAACCACAATTTTGCTGCCAATGCTATTAGCTTAACCTTGGTTAGGTACTGCAAATCACTCAGGGATATATCCTCCTTCCCCAGAAAAGTCACAGCAACTGTTAAAGACATTCCAGTGGTGTTGACTTTACTCTATTACACAAGAAATCTGTTTTTTTTAATTTTTCCTTTTCCAATTATTATTACCCCACTTACAATTGTACGTTGTCAGCGTTGGGTTTATCCCACAAAGAACCCCTAATTATATGTTATGACTGAGGCGGGAGGAGTGCACTGTTCATTCTAGTCCACTTCTCCATTAGTCACAACATATATTTAGATTTTTCCACTTATCAATACAGTCTAATACTCTATTTTTCCCAGAATAAAACACATCAACCAGGTTTCTTTAATAAACAGCCAAATTATCAGTTTATTATGAAACAAGTCTTAACCAGTAATGAAGTAAAACATACACATATAGATTGAAATACTAAAGCCCCTTATTTATCTTAGCCCTTCACACACACGCGCACACACACACATACATACCTATACCGGTGAACCGGAAAATTAAAAGGGATTGTTGTTTACAACACTGTGATAAAGCAAAAAAGCACTTAAGCAGAATAGTTGTCCTTGGTTTTGGTTTGACATCCCAAACGCATAGTTCAGCATCTCTTCAAGATTCCTGATGGATCAGTGTCTATAAGTCAACTCTAAGTCCTTAAAAATTATGTTACAAAAAAGTAGAGGCACTCTTGTAACACCTGAATGAGTGCAGCTCCAACAACACTCAAGAAGCATAATGCCATCTGGGGCAAAGCAGCCTGCTTTATAGGCACCCCAACCTTTACCTTAAACATTCACACCATCCACCACCAGCGCACAGTGGTAGCAGTGTGTACCATCTGCAAGATCCACAGCAGCAACTCACCCAGTCTCCTTCAACTGTACCTTCCAAACCCATGGTCTGTAGCACCTAGAAGAACAAGGGCAGCAGAGGCAGGAGAACACCACCACCTGCAAATTCCCCTCCAAGTTACATACCATCCTGACTTGGAACTATATTGCCATTCCTTCACTGGGCCAAGATCCTGGAACTCCTTCCCTAACAGCACAGTGGATGTACCCTACAACACATGGACTGCAATGGTTCAAAAAGGTGGCTCACCACCACCTTCTCAGGAATGGGCAATAAATGCTGACCTTGCCAGCAATGCTCACATATCATGACTGAATAAAAAAAACTGTGCAGCACAGACTGATCTGAACTAAATCGAGAGTTTGCACAAAGGGCAGCTGAGTCAATGTTTGAGGTACTTCTCATGTGGCACATCATGCTGAACACAACTCAGCACCAACATTTCTAAACCACTCCCTGGGCTCAGAGTTACTAAAGAAGCTAGAAGCTTTTGTAGAATAAAAGAAACCTCTGCACAGGAGGAGGTTATATGGTACCCTTTGTCTGTACTACAGCTGTGATGATTTTTTTAAGGAACCCTGCCATGCTACCACTTTTTAAGGCAGAACAACACTCTGTGTGACTCCTCAGAGACAAAGGGCTGGATTTTCAAATGCCGGTGGGTGCAGGAGCGGGTGCGGATGCGATTTGAAAATCGCGATCCCAGAGGGCAGCACTGAGTGCTGCTATCTCCAGAACACGATATTTCAAAGGGTGGCCAGAAGGTGGGGATTCTGAAATATTTTCAATTAGCAGGTGGTGTGTCATTGGCTCATAACACAAACGTACCAAACACTGTAACAATGATTGGTAAACTAAACAAAGGGCTCTTTATAAAAGAGTAACAGGATTCTAGGAGAGCTCTTCAATACACGTGCTCCTGCTGACATACACTGTTCCAATGAATGTATCACATGTTAACTTGCATCACTTCCTGTGATGATGTATACTAAACTATTTACATATTCAGTAGTATGTTAATTAGTATTAAAGCAATATCACAACATCCCCCTTTCTTTAAATAGAATGATTACATAAGTTATAATCTATATACATAAAGAAACAGGATGATTGTGAACAGTATTTACAGGAACAGGAAAATAAAAGCAAAATATTGCAAATGCTGGAAATCTGAAATAAAAACAGAAAGTGCTGGAAATATTCAGTCAGTGGGTGGAGCCACTAACGCAACGTAAATTTTCATCCATGATCTCTGCTGGGGAAGGTAATCCTGTATGTAATGGTGCTGCTCATAGGTGCAACATTGCTATTTGAATGTCTTGATTGGTCTCCTTACATTTCAACATTAGTGACTTTACCGTCCACACCATCCTTTCTGCTAGTCCATTTGACGTTGGATATTGTGGAGATGACATAACGTGATTTACAGCCCACTTTGCACACATCTCTTAGAATGGCTTACCTGTGTCCTGTGGACCATTATCCAACAATATTTCCTCCAGGTAGCCAAAAAGACTGAAAATTGCACTCATCATGTTTGCTACCGATGCACTTGATGTATCCCTCAGTTGGCAAATGATAGGAAATTTAGAGAAATAGTCACTAATAAGTGTCATGCAGGCCCCTACCTGCCAAGAATGAGGCACATTAATTTTGCCATATGGACATTAAATTTTAAATTGTTGCTGGGAAGAAGAGAACACCTATTACAAGGGCTGCCAGACTGGCTGGAAAGACATTTTTGCATATTAACAGACAGTACTTGAAAGGACAAAGGGGCTATTCCCTGCTCCAATTTAGTCTACAATGGACCTTTGATCACCAGCTATTGTGTGTAGAGGAGACATTCCAAGGCCTGCTAGGACAAGACAATCCACGGGGCAGCACAGTGGTGCAGTGGTTAGCACCGCAGCCTCACAGCTCCAGCGACCTGGGTTCAATTCTGGGTACTGCCTGTGCGGAGTTTGCAAGTTTTTCCTGTGACTGTGTGGGTTTTCGCCGGGTGCTCCAGTTTCTTCCTACAGCCAAAGACTTGCAGGTTAATAAGTAAATTGGCCATTATAAATTGTCCCTAGTATAGGTAGGGGAATTGTGGGGATGTGGTAAGAATATGGGATTAATGTAGGATTAGTATAAATGGGTGGTTGATGGTCGGCACAGACTCGGTGGGCCGAAGGGCCTGTTTAAGTGCTGTATCAATAAATAAATAAAGGGCCAGGACTGGTTAGGTGAACTGGTCACATGACTAACTGGCTGTTGCAGACTGGCTGTTGCAGATTTTTTTGAACTTGCCACAGAGAATGTGAACTCAGAAAGCTCTTTGCTCCTGGACTGGAAAAGGCCACCTCTCCTCCTGTCTGCTCCCATCTCTTTCTCACGGAACTGAAACCGAATGCAGACACGTGAAGCCAAAGAGAGAAAAGTCTCCTACAGTGAACAAGATTTAAGAGGAATACTGGGCCCCAACGAGAAGCCAGATCTACCTGCAAGCAAAGACTATACAGTGAGCTCGAAGCACAGTAACGAAAAACTTTCTTCAGATATTACCTCAAACTTTTCTACTTTATTTTTCTTCTGCTCTTTGCTATCCCTATCTGCATGTGTGTATCACGTATGCATGCTTGCATGGGCATGTCGTGTATCCGTAGGCATTAACCAAATTAGTGTGTAAGTTTAAGTTTTAATAAATTTCACTTTTCTTCTTTAAACCTAAGAAAGCCTGTTTGTGCTCGTTACTTTGCCTTATAATTGGAAAGCGGTGAACAAGGATTCACCAAGGGAGAGCTCAAAACACGCTGTGTTTAAAATTAAATCCTGTTACAGTAAGACCAGGTGAAGGCTGAGAGGGACCCCTAGACACCCTTCTCACCTGGTCGTAACATAAGTAAGAAGTCATCACCTCTGACAGTAAATAAGGTCAGTAGCTATTCTTGACCATGGATGTGATGGAACATCATGAGGATGAAGTGACTTTCTGTGTTGACCGGACTGATGCTCTTGACATACATCGCACAACCTCACTGCTTGTTCTAAGTTGTTATTGATCCCTGGCCAATAAACTGTCTCACACGCAAGTAGTCTTGATCTTTCAGTGCCCATGTGGCCTTGATGTAGTTGGGTAAGGTTATCTTGATGCAGTGCTTTTGGTATCAATACTTCTCTGCCCTTGAAAATAACCCCTCTTGATATCTCTAATTCATCACGATATGGCCAACAGGTTCTGAGGTAACATCTTGCATTGTGTCTGGCCATCCACTGATGATGAGCTGCCATAATGTCGTGAGGACAGAATCTCTGAAAGTCTCACTTTGGAGCTCTTCGCATTTATTCTGTCCAAATCGCATTAGGTCAATGTTGTGCACATCTTCTAGTTCCACATCTACTTCGTCCACTTGGACATCAAATGGTATATCCTATATCTTCTTGGGATTGGGTAGCCTGCTCAATGTGTGAGATGTAACCATGAAGTTTCCATGTTTGTATCAAACTTCACAATCGTACCCTGTACTTTGATTAATAATCTTTGGAGTCAAGGTGAAATTCTGGTGAGTTGTTTTTACATACGAACATACAAATTAGGAGCAGGAGTAATCCACTTGGCCCCTCGAGCCTTCTCCGCCATTCAACAAGATCATGGCTGATCTGATTGTAATCTCAACTCCACATTCCCACATACCCCCAATAATCTTTCACCCCCTTGTTTAACAAGAATCTATCGACCTCTGCCTTAAAAATATTCAAAGACTCTGCTTCCATCACCTTTTGAGGAAGAGAATTCCAAACACTCACGACCCTCTGAGAGAAAAAGTTTCTCCTCATCTCTGTCTTAAATGGGCGACCCCTTATTTTTAAATAGTGACCCCTAGTTCTAGATTCTCCCACACGAAGAAACATCCTTTCCACATCCACCCTGTCAAGACCCCTCAAAATCTTATACATTTCAATCAAGTCACCTCTTACTCTTCTAACCTCCAGTGGATACAAGCCTAGCCTGTCCAACCCTTCCTCATAAGACAATATGCCCATTCCAGGTATTAGTCTACTGAACTGCTTCCAGTGCATTTACATCCTTCATTAAATAAGGAGACCAATACTGTGCACAGTACTGCAGATGTGGTCTCACCAATGCCCTGTATAACTGAAGCATAACCTCCCTACTTTTGTATTCAATTCCCCTCACAATAAACAATAACATTCTACGAACTTTCCTAATTACTGCATATTAATCTTTTGTGATTCATGCACTAGGACACCCAGATCCCTCTGCATCTCAGATCTCTGCAATCTCTCACCATTTAGATAATATGCTTCTTTTTTATTCTTCCTGCCAAAATGGACAATTTCACCTTTTCCCACATTATACTCCATTTGCTAGGTGTTTGCCCACTCACTTAACCTATCTATATCCCTTTGTAGCCTCCTTATGTACTCTTTACAACTTAATTTCCTACCTATCTTTGTGTCATCAGCAAATTTAGCAACCATACCGACAGTCCCTTTATCCAAGTCATTTATATAAATTATAAAAGATTGAGGCCCCAGCACTGATCCCTGCTGCACACCACTCGTTACATCTTGCCAACCAGAAAATGACCCATTTATGCCTACTCTTTGTTTTCTGTTAGTTAGCCAATCTTCTATCCATGCCAATATGTTACCCCCTGCACCATGAGCTTTTACTTTCCGCAATAACCTTTGATGTGGCACCTTATCAAATACCTTCTGGAAATGTAAGTACTGTACATCCACTGGCTCCCCTTTATCCACAGCACATGTTACGTCTTCCAAGAACTCCAATAAATTAGTTAAACATAATTTCCCTTTCATAAAACCATTTTGACTCTGCCTGATTACCTTGAATTTTTCTAACTGCCCTTCCATAACGTCTTTAATAATAGCTTCTGATATTTTCCCTATGACAGATGTTAAGCTAACCGGCCTGTAGTTTCCTGCTTTCTGTCTACCTCCCTTTTTGAATAAATGAGTTACATTCGCTATTTTCCAATTTAATGAAACCTTCCCTGAATCTGGGAATTTTGGAAAATTAAAACTAATGCATCAACTATCTCACTAGCTACTTCTTCTAAGACCCCAGGATGAAGTCCATTAGGACCTGGGGACTTGTCAGCCCACAGCTCCAACAATTTGCCCAGTACTACTTCCCTGGTGATTCTAATTTTCTTGAATTCCTCCCTCCCTTCCATTTCCTGATTTACAGCTATATCTGGGATGTTACTTGTATTCTGTATGGTGAAGACCGATGCAAAATACCTGTTTAATTCATCTGCCATCTCCTTATTTACCTTATTAATTCCCCAGACTCACTTTCTATAGGACCAACATTCACTTTAACTCTTTTTTAAATATCTATAGAAACTCTTACGATCTGTTTTTATATTTCTAGCTAATTGGTCTACAAGAGGATAATGTGACTCTCTGTGTTGACTCGACTGATACTCTTGACATGCATCACTCGTCCTCACCGCTTGTTCTATGCTGTTTTTGATCCCTGGACAATGACATGTTTCATGTGCATGTTATCTTGATCTTTCAATGCCCATGTGATCTATATGTAGTTGAGCAAGGATAGCTTGATGAAGTACTTTTGGTATCAATACTTGTCTGCCCTTGAAAATGACTCCACTTGATAACCCTAATTCATTACGATATGGCCAAAATGTTCTGAGGTCATTGGGAACATCTTGCATTATATCTGGCCATCCACTGATGATAAGCTGCCATATGCCCTGAGGACAGGATCTCTGGAAGTCTGTCTTTGGACCTCTTTGCATTTATTCTGTCCAAATCGCATTAGGACAATGTTGTATACATCTTCTAGTTCCACATCTACTTCATCCACTTGGACAATGGCATATCTTCTGTCTTCTTGGGGTTGGGTAGCCTGCTCAATGTGTCAGGCGTAACCATGAGGTTTCCAGGGGTTTCCAGGTTTATATCAGACCTCACAATCGTACCCCTGTACCTTGATTAATAATCTTCGGAGTCATGGTGGCATGCTGGAGAGTGGGTTGTGCCAAATCATTGCTAACAGCTTGTGATTAGTCTCAACAACAAAGTGATTGCCAAATAGATACGTATGCAATCCAATGATAGCAAACACTAATGCCAATGTTTCCCATTCTATGTTTGAATAAGTTGCCTGAGTGGGTGACAAACTTTTCGAACCAAACCCAATTAGTCTACCTTCCTGTAATAGACATGCTTCGAGAACTTTTTGATGAAGCATTTATTTTGAGTGTAGTTTCTTTCCTCGGGTTGTAATATTGTAAACAGGCTTCTGCAGAAAGTGACTGTTTTAACGAATCGAATGTGTGCTGATGATCTTCATGCCACTAGGATGGTGTATCTTTCTTGAGAGGTTCACTCAGTGATGATGCCTTATCAGATAAATGTGAAATATATAGTGTTAAGAAGTTAAACAGACCCAAACACTGCTGTAAATCTTCTTTATCTTGAGGAGTAGGCATGGATTGTACATCCCTAATTTTACTGGGATCTGGTCACATTCCAGTATCAGAATAGATTGAACGGAAGTAATTAACATGGCTCACATTGATATCACAAGTTTTGCTACTAAAAACAAGACCTTCTCTTCTTGCCATCTCCTTTAGAACGTGAAGATTTTTTTCATGCTCTTCCTTGGTACTTCCCATGACCGCTATGTCATCCACAATGCAAACACAGTCAGGAACACACTCAGTAATGCAATCTACATGCTGTTGGAACAGGTCCTGACTCACTGACAGACCAAATGGTAACCGTAGAAAGTAATAGCTCCCAAATGATGTTCTGAATGAGGTTAGTTCCTGTGAATCTTTGGAAAAGTGCACAGACCAATATCCATGTTTCACATCCAACTGTGAAAAGAACTAGGCTCCAGCAAACCTTGGGTTGAGCTCTTCTAAAGTAGGTATCTTGTGAGGACACCTTTTGGGTGTTTGATTTAATCTTCTGGGATCCAAGCATACTCTAATGGTACCATCTTTCTTAATCATAGTGGTAATAGAGCGGCACCAATTGGTGTGTTCCTGAACACGGTGAATAATCCCTTGTCTTTCCATCATGTCAAACTTTCCTTTTAACTTGTCCTTTATGTGGACACTGCACTTCAGTGGTGGATCTATGGCGTAAAATGTGTTGTCGTTCAGGTGAAGAACATCATCTCCTATAAAACTGCCCACGGTGTCAGATTTATCCGGGTATTTCAATTGCAAATCTTGAATAGACTCAATAGGGTCACACTTGTCTTGATTATCTAGCTTTGGCATTTTACTGATCTCAGGAATTGTCACGATCTGGAATTCACTGCGTGTTGATAATCCTGCTACTTCTGAACCACTGGTGCCAACAACATAGAAGACTTGTGGCGACCATGCAAAACTTCCATATCTGCACTTCAATGACAATACTCCCACGCAGCAGTTCGGTGATTCATTATATGTGATGAGTCCAGCTCTTTTTGGCTGTAACATAGATTCCCACTTTGCTAGGTACATGTCATTGAGTATCGCAGTGGTAAAATATTGGTGCTTGCCCCAGTATCTGACTTCAGTCATAACTTGTGCTTGCCACTTTTGTTAGGACATATAATTTCAACAGTGGTGAAAGCTTCCAGTTGTGTGATTGCATCCATGTGCTGTGTGACTGTCACTGTATGGAGAGCTTGTGCACTTTCGAACTTGAGTTTTCCTCTTTCAGTGCTTTCCTTGCTGTCCCGGTCTCTGCCCATTTCGTAGATGCGCCTGTACTTGAAATGGTATTTGGTGAACTCCTTTTTACCCTTGGCACTAGGCAGCATTTGTTTTTTTGTTGGGTTGTGGCTTACTGTGCCTTCTGACCACTTCTTCGCTGCCAGATTTTCTACACAGTCTTGTCCGGTCCCCTTAGACCACACACCTTGCAGGTATTGCTGAATGCAGGACAGTTACATGACTGATGCATTAGACCATACTTGCCACACACCTTGCCCTGTCGAGGTGCATTGGCCACTTCACCTATGGATGTTGCTGCTCTAAGCGCTGTATATATTGCCAGCTTGCAGCTATGACTTTGTATTTTCTGCCATCTTCAAGTAGACTGTTGATGTCATATCCTTTTTTTAATCAAGTAGATCCTTTTGGATCGCCACGATGCGATGCGATTACCAGCTCCATTATTCTCTCAGAGAGTTCTGCATCTGAGAAATTGCAATCTTTGCCTTTATCTCAACATCTGCTAACAAACTGGTCAATAGTTTCTTTGGGCTGTTCCCAAAGGCCATCAGTTCGAGTTGATGGATTCTAAAGTTGACCTTGACTCTGAACTGATCCTCCAGCATTGTCCAGAGTTTAGATGGGTCTTTCTAGTTTTCTTCTAACAGTCCAGAAGTGTTGATGCAATGGAGACCTTCATTGCCAGTCGCTGTCTTTATTTTTATTGCTTGCTAATCGGGTTCTGCGCCTGCAAAGTCTAAAAAGCATAACTCCATATGCTGCCAAAATAGTTGGAATTCATGGAGCTCATCTGGAACCTTCCAATTTATAACTGGATATTTTCTTGTCAGAGTGTCAAAATTTCTTGCTTCACAAGAATTCTTTTTGCCAGACCATTCCCTTTAAACTACTTTTCCTTTAATGATTTTTCTTTGTAGTACGCGCCTGCAGTACTAGACCTCCGCCACACCTGAGCTCTGTGACTGAAGCGTGGGCTTTCAGCCCCTGCACAGAGAGACTTTATCCCAGGGAGTTCTTTTCTTTCACATCACTTGATGGCAGTGCAGTCTCACAATCCAATTCGGATCAACTTTCTTTTTCTTTGAAACCCGATTCACCCAGAACACTGCCTTTCTGGTCGACTACCATTCTGACAAAATTCCCCTTTCAATTAGTCACTCTCTCGGAGTACCGATTCTTGAGGGTGAATTTCAAATCCAGTCCTAAATCTCGCTGCTACTGCTCCTTCCAACTATTTTCACTGTTGTCCCAGGCTTCAAACAGGAGTGGCCATTGTCCACGATGTTGTGCTTGTGATCACTGTCACTATGTCGAACACCACTGTTAACACATTGTGCTCATTCACTTCGCTTCCACCATATTTTATTATTGGCTCCTAACACAAAAGTACAAACACTGTGACAATGATTAATAAAATAAACTAAGGGTTCTTTATTAACAAGTAACAGGATTCTAGGAGAGCTCTTCAATACAGGGGCGGCACAGTGGTGCAGTGGTTAGCACCGCAGCCTCACAGCTCCAGCGACCCGGGTTCAATTCTGGGTACTGCCTGTGTGGAGTTTGCAAGTTCTCCCTGTGTCTGTGTGGGTTTCCTCCGGGTGCTCCGGTTTCCTCCCACATGCCAAAGACTTGCAGGTTGATAGGTAAATTGGCCATTAGCAATTACCCCTAGTATAGGTAGGTGGTAGGGAAATATAGGGACGGTGGGGATGTGGTAGGAATAGGGAATTAGTGTAGGATTAGTATAAATGGGTGGTTGATGGTCGGCACAGACTCGGTGGGCCGAAGGGCCTGTTTCAGTGCTGTATCTCTAAACTAAACTAAACTAAACATGTGCTACCTGCTAACCAACACTGTTCCAACTATTGTATCACATGTTAACTTGCATCACTTCCTGTGATGATGTATACTAAACTAAAAAATGGTACAAGGGAGGAAGGACTTCAGTTATGTGGAAAGACTAGAGAAACTGGATTGTTCCACTTAGAGCAGGAAAAGTAATGGGGAATAGAGATGTTCAAAATTATGAGTGATTTTTATAGAATTGATAGGGAGAAATTGTTTCTACTGGTGGAAGGTCAGTAACCAAAGCACACAGATTTAATATAATTGGCAAAAAAATCCAGTTGAGTGGTAAGAAATCTTTTTACATAGCAAATGGTTATGATCCAGAAAGGGTGATGGAAGCAGACTCAGTAGCAACTTTCAAAAGGGAATTCGATATATATACTTGAAAAGAAGAAATTTGCTGAGCTATGGGGAAAGAACAGGGAACTAATTGTAAAGTTCCTCAAGAAGAAGGCATGGCAAACTGGGCAGAATTGGCCTCCTTCTGTGCTTTAATATTCAGTGAACACACTGGGTATGCTTGCAGTCATTATATCAGCTGACAGCAGCCTGTGAAGGGCTGTTGCTACTTATTGTGTATTTGGGCAGTTTCCTCCGATGTGGTGAAGGTCACAGTGTAGGCACAGGGAGTAAAGGACCAGGGCCTAGATTTTATGGTGACATCAGTTATCTTACTCATTCCAATGGGCACTGTGACTAGAGTAGTGCTGAGACACATTTGTTGCATTATGCGTTGCCTGACTCATCTAAGTAAACTTTGGGAACCTAATAAGCCAAGCACACAAATTGGGCTGGATTTTGTCACGTGGGGCTCCCAGCGCTGAGTCTAAAAGACAAGGGGAAACCCACCTTGGTCTTTCGGAGCCTCCCCTGGCACAATCTAACAGTGCTCAGGCACTGAACTGCCCGGCACCAAGATCCTTGTCCCTTTTAAGATGGTGATTCCACCACCAAGAGCTGCTAGCCAATCAGAGGGTCAGCAGCTCAGTATTATCGGCAGTACCATTGGGAGTAGTGGCCACTGCCAGTACTGTATGAGGCCTTCGACCCAGGCCCAGCACTGGAGCCTGTATCCAAGGTGAGTGAGGCGGGGTTGCTAGGCCCAGACCGACAGGCACTGGTGGGGCAGGCTGGGCGTTTAGTGCAGGAGGAGGGAGATTAATATAGGTTCAGTTTTGCCCATGGAGGAGGGCCCCGCCTTCACTAAGCCTGCTGAGCGACCTCCCTGCATGGCGGAGGCCCCCCCCCTCAACCCCCGTGCCTCTGGTTAAATCCCAGCGGTGGCAGGAAGAGGCCCTTAAATGGCCAGTAATGAGCCACTTAAGTGGCTCAATTGGCCTCTGGGCGGAAAGGCCGTCATTGGCCTGTCCTACACCCGACTAAATTCTGGTGCAACAAGAAGGTGACAGGACCTCAGCAACCCCCACCCCCCCACCCCCCCACCCCGTCACAATTCTATGGTCCCCCTTGCCTCCGAACCCGTCCCCAGGGAACCCATAAAATTCAGCTCATTGTGTGCATGATCATCTAATTTTGGGGCTTGCTGAGCATCACAGGACGTTGCAAGCCTCCAAACCTTTGTGTTTTATTTTCCAGAGTTAGTTTATTTATTTATTTTTATTTAGAGATACAGCACTGAAACAGGCCCTTCGGCCCACCGAGTCTGTGCCAACCATCAACCACCCATTTATACTAATCCTACATTAATCCCATATTCCTACCACATCCCCACAATTCCCCTACTACCTACCTACACTAGGGGCAATTTATAATAGCCAATTTACCTATCAACCTGCAAGTCTTTGGCTGTGGGAGGAAACTGGAGCACCCGGCGAAAACCCACGCGGTCACAGGGAGAACTTGCAAACTCCGCACAGGCAGTACCCAGAACTGAACCCGGGTTGCTGGAGCTGTGAGGCTGCGGTGCTAACCACTGCGCCACTGTGCTGCCCAAAGTTCGAAGGTGGTTGCCATTGGCTTTGTTGTAATGTTATAATGAGACGAGTTTAAATCCTTCCATGGTCTCGCCTCACCCTATTTGTAACCTTCCCCAGTCATACAACACCCTAAAATGTCTGTGTTTCTCCAGTTCTGGCCTCTTGCGCATCCCCAGCTTTCATCACTGCACCATTGGAGGCTGTGCCTACAGTTGCCTCGACCCTAAGCTCTGGAATACTCGGCTTAAGCCTTTCATCCTCTCCACCTTTCTCTCCTCCTTTAAGTTGCTGCTTAAAACCTACCTTTTGACCAAACTTTTAGTCACCTGTCCTACAATCTCTTTATGTGGCTCAGTATCAAATGTTATCTGATAATGTTCCTTTGAAGCACCTCGGGCCATTTTTACTACAGTAAAGATGCTATATAAATGCAATTTGTGTTGTTATTCCCTGTAAACTGATTTCAGTAGGTGACTTGTTCCTAACTCTCATGATAATTTTTATTTTCAGACCCGACAATTATATTCCTCAAGAGGGGTAAGATATTACTACCTTTCTTTCTCATTTTCCACTCCCTTTTCCCAGTTTCTCCTCTAGTTGAGAAGTCAGTCTTCATAATGTGCTGTGAACTTTAGAATTAAACATCTGCAGTAACCGGTTTGCTTTCAGTGACAAAATACAAATGCAAAGAAAGACTTGAAATATTGGGACTGCATTCATTAGATTATCAAAAGTTTTAGTTCGGGTTTAAAATTATGAAGAGTGGATAAAACAGACTGCTTCTTGTAGTTGAGGGGATGAGAATGAAGGGACATAGATATAAGATTAAATGTAAGAGATAGTAATAGAAGAGACAGAAAGTAGCAGAAACTTTTTTCCACAGAGGGTTATGAGGTTGTGCAAGCAGTGACAGTGCTAATGTTTCAGAGTACATTAGGTAGATGGTTGTAGAAAAGGGGGTGAAGGGATAACAACTTCTCATCTTCAGTGATTGCAACCTCCATCTCAACTCATCATGCTCTCTCTCCCCTGAGTTCACTGTCCTTTTATCCCTCCCACCATGTAAACTCCCCAACTCATATTCACAACCACCCCCATGAGCTTACCATCACATTGACCTTGCTTCTCCCATCGTATCAATCACATATAAGGCCATCTCTGATCACTTCCTTGTATCACTCTCCATCCACAACCCGTTTCCCGATCCCAACTCTACTTCCTTCTGAAATAAAAACAAGAAATGCTGGAAACACTCAGCAGGTCAGGCAGCATCTGTGGAGAGAGAAGCAGAGTTAACGTTTCAGGTCAGTGACCCTTCTTCAGAACTGGCAAATATTAGAAATGTAAAAGGTTATAAGCAAGTAAAGTGGGGGTGGGGCAAGAGATAACAAAGGAGAAGGTGTAGTTAGGACAAGGTCACAGAATAGCTGACCAGAAGGTCATGGAGCAAAGATATGTTAATGGTGTGTTGAAAGACAAAGCATTAGTACAGAAAGGGTGTTAACAGACTGAAAATTGAACAGCCGCAAGTACAAACATGAAAAAAACAGTGGGTAAGCAAACTGAACAAACTAAGATGAAATAAAATAAAATAATCTGAAAAAAATATGTAAAAAATACTTCCTCCTACTTCCTTCTGTGTCTCTCCCTGGAAAAAACTATCCACCAATTGACTTACAACTGCACTTTCAAAATCCAAACTATTCAGCCTTTGGTCCTCCATTTACCACATTTCTGCAGCTACTGATTTGCTCAACTGCACCTTCACCTTCGCCTTTGATGCCATAGTCCTCACTAAAACCATTATTGGTCCCTCACCCAAACCATTCCCCATGGTACAACCCTCATCTCCACTCCCTTAAATCCAATGGATATAGACATGAATGGATATGGCAGACAACTGTTTTAGCCATTCAACACCAAATCTGGCTGGACTTCTTAAACTACCATCAGGTACTGCTTTTGCTTGGTAAAACTGCTTACTATTCTAGGATCACCTTGTGATGCAACAACTACCCCTGACTCTTTTCTCTGGTACAAATTGCGGTTTGGAAGGTGTTGTCGAAGGAGTCTTGGGGAGTTGCCGCAGTGCATCTTGTAAATGGTACACACTGCTGTCGCTGTGTGCTGATGATGGAGGGAGTGAATGTTTAAGGTGGTGGATGGGGTTCCAGTCAAGCGGGCTGCTTTGTCCTGCTTGGATTTGAGCTTCTCGAGTGTTGTTGGAGTTGTACTTATCCAGGTAAGTGGAGAATACTCCATCACACTCCCAACTTGTGCCCTGTAGATGGTGGACAGGCTTTTGGAAATCAGGAGCCGAGTTACTTGCTGCAGAATTCCCAGCCTCTGACCTGCTCTTGTAGCCACAGTATTTATGCAGCTGGTCCAGTTATGTTTCGGGTCATTAGTAACCTCCAGGATGTTAATGGTAGGGGATTCAGCAGTGACAATGTTGTTGTATGTCAAGGGGCGATGGTTGTATGTCAAGGGGTAATGGTTAGATTGCCTGAGACTAGAATGGCACAAATGTTATTTGTCACCTTTCAGCCCAAATCTGAATGTTGTCCAGCTCTCGCTGCATGCAGGCACAGCCTGCTTCACTGAATGAGGAGTTACGAATGTAACTGAACACTGTGCAATCAATAGCGAACATCCATATTTTTGACCTCTGTTACGACCAGGTGAGAAATGTGTCTAGGGGTCTGTTACTATCGTCACCTGATCTTATTGTAACAGGGTTTAATTTTAAACACACTGTGTTTTGAGCTCCACTTTTTGTGAATCCTTATTCACAGTTTTCAATTATAAGGCAACGAAATGAGCACACCAGATTTTCTCAGGTTTAAAAAGAAAAAATGAAATTTATTAAACCTTAAGCTTAAACTTAAACTCTAATACAGTTCATGCCTACGGATATACGACGCTCCCATGCAAGCATGCACACGCGATATACAAATGCAGATAGGGACAGAAAAGAGAAGAAAAGTTAAGGTGGAACAGTTTGCGGCAATATTTTGTTATGGTGCTTTGAGCTCACGGTTTAGTCCTTTTGTAAGTAGTCTTGCTTTCATCGGGGCCTAATTCAGTTCCATCAGAAGGAGATGGATGCAGGCAGACAGGAGGGGAGTTAATTCTTGCTTCAGTTCCAGGAACATACGGCATTCTGAGTTCAAATCCTTTGTTGGAAGTTTAAATCTTAACAGCCAGCTAGTCATGTGACAAAAACTGGTCTGACCACTTCTTCTGCATATTGGGGAAGCAACGACTGGGTCCCATTTGTTCCAACACTGCTAATACTATGCAAATGTTTTCCCAGTCAGGGGCTTGCAATTTTAAGTTTTAATGTTCATGTGGCGAAATCATGTGTGCCTCAGTCTTGGCAGGCGGGGGGCTTGCCTGACTCCTCCACACCCAGGGAATGAAATGCGATTTGAAGAAAAATGGTGCATTTCATTACAGAGTTTGAGAGAAATAGAAAATACAGAAAGAAAACCGTGCATTTCTCTCATTCATTTCCATTCATTCACCAATCTTAAAGCTTATTGAAACTGGTCTGTTCTGCGTGCCAGGGCTGCTTTAATTTTCTTTTTTTTCTCAGGAGAGTTAGTAGGGGGCGGGTCTATCCTGAACTCTAAGTCATGCAAAGACTTTTTACTTCAGGGATTATTATAAGGCAAAGAAATGAGCACACCAGGTTTGGTGTGGTTGCCATTTCCTCTGACTGTGGGGGAGCATCCTTTGTTACTCTTCCCTTTGTTCTCTGGGACACTCCTACCTGCAGGTATTTGTAGAGACTTAACTGCATTCTCCTGTGACACTTCGACTAGGTGAGGCATCACCCTCACAGTTTCCCTGCCCCCTAGAGGTCTCTCTTTTCTCTGCCGGTTCCTGTAAATGCTGTTAGCAACTGTGCTTCTAGAGTCTGCATTTACATAGCAGAATGTGGAGTCTAACTTTTCACATTTTTCGGGGTTGGTTGACCGGACAGTAGGGGTTTTCATCCAGAATTCTTCCCGGACTTCCTTTAACCTGCCTTCTTGGTCACTTTTCCCCCTTCTCTTACTAAACTTTTGCCAGCCTTGTGCCTGCCTGTCCCCTTTTGTTTTCAGTGGGGGTCCCCTCCTGTTCACCAGCCCTCTGCTGGAGGGTCTCCTAACACCGGTACAGGACTTAGGGATGCAGGTTTCACTGTAGGTGGGGGGTTCCCCTCAACCTGGCACTTGTGGCAACTCTTGCAGTACTTCACCACATCCTTGTGGAGTTTTGGCTAATCAAACTGCTGTCTTATGCGGGCTTTGGTCTTTTATATACCAGCTCGTACAGCTACTGTAGTCTCATGGGCCCTTCTTAATATTTCTCCCCGGTACCTCTATGGCACCACTAACTGGTGAACTACTGTCCACTCCTTGCCCTCAGGTCTGTGAGGGGAACTCCATTTCCTCATCAGTACCTCATTCTTTAAATAGTAGCAATCAGGGACTCCCTCTGCTTCATTTCAGACTGGGCAGCCTGTGCAATACTGGGTCAGCTCACTGAGCCTCAGCTTGGGAAAATCCATTTAATTCATTCCCTAGGTCTCCTAACTTTCCAAAGAAAGTCTCGGATGGGCAGACCTCATGGTCAGTTGCCTGCAGTGGCAATGCAGTCTCCTCTGGGGGAGCTGGTTTGGTCAGGGCCTGACCCAAAACACATTCAGGGACTCTGCAGGGGACTGTCTCCTGCCACTGCCCGGTCTCTCTGACCTCCTGCGGTCTTTCTTTTACTACTGGGGGTTGGGTGGGGGGGGGGGGGGGCTACCACCTTCACCCCCCACCAGATCATTACCTAGCAGCAGATCAACTCCATCCACAGACAAACTAGGGACAATCCCTAGTCACCGGTCCCGAAACTGGGTCACACTCCAGGTGCACCTGGTGTACAGGTACAGGCATACACTGCCCTCCAATACTATTCACCACCATTCTGGTGTTCACTGCACTCTCTGGGGGAAAGGTCAGGCCTTTTCCCAGAAAAAGGGATCTAGTGGCCCCTGTGTCCCTGAGAATTACTATAAGCTTGCTTGCCCCACTCGAGGGATATGGGGTTACTTTCCCTTCAAATTCAAAACCCTGATAACCTTCAGGAATCCTATTAACTTTTCCTGCACAGGCTGTAGTAAGCTTCCTGGGTTGCACTCCGAAGTTAAAGCCACAACTTATTCTGTGTTTTCCATCAGGGTCCCATCTGCACTGAGCGGGTATGCCTGACTAACCCTATCGGTTTCCCCTTTAGTTTCCAGCAGCCAGATTTTAAATGCCCTGCTTTATTACAATGGTCTCCGGGTCTCAATTTTGCTTACAGAACCTTTCTTTTTGGCTGGAGGAGGATCCCCTGTGTCTCTCTCTTTCCTTTCTCTTCCAGGACTGCCTGGGCTTCTATCACCTTCCTTTGTCCTTTTTGGATTTGTGAGGGTGATCAGGAATGGTTCTCCCCTGGGAAGTCAACTTATAAATTAAAGCAAACTCATTGGCCAGAATGGCTGCCTGCCAGGCTCCCTGAACCCGCTGCTCCTCGACATGGGTTTTTATTGAGAATGGGAGGGAGTTTTTAAATTCCTCTAACAGGATTACTTCTCTGAGAGTCTCATTGCTGAGAGATATTTTTAAAGCCCTCAGCCACTGGTCAAAAGCCAGCTGCTTGCTTCTTTCAAACTCCAGATAAGTTTGATTAGCTTGTCTTTTGAGGGTTATAATTTTTTGGCGATAGGCTTCAGGTACTAATTCACATGCCCCGAGGATAGCATTTTTGGTCAGTTCATAATTTGATGAACTCTCATCTGGCAACAAGGAATAAACCTCATGGGCTTTTCCGATTAGTTTGCTTTGCAGTAAAAGAGACCAGGTCTCAGCTGGCCATTTTAGCTGCTTTGCCAGTTTCTCAAAAGACACAAAAAACGCTTCCAAATCTTCCTCATTGAATTTTGGAATTAATTGAGCATGTTTTGGCAATCTTGTACCCAGTCCTGAATTGTGCTCCTCCATATTGGCCAGGCTTTCACTAGGGTTACACTGTCGCCCCCATGCTAACTCAAGACGCTTCAACTCTCTTTGTTCACATTCTTTCTGGAATATTCTCTCTCTCTCCCTCTCTCCTCTCTCTCTCTCGTTCCCTCTCCTGTCTCTTTTTCTTCACGTTCCTTTTGGAAGGCTCTCTCTTTCTCCTTCTCCTGCCTCTCTCTCTTTTTTCCTGTCTCTCCCTTTCTCTTTCCCTGCCTTCTACTTCAAGTTTCTTTTGTTCCAATTGTATCTTTGCTAGCAGTACCCTGTCTGGGTCTACTTCTAACACTGCTTCTGCTTCTTCAGATTCAAGGGAAAAATAGTTGGCCACTAGCCTCAGGAGTTCAGACGTTCTAAACTTGCCATGTACAGTGACCGCACACTGGTCAGCCATTTTTCTCAACTCCTCCATAGACAGTGCTTTTAACTTATCCCAAGTTACCTCACCCTGGCTTGGAGAGCTAATCGCTTCAGTTGCATATATGTTAGTATACAATCACACACAACTGCAAGAAAACCTTTATTTATATTTTGTTCTTTTTGATTGGTAACAATTTGGCTTCCCACTTCCAATTTCACTTGCTTGTCTATGGATAAGATTCCGGATGCTAGTACCCAATTTCTGTTATGACCAGGTGAGAAATGTGTCAAGGGGTCTATTACTATCGTCAGCTGGTATTATTGTAACAGGGTTTAATTTTAAACATACTGTGTTTTGAGCTTCACTTTTTGTGAATCCTTGTTCACAGTTTTCAATTATAAGGCAAAGAAATGAGCACACCAGGTTTTCTCAGGTTTAAAGAAGAAAAAATGAAATTTATTAAACCTCAAGCTTAAACTTAAACTCTAATATGGTTCACGCCTACGGATATCCGATGTGCTCCTGCTAGCATGCACACACGATATACACATGCAGATAGGGACAGAAAAGATAAGATGGAACAGTTTGAGGCAATATCTTGTTATCTTCAATATCTTCAAGCTCACGGTTTAGTCCTTTTGTAAGTAGTCTTGCTTTCATCCAGGCCCAGTATTCTTCTGAAACGTTGTTCACGCAAGAGACTTTTCTCTCTTTGAGTTTCTCGTGTTTTCACAAGATTCAGTTCTGTGGGAAGGAGATGGAAGCAGGCAGACAGGAGAGGAGGTAATTCTTGCTTCAGTTTCAGGAGCGCACGCCGTTCGAGTTTGAATCTTTTGTTGGAAGTTCAAATCTCAACAGCCAGCTAGTCATGTGATTAAGACTGGTCTGATCACTTCTTCTGTGTATTGGGGAAGCAATGACTAGGTCCCTTTTGTTCCAACACTGCTAATACTATGCAACTGTCCTTCCAGTCAGGGGCTTGCGATTTTAGGTTTTAATGTTCATTTGGCGAAATCATGTGTGCCTCAGTCTTGGCAAGTGGAGAGTTTTCCTGACACCTCATTGTTAGAGTGAAGGTCATTGATAAAGCAGCTAAAGATGGTTGGGCCTAAAACTACCCTAAGGAGCTCCTGTGCTAGGGCTGAGATGATTGGCCTCCCCTTTATGTAGGTACTCACTACTTTCTCATTCATCCCTTAGGGATACAAGGTGGGCTGAGCAATACACTGATGGGAGAGCCAGCCACCCGTTTAAGAAGACTTCCCCTCAAAGTGCCCATTAAAATGTTTGATTATAGAAAGGTGGCTAGCTTCAAGGCAATCCAATTTGGTGATGGGTAAGTGCCAATTAATATTCACACATTCAAATGTCAGGCAATAACTGGCTTCAACAAATGAGATCAGGTCAGAGGCTGAGTGATGAATAACAAGAGAGAATCTAACCATCTCCCCTTGACATTCAATGGCATTACCATCACTGAACCCCCACTATCAACATCGTAGGATTTACCATTGGCCAGAAACTTAACTGGACCAGCCATATAAATACTGTGGCTACAAAAGTAGGTCAGAAGCTGGGAATTCTGCGGTGAGTAACTTACCTCCTGACTCCCCAAAGCCTGTCCACCATCTGCAAGACACAAGTCAGGAGTGTGATGGAATACTCTCCGCTTGCCTGGATGAGTACAGCTCGAACAACACTCAAGTAGCTCGACACCATCCAACACAAAGCAGCCTGCTTGATTGGCACATCATCCATCACCTTTAGCATTCACTCCATCTATGACCGGTGCACAGTTGCAGCAGTATGTACCATCAACAAGATGCACTGCAGCAACTCACCAAAGCTCCTTCAACAGCACCTTCCAAACCCATGACTTCTACCACCTAGAAGGGCAGCAGATGCATGGGAACACCACCACCTGCAAGTTCCCCTCCAAGTCACACACCATCCTGAATTGGAACTATATTGCTGTTCTTTCACTGTCGCTGGGTCAAAATTCTGGAACTCCCTCCCTAACAGCACTGTGGGTGTACCTACACCACCCGGACTGCAGCGTTCAAGAAGGCAGCTCACCATCATCTTCTGAAGGGCAATTAGGAATGGGCAATAAATGCTGGCTTTCCCAGTGACACATCCCATGAAAGAAAAGGCAGAAAAAGGATTCGACCAGCTCAGCCTGTAGTGGTTCTACTGAGCCACTCTTGATGATGGGCATTGAAGTTCCCCAGCTAAATTACATTCTGTGCCCATGCTATCCTCAGTACTTCTACGAAGTGGTATTTTAAGTGTAGGGGTACTGATTCATGAGTTGAGGGAGGGCAGTAGGTGGTAATCAGCAGGAGGTTTCCTTGCCCACCTTTGACCTGATGTCATGAGACTTCATGGGATCCGGAGTCAACGTTGAGGATTCCTGAGGACACTCCCTCCCAACTATATACCACAGCGCTATCACCTATGGTGGGTCTGTATTATTGGTGAGACAGGACATAGCCAGGGATGGTGATGGAGGAGTCTGGGACATTGGCTGTAATGTATGATTCTGTAAGCATGACTATGATAAGCTTTTTCTTGACCAGTCTGTGGGACAATTTTGTCACAAGTCCCCAATGTTAGTGAGGAGGACTTTGCAGGGTTGATTGAGCTGGGCCAGCCTTTGTCAATTCCTATGCCAGAGTCAAAATCAGGTGGTCCGTCCTATCTTATTCTTATTTGACTTTTTCAGAGCAGTTTTTGATACAACCGAGTGGCTTGTTCGGCCATTTCATCACATTTTATTGCAACATTTAAACCAGACTGATTTTAATAAACATGTCCACAGAGCAGCAAAGTCCTGATGGGAGAAAAATAGCCTGGTATAACACAGGTCTCACATCAGAACAGAGGGGCTACCATGCAGGTATATTACTCTTACACACCAATTACTCAAGCACCTTCGACTGTACAACCACTAAAGTTGATGACTGTTATCTGCCAGCAGACTGGAGAACCCAACACCACGGTGCAAAGAGATCTGTCAGCAATGCAGAACAGATAGAGTTATGCAGCACAGAAACAGGCGTTTTGGCCCATCGTGTCTGTTTCCAGCACTTGGCCCGTGGCCTTATATGCTATGACATTTCAAGTGCTCATCTAAATATTTCTTAAATGTTGTGAGGATTCCTACCTCTACCACCTCTTCAGGCAGTGTGTTCCAGATTCCAACCACCCTCTGGGTGAAAAACTTTTCCTAAAATCCCCTCTAAACATCCTGCCCCTTACCTTAAATCTATGCCCCTGGTTATTGACCCATCCGCTAAGAGAAAAAGTTTCTTCCTATCTAACCTATCAATGCCCCTCATAATTTTGTACACCTCAATCATATCTCCCTCAGCCTTCTCTACTCTAAGGAAAACAACCCTAGCCTTTTCAGTCTCTCTTCATAGCTGAAATTCTCCAGCCCAGGCAACATCCTGGTGAATCTTCTCTGCACCTTCTCCAGTGCAATCACATCCTTCCTATAGTGTGGTGCCCAGAACTGTACACAGTACTCCAGCTGTGGCCTAACTAGCATTTTATATAGCTCCATCATAACCTCCCTGC
Organism: Heterodontus francisci; assembly: GCF_036365525.1. Taxonomy (NCBI): domain Eukaryota; kingdom Metazoa; phylum Chordata; class Chondrichthyes; order Heterodontiformes; family Heterodontidae; genus Heterodontus; species Heterodontus francisci. The sequence goes on from NC_090402.1 coordinate 52,410,790, forward strand.
TCTTATATTCTATGCCTCGGCTAATAAAGGCAAGTATCCCATATGCCTTCCTAACCACCTTATCTACCTATGCTGCTGCCTTCAGTGATCTATGGACAAGGTACACCAAGGTTCCTCTGACCCTCTGTACTTCTTAGGGTCCTACCATCCATTGTATATTCCCTTGTCTTGTTAGTCTTCCCAAAATGCATCACCTCACACTTCTCATGATTAAATTCCTTTTGCCACTGCTCTGCCCATCTTACCAGCCCATCTATATCGTCCTGTTATCTAAGGCTTTCCTCCTCACTATTTACGACGCCACCAATTTTCGTGTCATCTGCGAACTTACTGATCATACCTCCTGTATTCATGTCTAAATCATTAATGTACACTACAAACAGCAAGGGACCCAGCACCAATCCCAGTGGTACACCACTGGTCACAGGCTTCCACTCGCAAAAACAACCCTCGACCATTACCTGCTGCCTCCTGCCACTAAGCCAATTTTGGATCCAATTTGCCAAATTGCCCTGGATCCCATGAGCTCTTACCTTCTTAACCAATCTTCCATGCGGGACCTTATCAAAAGCCTTACTGAAGTCCATGTAGACTATATCAACTGCTTTACCCTCATCTAGTCACCACCTCAAAAAATTCAATCAAGTTAGTTAGACATGATCTCCCCCTGACAAAGCCATGCTGACTATCCCAGATTAATCCCTGCCTCTCCAAGTGGAGATTAATCCTGTCCCTCAGAATTTTTTCCAATAGTTTCACAACCACTGATGTTAGACTCACTGGCTTGTAATTACCTGGATTATCCCTGATACCCTTCTTGAATAATGGTACCACATTCGCTGTCCTCCAATCCTCTAATACCTCTCCTGTGGCCAGAGAGGATTTGAAAATTTGTGTCAGAGCCCCTGCAATCACCTCCCTTGCCTCACATAACAGCCTGGGATACATCTCATCTGGGCCTGGGGAGTTATCCACTTTAAAGCCTGCTAAAACTGCTAATATCTCCTCCCTTTCAATGCTAATTTGTTCACGTATATCGCAATTCCCCCTCCCTGATATCTACACCTACATCATCCTTCTCCATAGTGAACACAGATGAAAAGTAATCATTTAAAGCCACACCTTTGTCTTCCGGCTCCACACACAGATTGCCACTTTGGTCCCTAATGGGCCCAACTTTTTCCCTGGTTATCTTCTTGCCCTTAATATACCTATAAAACGCCTTAGGATTTTCCTTTATCTTGCCCTCCAGTGTTTTTTCATGTCCCCTCTTCGGTCTCCTAATTGCTTATTTAAGTACCCCCCCCCCCCACACTTTCTATATTCTTTTAGTGCCTCCACTGTTTTCAGTGCTCTGAATCTGCCATTAGCTTCCTTTTTTATTTTCCTTATCCAATCCCCTATTTCACTTGACATCCAGGGTTCCTTGGACTTGTTGGTCCTACCCTTCACCTTAACAGGTACATGTTGGCTCTGAACTCTCACTATTTCCTCTTTGAATGACTCCCACTGGCCTGATGGAGACTTTCCTACAAGTAGCTGCTCCCATCCACTTTGGCCAGATCCTTTTTTATCATATTGAAATCGGCTTTCCCCCACTTAAGTACCTTTATTTCCAGTCCATCTTTGTCCTTTTCCATAACTGCCTTAAATCTTACAGAATTATGATCACTATTCCCGAAATGCTCCCCCACTGACACTTCTATCACTTGTTTGGCTTCATTCCCTAGGATTAGGTCCAGTACCACCCCTTCTCTTGTAGGAATTTCTATGTACAGGCTCAAAAAGCTCTCCTGTATGCATTTTAAGAATTCCACCCCCTTTAAGCCTTTTGCACTGACTATCCCAGTTGATATTGGGGAAGTTGAAATCCCCAACTATTATTACCCTGTTATTTTTGCACCTCTTTTTGATACATCCCAAAGGTGGATCTAAGCAGTGTTTTAAAAAAAACTGGCCATTTCAGAGGACAGTTAAAAGTCAGCCACATTGCTATGGGTCTGGTGTCATGTGTCGGCTAGACCAGGTAAGATTTCCTTTCCTAAAGGGCATTAGTGAAGCAGATGGGTTTTTATCAAAATCAGTCGTTTCAAGATCACAATTACTGAGACTAGCTTTTTATTCCAGATTTACTTAATTAGTAGAATTTAAATACCCCCAACTGACTTGGTGGGATTTGAATTCATGGTCCCACAGCATTAGTCCAGGCTTCTAGATTACTAGCCCAGCAACATAACCATTATACTACCCATATCAGCTTCTACAGCCAGGGCCCTAATTGCTGGAATTCCCTCCCTAATTGTTTCCACCTCTCTACCTCTTTTTCTTCCTTTAAGAGGTTCCTTCGAACCTACCACTTTGGCCATCATTTTGGCCATCTGCCCTAATATCAACTTATCTGGCTAGTTGCCAAATTTTGCTTTATTATGCTCCTGTAAAGCACATTGGAGTGTTTTATTGTGTTAAAAGCACTATATAAATACAAGTTGTTATTTATGATATGGGTACATGGGATTAGGAATACTGGACGTGGAGGAAATCACATGGTGATTGAATCACTTTTCATGTTCTAATTTCTACGCAATTCTTGTCTGAGAATACTGACTTTAATTTCTAGTATTTGCAACAAAGATGATATTTTATAGTAAGATATTTTATCTTGTTTGTTTCTTGATTATTTTCTCACTTCTCAGTCCTTTCTCCAGTAGCACTTCCTCATGTAGTTGATCAGTGGGTCAGTTTCACACTGTCCTGTGAATAGCTCATGCAGTGATGCTGATCCTGCACTTTGCTCCCTCGTTCCCACAATATTGAGCATATAATTTTCCAATGTGGGAGCTAGGATTGGGGAACCTGGTTGTTGGAGCCAGCGGAGAGGCAACTTGTGGGGCAGAAGCCTGGGAGTCAGGAGTCTCAGGGTTTACATTTACAAAGGCAGCTCTCACAGGGATATCAGCAACATCCGTAAATGAACCTACAGTTTGCCTCGATCATCTGCACTTCTCTGCCAGTGGCTGTTCGTCTTACCAACATCACTGGGTTGCTTGTCATAAGCTGAACAGCTCTGCACAAATCCATCAAGCAAGGTGTAGATACATTCTGTGTCGAACTAGTAATTTTATTAGATTACCCATTGACAGGTTGGGATGCTAACTGTGTTGAAGGAGGTTTTATCATGTGGCATCTGATCATGTGATGTCTGCAAATGTTACCACATTTACTTTATCAAGGTTGGGTCCCTTATCTTTGCTGGTGGTTTCGTACCAGCTACTGTGTGCGAGACATTCCATGAGGCCACCAATAAGCAGCTGAAGATGATTACCCAGGGAGAAGGAGAGACAAAGCAAGGGTGGGCGAAGGGAAAACTGAAGGTCAAGCAAGGATTTTTGGAGGGAAACCAAAGGTGGGATAAACTTTGATTTGCTAGTAACTTATAGTAACTCAATGAGATAACTAATAGTAACACTGGTAACAGATTGAACTCCGAACCAACAGTAATAAAACAACTCATGGATAGTCTATACATAACTGGTAGTAGTAAGAGTAACATCCTGATAGCCTGCCTGAAACCCACTGATATTCACCTGCTAACAACAACCAGAGTTCTCCCTGCACTACATAAGCTGCGGCCCCAAATCAAAAAAGCTGTGCAATCAGTCCCACTTTCCTGCTCTCTACCCAGAGTCCTGCCAATTTTGAGAAAATGATTTCTGCTCATCTCCATTCTAGTTCTTTTACCAGTGGAAACAGTTTCTTCTTAATCTATCAAAAAGTTTTAGAATTTTGAACACCTCCATGAAATCTACCCTTAACCTTCTCTGCTCCATGAGAACAACCCCAAATACTCTGGTCTCTTGACATAACTGAAGGGTTTTGTGTGGTGCCCAGAATTGGTCGCAATACCCCAGCTGAGGCCTAACCATTTTTTATAAATGTTTGGCATAACTTCATTGCTTCTTTATGGTCATAATTTTCACTGAAAGCTTTAACCAGGATTTTATGCCCCCACCCCAGGCAGGGAAGGAGGTGAGGGTGCATGGAGTGTCACGATGGATGGTGGCGGGGGGGGGGGGGGAGCAGCAGGATGGAGTGGTCTTCCCAGGGGTGGGATAGGCCGACAACAGCCTTGCTGCCCAGAGGCCAATTGAGGCCATTAAGTGGTTCTTACCAGCGCTGGAGGGGGGCCTCCACCATGCAGGGAGGTTGTCCTGTAAACGAAGCAATTTCCCTGCAGGCTTGGGGGTGGTCCCTCCTCCGTGGGAAATTCATGGCCCATGGAGGACCCCCACTGGGAAACAATTCACAACTTCCCCCCACCCCCATAGGGCCTTCTGGACTTGCCCCGGTGACCCCGCCTCACCTGCTTCTTCGCCAGGGTTCCAGCACTGGGCCTGAGTCTGTGGCCTCTGCAGTACCGGCAGTGGCCACCACTCCCAGTGATGCTGCTGAGCCAAGCTCTCTGATTTCCCAGCAGCTCATGGTGGCAGGATCCTTGTCTTTGATTTAAAAGACTGGAGGATCACTCCAGCTGGGGTGAAGGGCGGGGGTGTTGCGAAAATGCAGAGGCTTGGTTCCCCCTGTCATTTTAGCCTGGTGCTGGGAACCCAGCCTCTGACACTAAAAGCCCTAAGGAGGTGAAGAAGTGGACAAGATGGAATCCTAAGCTGAAATTCTGGTTCAGCCCATATTTGGCATAAGATGCCATCTTAGTAAAGGAAATGAATCCATCACTAGGACTGGCCATCCAGAAGCTTGTTAAACGGCTGATTGCCACTTAAAATGCCTGCTAGTGCTCATTAAAGAGACTGCACAGCATTTTGATGGTGAACGCTTCAATAACAACCAGCTTTTGGGAGCAAACATGGCCTTGATGTCAATTTCATGGGCTACCTGAGGAGATATCATTTCATGGTTTTTGCTGCTGGGGCTGTGGAAAGGACCTCTGAAACACATCGAAAGACTTTCTGGGAGACTTTGTCAAGACTTCATCGACACTGAAACAACATTTATTCCAGAAGTTCTCTGAGGATTTCATCTAAAAAGAGTAAGTGCTGTGCTACTTCACCTTATTGGACATCTTTATACAATTCACCAGGAGAAAGGGAGTGCTTGGTTATGGGCATCTTTCTTGGGTCTTCCTTTGTCTGGATAAGAAATGGGAGAAGGACATGAACGAAGCAGAGCGACACCAGCTGCTGCAGGAAAGAGGAACAGGACGGTGAGGAGGGCAAGGTGGCGACCTTGCTCCCTGGGGGTACACGACATCCCTCCTCCTCTGAACCTCCTCCACCAGGACCTCCAGTGCTACATCCATAAACTTTCAGGTGGAAAAGTTAGTATGAATAATAGTTCCAAAACAAGCAAAGAAAGGAAGTAGAGTAACAGTCAGAAATTGTGCTTTGGGCACGACAGGTAAAGGAAAGAGAGAAATAAGAAACATATGAGTAAAACATTGGAGCTGAAGGACAGGTTCAAGTGTGTGGCCCAAGTAAGCATTCTTTATACAAACGTATGGAGTATAATGAAGAATTTGAATGATTTGTGTTCCGAGCAGGTGAGAAAGGTGTCTAGGGGTCCCTTTTAGTCTTCACCTGGTCTTATTGTAACAGATTTTTTGTGTTTTGAGCTTCCCGTTTGTGAATCCTTGTTCACAGCTTTCCAATTATAAGGTAAAGAAATTAGCATAAGCAGGCTTTCTCAGGTTTAAAGAAGGAAAGTGAAATTTGTTAAACCTTAAACTTAAACTCTAATACCAATAACGCCTACAGATATACAACATGCACATGCTAATATGCACACGTGATACACACATGCAAATAGGGACAGAAAAGAGGAGAGCAAAATATAGTAGATGGGTTTGAGGCAATATCAGAATAGTTTCTTGTTTACTGTGCTTTGAGCTCACTTGATTGTAGGTAGTCTTGCTGCTCGTTGGGGCCCAGTGTTCTTCTTAATCCTTGTTCATGCAGGAGACTTTTTTCTCTTTGAGGTTCATGTATTTTCACGAGATTTCCGATGCTGGTGTGAGCGAGATGAGAGCAGACAGGAGAGGGTTCTGTTTCAGTTCCAGGAGCACACGGCTTTTTGAGTTCAAATCCCTTGGTGGAAGTTCAAATCTCAACAGCCAGCTAGTCATGTGAGTAAAACTGGTCTGACCACTTCTTCTGTGTTTGTGGATTCTGCTATCTCAGCAGTCAACCTGCAATACTAGTCCCCGCACCTTGAACGTCTGGTGATCAAATGTCAATTGTTGGTTGAATGAGTCAGTCCTTTGTCCCTTGTTCCAACTCTGCTAGTAACTATGCAAATGTCTTTCCAGTCAGGGGTTTGCAATTTTAAGTTTTAATGTTCCTGTGGCAAAATCATATGTGCCTCAGTCTTGGCAGGTAGGGGTGTTTTTTTTCATTCATTCATGGGATGTGGACATCGCTGGCCAGGCCAGCATTTATTGCCCATCCCTAATTGCCCTTGTGAAGGTGGTGGTGAGCTGCCTTCTTGAACCGCTGCAGTCCATGTGAGGTAGGTACACCCACAGTGTTGATAGGAAGGGAGTTCCAGGATTTTGACCCAGCGACAGTGAAGGAACTGCGATATAGTTCCAAGTCAGGATGGTGTGTGACTTGGAGGGGAACTTGCAGGTGGTGGTGTTCCCATGCATTTGCTGCCCTTGTCCTTCTAGTTGGTAGAGGTCGCGGGTTTGGAAGGTGCTGTCGAAGGAGCCTTGGTGCATTGTTGCAGTGCATCTTATAGATGGTACACACTGCTGTCACTATGAGTCGGTGGTGGAGGGAGTGAATGTTTGTAGATGGGGTGACAATCAAGCGGGCTGCTTTGTCCTGGATAGTGTCGAGCTTCTTGAGTGTTGTTGGAGCTGCACCCATCCAGGCAAGTGGAGAGTATTCCATCACACTCCTGACTTGTGCCTTGTAGATGATGGACAGGCTTTGGGGAGTCAGGAGGTGAGTTACTCTCCTCAGGATTCCTAGCCTCTGACCTGTTCTTGTAGCCACAGTATTTATATGGCTACCCCAGTTCAGTTTCTGGTCAATGGTAGCCCCTAGGATGTTGATAGTGGGGGATTCAGCGATGGTAATACTGTTGAATGTCAAGGGGAGATGGTTAGATTCTCTCTTGTTGGAGATGGTCATTGTCTGGCACTTGTGTGGCACGAATGTTACTTGCCACTTATCAGCCCAAGCCTGGATATTGTCCAGGTCTTGCTGCATTTCTACATGGACTGCTTCAGTATCTGAGGAGTCACGAATGGTGCTGAACATTGTGCAATCATCAGCGAACATCCCCACTTCTGAACTTATGATTGAAGGAAGGTCATTGATGAAGCAGCTGAAGATGGTTGGGCCTAGGACACTACCCTGAGGAACCCCTGCAGTGATGTCCTGGAGCTCAGATGATTGACCTCCAAACAACCACAACGATCTTCCTCTGCACTAGGTATGACTCCAGCCAACGGAGGGTCTTCCTCCTGATTCCCATTGACCTCAGTTTTGCTCGAGCTCCTTGATGCCATACTCAGTCAAATTCTGCCTTGATGTCAAGGGCAGTCACTCTCACCTCACCTCTTGAGTTCAGCTCTTTTGTCCATGTTTGAGCCAAGGCTGTAATGAGGTCAGGAAATGAGTGGCCTTGGCGGAACCCAAACTGAGCGTAACTGAGCAGGTTATTGCTATGCAAGTGCTGCTTGATGGCACTGTTGATGACACCTTCCATCTCTTTACTGATGATTGAGAGTCGGCTGATGGGGCGGTAATTGTCCGGGTTGGACTTGTCCTGCGTTTTATGTACAGGACATACCTGGGCAATTTTCCACATTGCAGGGTAGATGCCAGTGTTGTAGCTGTACTGGAACAGTTTGGCTAGGGGCGGGCAGGTTCTGGAGCACAGGTCTTCAGTACTATTGCCGGAATATTGTCAGGACCCATAGCCTTTGCAGTATCCAGTACCTTCAGTCGTTTCTTGATATCACGCGGAGTGAATCGAATTGGCTGAAGTCTGGCATCTGTGATGCTGGGGACTTCAGGAGGGGGCCGAGATGGATCATCAACTCGGCACTTCTGGCTGAAGATTGTTGCAAATGCTTCTGCCTTAGCTTTCGCACTGATATTCTGGGCTCCCCCATCATTGAGGATGGGGATATTTGTGGAGCCACCTCCTCCACTTAGTTGTTTAATTGTCCACCACCATTCACGGCTGGATGTAGCAGGACTGCAGAGCTTAGATCTGATCTGTTGGTTATGGGATCACTTAGCTCTGTCTATCGCATGCTGCTTACGCAGTTTGGCATGCAGATAGTCCTGTGTTGTAGCTTCACCAGGTTGACACCTCATTTTGAGGTATGTCTGGTGTTGCTCCTGGCATGCCCTCCTGCACTCTTCATTGAACCAGGGTTGGTCCCCTGCCTTGATGGTAATGGTAGAGTGGGGGATATGCCGGGCCATGAGGTTACAGATTGTGGTTGAGTACAGTTCTGCTGCTGCTGATGGCCCACAGCGCCTCATGGATGCCCAGTTTTGCATTGCTAGATCTGTTCGAAATCTATCCCATTTAGCACGGTGGTAGTGCCACACAACACGATGGAGGGTATCCTCAATGTGAAGGCGGGACTTCGTCTCCACAAGGACTGTGTGGTGGTCACTCCTGCCAATACTATCATGGACAGATGCATCTGCGGCAGGCAGATTGGTGAGGATGAGGCCAAGTATGTTTTCCCCTCTTGTTGGTTCCCTCACCCCCTGCCGCATACCCAGTCTAGCAGTTATGTCCTTTAGGACATGGCCAGCTTGGTCAATAGTGGTGCTACCGAGCCACTCTTGGTGATGGACATTGAAATCCCCCACCCAGAGTACATTCTGTGCCCTCGCCACCCTCTGTGCTTCCTCCAAGTGCTGTTCAATATGGAGGAGTACTGACTCATCAGCTGAGGGAGGGCGGTAGGTGGTAATCAGCAGGATGTTTCCTTGTCCATGTTTGATCTGATGCCATGAGACTTCATTGGGTCCAGAGTCGATGTTGAGGACTCCCAGAGCAACTCCCTCCCTACTATATACCACTGTGCCACCACCTCTGGTGGGTCTGTCCTGCCGGTGGGACAGGACATACCTGGGGATGGTGATGGTAGTGTCTGGGACATTGTCTGTAAGGTATGATTCCGTGAGTATGATTATGTCAGGCTGTTGCTTGATTAGTCTGTGGGACAGCTCTCCCAACTTTGGTACAAGCCCCCAGATGTTAGTAAGGAGGACTTCCCCCAGATGTTAGTAAAGGATGACTTTGCAGGGTCGACAGGGCTGTGTTTGCCGTTGTCGTTTCCAGTGCCTAGGTCGATGCCAGGTGGTCCGTCCGGTTTAATTCCTTTTTATTGCCTTCGTAGCGGTTAGATACAACTGAGTGGCTTGCTGGGCCATTTCAGAGGGCATGTAAGAGTCAACCACATTGCTGTGGGTCTGGAGTCACATGTAGGCCAGACCAGGTAAGGACAGCAGATTTCCTTCCCTAAAGGACATTAGTGAACCAGATGGGTTTTTAACAACAATCGACAATGGTTTCATGGCCATCATTAGACTAGCTTTTAATTCCAGATTTATTAATTGAATTCAAATTGCACCTTCTGCTGAGGTGGGATTTGAACCCACATCCACAGAGCAATACCCTGGGTCTCTGGGTTACTAGTCCAGTGATAATACCACTATGCCACCACCTCCCCTGACAATTGCTCTCATCTTCCAAAGTTCCCTTGATTCAGAAACTGTTCCTTTAGATTGGAAAATTGCACATGTCACTCTGCTATTTAAGAAAAGCGACAGAGAGAAACCAAGGAATTTCAGAATGGTTAACCTAACGTCTGTTGGCGAGAAATTACTAGAATGTATAATTAAGAGTAAGGTGACTGAACAGCTTGAAAATTTGCAGAGAGCCATAATGAGCGTGTAAAGGGTAGGTCATGCCTGATGAACCTGATTACATTTTTTGAAGAGATGATTAAAGTAGTGAAATGTCTGCACATGTTAATTATAATAACTTTCAGAAGACATGTAAGAAAGTCCCTCATACGACACTGTCAGCTAAAGTTCAACCCCATGGAATTAAAGGCAAATTATTGGCCTGGTTAGGAAATTGACTGAGCAGAGAGGAGACAGAGAGTACTGTTCATGGGCAAGTACTGTAATTGGCAGAATGCGACGAATGGTGTCCTACAAGGACCAGTGTTGAAACCTCAACTATTCACCATATTCATTAACAACTTAATTGATGGGATTGAGAACCCTGTATCCAAATTTAATGATGACACAAAGATAGATGGCATTGTAAGCATTGTAGATGGAATCATAAAATTATAAAGAAATGTTGAAAGGGTAAGTGAATGTGCAAAACTGTGGCAAATAGATTTTAGTGAAAGAAAATGTGAAGTTATCCACCTTGGACCTAAAAAGAACAAAACACAGTACTTTCTAAATGGTGAAAAGCTAGAAACAGTGGAGATCCAATGAGACTTGGGTGTCCTGGTACATAGATCATTAAAATATCATGAACAGGTCCAGAAAATAATCTAAAAGGCAAATGGAATGCTGGCTTCTATATATAAAGGACTAGAATACAAGGCGATAGAAGTCTATAACTATATAAAGCCCTTGTTAGATCATACCTGGAGTTCTATGAGCAGTTCTGGGCACCACACCTTAGGAAGGATATATTGACCTTGGAGGCAATGCAGCGTGGGTTTTCCAGAATGATACCTGGACTCCAAGAATTAAATTACAAGGAGAGAGTACACAAACTAGACTTGTATTCCCTGGAACTTAGATGGTTAGGGGGTGATTTGATCAAAGTTTTCAAGATAGTAAGGGGAACAGATAGGGTAGATAGAAAGAAACTATTTCTGCTGGTTGTGGAGTCTAGGACTAAGAAAGTAGTCTAAAAATTAGAGCCAAACCTTTCAGGAGTGAAATTAGGAAACACTTCTGGACACAAAGGGTGGTAGAAGTTTAGAACTTCTGCAAACAGCAATTGATACTAGATCAAACGCAAATTTTAAATCTGAGATTGATAGGTTTTTGTTATCAAAGGTATGAGGGGATATGGGCAAAAGTAGGTATGTGGAATTAGGTCGTAGATCAACAATGGTCTCATTGAATGGCGGAACAGGCTCAAGCAGTTAAATAACCTGCTCCTGTTCCCATGTTCCTAAAATGACAGGCGACCGGAAGCTTATGCACTGAATGGAGGTGTTCCACAAAGTGGTCATCCAATCTGCATTTGTTCACCCCATTGTAAAGAAGACTGCATTGTAAGTAGCAATAAGTAATACTAAATTGAAAGAAGTACACCTGGGACAAAGCATTTGGGACCATGCACGTGGGAAGGAAGGAGTTAAAAGGGCAGGTCCTGCATCTCCTGTGCATGCATGGGAAGTCCTGCCACATCTAGTGATGGACAATGAAGCAACTAACCAGAGGAGGAGGCTCCAAAAACATCCCCATCCTCAGTGGTGGGGGAGTTCAGCATGTCAGTGCAAAAGACAAGGCTGAAGCATTTGCAACTATCTTCAGCCAGAAGTGTCGAGTGGATGATCCACCTTGGCCTCCTCCTGAGGTCTCCATCATCATGGGTCGTGGGTTTGGCAGGTGCTGTCGAAGGAGCTTTGGTGAGTTGCCGCAGTGCATCTTGTTGATGGTACACACTACTTCCACTATGCGCCAGTGATGGAGGGAGTGAATGTTAAGGTGGTGGGTGATGTGTCAATCAAGCAAGTTGCTTTGTTTTGGATGATGTCGAGCTTCTTGCGCATTGTTGGAGCTGCACTCATTTAGGCAAGTGGAGAGTATTCCATCATACTCCTGACGAGTGCCTTGTAGAGGTGGACAGGATTTGGGGAGTCAGGAGGTGAGTTACTCGCAGAATTCTAACCTGCTCTTGTACCACAGTATTTATATGGCTTGTCCAGTTAAGCTTCTGGTCAATGGTAACCCCTAGCAGGTTGATTGTGGGGGATTCAGAGATGGTAATGCTGTTGAATGTCAAGGGGATGTAGTAAGACTCTCTCTCGTTGGAGATGTTCATTGCCTGGCACTTGTATGACATGAATGTCACTTGCAACTGAGAAGCCCAAGCCTGAATGTTGTCCAGGTCTTGCTGCATGTAGGCACAGACTGCATTCAGTATCTGAGGAGTTCCAAATGGTACTGAAAACTGTGCAATCACAGCGAATATCCCCACATCTGACCTTATGCTGGAGGGACGTCCATTAGAGTCATAGAGTTATACAGCACAGAAATAGGTCCTTTGGCCCATCGTGTCCGTGCTGACCATCAAGCACCTAACTATTCTAATTCCATTTTCCAGCACTTGGAACCCAAGCCTATCCAGTGTCTCTTCAAAGCTGAAATGCTCCAGCCCAGGCAACATCCCTGGTGAATCTCCTCTGCACCCTCTGCAGTGCAATCACATCCTTCCTATACTGTGGCGACTAGGACTGTACACAGTACTCCAGCTGTGGCCCAACTAGCATTTTATACAGCTCCATCATAATCTCCCTGCTCATATTCTATGCCTCGGCTAATAAAGGCAAGTACCCCATATGCCTTCTGAACCACCTTATCTACCTGTGCTGCTGCCTTCAGTGATCTATGGACAAGTACACCAAGGTCCATCTGACCCTCTGTACTTCCTAGGGTCCTACCATCCACTGTATATTCCCTTGCCTTGTTAGTCCTCCCAAAATGCATCACCTCACATTTCTCAGGATTAAATTCCATTTGCCACAGCTTGACCCATTTTACAGCCCATCAATATCATCCTGTAATCTAAGGCTTTCCTCCTCACAATTTATTGCATTACCAATTTTCATGTCATCTGCGAACTTACTGATCATACCTCCTCTATTCACCCCAAATCATTAATGTATACTACAAACAGCAAGGGTCCCAGCACCTATCCCTGCGGTACACCATTGATCACAGGCTTCCAATCACAAAAACAACCCTCGATCATCACCCTCTGCCTCCTGCCGCTAAGCCAATTTTGGATCCAATTTGCAAAATTGCCCTGGATCCCATGGGCTCTTACCTTCTTGACCAATCTTCCATGCGGGACCTTATCAAAAGCCTTCCTGAAGCCCATGTAGACTACATCAACTGCTTTACCCTCATTTACACAGTTCGTCACCTCCTCGAAAAATTCAATCAAGTTTGTTAGACCTGATCTCCCCCTGAAAAAGCCATGTTGACTATCCTTGATTAATCCCTGCCTCTCCAAGTGGAGATTAATCCTGTCCCTCAAAATTTTTTCCAATAATTTCCCAACCACTGATATTAGACTCATTGGCCTGTAATTACCTGGTTTATACCTGCTACCTTTCTTGAATAATGGTACCACATTCGCTATCCTCCAGTCCTCTGGCACTTCTCCAGTGGCCAGAGAGGATTTGAAAATTTGTGTCAGAGCCCCTGATATCTCCTCCCTTGCCTCACATAACAGCCTGGGATACATCTCATCTGGGCCTGGGGATTTATTCACTTTTAAGCCCGCTAAAACTGCTAATACCTCCTCCCTTTCAATGCTAATTTGTTCAAGTATATCACAAACCCCCTCCCTGGCCTCTTCTCCATAATGAACACAGATGAAAAGTAATCGTTGAAACCCTCACCTATGTCCTCCGGCTCCACACACAGATTGCCACTTTGGTCCCGAATGGGCCCTACTCTTTCCCTGGTTATCCTCTTGCCCTTAATATACTTATAAAATGCCTTGGGATTTTCCTTTATCTTGCCTGCCAGTGTTTTTCATGCCCCCTCTTCGCTCTTGTAATTACTTTTTTAAGTACCCCCCCCCCACACTTCCTATATTCCTCTAGGGCCTCCGCTTGCTCAGTGCTCTGAATCTGCCATCAGCCTCTTCTTTTTTCCTTATCCAATCTTCTATATCCCTTGACATCCAGGGTTCCCTGGACTTGCTGGTCCTACCCTTCACCTTTACAGGAACATGTTGACCCTGAACTCTCACTATTTCCTTTTTGAATGACTCCCACTGATCTGATGTAGACTTTCCTACAAGTAGCTGCTCCCAGTTCACTTTGGCCAGATCCTGTTTTATCATATTGAAATCGGCCTTCCTCCAATTCAATACCTTTACATCCGGTCCTTCTTTGTCCTTTTCCATAACTACCTTAAATCTTAGAGTTATGATCACTATCCCCGAAATGCTCCCACTGACACTTCTACCATTTGTCATAGAGTCGTACAGCATAGAAACAGGCCCTTCGGCCCACCGCGTCCATGCCGACCATAATGCCTATCCATACTAATCCCACCTGCCTGCATTAATTCCATATCCCTCTATGCCTTGCTCATTCAAGTACCTGTCCAGATGCCTCTTAAATGTCGTTACTGTTCCTGCCTCCAGCACCTCCTCTGGCGGGTCATTCCAGGTACCCACCATTCTTTGTGTGAAAAATTTACCCCTTTGATCCCCTTTAAACCTCCTCCCTCTCACCTTAAATCTATGCCCTCTAGTTTTAGTCACCCCTACCATGGGAAACAGACTCTGGCTATCTACCCTATCTATGCCTCTCATAATTTTATATACCTCTATCATGTCCGCTCTCAGCCCCCTTTGCTCCAGGGAAAACAGACCCAGCCTATCCAATCTCTCTTTCACTCAAGCCCTCCAAACCAGGCAACATCCTTGTCAATCTTTTCTGCACCCTCTCTAGCTTAATCACATCTTTCCTGTAGTGCGGCGACCAGAACTGCACACAGTACTCCAAATACGACCTAACCAACGTTATGAACAACTGTAACATGACGTCCCAACTCTTGTACTCAATGCCTCAGCCGATGAAGGCAAGCATGCCGTACGCCTTCTTCACCACCCTGTCTACCTGTGTTGCCACTTTCAGGGAACTATGTACTTGCACCCCAAGGTCTCTCTGCTCAACAACACTCCCCAGGGCCCTGCCATTCACTGTATATGTCCTGCCCCGGTTTAACTTCCCAAAATACGTCACTTCACACTTGTCTGCATTAAATTCCATTTGCCAGTCCCTTGCCCACTTTCGCAGTTGATCTATATCCTGTTGTAACCTTAGACAACCTTCTTCACTGTCCACTATACCACCCATTTTGGTGTCATCTGCAAACTTACTAATCATGCTCCTTACATTTACATCTAAGTCATTAATATATATGACAAACAACAGAGGGCCCAGCACTGATCCCTGCGGCACACCACTGGCCACCGGCCTCCAATCTGAAAAACAACCCTCCACTACCACCCTCTGCCTCCTATCACCAAGCCAATTTTGTATCCAATTTGCTAGCTCACCCTGGATCCCATGTTTTCAAACCTTCTGGACCAGCCTACCATGCGGGACCTTGTCAAAGGCCTTGCTAAAGTCCATGTAGACAACGTCCATCGCCCTGCCCTCGTCAATCCTCTTGGTCATCTCCTCGAAAAACTCAATCAAATTCGTGAGACATGATTTCCCGCGCACAAAGCCATGCTGACTATCCCTAATCAGACCATGCCTTTCCAGATGCATATAAATCCTGTCTCGCAGAATCCCTTCCAGTAACTTTCCCATCACTGATGTAAGACTCACCGGCCTGTAGTTCCCTGGCTTATCCCTGCTGCCCTTCTTAAATAATGGCACAACATTAGCTACCCTCCAGTCTTCTGGAACCTCACCCATGGCTAACAATGATACAAAAATCTCTGCCAGGGCCCCAGCAATCTCCTCCCTTGCTTCCCATAGCATCCTAGGTTACACCTGGTCAGGCCCTGGGGATTAATCTGCCTTAATGTGCTTCAATATCTCCAACACTTCCTCCTTTGTAATGTTGATATGCTCCAGGATATCGGTGTTCCCTCCCTTGAACTCACTAGCTTCCATGACCTTCTCCACAGTAAATATGGACGAGAAAGATTTATTTAAGACCTCGCCCATTTCCCGTGGCTCCACACATAGATTGCCACATTGATCCTTAAGGGGACCTACTCTCTCCCTGGCTACCCTTTTACTCTTAATATACTTATAGAATCTTTTAGGATTCTCCTTTATCTTATCTGCCAGGGAAATCTCATGGCCCCTTTTCGCCCTCCTAATTTCCTTCTTAAGTGTAGTCCTACATCCCCTATATTCCTCGAGGGACTCGCTCGATCCTAGCTGCCTATACCTGACATATGCCTCGTTCTTTGTCCTGACCAGACCCGCAACATCCCTCGTCAACCAAGGTTTCCTAAACTTGCCAGCCTTTCCCTTCCATCTAACAGGAACATGCCAGCCCTGAACTCTTCCTATCTCACTTTTAAAACACTTGCCAGATGTCGCTTTACCTGTAAACAGCCTCTCCCATTCAACTTTTGAGAGTTCCTGTCTGATGCCATCGAAATTAGCCTTCCCCCAATTTAGGAGTTCAGCCTGAGGACCAGTCCTATCCTTTTCCATAACTATCTTGAAGCTAATAGAGTTATGGTCACTGGTCCCAAAGTGCTCCTCCACTGACACATCAGCCACCTGCCCATCCTAATTTCCTAAGAGGAGGTTGAGTGTTGCCCCTTCTCTATTAGGGCCATACACATACTGCTTCAAAAAACTATCCTGGACACATTTAACAAATTCTTCCCCATCTGATCCCTTAGCACTAAGGCAGTCCCAGTCAATATTAGGGAAGTTAAAATCACCTACTATTACAACCCTATAATTCCTACACATACCTGTGATTTCCCTACATATATGCTCCTCCACTTCCCTCTGACTATTGGGGGGCCTATAGTATAATCCCATCAAAATGATCATCCCTTTCTTATTTCTAGGTTCTACCCATATGGCCTCGCTGGACATGCCCCCCGGGATATCCTCTCTAAGTACTGCCGTAATGTCCTGCCTAATCAATAGTGCAACTCCCCCTCCTCTCTTACCTCCACCTCTGTCACGCCGTAAGGATCGGTACCCCGGAACATTGAGCTGCCAGTCCTGCCCATCCTTCAATCACATTTCAGTAATAGCTATAATATCACAATCCCATGTACCGATCCATGCTCTGAGTTCATCTGCCTTACCTGTAAGGCTTCTTGCATTAAAGTAAATGCAGTTTAGCCTACCAGACCTTCCACGCTCCCTGTCCTGCCCCTGCCTGGCCTGCCTACTGGACTTGCTTGCTTTAACCTCGACATTTGCCTCAACTATCTCATCTGAGAGACTACTACTTTGGGTCCCACCCCCCTGCAAGACTAGTTTAAACCCTCCCGAGTAGTACTAGCAAACCTCCCCGCAAGGATATTGGTTCCCCTGCAGTTTAGATGCAACTCGTCCTTCTTGTACAGGTCACCTCTGCAGCAGAAGAGATCCCAATGATCCAAGTAGCTGAGCCCTTCCGCCTACACCAGCTCTTCAGCCACGCATTCATTTGTCTAATCCTCCTATTCCTACCCTCACTAGCACGTGGCACAGGGAGTAATCCTGAGATTACAACCCTAGAGGTCCTGCTTTTTAACCTTCTGCCTAACTCACTGTCCGGCTTCATTCCCTAGGATTAGGTCCAGTACCGCCCCTTCTTTTGTAGGACTTTCTACGTGTTGGCTCAAAAAGCTCTCCTGGTTGCACTTTAGGAATTCTGTCCCCTTTAAGCCCTTTTATCTGACTATCCCAGTTAGTATTGGGGAAGTTGAAATTCCCTACTATTATTACCCTATTATTTTTACACCTCGCTGAGATTTGCCTCAGATCTGCTCCTGTATCTCTCCCTGACTTTTTGGAGGCTTGTAGTACACCCCCAGCCAAGTGATGGCCGCCTTTTTGTTTTTAAGTTCTACCCATATGGCCTCATTTGAGGAACTTTCTTAGATATCATCCCTCCCTACTGCAGTAATTGACTCCTTGATCAATAGTGCAATGTCACCTCCTCTTTTACACCCCCCCCCCCCATTCACGCCTGTAGATTCTATACCCTGGAATATTGAGCTGCCAGTCCTGCCCTTCCCTCAACCATGTCTCTGTGATAGGAATAATATCATATTCCTATGTGTTAATCAACACCCTCAATTCATCTGCCTTACTTGTAAAACTCCTTGCGTTAAAATAGATTCAATCCAGCCTTGCATTATTTGCTTGTGTCTTAACAGGTCTATATTTGCTCTGCCTTCTAGACTGACTTAATTTCTCTTCTATATTTGACTGTGCATCACTCCCTACTGTACCTCCACTCTGTATCCCATTCACCTGCCAAATTAGTTTAAACCCCCCCAACAGCACACTGGCAAACCTTCCATCACGAATGTTGGTCACACTCTGGTTCAGGTGCAACCCCTCCAACTTGGACAGGTCGCACCTTTGCCATAAACAGACCCAGTGATCCAGGAAACTAAAGCCCTCCCTCCTGCACCATGTCTTCAGCCACGCATTCATCTGCTCTATCCTCCTATTCCTATACTCACTAGCACGCGGCACCGGGAGTAATCCAGAGATTACAACTTTTGAGGTCCTGCTTTTTAATCTGCCATTTAGCTCCCTAAATTCTTTTTGTAGGACCTCATCCCTCTTTCTACCTATGTCGTTGGTAACAATGTCATCCACGGCCTCTGACTGTTCACCCTCCCCCTTCAGACTGTCCTGCAGCCGCTCCGTGACATCCTTGATCCGAGTACCAGGGAGGCAACATACCATCCTGGAGTCACATTTGTGGCTACAGAAATGCCTATCTGTACCCCTTGCGATAGAATCCCCTATCACTATAGCTCTCCCACTCTTTTTCCTCCTCTTCTGTGCAGCTGAGCCACCCGTGGTGCCACAGACATGGCTCTTGCTGCATTCCCCTGAGAAGCTATCTCCCCCAACAGTAACCAAAGCGGAAAATCTGTTAGATAGGTAGATGGACCCAGGGGACTCCTGCAATAGTGCAACCTGCCTAGTTCTTCTACTCTGCCTGGCGGTCACCCATTCCCTTTCTAGCTGAGCAGTCATTACCTGCGGTGCGACCACCTCCCTGTACGTGCTATCCACGATGATCTCAGCCTCGCGGATGCTCCACAGTGTCCCCATCCGCTGCTCCAGATCTGAAACGCGGATTTCAAGTAGCTGCAGCTGGAGCCACTTCCTGCACACATGTTCGCCCTGAACACTATAAGTGTCCCTGATTTCCCACATTGCACAGGGAGAGCACTCCATGCTGCCGAGCTGCCCTGCCATGACTTACCCTTAATTTACTCCCTTAAATTACTCAAAAATTTGAAATTATTTACACTAGGGACCTTGATTCCCTAAAAAACACTACTTACTATATATATGAAAAAATAGTTATAATTACTAGTAATTATAAATAAATTGCACTAATTTAAAAAGGAAGCATCCCTTAGTAGTACTAACCTTATCACTTAGAAGGTAGGTCTTGAGGTTTTGTTTTAAAAAAGAACTTTCTTCCCCCTGATTTTTTTAAGCTATTTCTCGGCATTAACGGCTGTTACTTACCAACCAATTAGCTTACAGATTTCCCGTGATGTCACTTTAAGTCTTTTTTTCCTCCTTTGAAACTCAGCGCGCGGAGACTCAGACAGAGAGAGAGAGCCGACTGCCGCCATTCCGGTCCAAGGTAGGTGTGGGCCACGTGCCCCACTCTTTATTATATAGGTCCCGCTCTGGATCTGCATCCTCCCAGGTCTGCCTGCCGACTGCTGCCGCCACTCCGGTCCAAGGTAGGTGTAGGCCTCGTGCCCCACTCTTTATTATATAGGTCCCGCTCTGGATCCGCCTCCTCCCAGGTCTGCCTGCCGACTGCTGCCGCCACTCTGGTCCAAGGTATGTTTAGGCTTCGAGACCCACTCTTTATTATATAGGTCCCGCTCTGGATCCGCCTCCTCCCAGGTCTGCCTGCCGACTGTCGTCGCCGCTCCAGTCTGAGGTAGGTGGATATTCCATTGAGTGAGGTGGCTGGTAGGATCGAAGGTGAGGGATCCTTACTGTCGCTCTGGGAGGAGCAGGAAGGTTTGAGAGCAGCAGTGTGGGAAATGGAAAAAACATGGTCGAGGGCCCAGTCAACCAGTGGAGTGGAATCTCGCTTGAGGAAAAAGACAAATCAGAAGCATTGGTATGGACGGTGGCATTGGCAGAACAGGAAATGACAGAAGTGACGGAAATGGAGAAACTGGGAGAATGGAATAGAGGGCTTGCAGTAAGTGAGTGGAAGGAAGTGCAGTCGTGGTAACTGTGGAAGTTAGTGGGTTTTTAGTGGATAATGGGTGATAGCCAATCCCCAGAGATGGAACATAGAAATCGAGGAAGAGAAGGGAAGAGTCGGACCATGTGAAGGCGAGGGTAGGGCAGAAATTGGAAGCAAAGTTGCCGAAATTTTCCAGTTTGGGTTGAGAGTAGGAAACAGTGCTGATGGGCTTATTAGATATCAGCCCAACTTAGTGTCAGTTCATACTGAACAGTCAACATGGACACTGACAGCCCTCAACCAGGATTAGTGGATCAAATGTGTTTGTGGGGAGGGTCTTGTGTATATCAGTTATATTGAGCGACAATTTTATATCATAAACAGTGACAGAAGGCTTGGTGTATATCAGGGCATATCCATAGTAAAGTAGGTTGAATAGAATTACATTGATAGTCAGTTAATATCACATTTTGTCTAGTTGCAGTAACTGATTTTCTTCTTTCTGACCCTACTAGTGTTAATTTCTAGGATTTGCCAAGATATAAATAAATTAAAGTCCAATTATTTCTTATTGTGTGTTTATTATTAATTTGTCATTATCTGCATCCCACACCCACCCTCATCCTGTCCCACCCCAACTCAAGGAAGGATACTTTACACCCCAAACCATTCAGATCAAGATCCCTGCCACCTCCTCCAACAATGGTTTTTACCCTGCCATTGCTCCCTCCATCCCCCACTTCTCTCTGCCCACTTCTGCTTCTGTTGTATGTTTAGTTTGTACGCTGCCACCTTAATACTTAGTTAGTTTAGCTCAGAGAGATTCTTAGTCTTTAGTACTTTGAACATTAACTCTTTATTACATTATAACTGTACAGCTTCACACAGGACTGTGTGACTCCTCTGCATCGCCCTCCACATCTTTCTCATGTAATTTTTAAAAATTCTTTCTTGGGATATGGGCACCGCTGGCAAGGACAGCATTTGTTGTCCATCCCTAATTGTCCTTGAACTGATTGGCTTGATAGGCCATTTTAGAGAGCAGTTAAGAGGGTAGGTAAGATTTTCTCCAAATCACCCTGAGTGATTCTGGAATCACCAATCTCTCGTCATATACCAGCAAATCATCCACAATGAAGACTGCATTCTATGTTCAAAGAGGATCATCCTCTTACCAATGAAATGCTGCTGCGGCCAGCCTTGCTTGCAATATTGTGAATAAAAATCTTGCAATTGAGCATGATGAATTTCTTGGAGTTTTTTTTAACTTGCCGGCCATTTGTGATGCCGTAAACTGAGAATATGACTCAATTTCATTAATAAAGTTAATATTCTGTTGTGTAGGATGGTTGACCGTAGCTCTGGACAATGTATCTGCTGTCATTTGTTCCTTTCCCTGTATGTATACCGTTTTATACATGAACTTCATTAACCTCAGCCGGAATATCTGGATTTGCGGAGGCATTCTAGCAAGTTCCTTTTCATTAGGTAAGGGAACTAGGGGTTTGTGGTCTGTCTTTATGACAACCTTTAAGCTGATAATATAATCTGAGAACTTCTCATAAGCCCACGTAACTGCAAGAGCTTCTTTCTTTATGATGGTGTACTTCATCTCAGTGTCAGACAATGCTCATGACGCATAATAAACCGGTCTTCGACTTCCATTTTGCTGCTCTTGGGAAAGGACTTCCCCTATCCCTGTAGATGAGGCGTCTGCTGTAATTGTGGTTGGAAGTGAAGGGTTATAATGCGGTAAGATAGTCAGTGAAATCAGCATCTCCTTGATCCTTTGAAATGCTTGCTTCTGATGTGCATCCCAGCATCATGCTTGAGCTTTTCTTAAAAGTTGTTGTAAAGGGTCAGTAACTTGCACAAGTTTGGGTAAAAATTTTGTCAACTGATTAACCATACCAAGGAATCATTGAAGATCTTGGACAGAAGTAGGAAGTGGGAATTCATTAATGGCTCTCGTCTTTTGCGGGTCTGTCATTATGCCGTTGCAACTGACAATATGTCCTAAAAAACGAATAGACATTTTTGAAATCTCACTTTTCATTAAGTGTTAGGCCTTCATCTTGTAGACGATTCAAAACCCCTCTATCCCTCAGGTCAGGTTCTTCATTGGATTCACCGTGAACTAAGATGTCTTCCATATGGTATGTTACACATTTAAGGCCCTGTAGAATGTTTGACATAGTTTTTTGGAATTTTTCCAATGCTGATGTGATACCGAACGGTAGACGGTTAAAACAAAATCTTCCAAACGGAGTAATGAAAGTTGTCAATAACCTTGACTTCTTATCCAATGGAACTTGCCAAAAGCCACTATTCGCATCAAGCTTTGTAAAGATGTAACTTTTGAATACGTTTGCCAAGATTTTGCACACTGAGGACATTGAATGAACTTCTGTTGCCACAGCCTTAATAAGTTGAGTAAGTCTACACAAATGCGAGGATTACCGTTAGGTTTAGGAACTGGAACCATTCCTGAACACCACTCTGTAAGTTCAATGATGGGAGAAATGACTTCCATCCTTGTCATCTCTTCTAACTTGCTTCATCAGTGGGTATGCTATCTTCCTAGGCATGAAAAGACATACTGGTTTAGCATCTTTTCTCAAAGTAATACTATGTTTTGTCCTCAGTCTCCCTGGACCAGTGAACAATTTTGGGAAGTCTTTTTGGAAGTGACTCCTGGATTCTTGTTGCTTAACTTCTTCCACTTATAAGATGAAGGTTAATACATGGTCTTCTACTTAAGAGAGAAAATTCCTGATTCCTTAGAACATACAGTGTTTCCAATATCTGTTTTTCCTTGTACTCGAGTGTTGCCTGTAGTCCTTAACTTTCAGTTCAACCCCTCCTGGGCCATGTAACTAAGTGTTGGTTGCAAGTAAATCGTTGATAACCACAACTCTTTGTCCAAGACCGGTACGCATACTCCAGTGTCCAGTTTAAAATTAGTGATATGTCCATTGACATATACATCTGCAGATCAAAATGCCTGATTAGGATCATTGATCTCACCAAGGAGGTTTACTGATTTCTCTCCTGATGGACATTGTTTAACTTCATTAACAATTCTATGCTTGAAGACTTTTTTTCTTTCAAACTCATGGGAGTAGAGATTTTTCTTTGGCACATTTTTCCATTGCCCTATTTTCTTACAGCGGAAGCATTTTGCTTTGTTTGCAGGACACTATTTGTGTCTGTGGGTCTTTTTGCGCCACAGTGCTGGCAGGGTTTCATAACGTCTTGCACTTTCCACCTCCCCAGTGTACTTTCTTTTCTGGTGGTTCTTTTACAGGCCTCTGACTAAGGAACTGTATTGGTGGATGGAGGTTTCCTGAACCAAGGTCTTTCTTCACCTCTCAGGATAGCACGGTTGTTCTTCTGGACCTCTGCCTTTCTCACCAGCTGAATAGCTTTGTCCAGAGTGAGGCCTTCTTTAGACTGCCATAAATCTGATAGGGATTCATCAGCAATACCTACTAATGCGGTCTCTTATTAATTGTGCTTTGAGATCTCCATATTTATGTCCTTCAATTAGTCTGTGAAGGTCGCTGATAAAAGCATCAAACGTTTCACCTGGTTTCTGGACCCTTCTGTTGAATCTCGCCCTTTCTAAAATCTTATTGCTCCACGGTTTGAAATAAGTATCAAAAACGTTTAAACTTTATCGAATTTGGTATAAGTCTCATTAATGCCTTGTCTTGCAATAACATCATCTGCCATTGCCCCAATAGAATACAGCGATATGTTAACTTGCTCTGATTCAGACTGGCTGTCTAATTTGGAAGCAATTCTATATCTCAAAAATCTTTATCGTCAGAATGATCAATTTTGAGTTTGATTTGGTCTTTCCATGTCCAAACCTCTCTGGTATTGTGAATTTAAGATCCATGACTTTGTATTTGGGTTACTTTCTCTTTTAAATTTTTCCCTCCAGAATCAGAGGTTTCCTGTGTTTTTCAGTTCCCTGCTGACTCCCGCTATGGTCACCGTTTCTCCCTGTGAAATCTTGCCGCTAGACTTGGGATTTATTTCTTCCTTATTTTACATGCAATTTTGTTGCATTTCTGCTATGCTCTGTTTCTTTCCTTCCTTTGGATATTGAGTATTTGCAGCCTCTTTTGTTTTTTCATTTTATTTCACTCGCTTCGGTCACCATGTGTAATAGCGCTGACCTTGGATTCGCTCTCACTAAGAACTTTGATTTTCGCGGTGCTGCCTGCCGAGTGCTGTTAGGAACAAATTTTTACCCTCTTTCAGGGTTTCTCACCAGCTTGGTTCTTCGACTCGAAGCCTGCGATCGCTGAACCGGATTTTTTTTACAGACTACCCGCCTCTGCAGTGCAGACTGAATGTCTCAACAAGCTGATTCCCCAACTCTCTGTGCCTCCTTCATTCATGAAGCAGCTCTGGAGCTTTTTCACAGCCTCTTCTCCAGTTCTGCAGTTTTGGCACTTTTTTCAGGTCAGCCCTCTTCAAAGTTTTACTTCAAATTCTTCTTCTGGGTGTTACATGATAAGAACTGCTGTTGTTCACAATCTCACCACTGTTCACCATTTTGTATGTTTGGTTTGTACGCTGCCACCTTAATACTTAGTTAGTCTAGTTTAGAGAGATTCCTTAGTCTTTAGTACTTTAAACATTAACTCTTTATTACGTTATAACTATGTACAGCTTCACACCAGTCTGTGTGACTCCTCTGCAGCCATGCTGCATCTCCCTCCAAGTCTTTCAGAGGTGATCTCTTACTTCATCATGGTGGGAAGTATTCTTTACACTTTCTCAACATTAACCCTTTCAGACACTTATACTACAGCTTCCTCCTCCTCTCCTCATCCCAATCCCGTCTCATTACCTCTTCTACTTTTCCATCCCTTCCTCCGCTCCCCTCCTAGCTATCTCCTTACCGTCACCCACCAGGTGTCCAATTATCTCTGCCCTTTAACCTTGTTTGACTTTATTACTGTCTTTGGTCTTGACTCCTCATGTATAACACCACAGGAGATTGACTAGTCTTATAATAATTCTGGGGGGATTTATCGTGTGCTTTCTGTGAGCATCAGACATGTTTCCTGTCACACTTTAGCTGTTAGACTTCAGAAGTCACACATGACGATATCCTCTCACTCATTATAGGAAACACCACAGTGAATGTACTAGAACTATTATAATGCTAACTTGGATATCTCAAACAAACAAGATACTGAATTTATACCATGCCTTTAATGCAGAAAAACATACCATGGCGGTAGCTGATATTAAGGAGATGGAAGTAGGTAGTCTTTGTGCTGGAGAGGCTATAGAGTCAGTGGCTCAGTCTGATAGTTTGCCAAGGTTGTGAATATTCAGAGTGACCAGGCCATGGAGAACAGTCGATATTCGTGGCAGATTCAAGATGGTGGCTACGATCTTCCCAATTTTGCGGCTCATTGCAGGATTGGATGTCAGACAGACAGTCTTTCAATAGCCGAATAGCCCAGATCTTCAACACCAGATCCAGACTCATTGCTCATTTCTGCACTTCTCTTCATGCTTGGACATGTCATTTGTGTTTCAGTGAGCAAAACTGCACTCAATGCAGAAGTATGAGCAGACTCTACAGATTGATCATGACATCCTCTCATGATGCACCTGGATGAGTGAAGTGGGATAAGCCACATAATCTTCATCATCCCTAATATTCTTGTGAACATTTCATTTTTCCTTCAAGAGATACTCTTATCCTAACTTCTAGACTGGTCCTTTCTCTGTATTACAGAGATCAGTTTTGGCAAATCAGACATTAGCCTATATTTTGTGTTTGGGTGCAAACACTACAAAAATAATGGAGTGTAATTTGTTCCACCAAACAGCAAGGGCACAATTCCTGTCAAATTGGAATGCAAACTGTATTACATAAGGGCCACACTTGCCATCAAGAATGCCAACCAATAGAAATATTTGTGCTACTACTGCACATGAAGGGGCAACACGTGAAAAAGTGTAAATTACATCAGCTCTAAACGGTGTTCAGCAGAAGATGTCTGGTAAGCTGGCAGAATGAATGAGAATCTCCAGGTTCAGTTATGTGACAATGGAAGTGCTTCTTCCTTATGTTAAACAGAGCAGTGAGGCACTGTTTGTGTAACTGAGACAACGTTCCACAAGGAAAGGCTCACAGTGCATCAGTGGCAAGCAGGGCTAGGGCAATCAATACCAATGCCACAGTGCTGCAAACCATTTAATTGAAAAGTATGAGTCACTCCTCTTAGTAGATCTGGCAAGATTAAACCTGCATTGAATGAAGAATATTTGCAACCTTCAATCAACTCCTTCACTGTGTTGATATACTTCAGTAATTCACCATTATTGATTGCCCAAGGGATATTGCAGGGACCTTTACACCCACTGTATTTATCTGCACATATTCTGTTGCTCATATTTTATGTGCTTTCACCCCACTGACTGCCTCACATAGTATGTAATTGCTTGGTTCATTCACCTGTTATCACCCTCCTTATGTTCTCATTAGCCATCCTCGACTGTAACTAACAACTGAATATATCAACAAATTCCTCACATAAGCTGTTCACCATTTTCTTCAGTGGTCTAGAATAAATTAAATCAGCTCCTGTAACTTCATTGGGTTTAACCAATATGACCTCATTGGTTACTTCCAAATTACTAACTTTATCTAGACACTTACCCTGTAAAACTGGAGTTGTCCCACTGCCTTCAGAAGTGAAAACAGAGGTAAAATATCAATTTAGCTGATCAGTCATTTTCTTGTCATTTGTAATCTGTGCTGACATATCTTCTGAAGATTCTGTCTGTTGATTCATTGGTTTCTCCTAATACCTTGCTGATACCTTACTATTTTTCATCGTCCTTTTTTAAAACGCCATGTTTTGTTTTCATTAGTTTTCATTAACTGCTGAGCAGCTTCATACCTGATGGTGTTCAGTGGGAGTTCTAATTAGGATACTGGTGAATCAGACAATGTATATGTGGGGCTAATGTATATCAAAGTGTTACATTGAAGGGTTATTATATGTCACAGTGTTAGATTTTAGTGAAACCTTTCTGTGCACAAATTGGTTACTGTATTTCTCTATGTTACAACTGTGACTAATCTTCAAAAGCACTTAATTGTCATAAAGTGAAACAATGTTTTGAGGTCATGAAAGATGCAATAAAATGCAAGTTGTTTCTTTCCATATTAGCTATTAGTAATTAATGTTGAAACGTTATTTTTTTTTTATTATTTAAGCAATTGCCATAACTGGTTTGCTTCTGTCTGATGATCCTGGTATTGATTTCTAGACATTATGGAGCAGAGAAAGATCAAGGCAAGACAATTTCTTCCCACGTTCTCATTTCTCACTCCTATCTCCCATTTTCATGTCATCCTGCACAGGGAGCAAAGAGCAGTACTTTTGGAGTGTGGGTAAAAGGCAAATATGCATGTATTAAATTCTTTTTAGGACAGCATTGCCTATTGCACTCATTCCAGTGGGCACTTTGCAGCTAGAGCACTGCTAAGACACATCAGTCACCTAAGGTGGCTGACTCTTTTCATTGAATCATTGAATGGTTAGAGTGCAGAAGGAGGCTATTCGGCCTGTCGTGTCCAAGCTGGCTCTCTGCAAGAGCAACTCACCTACTCCCACTCCCTGCCTTTTCCCCATAGCTCTGCAATTTCTTTCTCTTCAGATAATTGTCTCATTCTCTTTTGAAAGCCACAGTTGAACTTGCCTCGACGACACTCTCAAGCAGTGCAAATCTTAACCACTCGCTGCGTAAAAAAGTTTTTCTTCATGTTGCCATTGCTTCTTTGGCCAATCACCTTAAATAGGTGCCCTCTTTTTCTTGATCCTTCTGCTAATGGGAACAGTTTCTCCTTATCTACTTTGTCTAGGTCCCTCTTGATTTTGAATACCACTACAAAATCTCTTCATCTTCTCTGCTCCAAGAAGAACAGTCCCAGCTTCTCCAATCTATCCACGTAATTGAAGGCCCTCATTCCTGGAGCCATTCTTGTGAATCTTTTCTGCACCCACTCTAAGGCCTTCAAATCCTTCCTAAAGTGTGGTGACCCGAACTGGACACAATACTCCAGTTGAAGCCAAACCAATATCTTATAAGGTTTATCATAACTTCTTTACTTTTACTATGCCCCTACTTAGATAGCCTAGGATCCCGTATGCTTTATTAACTGCTTTCTAAGCCTGTCCTGCCATCTTTAAAGATTTGTGCACATATATCCCCAGGTCCCTCTCCTCCTGTACCCACTTTAGAATTGTACCCTTTGTTTTATATTGCCACTCATTCTTCCTACTAAAAAGAATCACTTCACACTTCTTTGCATTAAATTTCATCTGTCACCTATCCGTCTATTTCACCAGCCTGTCTATGTCCTCTTGAAGTTTATCACAATCCTCCTCACAGTTCACAATACTTTCAAGTTTTGTATCATCTGCAAATTTTGAAATTGTGCCCTGTACACCAAGGTCTAGGTCATTGATATATATCAGGAAAAGTAGGGGCCCTAACACTGTCCCCAGTCCGAAAAACAACTATTCACCACTACTCAGCCAAATTCATACAACTTGAAGGCCTAATAAGCCTAGCACACAAATTATGTGTATGTTCTCCTCCCTTTTCGGTTTTTGTCCTGCTAAGCATCACAGACACATTGCAGGCCTCAACCCTCTGTGCCTTATTTTCCAAGCATGGCATTAAGACTGCCTTTATTGTCTTTTTGGCCCCATGATGTTCCAGAGAGTGTTATCATAAGGCATCATTGCAGTTTGTTGTAAACTGATTTTAGTAGTTGGTTTCTTATCATCCAACATGCTCATTTTTATTTCTAGAACTGACAATCAAGTTAATCAACAGAGGTGAGGAATTCATATTTTGTTTTTTTGACCAGATTTTGCTGTAGTAGGGCATCTAATAGCATCTGCCATTTGTTAAACTTTCCCCTGCACGTTTCAGATCAAAGCATGTGTGCCCAAAAAGTTACTGAAAGTGCAAGCTGATAACGGTGCAGCGAGGGAAACAGGGCATCTGGCATCTGAGTGATAGGGCAACCTAAAGGTTACCTCCTGAACCAAAGAGATTAAGTGATTGGGGAAATAAGCAGTGGAAGGACTGAGAAGGAGGGTGAATTAAAGGGGGTGGATTCAATGTGAAATCAAGTACAGAAAGAGAGTGAAAGAAATATTAGAGTGAGAGAGAAAAAAAGACAGAAAGGAAAAGAAGTAAAGAATATTTTAAATGTTTTAAATCTCCGTGAAAAATTCAAACCTGAAGGAATGAGACTCCACACTAGGAATAGTTAAGCTTCAGTGCCAGAGAGGTTGATTGGCAGTAACTAACAATTATGACATAGTTAAAGGATAACTTATGCTGCTAGTCACCAGCCCTAACAATCTGTGCTGTGCTTAGCTCGTGTCTACCTCACAAAAGCAACAACTTCATGACATTCATTGACTTTCAATGGTGAGGCAGGCTAACAGCGGAGTGGCATAACTTGAACAGCAACCTTTGGAAATTTGCAACTAACTATGCATCTGCTTGTCCCTTGAAGTTGCTGTGCCATTTATCCATAAATAACATTGAGTCTCATTGGCCTCAGAATTATTTTGACAGCAGATTCTCTGCCGTTCTCTTAGTTTCTTACTTTGCACTCTCTTTTCTCAATGCCTCCTCTAGTTTGGATGTCAGTCTTCATAATATGCTGTGAATTTTAGTACTAACTAGGATTAGTAACTGGTTTGCTTTTGTTATAAGAAACAAAGAAGCAAGGAAAGACTTGAAAAATTGGGCCGTTTTCATTACAGTGGAAGGGATTATTGAGTTAATTTGATTGGGCTGTTTAAAGTTATGTAGAGATTGGGCAGCTGAGGATACTAGAATGTGGAGACATAGATATAAAATTAAATATAAAGATGAAGGACAGAAAGTCGGAGAAACCTTTTTACACAGACATGGATCCCAGTACCAATGTTATTGACTGAAACAGATGCAAGTTTTATGCCGGGGTAGCAAATTAGAAATTTAACCCAGTGATTCTTCACTTGGCTCCTTGATTCCCAGAAAATGAGCCTATTCCTCTACTGTCTTGTTTGTTGCAACTTTTTTATAGCACTGATGACCTGCTTCTGAGGAATTCCTTCAACTATTAACACACTCCTATGGTCGTCTGTAATTAACACACTCATGGGTTATCCCTGGGGACAGTGTTAACTCCCCAAAGGAAAACAGCTGGTGTTGAATATGCTGTTCAGTTACAGCCTGATTGGACTGAGCTGAGAATATTTAGGATACTTTGGTGCATCAGATAATGTTTGTGGTAAGAGGTGATATCGCACAGTAATGATATTGGATAATGAGAGGTCAGCTCACTTGTAAAATTTGCTTGCACTCTGAATATATCTGTCACAAGGTGTTTGATTAAGTACCACATCGGAGACTGTTTAGCAGAATTCAAACCAATGGTCAGTGGCAGCGTGGCTGTGACATTGCCTACAATTACTTATCAGACTGAAAGGAAGTATACAGTGGGATCCTCAGTGGTTGGTATTGGGAATTTTGATATATATTAATGACTTGGACTTGGGGATACAGGGCATAATTTTAAAGTTTTCAGCTAACAAAACCCTTGGAAATGTAGTAAACAGTGAGCAGAATAGAACAGACTTCAGGAGACCATAGACAGAATGGTGAAATAGGCAGACATATGGCAGATGGAATTTCTTGCAGAGATGTGCAAAGTTATCCTTTTGGAAGGAAAAATGAGGAGAGGTAATATAAACTAAATAATACAATTTTAAAGGGATGCAAGGACAGAGCGACCTGGGGTTCACACATACAAATCTTTGAAGGTGGCAGAACAAGTTGATTAGTTTGTCAAAAGGCATTTGGGATCTTTGGCTTTATAGAGACCTAGGGCTGGATTTTAAGAGCTCACCACCAACCTCAGTGAGTTCAAAAAATGACGGACCTGCGGGCTGCACACCAAAGAGCCGCTGCAATCTCCCGCGCATGGCTTATTTAAATGGCCAGGGTGGCCCGCCACCGCACCCCCACCAACACCACCCATCAATCACCTAGAGGGGTTGGGAAGTCTGTTGCCGGCAAAGGTCCCATTTTTAAAGGGCAGCCAGCCTGCCAGCATATTAAAATTTTTAAAGAAATAATCCCCCAAAAATAAATTTATAATGCCCCTTTCCCACACCCCCAATAACAATTACAGTAATGATTTTCCCTTTCCCCCCACAAAACACTTACCTGTTAGATCTGACCTCCTGTTAGATCTGATTTTTCCCACCTAAACTGCACAAAGTTTAAAGATCAACCGTCCCACCATCCTCTACACCCGTTACATTTACTTGACCCCGTTCCCCCTACCCACCCCCGCACTGAAAATCTTACCTCCTCCCCCCTCCCCATCAGCGTGACACCGCGTTTTCCCGGACAGGCATTTGAAGGCATGGGAGAGCTGGCCCCTGCACCAAAGATCGCAGTGGGCCCTCAAGATCATAGCTAAGTCTATTTAAATGTATTCATTTTATTTATTTGAATATTTTAATTGAGGTCCTGTCGCCCAGCAGTGGGAGACCGCCATGGATCCTCGCTGCCGGCAGGAGGATCGGTCCGGGCCCTCACAGCATCAAGATCCGTGGTGGGCCTCATCCGGAGACATCTTCAGGCCTCCTCCCCCGCCCCGCCACGGAACCCAACCCCTGGGGAAGGACAAAATCCAGCCCATAAGGTACAAAAGCAAGGAAGTTACCTTTAGAAATCACTGGTTAGACCTCAGCTAGAGTATTAATCCAAGTCTAGGCACAACACTTTTGGAAGGCTGGCAAGGTTTTGGCAACTGTACAGAGGAGATTGACCATAGTAGGAATGGTACAAAGGATGAAGGACATCAGTTATGTAGAGAGACTAGAGAAGCTGGAATTATTCTGTTTAGAGTTGGAATAGAGCTGTTCTTTTTTTTATTCATTCATGGGATGTGGGCCTCGCTGGCCAGGCCAGCATTTATTGCCCATCCCTAATTTCCCTTGAGAAGGTGGTGGTGAGCTGCCTTCTTGAACTGCTGCAGTCCATTTGGGGTAGGTATGCTGTTAGGGAGGGAGTTCCAGGATTTTGACCCAGCGACAGTGAAGGAACGGCGATATAGTTCCAAGTCAGGATGGTGTGTGACTTAGAGGGGAACTTGCAGGTGGTGGTGTTCCCATGTATTTGCTTCTCTTGTCCTTCTAGTTGGTAGAGGTCGCGGGCTTTGGAAGGTGCTGTCGAAGGAGCCTTGGTGCATTGCTGCAGTGCATCTTGTAGATGGTACACACTGCTGCCACTGTGCGTCGGTGGTGGAGGGAGTGAATGTTTGTAGATGGGGTGCCAATCAAGCAAGCTGCTTTGTCCTGGATGGTGTCGAGCTTCTTGAGTGTTCTTGGAGCTGCACCCATCCAGGCAAGTGGAGAGTATTCCATCACACTCCTGACTTGTGTCTTGTAGATGGTGGACAGGGTTTGGGGAGTCAGGAGGTGAGTTACTCTCCTCAGGATTCCCAGCCTCTGACCTGCTCTTGTAGCCACGGTATTTATATGGCTACTCCAGTTCAGTTTCTGGTCAAAAGTAGCCCCTAGGAGTTGATAGTGGGGGATTCAGTGATGGTAATGCCATTGAATGTCAAGGGAATGTGGTTAGATTCTCTCTTGTTGGAGATGGTCATTGCCTGGCACTTGTGTGGCACGAATGTTACTTGCCACTTATGAGCCCAAGCCTGGATATTGTCCAGGTCTTGCTGCATTTCTGCACGGGCTGCTTCAGTATCTGAGGAGTCATCAATGGTGCTGAACGTTGTGCAATCATCAGCGAACATCCCCACTTCTGACTTTATGATTGAAGGAAGGTCATTGATGAAGCAGCTGAAGATGGTTGGGCCTAGGACACTACCCTGAGGAACCCCTGCAGTGATGTCCTGGAGCTCAGATGATTGACCTCCAAAGAACCGCAGCCATTTTCCTTTGCGCTAGATATGTCTCCAGCCAATGGAGGGTTTTCCCCCTGACTCCCATTGACCTCAGTTTTGCTCGGGCTCCTTGATGCCATACTCGGTCAAATGCTGCCTTGATGTCAAGGGCAGTCACTCTCACCTCACCTCTTGAGTTCAGTTCTTTTGTCCATGTTTGAACCAAGGCTGTGATGAGGTCAGGAAATGAGTGGCCCTGGCGGAACCCAAACTGAGCGTCACTGAGCAGGTTATTGCTAAGCAAGTGCCGCTTGATGGCACTGTTGATGACACCTTCTATCACTTTACTGATGATTGAGAGTAGGCTGATGGGGCGGTAATTGGCCGGGTTGGACTTGTCCTGCTTTTTGTGTACAGGACATACCTGGGCAATTTTCCACATTGCAGGGTAAATGCCAGTGTTGTAGCTGTACTGGAACAGCTTGGCTAGGGCTAGAGGGGCAAGATCTGGAGCACAGGTCTTCAGTACTATTGCCGGAATATTGTCAGGGCCCATAGCTTTTGCAGTATCCAGTGCCTTCAGTTGTTTCTTGATATCATGCGGAGTGAATCGAATTGGCTGAAGTCTCGCATCTGTGATGCTGGGGGCTTCAGGAGGAGGCCGAGATGGATCATCAACTCGGCACTTCTGGCTGAAGATTGTTGCAAATTCTTCAGCTTTATCTTTCGCGCTGATGTGCTGGGCTCCCCCATCTTTGAGGATGGGGATATTTGTGGAGCCACCTCCTCCAGTTAGTTGTTTAATTGTCCACCACCATTCACGGCTGGATGTGGCAGGACTGCAGAGCTTAGATCTGATCTGTTGGTTATGGGATCGCTTAGCTCTGTCTATCGCATGCTGCTTACGCAGTTTGGCATGCAGATAGTCCTGTGTTGTAGTTTCACCAGGTTGACACCTCATTTTGAGGTATGTCTGGTGCTGCTCCTGGCATGCCCTCCTGCACTCTTCATCGAACCAGGGTCGGTCTCCTGCCTTGATGGTAATGGTAGAGTGGGGGATATGCCGTGCCATGAGGTTACAGATTGTGGTTGAGTACAATTCTGCTGCTGCTGATGGCCCACAGCGCCTCATGGATGCCCAGTTTTGCATTGCTAGATCTGTTTGAAATCTATCCCATTTAGCACGGTGATAGTGCCACACAACACGATGGACGGTATCCTCAATGTGAAGGCGGGACTTCATCTCCACAAGGACCGTGCGGTGGTCACTCCTACCAATGGACAGAAGCATCTGCGGCAGGCAGATTGGTGAGGACGAGGTCAAGTATGTTTTTCCCTCGTGTTGGTTCCCCCACCACCTGCCGCAGACCCAGTCTAGCAGCTATGTCCTTTAGGACCCGGCCAGCTCGGTCAGTAGTGGTGCTAACGAGCCACTCTTGGTGATGGACATTGAAGTCCCCCACCCAGAGTACATTTTGTGCCCTTGCCACCCTCAGCTGAGGGAGGGCGATAGGTGGCAATCAGTAGGAGGTTACCTTGCCCATGTTTGACCTAATGCCATGAGACTTCATGGGGTCCGGAGTCGATGTTGAGGACTCCCAGGGCAACTCCCTCCCTACTGTATACCACTGTCCCGCCACCTCTGCTGGGTCTGTTCAAAATTATGAGTGGTTTTGATCGGATAGGCAGAAATTGTTTCCATTAGCATGAAAGTCAGTAACCAGAGCACACAAATTTAATATAATTTGCAAAAAAAAACTAGGTGGGAGATGAGAAATATTTTTGTCGCAAGTGGTTGTGATCTGGAATGCAATACCTGAAAGTGTGATGGATTGAATCATCACTTTCAAAAGGAATTTGTATATATATACTTCAAAAGAAGTAATTTGCAGGGCTACAGGGGACGAGCAGGGGTGTGATACTAATTGGATAGTTCTTAAAGGAGCTGACGCAGGCACGATGGGCTGAATGGCCTTACTCTGTACTGTAAAATTATATGAATATGCCAGCCGCCTGTGAAGGACTCTTGCTGCCTATCGTGCATTGGGCACTATCTTCCCCTGCAGTGAGGCACACTGGGCAGCGTAGACACAGGGAGCAAAGAGTAGGGATTTAGATTTTATGGTGACATCGGCTATCTTACTCATTCCAATGAGAACTTTGCAGCTAGAGTGGTGCTGATACATATCTGTTCTGCTGTGGGCTGTCTTGACTCATATAAGTAAACTTTGGGGACCTAATAAGCCCAACACACAAATTGTATGCATGTCTCCTCCCTTTTTGGGCCTGCTGAGCATCACAGGCACATTGTAGGCCTCAAACCTCTGTGCCCCATTTTCCAGGGATGGTTCTAATCTGCCTGGCATTGCCTGTTCGGCCCCATTATATACCAGAGAGTATCATAATGAGATGTCATCCTCAAGTTCAAATCCCTTCATAGCCTTGCCTCTCCCTCTCTGCAACCTGCCCCAGCCTTAAAACACCATCAGATCTCTTTGCTGCTCCAATACTCTTGCACATTCCCAATTCTCATCACTGCACCATTGAAGGCCTTACTTCAGCTGCCTGGACCCTACATTTTGGAATACCCAGCCTAAACCTGTCCTCCTCTATCTTACTCTCCTCCTTTAAGTTGCTGCTTTAAACCTCCCTTTATGAGTAAAAGTTTGGTCACCTGTCCTAAAATCCTTTTACGTGGCTTAGTGTCAAATGCTTGTCTGATAACGTTTCTGTGAAGCACCATGGGATGTTTTTATTGCATTAAAGGTGCTGTATAAGTGCAAGTTGTTGTTTGCTATAAACTGATTTCAACAGGTGGTTTGTTCCCACCTAATTTGCTATTTTGTTCTTTCTAGATGTGACAATTATGTTCATGAACAGAGGTGAGATATTTCCCTTTGCTTTCTTATTTTCTCATTTCCACTCCCTTTTACCAATTACTCCTCTATTTGAGAGGTCAGTCTTCATTAACGTACTGCAAATTTTTGCATTAACTAACTTGGAAATTGGGGATAGTGCATGCAGGTGGAGTTCAGGTAGAAGATCAGCCACGATCGGACTGAATGGCGGAGCAGGCACGAATGGCTGAATAACCTACTGAGGCTCTTATTCCTTATATTCTTATGCAGATGCATCAGGAATACAAAGTGGGTTTGCTCTCAGTATTAAAAAACACAAATACAAAGAAAGACATAAAAAATTGGGACTGCATTCATTGGAACAGAGCATTATTTGGTGATTTGATTAAGGTTTAAAACTGGACAGATTAGAAAGAATCAGACTGATTCCTGAAACTGAGGGGACTGGAATGGGGGCTTAGATATATGATTAAATGTAAGAAATAAAGGACGGATAGTAGGAGAAATCTTTTTTGCACAGAGGACTGTGAGGCTGTGGAAGCAGAGACAGTGGCAACATTTAAGAATACATTAGGCATGTGATTGAAGGAAAGGGGGATGAAGGGTTCTGGGACCAGGGCATGCACATGGGATTAGGAATACTGCTCATGGAGGATAAACACCACGGACTGGTTGAGTTGAATTTATTTTTTATGTTCTAATTTCTATGTAATTCTTGTCTGACAATACTAATTTTAATTTCTAGGATTTTCAATGAAGAGGATATTTTAAAGTAAGATATTTTTCTGAGTTTATTTCCTAATTATTTTCCCATTTCTCAATCCATTCTCCAGTTGCATGCACTTCCTTGTGTCGTTTATCAGCAGTTCAGTCTCATGTTGCCCTGTGAATTGCTCAGACAGTGATGCTGATCCTCCATTTTGCTCCCTGGTTCCAACAGCATTGAGCTTGTCATTTTCCTGTGTGAGAATGGGAGTCAGGGAGCCTGGAGGTCGGGGCAGTTGCAGGGAGGGAATACATTGGATTACATACATAGGATATACGGCACATAAACAGGCCATTCAGTCCAACAAGTCCATGCTGACGTTTATGCTGTACTCGAACCTCCTCCCTTCTTTCCTCATCTAAATCTATCATCGTAACCCTCTATTCCCTTCTCCCTCATATGCTTATCTACCTTACCCTTAAAGGCATATATATTAGTCGCTTCAACCGCTCCCTGTGATGGTGAGTTCCACATTCTCACCACTCTTTGGATAAAGAAGTTTCTTCTGAATTCCCTACTGGAGTTCTTGGAAACAAACTTATATTGATGACCGCTTGTTATGTTGTTTCCCACAAGTGGAAACATTCCGTATCCACTCTATCTAAACCTTTCATAATTTTAATGACCTCTATTAGGTCACCTCATGGTCTTTTTTCTTCAAGTGAAAAGAGACCCTGCAAGTTCATCCTTTCCTGATACGTATAGTATTATGATCCCCGTAGAGATCAACAAACCAAAAAAAAAACGAATTTACCGAACGACGCCAATAAAAAAAATGGACAAGATTTCACTTTTATAATTTTTGCTGTAACAATCAAACCAAAATCAACATAAATTATCCAACAAATGACAGTCAATATATGTATCACAAACGACTTCTTAACTATCAGATACAACAAAGATAGATCTCACGGATTTACTGGGCAGCCCACTCAGTGTACATGGCACCAATTACAGCTACAAAGTTCTTCAAAGCTCCGAACTTCCTCAGGTAGATTTCCAGCTCATTTTTTCGAAGATACAGCGACTGATTCTCATCCGACAGGAGTTCCCCTTCAACCCAAACTCCACGGGTAAGGTCTCCACCAAAACATGCACTACTCCAGAACCTTCTAAGCTCTGCTCATGACAGTCTCGATTGGGTGGACCCACCAATATTACCTTTATCCAAGCCATTCAGTGACAACCTTGTGCACTGTATGGCCGGGTTTGGTTAATCAGTTACCTTAAATAACAAAAACAGCTCCTGGATCCAGCCTTCACTTTCTTTAGCTCACCTGCACTCCCTGCTGCATGATCTGAGCTGGGATGACTCTAACTTTTAATCTGATTCCAACCAGTTTCTGTTTCCCCAGAAACCTAAAATTTTAGTTTCCCTGTTAGTTAGGGTCTGTCTCAAAAAAACAAGCTTTGAAATTGAGGACCTGCAGCTAACAGAAAATTTGACAAGTCATCTGTTCACACAACAGCTCGCACATGCTCCCCCACCAGTCCCACGATCCGCGGATTCCATCACACCTCCTCTCCACCCCTTGGCAAAAATAAAGCTTTACCATAGTAAAGTATTCTTTACAACAGTTTAAAAATACAGCAAGTTCTTAACATCAAAATGTTATAACTACTAGATTATTACATGCCATACAAGTAATATTTTCATATTCCACAATTGTATATATTGGGCTGGATTTTACCTTAGAACATAGAACATAGAACATTACAGCGCAGTACAGGCCCTTCAGCCCTCGATGTTGCGCCGACCTGTGAAACCATCTGACCTACACTATTCCATTTTCATCCATATGACTATCCAATGACCACTTAAATGCCCTTAAAGTTGGCAAGTCTACTACTGTTGCAGGCAGGGCGTTCCACGCCCCTACTACTCTCTGTGTAAAGAAACTACCTCTGACATCTGTCCTATATCTATCACCCCTCAACTTAAAGCTATGTCCCCTCGTGTTTGCCATCACTATCCACCCTGTCCAGCCCTCTGATTATCTTATATGTCTCTATTAAGTCACCTCTTCTCCTCCTTCTCTCTAACGAAAACAACCTCAAGTCCCTCAGCCTTTCCTCGTAAGACCTTCCCTCCATACCAGGCAACATCCTAGTAAATCTCCTCTGCACCTTTTCCAAAGCTTCCACATCCTTCCTATAATGCGGTGACCAGAACTGCACGCAATATTCCAGGTGCGGCCGCACCAGAGTTCTGTACAGCTGCAGCATGACCTCGTGGCTCCTAAACTCAATC
This sequence comes from Heterodontus francisci, assembly GCF_036365525.1. Classification (NCBI taxonomy): domain Eukaryota; kingdom Metazoa; phylum Chordata; class Chondrichthyes; order Heterodontiformes; family Heterodontidae; genus Heterodontus; species Heterodontus francisci. Next base: position 52,449,806 of record NC_090402.1, read on the forward strand.
CCCCTACTAATAAAAGCTAACACACCATATGCCTTCTTAACAGCTCTATTAACCTGGGTGGCAACTTTCAGGGATTTATGTACCTGGACACCAAGATCTCTCTGCTCATCTACACTACCAAGAATCTTCCCATTAGCCCAGTATTCTGCAATCCTGTTACTCCTTCCAAAGTGAATCACCTCACACTTTTCCGCATTAAACTCCATTTGCCATCTCTCAGCCCAGCTCTGCAGCCTATCTATGTCCCTCTGTAACCTACAACATCCTTCGGCACTATCCACAACTCCATCGACCTTCGTGTCATCCGCAAATTTACTAACCCACCCTTCTACACCCTCATCCAGGTCATTTATAAAAATGACAAACAGCAGTGGCCCCAAAACAGATCCTTGCGGTACACCACTAGAAACTATACTCCAGGATGAACATTTACCATCAACCACCACCCTCTGTCTTCTTTCAGCTAGCCAATTTCTGATCCAAAGCACTAATTCACCTTCAATCCCATACTTCTGTATTTTCTGCAATAGCCTACCGTGGGGAACTTTATCAAACGCCTTACTGAAATCCATATAGACCACATCCACGGCTTTACCCTCATCCACCTGTTTGGTGGACGGGAATATGCCACCAATGTGAAAGTCGGTGGCGAACCTGCTTCTGCCTAACCCGGGGATCCGTTCCACATTTTACGTGTTCCCGGGCTTTAATTGTCCCGAGGCGGGAATTGAGGGAGGAGATCCCGCCTCAGTGAACTGCCGGCCAATCAGCGAGCCGGCAGCTCGTAGTCCCAGCAGCGCCACTGGGAGCTGTGGCCACTGCTGGGACTGCAGCCCAGCCGACCAGATGGATCCATGAAGGTAAGTAGGGGTAGCCTCACCAGGGGGATCGGTCCTTCCCTGGTGAGGCTGGAGTGGTCATTTGGGGGGAAGGGGCGTCTTGGGTCCCGGGGGTGGGTTGGGAGGTGGGACGGCCCTCAATCGGGCACCCTGTGCCTGATTGCCATGCCCCCCACCCCAGGGCGCAGAAAGGCCGGCAGCTATAGCTGGGCGGCCTTTCACGTGCCCAGCACGCCCGCTTGCCATGGGTGAAATACCCGTGGAGGCAGGCGAGTGCCCTTAAGTGGCCCCATGCCACCATCGGACCCACTGGGGCGGCGTAAAATTCAGCCCATTGTATTTACAAATTCATAAGGCCTTAACCAATACAAAACCAAGTAAATGTGACAATTAGGATTAGCAGGATTTCAACATCATAAAATTATCATAACTCAGAGACATCCTTCTTTCTTACACTCCTTCTTTAAACTGTGGACACAGCTTCAACAATTACTTTGTTTTCCCTGCATGTACAATTTTCCAATTTTTAGTATAAATGGCTGTTACATCAAATGCCTAATGAAACAGCCGGAGGTTCTTTTATCTGAACCTTTCTAGAAACACAAATAGGTTGTGGTCTATATAAACTAGTACTTCCCCCTGACTATTGGTTACATATACCTCAAAACGTTGAAGAGCCTGTACAAAATTTAAAGCCTCTTTCTCGATGGTCGAATACTTTCTTTGATGCCATTTAAGCTTCCTCGACACCATCCAGAACAAAGCAGCCGCTTGGTTGGCACACCATCCACAAACATTCACTCCCTCCACCACCAACGCACAGTGGCAGCAGTGTGTACCATCTACAAGATGCACTGCAGCAACGCACCAAGGCTCCTTAGACAGCACCTTCCAAACCCGCGACCTCTACCACCTCGAAGGACAAGAGCAGCAGATGCATGGGAACATCACCACCTGCAAGTTCCCGTCCAAGTCACACACCATCCTGACTTGGAACTATATCGCCGTTCCTTCACTGTCGCTGGGTCAAAATCCTGGAACTCCCTTCCGAACAGCACTCTGGGTGCACCTACCCCACATGGACTGCAGCAGTTCAAGAAGGCAGCTCACCACCACCTTCTCAAGGGCAATTAGGGATGGGCAATAAATGCTGGCCTGGCCAGCGATGCCCACATCCCATGAATGAATTTTTAAAAAATGCTATTTGGCATGACTCTGACCATGCGAACTTCATGTTTTTCTTCAACAAATTTGTCAATTGGGTGACTACTGTGCTGAAATTAGGAACAAATTTCCTGTATGAACATATGAATTACGAGGAGGAGTAGGCCACTCAGCCCCTTGAGCCTGCTTCGCCATTCAATAAGATCATGGCTGATTGTAACCTCGACTCCACATTCCCGCCTACCCCCAATAACCTTCCACTCCCTAGCTTATCAAGATTCTATCTACCTCTGTCTCAAAAATATTCAAAGACTCTGCTTCTACTGCCTTTTGAGGAAGAGAATTCCAAAGACTCACGACCCTCTGAAAGAAAAAGTTTCTCCTCATCACTGTGTTAAATGGGCGACCCCTTATTTTTAAACAGTGACCCCTGGTTCTAGATTGTCCCACAAGGGGAAACATCCGTTCCGCATCCACCCTGTCAAGACTCCTGTAGGACCCACACATACCCAGAAATCATAACACTTCTTTCTTTGTGTTGGATAGAAAAGTATTATTGTCTGAACCTTGGCCTCTCGCAGTAACACTTGACCTTAATGCACGATATATCCTAAGTAAGTGACCTTGGCCTTGGCAAACTTACTCTTTGCCGGTTTATGCCAAGGTTAGCTTTGGCCAGGCTGTCAAATAGAGCTCTCAAACGTCTAACATGATCACTCAAAGTGTCACTGTACACCAAAAGGTTATCGATGTACACAACACAATTACTCAACCCAGCAGTCATGGTTAATCTTCCAAATGGAGCTGGTGCATTTTTCATACCAAATGGCATGACTTTTCAGACCATCTGGTGTCACAAAAGCAGAAATTTCTTTGGCTCGGTCTGTCAATGGGATTTGCCAATATCCTTTAAATAAATCAATCTTGCTAACAAAGGCCAAGTTCCCTGTCCTATCAATACAATCCTTGAGCCTTGGGATCAGACAGGAGTCCATCTTAGTTACCACATTTATTTTTTGGTAATTAATGTAGAATCTTTGAGAACTGTGTGTTTTTGGTTCCAGAACAACAGGAAAATTCCAGCTACTTTGACTGGGTTGAATCAGATCATCTTTTAACATCTAGTGAACCTCCTCCCTTGACTTTGGCCAATTTACTGGGATTGAGTCTGTAGGAGTTTTGTTTAATTGGTTTAGCTTCCCCTACAACAATCTCACGAATAGCCAGAGAACCATAGAAATATAGAAAAATTACAGCACAGAAGGAGGCTATTCAGCCCATGTTGTCCGTGCCGGCCGAATAAACCAATTGCCCAATCTAATCCCACCTTCCAGCACCTGGTCCATAGCCTTACGGGTTACAGCACTTCAGGTGCATGTCCAGGTACCTTTTCAAAGAATTAAGAGTTTCTGCCTCCCCCACTGTTCCTGGCAGTGAATTCCAGACACCCACCACCCTCTGGGTGAACAAGTTTCCCTTCTAATCCTTCTACCAAGCACCTTAAATCTGTAAGAAGTAAGACCTGGCTTATCTGCACATACAGGCTTATATTCTTTCAATAGGTCAGCTATGTCTTTCCTCAGTTGCTCAGATAGGTAGTGTAGCACCTCATCCACACCCTCCAACACCTCAGTGTTCACCAGCTTTAGCGCAGAATGTTCAATCTGAGAACTCTCAGTCTCAGACTCATCATCTGGTGGTTCATGTGCACCAGTATCACCATTTACATTCTCTACCACTAGTGCTACACCTACTGGCTGACTATGCTCACAGTCTTAGTAACTCTTCAGCATATCCACATGACACACCCTTTGGGCTGGATTTTACAGAGGCAGGATCAGAGGTGGGAGGGCAGGAGTATTGCAACAGGCGACAGGAGGATTAGCAGGCTGGAAGGCCTGCTGTCTCCCCATCACACAGCGATCCTCCCAGAGGTGGGCTAGGCCGACAACGGGCTTCCCGCCCAGAGGCCAATTGACACCCTTGTGGCCAATTAACTGTCAATTAGGGACCTCTTCCCACTGCCGCTGAGATCTTACCAGCAGTGGTGGGTGGGGGGGGCCTCTGCCACGTAGGGAGGACACCTTGTAAAATGAGACACCCTCCCTGTGGGCTTGGGAGGGGTCAGTCCCTCCTCAGTGGCGATTTGTGGACCACAGAGCACCCCCACGGGAATTCACCCCCTGGAACCCTCCCCCCATGGACCACAAGACCACCCTCGCAGTGGTCTTCCGGACTGGCCCCGGTAACCCCGCCCCACCTACCTCTTGAACAGGGTTCCACTGCTGAGCCTGGGTCCAAGCCCTCTGTAGTACCAGCAGTGGCCACTGCTCCTGGTGGCATTGTCAATGCTGTTGAGCTGCTGGCCCTCTGATTGGCCAGCAGCTTTTGGATGTGGGATCCTCTTTAAAGGGAGAGTGATCCCACTTACTAAAACTTTGACACAAAAAGACCAGAGAATTGCTCCGGGAAGGCCGAGAAAATACAGAGGCGGGGTTCCCCCTGCCTTTTCGGCACGGCGCTGGGAGCCCTGCCTCCAGCACAAAATCCAGCCCTTTGACTCTCTTGGTTGTCTGATGTACTAACTGCATTGTTCACATCAATGAGTTTCCTTTTGATATAGTAGGGTCCATTAAACCTAACTTTCAATGGTTTTCCAGGCAGAGGCAACAAGACTAGCACCTTAACCGCAGGTTGAAAACTACGTGCCTTAGCTGATCTATCTCCTTGTGTTTTTAATCTCCTGCTGGGAAGCCTTGAGATGTTCTCTGCCCACCTCACAAGCTTCAGAGAGCCTTTCTTGAAACTTTGATACATAATCTAGGAGGGTAGTTTCCTCTTCCCGTGCCCAAAACCTCCTTAATGAGTTTAAGGGGGCCCCTAACCTCATACCTATAGACCAAATTGACGGGACTGAAACCAATAGACTCATTTGGCATGTCCCTAGTCGCGAATGAGAAGAATGATATCGCTTTATCCCAATCCTGGGGATACTCAACACAGTAGGGTTTGGTGATATCTCTCCAAAGCACCTTGGGACTGTCGGTGATAAGCAGACCTCCTGAAATATACCTGACATAAAGTTGACCCCTAGTCAGAATGAATTTCTTTTGGCAACCCATACCTAGTGAAATACTGGACCAACTCCTCAATCACAACTTTCGCTGTGATCTTCTTCGATGGTGCTGCCTCTGCAAATCAAATGGATAAATCCATGACTGTCAGTAGATACCTATGACCTTAGTCTGAGAAAAAGGTCCAATACAATCCACTAGAACCCTACTAAATAGTTCAGCAAATCCAGGTATTGGTATGTATGGGGCTGGTATAATCGAAGGCTGTGGCTTCCCATTCCCAACCATCTAATTAGCCCTTCAGCCCACCGAGTCTGTGCCGACCATCAACCACCCATTTATACTAATCCTACACTAATTCCATATTCCTACCACATCGCCACCTGTCCCTATATTTTCCCTACCACCTACCTATACTAGGGGCAATTTATAATGGCCAATTTACCTATCAACCTGCAAGTCTTTGGCATGTGGGAGGAAACCGGAGCACCCGGAGGAAACCCATGCAGACACAGGGAGAACTTGCAAACTCCACACAGGCAGTACCCAGAATTGAACCCGGGTCGCTGGAGCTGTGAGGCTGCGGTGCTAACCACTGCGCCACAGTACTGTGGGAGTACCGCCAGACTGCGGGCAGTTCAAAGTGGCAGCTTACCACCACCTCCTCAAGCAAATTAGGGATGAGCAATAAATGTTGGCTTTGCCAAAGACACCCACATCCTGCTAATGAATAAAAAGGCTAAGCATAACAGTACCACAATAGACTAACCAACTGAAACAAATTTAAAGGAAGTAGATGAGAACATTGCAGATGCCCCAAATATAATCTTCTAAAGTTCTCTTGATTCAGGGACATTAGAAAATTGTACATTTCCTTCTGCTATTTTAGAAAGATGACAGGGAGGAAAACAGAGCATTATAGCCAGCTAGTCTAACATCTGTTGTTGGGAAATTACAAGAGTCTATAATTAAGGATAGAATGTCTGAACACCTTGGAAATTTTCAACTGAAATTGGTTGAGGGCCTTAGACAGACAGTAGAGAAAGTGGGCAGGTACTCCAATTGGATGAATGTGACAGTGGTGTCTTGCAAGAATCTGTGTTGGGAACTCAGTTATTCACCGTATTAATGACAGATGATGGGATAGAAAGCTAAATATCCAATTTGCCGATGACACCAACATAGGTGGTATTGCAAACAGTGTAGATAGAAGCAAAACATAAAGAGATATTAATAGATTATATGAATGGACAAAACTGTGGCAAATGGATTTCAGTGTAGGCAAGTGTGAGGACATCCACTTTGGTTTTGAATTAAACACAACAGGGTACTTCCTAAATGGTGAAAAGCTAGAAAATGTGGAGATCCAAAGAGGCTTGGAGATCCATGTACATAGATCATTAAAAGGCCATGAACAGTAACAGATAATCAAAAAGGCTAATGGAATGCTGGCTTTTATATCTAGAGAACTAGATTGCAAGGGTGTAGAAGTCATGCTACAGCTATACAACACCCTGGTTAGACCAGATCTGGAGTACTATGAGCAGTTCTGGGCATCACACCTTAGGAAGGCTGTATTGGCCTTGGAGGGAATGCAATGTAGATTTATCAGGCTGATACCTAGACTCCAAGGATTAAATTGGCGAGAGTACACAAATTAGGGTTTTATTCCCTGGAATTTAGAAGGTTGAGGAGTGTTTTGATCAAAGTTTAAGATATTAAGGGGAATGGATAAGGTAAATCGAGAGAAATTTTCTGCCGGTTGGGGACTCTAGGTCTCGGGGGCATCGACTAAAATTAGAACCAGACCTTTCGGGATGAAATTAGGAAACACTTCTACACACAAAGGCCTGAATTTTACTAAACTTCGACATTAGGCTCCATGGCGGGGTGGGTGGGGGGGGGAGGGGGGGGTTGGAAGATCGTTCTGGCAGCAGCCCATCAATGTCCAATGCCGGGAGTAACGGGCCCGATCTTCCTTCCTTGCAGCGGCGGCAGGCCTCCGTGGCGGTCCCCCCCACTGCTGGGCAACAGAACTCGGATTAATATATTTAAATTAATGAAATGACTACATTTTAATAGAATACACCGCGATCTTACCTTCAGCCTGTGATCTTCTGAGCAGCGACCAGCACTCACGTGCCTTCACCTTCCTGTGCAGGGAAAGCAGGCGCCACCATGGTGGAGAAGGGGGGAACTTATGATTTTTAGTGCAGTGGCGAGGGATGGGGTGTGGGAAACAGCGTCAAATTTACATTACTGATGTAGGGGATGGTGGAAAGGGGTGACCTCCACACTTTGTTCAGTTTTGGGGGAGGTAAAGGGCAAGTGTTTTGTGGGGGGAGAGGGAAAATATTGAATTTAATTGTTATTGTGGGGTGGGAAAGGGCGATAGACATTTCATCAGTACATTGGTGGGGTGTGTTTGAAAATGTACATGAGCCGGTAAGGCTGGCTGCCCTTTAAAAATGGAACCAGCGCCTGCACACAGAGCCCGCCCCCTCCATGTGATTGGGGGGCGGGGGTGCGGCCCAACCGACTCGTGGGCTTGAGAAAGATCACGGCAGCATGGTAGCGCAGGCCGCCATTTTTTTCACCTGCCGCTGCGCCCTGCAGAAGGAGAAGAAAGTCCCAGCCGAAGTGTGGTAGAAGTATGGAACTCTCCTTCACAAATGGCAAATAATGCTAGATCAATTGTTAATTTTAAACCTGTGATTGATAGATTTTTGTAAACAAAAGGTATCAAGGGATATATGAAATTAGGCCAAATATCATCCATGATCTTATTGAATGGCAGAGCAAGCTTGAGGGATTAAATGGCCTACTCCTGTTTCCATGTTCCTAAATTATTCTGACTTTGTATAGGTTATTGAATTAGGCATTTGCAACCTCAAATAATGGGATTAAGCTGATGGCAATTTATTATCCATATATTGGCTTTGAAATGCAGCTGATTATCTCCTGTTTCTAAATGAGTGGAGAGGAAGGTAAATCTTAAGGGTTGTACTAACACTTTACTAACTTCAATGTGGAGGCACTGAATGAAGGAGTGCAGGTCTTGGAGGACCATCTTTTTGCTTGGAGGGGGCCTCATGACAATTTTTGCCTTACATAGGGGACCAGTGAGACAATTTTGGAAAGATAAAGGCATTAAAAATTTATTTTACTATTAATTAAACAACAACAACAGCATTTTTGTGAAGAAGCTTTAAATGAGAAGATTAATTTGACTTACTTTCTCGTCACTATTTTGGACCCTGATTCAGTGAGATACCTGGCATTTGTTTGCTTGCAAAAATAGTCAATGTTTGCCTACACACTTGTAGTGATGTGGAGTTATCCGGATAGAGATCCATCTGTCAAGAGTGATCTTGATCATTCACTCTCTTCTCTTTGTCTCTCTCTCGCTCTCTCCCTGTGTCCCCCTCTATGTCCCCCCTCTCTCTGGTGTTTCCCCCTCTCTGTATCATCCTCTCTCTCTGTCCCTCCTCTCTCTGCCCCCTCTCTCTCCCTCTGCCCCTCTCTCTCTCTGTCACCCTCGCTCTCTCTTTGTCTCTGTCCCAAGTCTCACTCTCTCTCTCTGTCCCCCCTCTATTTCTCTGCCTCTCTCTCTCTGTCCCCTCTCTCTCTCTCTCTCTCTCTCTCTCTCTCTGTCCCACCACTCTCTCTCTGACAGTTGCAGAGAGCGGGAGCGCTCAGCACATCTGCTTTTTGGTTGGTCAGTTTTTTTTTTTAAACTCGCATTGCCAGTTTCACAGCTGACAAGTGCTGACATCTGAAACAGCAGTTTCCCAACTTCGGACAGATTTGAGGTTTTCTGGCAGGTTCTGACTTTTTTTTAAAAGCCCAAAGGAAAACCCCAAATTTGTCCGAAGTTGGGAAATTTCTGTTGCTGCTGTCAGCACCTGTCAGCTGTGAAAACAACAGCGTAAGGTTTTTTTAAAAAATGCCGGTCTGCAAGAAGAAGACAAAGGGAAATTTCTCATCTCCAGTCATGGACCTCTGGCGAGGATGAGGAATGGCCTGGCACAGTTCACATCTGTGGGCTGGATGGAAACCTTTGGCAGCCAGATCCTGGCCCGCGGGCCGTATGTTGGACAACTCTGATCTAGAGAGGGCAATATAAATTGGATTACAAATTATAAAAGGGAGAATATCTGAAGGATATTCAGATAACTTGTAGACTTTTAAGGATCTTTCTGAATCTGTAAAGTCTGTTCCTCCACTGATTGTTGTTCCCAGCACCAGAGGAGACGATGTTACCCTCACGCCAGCAGCATAGAAGAGCAACCATAAGCAGCCCACAAACATTTGCAGCTTTTCAAGGCCAGGCTGTCAAAGTCAACCTGTCCCACATCCACCCCAGGCCTCGAGAGCCCTGAGAAAAGAGGTTTATAATGTTTTGCAGTAGAAAAGTACACCCTCATGCCCCAGGTTTTATAAAGAGCTATTAGAATAGGTCAGAGAAAAGCTTGCATGCTTACAAGGGGCAGGATTTTCCCCCCGGTGTTGGGTGTGCAGCCGTTTGCGAGACGTCATCAAGGTCTGCAGTTGATCCTTGGAAGGAGCCGGAACCGAAGAAGTTCAAGGCCGCTGTGACTTTGATGGCTACTGGCAGGGCATAGCGAGCGGTGCTGCGAGATGTGAGGTCTTCCACCACGAGGGAACAAGTTTCTGTGATCATTTTCTTCATATGCACAGTCTCCTGTCGCATTGGTTCCCCAACATTTCCAAGTAGCTCCGTTTTGCTGGTAGATCCTATGTTGAGAGAATGGCCTCTGTTGTGTGATAGCACTGCCAGACCTGCTGAGTATTTCCAGTATTTCCTACCCTCTAAGATCAAAATCATTTGAGGTGCAGTGGCTGAAATAAATGGGGTTTAACTAGAGCTTTATACAACTAATGACGTACAGGGCTCAGTTTTGCTCACAACACTTTTCTTGTAAAATGTGTCGTGAGCAGAGATGGACTTTGAAAAATCCTTGTAAGCTTGGATGCCCACCCAGGTTCTGGCCATGGTGAAGCAGTTTCATGAAAATCAGTACGGAAAAGTCAAGCAAAACAGCGACCTTTTGAGTCCCTTCTGAATCTCCAATGGCGTGAAGCAGGGATTGTGCTGGCCCCAACCCGATTCACCATCTTTTTCAGCATGATGCTGCAGTAGGCAACGGAAGACCTTAAGGAGAGAGTTTACGTATGCTTCTGGACTGATGGAGGCCTTTTCAACCTCAGGCGTCTTCAGGCTCACACAAAGGCAAAAGAAAAACTCATCCGTGAACTTCTTTTCGCCGATGACTGTGGTCTCCTGGTCCACAGTCAGTCAGACCTGCAATGTATAACAACACATTTTTCCGAGGCAGCACAACTCTTCGGACTAAAAGTCAGTTTAAAGAAAACTGAAGTCCTGCATCAGCCTGCATCCCAAGAAGAATATAGACCACCGAGCATATTTTGGGAGCATCATCTCGTTTGATGCCACCATAGACAAGGAAGTGGACATAGGCTCTCAAAAGCAAACAGTACATTTGGCAGACTGTACAAACGTGTGTGGAGCAACCACAGCCTCAGAGCACAGACCAAACTCAAAGTGTACAAAGCCGTAGTCCTCAACAGCCTTCTGTATGGCGCGGGTCATGGGTCCTATACTGTTGTCATGTACACCTTCTAGAGCTCTTCCATCAGCACTGCCTCTGCAGCATCCTCAAGATCCACTGTCAGGAGTGCATCACAAACATTGAAGACCTGGAAACAGCCAACATCACCAGCATCAAGGCCATAATCCTGCAAAGCGAACTGCATTGGGCGGGCCATGTTGCCCGGATGAACGACAGTCGCCTGCCCAAGATTGTTATTTATGGAGAGCTGACCACTGGTCAAAGGAACAGAGGGGGCCCCATGCGAACGTTTCAAGGACTCCCTGAAGAAGTCCCATGACAGCATGTTCAGGTTTCTAACCTTGGGTCAATAACAATAACTTATAAATAGACTGTGCCCATGAGCTTGGTACACTAAAAAATTTAACTGTACCTTTTTGAGGCAAAACCCAAGTCTCTCCAACTGTTAATTTCTCCGCCAAAAATAGCAACCCCACCTTTTTGCATCCCTTTTCACTTTTAGGTGTATTTTTGTCACATCACTTTCATCTAATCATGTCTCAAATGCACAAATACCGCATATCACTGCAGTTCTGAATTTGTTTCCAGCACTCCTCATATTTACATAGAATAATTACAACACAGAAGGAGGCCATTCAGCCTGCACATCCATGCCAGCTCTCTGCAAGAGCAACTCAGCTAGCCCCACTCCCCCAGCCCTTTCCCTATAGCCCTGAAAATTTTCTCTGTTCAGGTGCTCATTCATTTTCCTTTTGAAAGCCACGATTGAATCTGCCTTCAGCACACTCAGGCACTGCATTCCAGATCCTAACCACTCGTTGTGTAAAAAACATTTTTCCTCATATCGTCATTGGTACTTTTGCCATTCATATATCGGTGTCTTCTGATTCTTGACCCTATCACCAATAGGAACAGTTTCTCTCTATCTGCTCAATTTATATCCCTCATGATTTTGAACATCTGTATCAAATAGCCACTCAACCTTCTCTTCTCCATGAAGAACAACCCCAGCTTCTCTAATCTATCCACGTAACTGAAGTCTCTCATACCAGGAACCATTCTCGTAAATCTTTTGTGCACCCTCTCTAAAGCCTTCACACCCTTCCAAAAGTGTGGTGCCCAGAATTGGATGCAATTTCTCCATTTGAGGCTGAACCAGAGTTTTATAAAGGTTCATTGTAACTTCCTTGTTTTTGAACTCTTTGCCTCTATTTAGAATGTCCAGGAACCCGTATGCTTTTTTAACCACTTTCTCAACCTGCCTTGCCACCTTCAAAAATTTGTGCTCACATACCCCAGATCTCTGTTCCTGCTCCCCCTTTAGAATTGCAACCTTTATTTTATATTACCTCTCCTCATTCTTCCTACCAAAATGAATCACTGCAAATTTCATCTGCCACGTTTCCAATCATTCCACCAGCCAGTCTATTCAAGTTTATCACTACCCTCCTCATAATTCACAGGACTTCCAAGTTTTGTGTTATCTACAAATTTTGAAATAGTCCCCTGTACACCAATGTCTATGTTATTAATATAGATCAAGAAAAGCAGTGGTCCTAGTACCGGCCCCTGGGGAGTCCCACTGTATACATTCCTCCAGTCCGAAAAACAACCATTCACCATTATTCTCTGTTTCCTATTACTCAGCCAACTTTGTATCCATGCTGCCACTATATCTTTTTATTCCATAGGCTTCAACTTTGCTGGCAAAGCCTATTATGTGGCACTTTTGAAAGTCTGTGAATAGACAGGCTGGTGGAATGATTGGACACATGGCAGATGAAATTTGCAGTGATTCATTTTGGTAGGAAGATTGAGGAGAGGTAATATAAAATAAAGGTTGTAATTCTAAATGGGGTGCAGGAACAGAGAACTGGGGTTTATGTGCACAAATTTTTGAAGATGGCAAGTCCATGTACACCACATCAACCACATTACCCTCATCAACCCTCTCTATTACCTCATCAAAAACTCAATCAAGTTAGTTAAACACGATTTGCCTTTAACAAATCTGTGCTGGCTTTCCTTAAAAAACTTGCATTTTTTTAGCACCTTTCATGACCACCGGACATCTCAAAGTGCTTTACAGCCAATTAACTACTTTTTGAAGTGCAGTCACTGTTGTGATGCAGGAAATGCGGCAGAAGTATGTGCACAGCAAACTCCCGACAAACAGCAATGTGATAATGCCCAGAGGATCTGCTTTTTGTGATTGAGGGATAAATATTAGGCAGGACAGCAGGGATAACTCCCCTTCGAAATAGTGCCATGTGATGTTTTACATCCACCCAAGCAAGCAGATGGGGGCCTCAGTTTAACATCACATCTGAAAGACAGTACCACTGACAGTACAGTGCTTCTTCAGTACTGCACTGGAGCATTAACCTTGATTTTTGTGCTCAAGCCCTCACGTGGGGCTTGAACCTTAACATCCTCGGTTGCATCCCTTCTGATCCTTATCAACTTTAAGCACAGCCAGCCTTTCCTCTTTATCAATTCTTTGTCCATCCAGCGCCTCAACCACCTCCTCTTTCACTATTACTTCAACAGCATCTTCTTTCTTGGCAAAGATTGTTGCACTTATTTAGTACCTCAGCAATGCCTCTATGCATAAGTTCCCTTTTTGGTCCCTAATTGGCCCCATCTCTCTACTATTTACCGTTTTACTATTTATATGCCTGTAGAAGACTTTTGGATTCCCTTTTATGATAGCTGCCAGTCTCTTCTCCTTTCCTTGCATCTCATTTCCTTTTTCACTTCCCCTCTGAACTTTCTACATTCAGCCTGGTTCTCACTTGTATTATCAACCAGTCATCTGTCATACACACCATTTTTCTGCTTCATCTTACTCTCTATCTCTTTCGTCATCCAGAGAGCTCTGGCTTTGTTTACCCTACCTTTCTCCCTCATAGGAATTTACCTCGACTGCTCCCGAACTGTCTACTCTTTAAAGGCAGCACATTGTTCTGTTACAGTTTTGCCTGCCAATCTTTGATTCCAATTTACCTGGGCCAGTTTTGGTCTCATCCCACTGAAATTGGCCCTCCTCCAATTAAGTATTTTTACTCTGAATTGCTTGTTGTCCTTTCCATAGCTTATGACACCATGATTACTGTTCTCTAAATATTCCCCTACTGACACTTGATCCATTTATCGCAGAAAGCAGTTGAGGCCAAATCATTAAATATATTCAAGAAAGAGTTAGATATAGTTCTTAGGGCTAAAGGGATCAAGGGATATGAGGAGAAAGCGGGAACAGGGTACTGAGTTTGGATGATCAACCATAATCGTATCGAATGGTGGTGCAGGCTCGAAGGGCCAAATGGCCTACTCCTGCTCCTATTTTTCTATGTTTCTATTTGATCCACTTCATTCCCCAGAACCGGATTCGGCAATGCCTCCTTCCTTATTGGACCGGAAACATACTGATAAACAAATTTCCCTGAACAAACTTCAGAATCTCTTACCCCTCTCTGCCCTTTCCATTATTACTATCCCAGTTTATATTAGGATAATAAAAGTCCCCCATTATTACTACTCTCTACATTTTGTGCCTCTCTGTAATTTCCCTGCAAATTTGCTCCTCTATATCTTTCCCACTAGTAGAATACACCCAGCACTGTAATGGTGCCTCTGTTGTTTCTTAACTCAAACCAAATAGATTCTCTCCTTCACACCTTCAGGACATCCTCTCTCTTCAGCACTGTAATACTCTCCCTAACTAATGCTGCCACCCCTCCTCCTTTCTTTTCTTCCCTGTCTTTCTTGAACACCTTGTATCCAGGAATATTTAGTACCCAGTCCTGCCCTTTCTTGAGCCAGGTCTCCATTATCGACACAATATCATATTCCCATGTGATTATCTGTGCCTGCAGCTCACCAATCTTATTTACTACTCTTTGTGCATTTACATACATGTACTGTAAACCTAATTTAGACCTTATTGCATTCCCTGTCACGCAGGCCCCCACCTGCCAAGCATGAGGCATATTAATTTTGCCACATGGCCATTAAATTTCAAACTGTTGTTGAAGTGAAGAAAGGACTTGCTTTAAAAAAATTGCCAGACTTTGGCTGGAAAGACATCTGTATATTAACAGACAGTGCTTGGAAAGGACAAAGCAGTCATTCCCTGACATATTCAACCCACAATGGTCTTTTGATCACCAGACGTTGAAGGTGGGGGAGCACGCATTCCAGGTTGACTGCTAAGATGGCCGAATACACAAATGGACATGGTCAAACCAGCTAGTCACATGACTAACCTGCTGGGCAACCTGAGTTTTCGGAATTGTACAAACAGTTTGAAGTCAAAAAGACTTTTTGCTCCTGTACTGAGATCTCTCCAGTCTGCTCCCATCTCTTTCTCACAAGCCTCTGAATCCACTGAAGACACATGAACCCCAAGAGAGAAAAGTCTCCTACAGAGAACAAGGTTTAAGAACCTTGGGCCCCAACAAAAAGCAAGATCTACCACAATCAAGGACTCTACAGTGAGCTCAAAGCACCGTAACAAAAGCTCTTCAGATATTGCCTCAAACTTTTCCACTTTATTTTTCTTCTGCTCTTTCTGTCTCTATTTGCATGTGTGTATCGCATATGTATGCTAGCGTGGGTGCATGGTGTATCCGTAGGCATCAACCGAATTAGAGTTTAAGTTTAATAAATTTCAACTTTTCTTCTTTAAACCTAAAAAAGCCTGTTTGTGCTGGTTTCTTTGCCTTCTAATTGGAAAGCAGTGAACAAGGATTCACCAAAGGGGAGCTAAAAGCACGGTGTGTTTAAAATTAAACCCTGCTATGATAAGACCAAGTGAAGGCGGAAAGGGAACCCCAGACCTCTTTCTCACCTGGTTGTAACATCCCTCTTACTCTGACCCCACCTAATACCTTACTATTTCTTATTCCAGTGCTATCTGTCTGTCCCAATCTTTTGTACATCTTGGTTTTTCCTTTCTAATGCTGCATCTTGGTTCCCATCCCCCTGACAAGTTAGTTGAAACCCTCCCCAACAGCACTGGCACTCTGTTAGGACATTGGTCCGGCTCTGTTGAGGTGTGACCCATCCGGCCTGTGTAGGTCCCATCTCCCCAGAATTGGTCCTAATGTCCCAGGAATCAAAAGCCCTCCCTCCTGCACTATCTCTTCAGCCACACATTCATCTGCTCTATCCTCCTATTTCTAAACTCAATTGGCTTGTGGCACCGGGAGTAATCTGGACATTGCTACCTTTGAGATCCTGCTTGCTATTCTCTTTCCTAGCTCCCTCAAATCTGCCTGCAGGACCTCAGGAGATGAGCCAGTTGCAGCAGAATACCCAGTCTCTGGTCTGCTCTAGTACCAATGGTATTTATGTGGTTGATCCAGTTGAGTTTCTGGTCAGTGCCAACCCCCCAGATATTGATGGTGGGGGAATTTGGTAATGGTAATGCCATCCATTGAATGTCATGGGGTGGTGGTTAGACTGTCTCCTGTTGGATATATTCTTTGCCTGACACTTGTGTGGCATGAAACTCACTTGCCATTTATCAATCCAATGGTTTTTGTCCAGGTCTTGCTGCTTATGGGAATGGACTGCTTCATTATCCAATGAGTTGCAAATGGAGCTGAACACTGTGCAATCGCCAGCGAACAGCCCCACTTCTGACTTTATGATGGAGGGAAGGTCATTAAGGACAGCCGAAGATAGTTGGGCCTAGGGCATGGCCCAAGGAACTCCTATAGCAAGGTCCTGGGATTAAATGATTACATAGAACTACGTAGAACGTACATCACAGAAAGTGGACAATCAGCCCAACAATTATATTTCATGGTTTGACATCCAGTATGTGACAGCGGGCATGATGCAGACCTGCATGACCTGATCTCAACTCAAGCGTTTAAAGGACCAATCCAAGGATGGAATTTGGAGGAGTTTGGAACTGCAGCAAACTGAAAAAGAAGTAATTTGATGAATTCATAATGGTCACGGACTGGACCAATATTTACCAACACATCCCTTGATGCACTGCTGGGTTGAGTGAGGAGTCCAAGAGAGATACTCTCCTCCAGCAACAGGAGGAAGAAGTTTGCTGCTTCAACGAAGCAGACATGGTTGAATGTACCTGAGGAGGTCAACAGCAAGAGGTAGGAGCATTGCACTACGCTCCTGAGTTCAGTGCAGGAAGCACTTTAATGATCTAACCAGCTCAGGAAAGGCGAGTACAATTTCACATTCGCCTAAACCTGTTGTGCACATCACCACCACCTCCCAAACTCTGCCTTGCCAAGCCTACACCATAACATAACCCCTTGCTTGCCTTTCAAGCGTACCCTTTGTTCTTTCGATGTAACTCCTCACATCCCCAGATATCCATCCACCACTGCCATGCACACTGCGCCTTATGTAATGTGGTGCCTGTCCCTGATAGTCACCATCACCAAATATACTGCAACCATTTGGTGAACTCACTCCTTCACTGTTCTTTCCTTCTTTGCAGAAGAGACCACAGAACATAAGGGAAAGGGAGAGAACTGAAGGTGGTCACAGATTTCACAGCTCATAAATACAGAAGAGGAAGTGCTGGAGAACTGTGGCATTTCTACATCTCTGATGATTGCAGAAGGGGGACTGGGAACATCTCGCTGCCTGGTGACAGAATTAAATATCATACAACAGTCAGTCATGTTGACTTGATTTCAGCAGCAAGTGAAATATGATCATCTTCATAATGCTAAGCTACAACATTCTTAGCTTGCCAGTACTAATTCATATCTTTTCTGTCTGTTAGGGCCTTAATGCAAACAGCAGCAGCAGTTGGTGATCCTTCCAAATGACATTCCCTCAGAAGGGCTGATTCCTTCTGCGGGTATACCATCACAGACTCATGCTACTGTGCACTAGCATTGTTACGTGCACTTCAGTGGGTCAAGTCAGGAAATTAGTTGGGTTTTCACCTGATGACTTACAGTTCACAAGTGAGCACAGCGGTGCGAGGGCTAGCTGTGAAGAATCCACATCAGAGGGAGCAACCGTCTGCACGCTCTGATCAGCAGATGCCGTACCCCAGGGCCCATCGATGAAACGGTTAACTATTAAGGAGCAGCAGAAAATCTACAACACCCTGACAGCTCTTCCATGCACACTGTCCGCAATTGCAGAGACAATGGAGGAGTCCAGCTCAAGCATGAGTTGATCGATGTCGCAAGGCATTGTAACCATGTCTTTTTCCATTGAAAGAATGGCCAACCGTGTGACTCATCAATCACTGCAATCAAATAATTCCATGCAGGCTTTGACCACGGTTGTGCAGACTCTGGATGCCAACATTTCTGGTACCTTAAATAGGATGACAGGCACCTTAGCCTTGGCCTTACAATACTGCACTGATCTGCATCAAGCTGCTCTCCAGCAGCATGGTAGCAGTGATGTGCGGCTGACCCAGGAGAGAGATGTTGAGGAAAGGGGTTATGTAAGTTGAGGCTCCACTCAAAAAGCACCCATTTCTCACCCATTGTACCCATCTGTCAATATTACTTTGCACCACTTTCACTTGTTACACATCCTTAGTTGTCCGGTGGCAACTTGCCTTTTCAGTTGCTTGTTGATGAATGGGAAGCCTGAATTTATGGGGACCAATCTGTGCAGTGGCTGGATATGCAATGGTTGTATGGTTGCTTGCAGGACTGCTTTGAGTCAGTGTGAATAAGGAGCAAGGGCATGCCAGTGGATGTGATTGTCAGATTGATACAGTGGTGGTAACTAACTAAACCTTACAACTAAAGGGAATCCCTGACATCATGGCTTCGGCATTTTCATCCTCTGCCTCCTTGTCCTCTTCATTGGAATTGTCCACGGACAATGTGAGCCTTGCCCCCCCGCCACCCCCCCCACAACCCTGCTCCCCCACCCTAATGCCCTTTGTTTCCTAGCAACCACCCCTTAAGTTTGCTTGATGGTTCAAAGAGGTTGGGAAACTTGGACTGCTGCACGATGAAAGCATCATGGCAGCTCCTCAGAAATTTGATGCACACCTGCATAAACCTTTTCTTGTGGTTGCACACCAACTGTCCATTTATTTAATAGAACCCTTTGTGGTTTATGAACAGTCCTGTGGTTGATCTGGGGGTGCAAGGATTGCCAGGTGTGTGTAGCTGTGAGCAATGAGTATTTATTGATGTCCATATGTTTGACTTTTAATGAGCCCCATGAGTTTCTGCACAATCTTCTCGTCTTCCTTTCAATGACGAATCTCAGGAAGCCTGGGAAAGCCCCTACATGTGATGTTAAATTTAAATGCCGGTCAAAATCTTGTTGAAATTTCCTCATTTAAATATTATAAGCAGTAACACAATTCTGAGGAGGGGTTATGCACATGCATCAAAACACAACCAAGTTAAACCCAGAAGTTGGATTGTTGGAACCAGTTTTCAGACACGTTGCCATTTTTGCCAATTTTAACAACCATCCCACACCCCAGCCCACATGCTCTTTACTGCTAAAATTACCCCTTAACTGTCTGTAACACTCATCCTATGGTTGAGATGCCCTACCAGCAGTGCAAAGTCAGAAGTTTGTGTTTATTTCAATCCTGACCATTATCTGAAATACAATCTAACCTGGTCACATTTACACAAATATTGAACAGAATATAAAAAGCAGCAAAGAATGACTAATAGATTAATAAGGAGGCAAAAATTAGAGTATGAGAGAAAGCTGGCGAGAAATATAGACAGATAGTAAGAGTTTCCATAGATATTTTAAAAAGAGTATGGGGAATTAATAATGGAAAATAAGGAGATGGCAGATGAATTGAACAGGTATTTTGTACGGTCTTCACCATAGGGGATACAAGCAACATCCCAGAAATAGCTATAAATCAGGAAATGGAAGGGAGGGAGAAACTCAAAAAAGTTACAATCACCAGGGAAGAGGTACTGAGCAAATTGTTGGAGCTGTGGCCTGACAAGACCCTGGGCCCTGATGGACTTCCTCCTAGGGTTTTAAAAGAAATGGCTAGTGAGATAGTTGATGCGTTGGTTTTGATTTTCCAAAAATCCCTAGATTCGGGGAAGGTTCCATTGGATTGGAAATAGCAAATGTAACTTCTTTATTCAAAAAGGGAAGGAGACAGAAAGCAGGAAACTACAGGCCAGTTAGCTTAACATCTGTCATAGGGAAAATATTAGAAGTTATTATTAAAGACATTATAGCAGGGCACTTAGAAAAATTCAAGGTCATCAGGCAGAGTCAACATGGTTTTTGAAATGGAAATCATGTTTAACCAATTTATTGGCATTCTTGCTGTAGATAAAGAGGAACCGGTGGATGTACTGTACTTAGATTTCCAGAAGGCATTTGATAGGTGCCCCATAAAGTGCCACATCAAAGATTATGGCAGAAAATGAAAGCTCATGGTGTAGGGGGTAACATACTGGCATGGATGGAAGATTGGCTAGCTAACAGGAAACAGAGAGTAGAAATAAATGGGTCATTTTCTGGTTGGCAAGATGTAATGAGTGGTGTGCCACAAGGATCAGTGCTGGGCCCTCAACTTTTTACAATTTATATAAATGACTTAGATGAAGGGACCGAAGGTATGGGTTGCTAAATTTGCTGATGACACAAAGATAGGTAGGAAAGTAAATTGTGAGGAGGACATAAGGGATATAGATAGGTTAAGTAAGTGGGCAAAGACCTGGCAAATGGAGTATAATGTAGGGAAGTGAGAAACTGTCCACTTTGGCAGGAAGAATAAACAAGCATATTATCTAAATGGTGAGAGATTGTACAGCTCTGAGATGCAGAGGGATCTGGGTGTCCAAGTGCATGAATTGCAAAAGGTTAGTATGCAGGTACAGCACGTAATTAGGAAAGCTAATAGAAAGTTATCGTTTATCGCAAGGGGAATTGAATACAAATGTCGGGAAGTTATGCTTCAGCTATACAGGGCATTGGTGAGACTACATCTGGAGTACTGTGTACAGTATTGGTCTCCTTATTTAATGAAGGATGTAAATGTGTTGGAAGCAATTCAGAGAAGGTTTACTAGACTGATACCTGGAATGGGCGGGTTGTCTTATGAGGAAAGATTGGACAGGCTAGACTCGTATCCGCTGGAGTTTAGAAGAGTAAGAGGCAACTTGATTGAAACATATAAGATCCTGAGGGGTCTTGACAGGGTGGATGTGGAAAGGATGTGGGTGAATCTAGAACAAGAGGTCACTGTTTAAAATAAGGCACGCCCATTTAAGACAGAGTTGAGGAGAAATTTTTTCTCTCCGACGGTCGTGAATCTTTGGAACTCTCTTCCTCAAAAGGCAGCCGAAGCAGTCTTTGAATATTTTTAAGGCAAAGGTAGATAGATTCTTGATAAGCAAGGGGGTGAAAGGTTATTGAGGGTAAGCGGAAATGTGGAGTTGAGGTTACAATCAGATCAGCCATGATCTTATTGAATGGCGAGCAGGCTCGAGGGGCCAAGTGGCCTACTCCTGCTCCTAATTCGTATGTTCATATCACACCTTTCTTTTAATAACAAGTGTATCAGAATTTTGAGTACAGCATATATCTCAGGTACATATGTGACATGCAATTGTAGAAGTACAGCTACAATCTGAGATAAAATTCTGACTCATGTTGCTTTCCTTTTGCTTCATGCTGCTATGGAATGTCGATTTGATCTCAATTCATTTGGGAACATGACAAGTTTTCCAGATTTTGTTGAGGAACAACAGTTTTCTCCTCTGTAAGTAGAAAAAAAGTTAACCATAAGTTTGCCCTTTTATTTCATTATTTTATGAATTCCATAATTTCCTAGACTGCATCTATTTAGAACTTTGTTTGATAGGTTAGACAGCATAATAAAGGAATTGCAGGGATAGCTAATGGGTGCTACAAGCAGAAAGCATCAGAACAGAAAACTGTTCTTCCAATTCGATCCTTTTGTATTCTGTAAAGTAATGACATGCTGACATCAGGAAACATGTGACATTGGATAATAAAACCGGACGGATCAGCGGCATCGACTGAGGTACCGGACACGAGGAAGGCACACCCAGCCCAGTCAAAACTGCAAAGTCCTCCTCACTAACATATGGGGACTTGTGAAATAAATGTTGGCCTTACCAGTGGTGCCCACATCTGATTATCGAATAAAACAAAACCAAAATATCTATATACAAGGTGACATCAAATTGTGAGTATCTGAACTATTACATGGTATGCATGAATCCTGTCATGGTGCACCATCAGGAGGCTTCAGCTCCTCTGACCTCCAACTTCTGCTGCACACATGAAGGCCCTGTCAGAGATAAAAGACATGAATTAGTACTGGTAAGGCAAGAATCTTGTAACTGAGCATTATGAAGATGATCATATTTCACTCACTGTTGCTATCAAGTCAACATGACTGAGTACCATATGACATATGGTGGCTGATATTTAATTGTGTCCAGAGTAGCTGGGTGTGCCCCGTCTCCCCCTCTCCGACGGCTAGGTACGCTGAAACTACATTGATCACCAGTTATTGACGGCGGGAGAGGGTGGGCAGGCGGGGGGCATAGAGGGGGCGGGGCAGAGAGGGGGGGAGAGGGAAGCATGGACAGAGGGAGGGGGAGAGAGAGTGGGAAGAGAGATGGACACAGTGAGGGAGAGAGAGCGAGAGGGGAGAGCGAGAGATCAAGATCACTCTGGACAGATGGACATCTATCCAGATTCTCTGCATCGCTAAATCAAGTGTGTGGGCAGACATTGACTACTTGTGCAAGCAAAAATGCCAGGTATCTCACTAAATAGGGAGAAATGCATTTTACATCAGACTGTGTTTTGATGGCATTAGGTGGTTATACACTTTATATGCAGATTAATTGTCCCCATGTGCATGGCTGAGTCAATAATTTGTCAAATGCCCGTAGTGCAACATGTTGGTGCCTATCCCTGCTCACAACCCCAACAACATGTCTCGACGTCATGCTCTAATTTCCTCTTCTTGCCAACTCCAACTCATTCAAAATGCATCTTTAGACTGGCCCTTTAAATACAGGACTTGAGAACAAGTCGAGCGGGTGGTCATCATGCCTGCTGCCATGGATTGGACAGCAAACCCGAAATTAAAATGATAATGAGGTGGCTGCATTAAAAAGCCATGGACAGACACACTGTGCGAGCTTCTGGAATTCCTACATGATATCTGATATCGGACAACCCCTCCCCACCGTCCCCCAACACCTGTTCCCAGTGCATCTACCAACTAACATTAGGGCCTTAGAGTTAGTATTTTGGATTTTGTTTGACAAAATTAAGATTAATAACATATTTATAACTGACAATTTATGATGGGATGGTGTAAGTTAGTATGTGGTGGATTGTACATCCACACTTGATCAGCTCAGCAGTAATAGACCAGATTGCCAATACCTACTGCACCCAGAGTTTCCATGCCTATCAACTCAAAAATGGAGCCCAATTTTCTTAACTTTTTCCCCTAGTTTTTTGCACTCCATAAGGCAAGGACTTTCTTGCTGTACTGTGTCCCATGTTCTGGAAACCTTCAAGTGCTTTTGCCAAGAAACAGTTCTTCAGGTATGAGCCCAAACAGTGGTGTGGCAGTATAACCTGATCCCATGCTCATCCAAAATTTACATCTGTGGAGTTCCCAGAAAGGAGTCACTGGACAGCAATCAGAAGCTTCGATCCACGTCTCAGATTGAAACAAATCCAGAAAAGCAATTCTACATAATCAGACCAACTTTATTTCATCGTAGTTTAGCTTTGCCCTTAGAATTATGAAAGTGACTGGAGGTGTTTGAGTTATGGTGCTACAAACACATGCTGAAAATTACCTGGACTAAGAAAATTGGTTCAGGAGGATCATTCACCTAGCATGAGAAAAGTAATGATGAAACGGCACAGTGGCGCAGTGGTTAGCACCGCAGCCTCACAGCTCCAGTGACCCGGGTTCAATTCTGGGTACTGCCTGTGTGGAGTTTGCAAGTTCTCCCTGTGTCTGCGTGGGTTTCCTCCGGGTGCTCCGGTTTCCTCCCACATGCCAAAGACTTGCAGGTTGATAGGTAAATTGGCCATTACAAATTGCCCCGAGTATAGGTAGGTGGTAGGGAAATATAGGGACGGTGGGGATGTGGTAGGAATATGGAATTAGTGTAGGATTAGTATAAATGGGTGGTTGATGGTCGGCACAGACTCGGTGGGCCGAAGGGCCTGTTTCAGTGCTGTATCTCTAAACTAAACTAAAAGGATAATGCTGAGCAAAATGAGGGTGAGGGCATATTATTGGGTAGTCACACGGAAAGTTATTAGTGTTGTGACTGCCTGGAAATGTTTATGGTAATGAATCAAGAAGCGGACAAAGAAAATTGTTGCTAGATGCAGTGATGGAATGGGGTAGCATCAGTGGCTGGGGCAATCCATTTGTGCAGCGATCAGAAAGTATGCAATGTGCTGATCACCAACTTCTGAGGAGAGGAAATAAAGCCAGACAGGGAATGCTCAAATCCAATGGGAGCCAAGGTGCAGATCTCTCCACTGTGCAAACATTGCACACACTCAAAAGATATTACAACCAGTCTAACTAGAACCACAGAAGGAGCCACTCTTCTCCATTATGTTTGTCAGCTTACTACCAGAGCAATTCAAAACTAATCCCACTGACTTGCTGTCTCCCATGGCCCTGCACTGCTTTAAATTAAAAAAAACTCACCAGCTGCCAGACTCAAAGACCAGCACAGTTCACTGAGAACATAGATAAAATATTTAGAACAAAATATTTGAAAAGGCAGGCCTTTAAATTACAAAATAACTAATGGGTGATTGCAGTTTTCTTTCTTTTACATTCATCCTGCTTTGCTATACAGGTCTTACACAGAAGAGAAAACGACCCTGGCTACAGCACCTGAAATAAATACATCACAAACCTCTGCAATGTAAGTAGAAAGGAATAAAAGCAAAATACTGCAGATGCTGGAAATCTGAAATAAAAACAAGAAATGCTGGAAATAATCAGCAGGTCTTGTTTTTATTTCAGATTTACAGTATCTGCTGTATCCATAGATGCTGCCAGACCTGCTGAGTCTTTCCAGCATTTCTTGTAAGTAGGAAGGAGTTGGCCACTGGTCTGTTTATTTAACCTGTGAGTTTAGGACAGGTGGGTGTTGGGTGAGTTAGAAGCTCAACAGCAATCAGGTCCAGGCTATTTTAACTCCTGGGCCTCATTAGCAGGGTACACTTGATGCCTGAGGGGGATGGGTAGAAAGTGGGTGGAAAACAGCTACTTGCCTCTGATAGATTTTTTTTAATTTCCAAAATATACTTTATTCATAAAAAACTGTAAAAAATACATTACCAAACAGTTCCAAAAAGCACAAAGTCAAAAAATACGAGGAGTGCAAAAGAGATCAGTTTCCTTCAATACAGGAGTGAGTTGCCTCACAACACTTCCATTTCATTTTACATGCTATGTACATTTTACGGCAAACCAAATATTTTCTGGATACAGTTGAGGGGATTTTCATTGGTCCAGCCCCTCAGTTCACCTTGGTGGGGGGTACCTTACACAGTGGTCTTTCCCCATTGAGCCTTTGCCGCAGCTGCCCCAAGTTTTAATGCGTCCCTCAGCATGTAGTCCTGGACCTTGGAATGTGCCAGTCCACAACATTCGGTCGTGGACAACTCTTTGCGCTGGAAGGCCAGCATGTTTCGGGCAGACCAAAGGGTGTCTTTCACTGAGTTGATAGTCCTCCAGCAGTAGTTGATGTTTGTCTCGGTATGTGTCCCTGGGAACAGCCCGTAGAGCACAGACTCCTATGTTACAGAGCTGCTTGGGATGAACCTCGACAAAAACCACTGCATCTCTTTCCACACCTGCTTTGCAAAGACACATTCCAGTAGGAGGTGGGCAACCGTCTCTTTCCCACCACAGCCACCGCGAAGAAATTGTGCGGAGGGGGTGAGACTTCGGGCGAGCAGGGAGAGCTCTTCTCACCACCAGCCAAGCTAGATCTTGGCGCTTGTTTGAAAGTTCTGGTGATGAGGCATTCCGCCAAATGACTTTGGCAGTCTGCTCAGGGAATCATCCGACCAGATCCACCATCTCCTTTGCCCCTAGGGCCTTGAGGACATTCCGTGCAGACCACTGCCTGATGGATTGGTGGTCAAAGGTGTTTTTCCGTAGAAACTTTTCCACGAAGGATAGGTGGTATGACACGGACCAACTGGATGGAGCGTTCCGCGGCAATGTGACCAGATCCATCCTTCGCAACACTGGGGACAGATAGAACTTCAGCACGTAGTGACACTTGGAGTTTGCGTACTGGGGTTCTGCGCACAGCTTGATGCAGCCGCACACGAAGGTGGTCATCAGGATGAGGGCAGCGTTGGGTACATTTTTCCCGCCCTTATCAAGGGGTTTGAACATCGTGTCCCTCCGGACCCGGTCCATTTGGATCCCCATATGAAGCGGAAAATGGCTCGGATGACCGCCACAGTGCAGGAGTGGGGTATGGGCCAGACCTGCACCACGTACAGCAGCAACGTGAGCGCCTCGCACCTGATGACCAGGTTCTTACGCACAGTGAAAAGAGATTGCTGCTCCCACATGTTCAGCTTATGGTGTACCCTGGTTACTCGCTCCTTCCATGTTTTGGTGCATGCCCCAGCCCCTCCGAACCATATCCCCAGCACCTTCAGGTAATCTGACCTGACGGTGAAGGGGACAACCGATCAGCCCAGTTCCCAAAGAACATGGTCTCGTTCTTGCCGTGGTTAACTTTGGCTCCCGAGGCCAGTTCGAACTGGTTGCAGATGCTCATCAGCCTGCGCACAGACAGCGGATCCGAGCAGAAGACGGTGACGTCATCCATGTACAGGGAGGTTTTAACCTAAATGCCTCCACTGCCTGGGATTGTCACCCCTCTTATGCTTGCATCCTTCCTAATAGACTCAGCAAAGGGTTCAATGCAGCAAACAAACAAGACCGGGGAGAGAGGACAGCCCTGTCTGACTCCAGATTGGATCGGGAAACATTCTGATTCCCACCCATTGATTGAAACTGCACTACGGATGTTTGTGCAGAGAGCAGTTTGATCCAATTGCAGATTCCTTCCCCAAACCCCATTTTGGAAAGCACGTCCATCATGTAGGTGTGCAATATCCTGTCAAAAGCCTTCTCTTGGTCCAGGCTGATGAGGCAGGTGTCCACCCTCCTGTCCTGTACGTAGGCGATCGTATCCCTGAGTAGCGCGAGACTATCAGAGATCTTCCTGCCGGGTATAGTACAGGTCTGATCAGGGTGGATCACCAACTCCAGAGCAGACTTGACTCGACTGGCTATGACTTTGGACAGAAGCTTGTAGTCAGCATTAAGCAGTGAGATGGGCCTCCAATTTCTGATTTCTGCCCTCTCCCCCTTCCGCTTGTAAATGAGGGTGATGATGCCTTTCCTCATGGATTCTGACATGCTGCCGGCCAGGAGCATACTCTCATATACTTCCAGCAGGTCTGGGCCGACCCAGTCCCACAGGGCCGAATACAACTCAACCGGTAAGCCATCGCTTCTGGGAGTTTTATTCGTCTCGAAGGACTCGACGGCCTTTGTCAGCTCGTCCAGGGTTAACAGCTTGTCCAGTCTCTCCCTCATGCTGTCATCCAAGACCTCTGTGACTGATGACAGGAAGGACTGGGAGGCTCTGCTGTCTGTGGCTGCGCGTCATACAGCCCAGCATAAAAGGATTTGCTGATCCTTAGTATGTCGGACTGCGAAGACGTTACCGAGCCATCTTCTTCCTTCAGGTTTCTGATCACAGAGCTCTTTCTCCGTACCTTTTGGAAGAAGTGACGCGAGCACATCTCATTCTGCTCAATGGAGCGGACTCTGGACCGGAAGATGATCTTGGAGGCCTCCATGGCAAAGAGCGAGGCCTGCTGGCTCTTCACCTCATGGAGGTCCTCCTTGACCTCGACTCCCATTGACTGCAGCCGGAGCAGATTTTGCATACTTTTCTGGAGTCGGGACATTTCTCTCTGTCTCTCTCTCGCCCTCTGAACACCTTTGAGGATAAAGAACCTCTTGATGTTCTCCTTGATCGCCTCCCACCAGTGAACTGGAGACTCAAAGAGGGGTTTCACGGTTCTCCAACCTTTGTAATCCCTTTTGAGTTCCTCAATGTTCTCTGGGGTTAGCAGAGTAGCATTGAGCTTCCATGTCCCCCTGCCAACCCGCTTGTTATCCTGTAAATGACAGTCAGCCAGTAAGAGGCAGTGGTCGGAGAAGAACACCGGCTTGACATTGGTGGATCCGACCGTGACAGTACGGGACACAAACAGGAAGTCAATCCTGGAACAGGCAGACACGTCCGATCTTGACCAGGTGTATCTACGCTGCGCTCCGTCTGCAGGTTTGCTGAAGTCGTGCAGTTTGGCATCTTTAACTGTATCTATTAGGAATCTGGACGTAGTGTCCAGTTTGCTGTCGTCACTGCCGGATCGTCCAGCTGCATCAATGATGCAGTTGCGTCTGATAGATGTGGAGAAGAAAATCTCATGAAAGACAAGAGAAGTGAATCTGATGGAGGGAAGGCTGTAACTTTCCTTTTGAGGTTCAGAGGAGCACTCCTAGTCCTCCTGGCCCCACAAAGGAAAGGAAAAAACTTACCTGTTTTGGGCCACTTCTTCCTCCAAGCAGGTCACAACACTCTTCAGGCTGACAGCAAAACCACAGCGGCTTCCTGGCTCAGATCACAGATCAAATATGGCTGTGGTCTGACTGATATCATCAGGCCCTAATTTGCATATTCCAAGCAAGACCCTCAGTCACCCATTCCCATTCCTGAGTGGATCTCACAGACGGCAGGATCTGAGTGGGTTAAATTACCTTGGGGGTTTTAACTGTCCATCAGGCCTTGAGTTTATATAATAAAAACATCGTTTCAGTTATTGGTTCAACACTATAGACAGCACTGTACAGATACTGAGCAGTGCTAAGTGGAGGCAGTAAACTAATTTCAGGATGGAAAGTGCACTCTGCAGGTCTGCATTCAGATACTCAAGTGTAATCACACTTTGATGCAAAGCACCATATGAAATGACTACTAAAGCCTCCAAGTACAATGTTCTTTCCAAACTATCTGATAGCTCTGTAAAAGTGTCAGGTTTAGGTCAGTGCTAAAACTCTTGCCTCTGACAGAAGGTTGCCGGTTCACACCCTACTTGAAGAGCTGAGTATGTAATCTAGACTGATACTTTAGCAAAGTATTGAGGGAGAGCTGTATTAGAGGCACCATCTTTCAGGTCAGATCCTCAATCAGGGCCCTATATGCCCTTTCAAGTGGACGTGAAAGATCCCATGACGCTATTCAAAGAAGAGCAAGAAGTTCTCCTCGTGTCCTGGGCAACACTAAACCCTCAATCAACACCATAAAAATAGATTAGCTGGTCATTAATTTCATCGTTTTTGTGGGAGCTTACTGTGCACGAATTAGCTGCCACATTTTCTTACAATGGTGACTACAATTTAAAAATATTATTGGCTTTAAAACACTATGGGATGTCCTGATAGTGTGGCAGGTGCTATATTAATGTAAATTCTTTTGGTGCCATCTGGCAGATATGCAGTCTAGCCGCTCAATACAGGCAGCCTTTGGTGGAACGTGTAGGCCATTGCTCAATACAGGCAGTGGGGTTGCTGGTTCCATTTCGAGGGCCCAAACTTATTAATATATATCTGGTGAGCTGTACACCATGAACAGACATCCAGCTGCAGATCTCCTGCTCTGGGCCTGCAGACTGGAATGGGTGCGATGACGGAAGGGGCAGCCCAGGGTGGAAGTTGCCCATTTCTTGTTCCACTTGTCTCTATAAAAATAATCTTACCTCTTAGGTCACTTCCTTTTGTCCTCCAGGTTGAAATGAGTGGAGTGTTCCTGACATACACTCCATCCAGTTGGCCAATAAAATTGCATAAAGGTCCAAAATACATAATAGGACCCCAATTTACCTGGATTCATGATGTTCCACCCTGACGCAGGCCTTGAAAATCCAGAGACAACATGGTAAAAGTTGATCTCAGAAAAAAAGCAGGACAGCAAGTACACTACTCAATTTTAAGCCCATGACTGCTGAGTCTTCGCCAGGTAGAGGGAGTTAAAAATGCCCTATTTCTTTCTTTGGAAGCTTCTAATTAAATGAAAGACATTTGACCTCAAATGTATTGTATTCCCTGAATCAAAACATTAAATTGGGCAGTCTGCCAGTCAACCTTCACTGAGACATTAATTTCAATGGGCCTATTTCAACACCAATGAGCTCCAAGTGCCAGAGCTCTAGTTGTCTCTATAGCCTCTTCCCATATGACCCTATTAAAAGGTACAATAAGACATGTCTGTTCATTTTCAACATGAACCTTGGAATGTTGTGCTTTTTACAAATACCTTTAGTACTGGATTTTTAATACACAGAGCTGCCAGCGTAAGACATGGGAAAGTAAAGTTCTCTTTTTGCTTAGGATATGCAGCCTCATAATTTCCCAGGGCAAATATTATTCTTGATAAAATTATCTGTTTTCAAATATTGTTGACCTGGACAGTAGAAGCATTCTTCATTGTTTAATTTGCATTGCATAGTCAAAGGAGACGATCCCTCCTCAACCCTTCTACAACAAGAGTACAAAACTCCTGACCCAAATCGCAAATAGCTATTTTGTATCACTGATTGTAAGCTATTGTCAAGTTTGAATAAATCACTTTGGTCAGATAGTGGCCTGATTTAATTTTCAAAATCACTGTGCTATCTGTCTGATGCAACCCTTCAACAGAATATCTTCAAGAGTAGCAGCTTAATTGTGATTTAGCTCAGTATGTTCATCGAAACCGAGGAGATGAATTGTCTGGAAGTTGTCCCTTTATGCTCCATAACTTTGGCGGAAGAACAAAAATAACAAAGAACAGTACATTCGGCCCTCCAAACCTGCGCCGATCTTGATGCCTGCCTAAACTAACACCTTCTGCACTTCCGGGGCCCATATCCCTCTATTCCCTTCCTATTCATCTATTTGTCAAGATGTCTCTTAAACGTGGCTATCATATCTGCTTCCACCACCACCCCTGGCAGCAAGTTCCAGGCACTCACCACCCTTTGTGTAAAAAACTTGCCTCGCACATCCCCTCTAAACTTTGCCCCTTGCACCTTAAACCTATGTCCCCTAGTAACTGACTCTTCCACCCTGGGAAAAAGCTTCTGACTATCCACTCTGTCCATGTTCTAGAAACGACAGAAAAACAGCATAAACAACATTGTTTTGTGTTTTACCAGCATTTCTGTGGTTTCCCCCCCTGTAGATATTAACCCCTTCGAATTAACCATCACTGACTTTGCTACACAGAATTTTTAACCTGCAGCGGGGCAAAGGAAAAGAATTTCCGAAAATTAATTTCTTCAGCTGGAATGCACTGGGTGAAAGGGTGGTGGTTGCAGATTCAGTAGTAACTTACAAAAGGGAATTGGACATATACTTAAAAAGGAAATATTTACAGAACTATGGAGAAAGATGAGGGGATTGGGACTAATTGGTAGCCCTTTCAAAGAGCTGGCACAGACATGATGGACTGAATGGCCTCTTTCTGTACTATATGATTCTATGAACTGACATATTCTAATTCAGCTATCATGGAATTTCAGTAAATTCATGAAACTCCATATGTATAAACATAGGACATTAAGCAGAGTTTTTACAAGATCGGTCTTTGATTTCCAAAAGTAGTTGCGGAAAGTTATGCTGTCAATGTGATCGAATGGACTTGAATTTTTTAATGGAAATTATCATTCCCAAAATTATTGTTCCCTCCAATCACATTGGAATCATGCCAAGGAATTTAACTCTGCCACTGACACTGCCAGAGTATGGAGCGTCAGTGGGGGTCAGCCTATTGATATATTACAGGCAGATACATACTCCTGTTGGGGCAAGTTTTGGGTGCTCATCTGCCCTGGGATACTGCAGCCTTGCTGCCCAAATTCAGAAAGACATTCATTCCGCACACCTCCCCCCCACCAACCCCCCCACCCCACCATAGCCCACTTTGTAGGGGAATGTCATTATACTCACCAGAAAAATTTCGATCTTTGGGAATCCAGACTAATTCCCTAGCCTAGACCACCAAGGTGATCCCCATGTCCACTGAGGAAGAGGGTAGTACACCACTTCTCACAGCATATTAACCTCCAAAGATGCCTGAACTTTCCTAATCCAGGAGGTACCTGACCTCAACCCCTCCATGTAATTGGCCTTGTGAAGGCGAGGGAGAAGGTTCCAATTCTTACAAAGCTGAGTGGGTATTGTGATCTAAGGTGTCAGCTCTGGCTCAGTCATAGCTCTTTTACCTCTAAGTCAGAAAGTCATAGGTTTAAGCCCTATTCCCAAGACTTGAGCACCTAATCTAAGCTAAAATTTCAATGCAGTACTCCCTCAGTGTGAGGTGACATCTTTTGGGTGAGTTTTTTTAATATTCTTTCATGGGACGTGGGTGTCGCTGGCAAGGCCAGCATTTGTTGCCCATCCCTGATTGCCCTTGCTAGGCCATTTCAGAGCGCAGTTGAGATTCAACCACATTGTTGTCGGTTTGGAGTCACATGTAGGCCAGACCAAGTAAGGACAGCAGATTTCCTTCCCTAAAGGACATTAGTAAACCAGATGGGTTTTTACGACAATCAATGATAGTTTTCATGACATCATTACTATGAGCTTTCAATTCCAGATTTTACTTAATTAATTGAATCTAAATTCCACCACCTGCCGTGGTGGGATTTGTACTCATGTCCCAAGGGCATTAGCCTGTACCTCTGGATTACTAGTTCAGTGACCTTACCACTTTGCCACTGCCTCCCCCATGTTAAACTGAGATGGGCATAAAATATCCCATGCAACTATTTGAAGAAGAGCAGGGGAGTCCTCCCCAGTGTCCTGGCCAATGTTTATTCCTCAACCAACGGGGACCAAAATCAGCTGGTCATTTACCTCATTCCTGATTATGGCATCTAACTGTGTGTAAATTGGCTGCCATGTTTGTCTACATTACAATAGTGACTGTAGTTCATTTGGAGCATCCTGAGGTTGTGAAAGGTGCTACATAAATGCAAGATTATTGCTTCGTTCTTATGGCCGACTTCATTCCTAACTCAATGCATTCAGACCCAGTCTTTTTACTGGTTCTTTTACTGTATTCCTACGCAGATTTACAGAAGGAGTGTATGAGAATGCTGAGGAATTTCAGCCTCTATTTGTATTAATACATGCCTCTGCAAAATTTAGGAAAATTTATCAATATTTATGTTTTTGTCTGGATTTTACTATGTCTAAGTGATGGAGACAGTGCCAAAAAGATTCACGAAAATCATACCAGAGATTAGAAGCTTTAGTTATTGACGGGAGACTCGAGAAGCTGGGGCTCAGAGAGGGTTAATGAAACATCTGATGTCAATGTAAAGGCCTGCTCAGGTCTGTAAATGAAACCCGGCTGAGCCCACCAGAACCACATCCGACCCGAGCCCGACCCGGTCCGAGTCCTTTCATTTTTTCCCACGCCCGGCCTGCCCCCGACCCAACCTGACCACTGGAATAATCAACTTTATTGAAGAGGTTGTGCTCTCTCTTGGATGGAATCACTCACTGCAAAAAATTGTGGAGTGTTTCCCGTCTTGACGTCCTGGCTGTCACTGTGCCTGACCCAAGCCCGAATGCCGGACCCAGAAGAGCGACCTGACCCGACCCGAACCTGACATATGTCGTCAGATCCCATCGAGTTCGGGTCAGATAGCCATGCTCTATGCCAGTGTTCAATTTGAGAGGTTCAAATTGCAGCCAAGTTCGTGGAACCACAGAGGGCTCTGCTGCACAGCAGGGAAGGAAAAGGGTTGGAAGAGCTACAGTGAAAAGGGATTCTATTATAAGGGGTACAGATAGGCGTTTCTGTGGCCACAAACGAGACTCCAGGATGGTATGTTGCCTCCCTGGTGCTAGGGTCAAGGATGTCTCTGAGCGGCTGCAGAACATTCTGAAAGGGGAGGGTGAGCAGCCAGAGGTCGTGGTTCATATTGGTACTAACGACATAGGCAGGAAGAGAGATGAGGTCCTGCAAAGTGGATATAGGGAGTTATGCAGAAGGTTAAAAAGCAGGACTTCTAGGGTTGTAATCTCAGGATTACTCCCTGTGCCACGTGCTAGTGAGGGTAGGAATAGGAGGATAAGGCAAATGAATGCGTGGCTGAAGAGCTGTTGTCGGCGGGAGGGCTTCAGCTACTTGGATCATTGGGATCTCTTCTGGTGCAGAGGTGACCTGTACAAGAGGGACGGGTTGCATCTAAACTGGAAGGGGACCAATATCCTTGCGGGGAGGTTTGCTACTACTTTGTCTACTACGGTGGCTACTACTCAGGAGGGTTTAAACTAGTCTTGCAGGGGGGTGGGACCCAAAGTAGTAATCTCTCCGATGAGATAGTTGAGGCAAATGTAGAGGTTAAAGCAAGCAAGTCCAGTAGACAGGCCGGGCAGGGGCAGGACAGGGAGCGAGGAAGGTCTGATAGGCTAAACTGCATTTACTTTAATGCAAGAAGCCTTATAGGTAAGGCAGCTGAACTCAAAGCATGGATTGGGACATGGGATTGTGATATTATAGCTATTACAAAAATGTGGTTGGGGGATGGGCAGGACTGGCAGCTCAATGTTCCGTGGTACCGATCCTTCCGGCGTGACAGAGGTGGAGGTAAGAGAGGAGGGGGAGTTGCACGATTGATTAGGGAGGACATCACGGCAGTGCTTAGAGAGGATATCCAGGGGGAATGTCCAGCGAGGCCATATGGGAAATAAGAAAGGGGTGATCACTTTGATGGGATTATATTAGGCCCCCCAATAGTCAGAGGGAAGTGGAGGAGCATATATGTAGGGAAATCACAGATAGGTGTAGGAATTATAGGGTTGTAATAGTAGGTGAGTTTAACTGCCCTAATATTGACTGGGACTGCCTTAGTGCTAAGGGATCAGATGGGGAAGAATTTGTTAAGTGTGTCCAGGATAGTTTTCTGAAGCAGTATGTGGATGGCCCTACTAGAGAAGGGGCTACACTCAACCTCCTCTTAGGAAATGAGGATGGGCAGGTGGTTGATGTGTCAGTGGGGGAGCACTTTGGAACCAGTGACCATAACTCTATCAGCTTCAAGTTAGTTATGGAAAAGCATAGGACTGATCCTCAGGTTGAACTCCTAAATTGGGGGAAGGCTAATTTTGATGGCATCAGACAGGAACTCTCAAAAGTTGAATGGGAGAGGCTGTTTACAGGTAAAGGGACATCTGGCAAGTGGGAGACTTTTAAAAGTGAGATAGGAAGAGTTCAGGGCCAGAATGTTCCTGTTAGATGGAAGGGCAAGGCTGGCAAGTTTAGGGAACCTTGATTGACGAGGGATACTGAGGGTCTGGTCAGGACAAAGAAGGAGGCATATGTCAGGCATAGGCAGCTGGGATCAAGCGAGTTCCTCGAGAGGTATAGGGGATGTAGGACTACACTTAAGAAGGAAATTAGCAGGGCGAAAAGAGGCCATGAGATTTCCCTGGCAGATAAGATTAAGGAGAATCCTAAAAGATTCTATAAGTATATTAAGAGTAAAAGGGTAGCTAGGGAGAGAGTATGTCCCCTTAAGGATTAGTGTGGCAATCTATGTGTGGAGCCACGGGAAATGGGCGAGGTCTTAAATGAATATTTCTCGTCAGTATTTACCGTGGAGAAGGTCATGGAAGCTAATGAGTTCAAGGGATGGAACAGCGATATTCTGGAGCATTACAACATTACAAAGGAGGAGGTGTTGGAGGTTTTGAAGCGCATTAAGATGAATAAATCCCCAGGGCCTGACCAGGTGTATCCTAGGATGCTATGGGAAGCAAGGGAGGAGATTGCTGGGGCCCTGGCAGAGATTTTTGTATCATCGTTAGCCATGGATGAGGTACCAGAAGACTGGAGGATAGCTAACGTTGTGCCTTTATTTAAGCAGGGCAGCAGGGATAAGCCAGGGAACTACAGGCCGGTGAGCCTTACATCAGTGGTGGGAAAGTTATTGGAAGGGATTCTGAGAGACAGGATTTATATGCATTTGGAAAGGCATGGTCTAATTAGGGATAGTCAGCATGGCTTTGTGTGGGAAATCATGTCTCACGAATTTGATTGAGTTTTTCGAGGAGGTGACCAAGAGGATTGACGAGGGCAGGGCGTTGGACATTGTCTACATGGACTTTAGCAAGGCCTTTGACAAGGTCCCGCATGGTAGGCTGGTCCAGAAGGTATGAACACATGGCATCCAGGATGAGCTAGCAAATTGGATACAAAATTGGCTTGGTGATAGGAGGTGGTAGTGGAGGGTTGTTTTTCAGATTGGAGGCCGGTGACCAATGGTGTGCCGCAGGGATCGGTGCTGGGCCCTCTGTTGTTTGTCATATATATTAATGACTTGGATGTGAATGTAAGGGGCATGATTAGTAAATTTGCAGATGACACCAAAATTGGTGGTATAGTGGACAATGAAGAAGGTTGTCTAAGGTTACAACAGGATATAGATCAACTGGGAAAGTGGGCAAGGGATTGGCAAATGGAATTTAACGCAGACAAGTGTGAAGTGATGCATTTTGGGAAGTTAAACCAGGGCAGGACATATACAGTGAATGGCAGGGCCCTGGGGAGTGTTGTTAAGCAGAGAGACTTTGGGGTGCAAGTACATAGTTCCCTGAAAGTGGCAACACTGATAGACAGGGTGGTGAAGAAGGCATATGGCATGCTTGCCTTCATCGGCCGAGGCATTGAGTACAAGAGTTGGGACGTCATGTTACAGTTGTACATTACATTGGTTAGGCCGCATTTGGAGTACTGTGTGCAGTTCTGGTGGCCGCACTACAGGAAAGATGTGATTAAGCTAGAGAGAGTGCAGAAAAGATTCACAAGGATGTTGCCAGATTTGGAGGGCTTGAGTTATAAAGAGAGATTGGATAGGCTGGGTCTGTTTTCCCTGGAGCGAAGGAGGCTGAGAGGGGACATGATAGAGGTATATAAAATTATGAGAGGCATAGATAGGGTAGATAGCCAGAGTCTGTTTCCCATGGTAGGGGTGACTAAAACTAGAGGGCATCGATTTAAGGTGAGAGGGAGGAGGTTTAAAGGGGATCAAAGGGGTAAATTTTTCACACAAAGAATGGTGGGTACCTGGAATGACCTGCCAGAGGAGGTGGTGGAGGCAGGAACAGTAACGACATTTAAGAGGCATCTGGACAGGTACTTGAATGAGCAAGGCATAGAGGGATATGGAATTTATGCAGGCAGGTGGGATTAGTATAGATAGGCATTATGGTCAGCATGGATGCAGTGGGCCGAAGGGCCTGTTTCTATGCTGTACGACTCTATGACTCTAGGTATTGATGAGATAAAAACGGAAAACTATTTCTGCTAGTACGTGGCCCCCCCATAATAAAATTCCATACCCGTGAATCAATAATTAGATGGTATAACTTCAAAATTATGTCCAAAATATTGAAGGTGGTAAATGGTCGAAGTTATTTTTGTGGAAAGGGTTGTTAGGAGATGGAACATCATACCAGAAACAGTGGGAGATGGTGAATCCATAAGAGATTTTAAAAAGGGAAGTAGATAAATATGAGAGCAAGAACACTCAAAGGGTATGTGGAAGGGGTGGGGGAATGAGCTAAGTGGATAAATCTTTCAGAAAGCTGGCACAGACAGAATGGATTAAATGGCTATGTTCTGTGCTGTATAAGTGCATGATTTAACTTGGTCTGAATCATTTTACATAAAACTAATTAACGTTGACTCACCCACTATTCTGCCAATGCTGCAAACTGCAGGGCAGCCCTGATTGAAGTGACATTTAACTTTTAGCAAACCAGAGGCATCAAGGGCTGATCAGGACCCAGAACTACATTACTGAGAGCCACTTCATTTAACTTCTTCCATGCTGTTCAAAGTTGTGCAGTTACCAAGATGATCATTACCAACTGCAATAGTGCAGAGCTAGCTGAGCTGGTGTAACATGTTTCAGCTTTGTAAATTTGAGTTATGTTCCTGAAGTAGCAATTGGTCCTTTCCACTTGGAAGTCTGTGGTTTTAGGGCATAAATAAGTCATGAGTGTGTCCAATCAGGTAGTCATTCAACTTCTAAATAAAACTCATTCAACCCCTATGGACCCTGGTTCTGCCTCTGAAATATATCTTTTATTTTATTTATTTATTTTTATTTAGAGATACAGCACTGAAACAGGCCCTTCAGCCCACCGAGTCTGTGCCGACCATTAACCACCCATTTATACTAATCCTACACTAATCCCATATTCCTACCACATCCGTCCCTATATTCCCCAACCACCTACCTATACTAGGGGCAATTTATAATGGCCAATTTACCTATCAACCTGCAAGTCTTTTGGCTGTGGGAGGAAACCGGAGCACCCGGAGGAAACCCACGCAGACACAGGGAGAACTTGCAAACTCCACACAGGCAGTACCCAGAATTGAACCCAGGTCGCTGGAGTTGTGAGGCTGCAGTGCTAACCACTGCGCCACTGTGCCGCCCTTCTGCAAGTCATCTGTACGCCGACCTTTCTGGTTCATTTCCCAACTTTATTTCGAGTGCTGGCATTTTCATGAATTTGATAAAGCAGGGTAAATCTTATGGGGCTTCACTTCTAGCACAGAGCCTCGTTAATCAGTAGCATGGATAATGCAAGGTAATGCATTTGGGGAAGGCAAAAAAAGCAAGGGAATACACAATAAATGGGAGGAAATTGAGAGGGAGTGAGGAAGTGAGAGACCTTGAAGTGCATGTCCACAGGTCCCGGAAGGTGGCAGGATAGGGAGATAGAGTGGTGAAGAAGGTATATGGAATGCTTTCCTTTATCGGCTGAGGTATGGAATACAAAAGCAGGGATGTATTGCTGGAA
Source organism: Heterodontus francisci (assembly GCF_036365525.1). Classification (NCBI taxonomy): domain Eukaryota; kingdom Metazoa; phylum Chordata; class Chondrichthyes; order Heterodontiformes; family Heterodontidae; genus Heterodontus; species Heterodontus francisci. The sequence continues at coordinate 52,488,465 of NC_090402.1, forward strand.
CTGTATAAAATGCTGGTTAGGCCACAGCTGGAGTATTGCATACAGTTCTGGTCACCACATTACAGGAAGGACATAATTGCTCTGGAGACAGTACAGAGGAGATTTACAAGAATGTTGCCAAGGCTTGAAAATTGCAGCTAAGGGGAAAGATTGGATAGGCTAGGGTTGTTTTCCTTAGAACTTTCTCTCATACTCTAATATTACCTTTGTTACGACCAGGTGAGAAAGAGGTCTAGGGTTCCCTTTCAGTCTTCACCTGGTCTTACTGTAACAGGGTTTAATTTTAAACACACTGTGTTTTAGCTCCCCCTTGGTGAATCCTTGTTCGCTGCTTCCCATTCCCTCTCCTGTGGCCAGAGAGGATTTGAAAATTTGTGTCAGAGCCCCTGCTATCTCCTCCCTTGCCTCACATAAAAGCCTGGTATACATCTCATCTGGGCCTGGGGATTTATCCACTTTTAAGCCTGCTAAAACAGCTAATACTTCCTTTCAATGCTAATATGTTCAAGTATATCAAAATCCCCCTCCCTGATCTTTAGGCTACCTCTGCCCAATGGATTTTTCCAGTCTCTATGTAGGTTAAAATCCCCCATAACTATTGCTGTACCTTTCTGACAAGCTGCCATTATTTCTACCTTTATATCCTGCCCTACAGTGTGGTTAATGTTAGGTGGCCTGTACACCACTCCCACAAGTGACTTCTTGTCTTTATGATTTCTCATCTCTACCCAAACTGCTTCTACATCCTGGTCTCCTGAACTTAGGTCATCCCTCTCTCTTGCACTAATACCATCATTAATTAACAGAGCTACCCCTCCACCTTTTCCTAGATTCCTATCCTTCCTAAATGCCATGTACCCTTCAATATTCAGATCCCAATCTATGTCATCCTGCAGCCATGTCTCCGTAATGGCTATCGGATCATACTTATTTATTTCTATTTGCGCTCTCAGTTCATCTGTTTTGTTTTGAATGCTATGTGCATTCAGATACAGAGCCTTTAGTTTTGTCCCTTTATTATTTTCGTAACCTCTAGCTTTATCTGTTGATTTAATCTTAGATTTGTACACTCTGTCCCTTCCTGTCACAGTCTATCATTTCCCATATTAATACCTTTCTCTCTTGCCTTGTCTCTACTCCTTGATTTATCATATCTTCCCAAATTTGATCCCTTGCGCCCACTGTTCAGTTTAAAACCCCCTCTATTTCCCTAGTTATGCGGCTCACTAGAACACCAGCCCCAGCATTGTTCAGGTGTAGACTGTCCCAATGGTACAGCCACCACTTTCCCCAGTACTGGTGCCAGTGCCCCACGAATTGGAACCCACTTCTACCACACCAGTCTTTGAGCCATGTATTAATTTCTCTAATCTTATTTGCCCTATGCCAATTTGCATGTGGCTCAGGTAATAATCCAGAGATTATTACCTTTGAGGTTCTGCTTCTTAATTTGGTGCCTAGTTCCTTGTCCTGCCTATGTCGTTGGTACCTACACTTCTCCTTCACTATTGAACTGTCCAGAACAAGAACTGATTATTTTTAAAAATGTTGCTTGGCTAAGCAAAGAGATCACACAAGAAATTGACTTTTGGCTTTAATATTCAGCAGAGTTAATCCTTAAAAGAGACTTTGCAACTTTTGGATGTGAATATGGAGTATAAATTCTATTTCTATTCATCATTTTATTCCATTTTGTCAATAATTATGTTCAGCATAATCGGCTATCAGTAATAGATTTAACATACTTGTATAATCTACAAAATAACACAATGTTTCATTTTTTCTTTTTCCTCGCTGTTTTGCAATGTAGATTGTCTTCCCCTCTCGATTATGAGGAAGTGTATACGCAAGAAACTATGGATGCCTTGTTTCTGTCAGCACTGTAAGTACAAGGTCTCGATCTGTTAATGTCAAACTGTTCATCACTGCCATGTTTATTTACCTTCAAGATCATTAATAGGCTGTTTATTGGAGATGCTGCAGAGATATTGGTGCCCATTTATATCACCAGGTGCAAAGCAGCTTTAATTGGTTAAGTACTGCTACAATCCCACCAGAATGGGTAGTACTAATGGTATTTCGTTTTCTGACATATCTATTTACATAATTAGTCTAGAGAACTGAATCCAAAACACCCAAGACAGTGTAATATAAAGTCCTGGGGAGAAACTTTCAACTTTGGCAGGGATATACAACGGGCGATAGCGGATTATGCACCTTGTCCGATGGGCAGGGTAGCCTTTATCACCTGTTTTATGGCCCCCGGCAATGTTGAAATTTCAGGCCATGGGGTCAATTGAAGTGGAGTGCCATAACAAAGAAATGAGAATTCTGAAACCTTTTGACGAGCCTGAAAAGGCATGTTCATGTCAACCCATTTAGCAGCATTTGCCAAGGTTGATGGTGGAGGGGACTAAGAAGTGGCTGGCAAAAACCTAACTGCAGACATGAGTTTCCAGGCAAATGACAGAGCAGCTGTTTATCTGACTCCCTGTTTGGTGGCTGCAGAAATGAAAGAGAATCTGGAAGAGGTGTTTGTAAAGGGGATTGCCATTGTACCACTCCACTGCACCTTCCCCACAGGCCAGCATTGCCATTGCTATTGGAGAAGGCTAGAAGTGGTTTATCCCAGGAGTCAATGCAGGCTTAGTTCCACTTTTATTCTTGAGAGCATAGTATAAAAATTTGTTGAACAAATGGGGACCCATCACTAGCTCCTGCAATGATTCTCCAATCTGAACAATTCTGATTCATCCTAAGTATGTTACTTCTGACAACCCGTTCAACAGGGATATTTTGGCTTAAACTGTCACACACATCTCATCATATACCACACTTCACAGTACCTCACACTGCTTAGACCAACCCTCACACTACACATACCATGTTGTCATCTACTGAACAAAGAAAATATCTAAACTGCAAAGTCACAGACTATGGCATAGTCTGTAATGTCCACACATCATGTTTGATCAACTTATCCATATTCCTATTCAATCCAGTAATTTAACTAACTTCCAGTCCTTCCCTGCTCTTTTACAAAATACCCTGCAACAAATTACCCTCAGTCGACAAATTCTGTCTTGTGTGGCATTATGGGCCACCTTTCTTGCATTCTGATAGTACAGTAGTTGGGGTCTCTTCTCCTCCAACTCTAACCTCAGTGATCTTCATAAAGAACCTCGCCTCCATTGCTCCATTTTGTTTGAGCAATACTACCCACATAAAGTTTTATTCCATCAGATCTGTCAGATCCTGAACTCTTTGGACTCAAAGTCTTCAGATATGTCAGAATGAAATGGTTGCATTACTTCATCCTGAACTCCAGGTTTCATTAAGAACTCACACACCTCTTCCATTCCTGCAGCTTCCTCCACAAGCCATGAGGGAGAAATGTCAACTTATGGGTGTCCATTCTGCAGCTAAAAAGCAGACAGCCAGGAGTTGAAAATCAAGACCTGTCAAATGCCATGTTGAGGCAGACCTATAAATGGGTGCCCACCTGAGATAGGCATTAGGGTGCTTTACTATGTAAATTGGGTACTAAGTGAGTTGTAGGACCCTAATGAAAAATCCAGGTACAAGATGGCAGAGACTGTGCCGTGTAAGCTCTGAACATTTCTACCAGCTCTTGAGTGACTTAACCTATTGTCCTTAAAGGGACCCATCCACTGTAGCCCACACAATAAAAGGCCACAAAACTTCTTCAAAGTTATAACTTTCTGGAGCCAAGAGGAGTATGACTGCTCCATAAAAATAATGCAGGCCACTTCTAGTCTGGGCTTTGCCACCTTCAGCTCACCTCCAGGACCTCCCTACCCACAGGCAGGCCTGACGTCAGAGCTGGTTAGAATTTATTAGGCTCCAACCAGTGAACTGCATTGGGATTCCCATTTGGCTCCTGAAGCTTACTGCTTCCATTTAAAGGAGGCCCAATCCAAATTGGGGTCGGATCTCAGGTCAGAACAATCAGCATGCAGAGCAATCACTCTGCTAATGTCCTCACATTTTGCCACAGTCCAATTTCTCTCTCAAATTGAGCTTTTATGGGAAGCAGTTTTCCTGTTAGCAACTTTTAATGGTCTATAAATCCCAAACTGTCCACCACGATTGCAGCCCCCTTTTTGTCTGATGAGGCCCTTATAATACCTAATTCTCATTCCTGGACAGCTTACAGGAAGAACACTTGCTGTCCGATTGCTGATCCCTCAATCTCTCACCTTTACTCCAGTTGCCCTGCTGCACTATTTCTTTTCTATTTTATTGATACTGTTTATGGTGAATGCTCCTTTGAACGTTCCTCTGTTGCTCCTTCTAAACTCCAAGTATGTAATTCTACGCACTTTTCACTGAGTTAAATCAAGATTCACTGCACCCATTTGTCACATTAACTAATTTTTCCCCAGAACCTCAATATTATAGAATTCCTGTCCTTCCTTCCTTTCCTACCTCTAAGTCAGAAGGATTGGCTTTGAAGCCCACTCCAAACAGTACCTATTGTGTGGCTGTTCCCAGTGTAAAAGGTAGGTGGGGCTCATAAGCCTTGATTTTACCCAGGAGAAGGGTATGCTTAAAATAAAAATTATCAGAAAGGCAATGGGAAATAGCTTCAGCTACTCTTCCCAAGTGCAAAACTGAAGGATCTCGTGTGTGAGACTTGAATTAGGACTTGCCCCAGGGCAGAACACCATGTGCAATTGGACCTTCCTTCCTCTGACATTCTTCTAGTTATTCAAATTATTGTTTGGTGACACCTACTCACTATGTTTTTATTTAACTGGTCCTGTATTCTTTATGGTGTTGGACCTGTCCTGCACTGTGTGCTTTGGTCTTTCACTTTGGTTTCTTAATTAGAAAACAGTGCAAAATGACTGCACAGCAAATTGTTGACCTTGTACAATTGTCAAATATTCTATTAACATGTGTTAAGTCTTCACCATCATGCATCTATTCTTCAAACGAACCATTCTTTTCACTGTATGTAATCAGCTAAGCAAACCTTTGGTCACCTGTCCTAATATATCCCCATGTGGCTTGGTGTCAAATTTTGTTTGATAATATTCCTTTAAGCAACTTGGAACATTTTACTACGTTAAAGGCTCTATGTAAGTTGTTGTTGTTGCATGAATACAGCACTGTTCCCAGCACGATAGTAAACATTGTACATTGTAAACATTTTAGACACAACACAGCATAACTTACCTACAGCATCATCACTAATGGATTGTGTGCCTAACCTCACTCATTATATTCTATGACACTCAGGCCACATGGGAACTATGTGGAGTCCTTCTGTGTATCTAGTTTCTGGAAGTTTCCGTTAGATTTTCCATTTCTTATAAGCTCCTAAGTTCCTAACTGTCCTTTGCTTTATTGAAAAGCCGTTTGAAAGCTAATTTATTCAGCCAAAAGAAAAAATAGTAATCACCATGTTTATGTGTCTGTTTTCTTTGTATGTTCCAGGTACAACTATGATGTGTCTTTAAATTAAAATATTATTGGGAGAATGGAGAAGTGAACTGCAGTAATCTGCAGCTCCCTGTATCAGCCTGAACTGCATAAACTTTCAAATAAAGAACAACTATTTTACCTTAATCTCTGACAATATGCCTGTGTGTCTGTTCTGCTAACGGGAAGTTCTAATTTTTCCGAGACATGTGTCAATTACTGACTTCCAGAATTTTGTATACTTCACATGTTTCAGTTTCTTTTCTATCTATTTTCAGCTCTCCTATTTTCCTCTGTTCACATTCAACCCTTCTCACCTACACCAATGATTTCAACATAGTTGTCGGAGCTGAAGAGATGCTTGCTTGTGCTTTAATAATAGTGACCAATGGATAATGGTGACTTTGCACCCTCAGGGCTGAGACTTTTCAGGACTTATGTGCCAATGCAGTCAATCAGATGCAATACTGGGAGAGTCTGAGGATGAACAATGGAAGCGGTATGATTGAATGCAGCAAGTTAAAAAAGAACTTTCTCGGAATACAACAATGTGATGAGTGGTGTTCCACAGGGGTCCATGTGGAGGCTGCTCTTATTTATTACATATGTAAATAACTCAAACTTAAGAATTGAAAGAATAATATCAAAATTTGCTGATGACACCAAATTGGATATGGCAAATTGTGACAAAGATCACAAAAGATTGCAGTAAAGCATAGATAAGTTAGCGTGGTGGGCAAAGAGATGGAAGATGCAGTTGAATGTAGGAAAAGGTGAAGTAATACAGATAGGGAAAGGAATGCACTTTAAATGCTAAGGGTTTAAATGGAGTAGAGGGATCTTGTTGTGGTCATTAATAATGGTGGTGCAAGTAGAGACAGTCATAAAAAGGAAAAAAGAATCCTATTTTTGTATCTTGAGGTGTACAACTTAAAAACATGCAGCAGATATACCCAGAGCTAAAAATGAAAGGTCCAATATAAATGGGGTGCAATCCCAGAAAAAGCCATCATCCCACTCCTTTCGCAGGCCTGCTCCATATGGAATTCAATCTCAACCCAGGAATTTTGGGGCTAGTTTTTTTTCCACAGGAGGTGGTTAGAAGGTGGATTTCTCTGCCACAAACTGTTGTTATTGCCAGAGTTCATAAATACTGTTACAAGGGAATAATTAGATAGATACTTGAAAATGAGGAATAATATAGGTTTTGATGGCCGTTTAGAGTAGGTGGGTCATGTGGAAAGAAACACGAGTGCAGGCTCATTGGACTAACTGGTCTGTCAGTGATTTAACATTTCACTCATCCTCACTGATTTCTGTAAAAATGAAAGACTGGGAAGAAATTAGGAAGGACTTCGTCTCACTCTGAACCCTCATGCCCATCTCGTTTCAACACTGGTAATGTTCAGTACACTTCCCATATATGGACAGATATGGCAATCATGTTCAATGATGGAAATATGTCATGCAACTTTTGGCCCCACACGTACAGCAGCTAAACTCTGCCACCATTGCTAACAGACTACTTTACACACAAATATTTAAATTCTTGGGCTACTGTCTTCCAATTCATTTTGTTACTTTAAATACCGGAGTACATGCACATCACACATTGTATCAATACAGGGTCAGGACTTTACTGAGACACACTTGACAATCCAGTGTGAGTGCACAGGGGCATTATACTTCACATTTCCAATATGAGCGCAGGATACAAAGTCAAATACACTTCTTATACTAATTCCAACTTTGATCTCTATTGTCCATGTACACCACCAGTAAATCATAGTACATCAAAGATACAATAATAACATGGAGCCAGAAAAATACGCTTAGCCCTTCTCAATCTCTTCTAATTGTTTTATTACCTTGCTTATATTGCCTTCTTAAGCTCATCCAATTGTTTTATTACCATAAGTAGATATGACCAAATTAACATATTCTAGACCGTTATAGAGATGGTGAATGAATTTTACACATTCCACCATCCTCCTTATTTTCCCATCCTTGCCATAGGCCCACTACAAGTGCATGCCATGCTCATTAGAAAGCTGTTTAACTCATTATATGCTGATTCAACAGACAGCCCAAGACACTGAGGGAGTCAGGTAGTTTGAGCTCTCATTCCCACATAAATGACCTCAAGGCTGGAAGATCAATTAGAGTTAGAGGCTTATCTCTGTGGGAGGGAGAACTCCCTTCAGCTGAAGGGTATGGTAGGAAGCGTGGTGGTTTCAGCCCAGGAGAGGGAGGTAGCAGTTATTTTGTTTCATATTCTTTCATGGGATGTCGGCGTCACTGTCAAGGCCAGCATTTGTTGACTATCCCTAATTGCTCTTGAACCAAGTGGCTTGATAGGCCATTTCAGAGGGCAGTTAATAGTCAACTACATTGCTTTGGGTCCGAAGTCACATGTAGGCCAGACCAGGTAAGAACAGCAGGTTTCCTTCCCTAAAGGGCATTAGTGAACCAGATGGGTTTGATGATAGTTTCATGGAACCAGTCTAGCTTTCAATTCCAGATTTTTATTAATTAATTTAATTTTAAATTCCAACAGCTGCTGTGGTGGATTTGAACTCGTGTCCTCAGGGCATTCGCCTGGGCCTCTGGATTACTAGTTCAGTGACATTACCAGTATGCCACCATCTCCCCTTACGGTTACCAACTGCTGCCCCCCCACCACACACCCCTGCCCGAGACCCCCCCCCCCCCCCCCCCCCCACCCTCCCGCTCCCGGCCACCCAGACAGCTGTCCAATGCCAGCAAACGTTTAAGAACTCGCAAGGATTATGATAAACTAATACAACTATTGAGGAAATATTGTAATATCATATGTGTTCTTCACTTATCTGCACTGTGTACCTAGCCTTCCTCAGAAACCATTGTATTTATGACTGTCCACAACCAGTTTTACACTTCCATCCTCCATCTGCCTGCACAGCCAGACCTTCATGCTCGCCCAAAAAAGGCACATCTAGGACTCCATCTTTCGTAGCAATATCTGTCATCACTGCATGCTCCACTCAGTGACAGCCTGGTTTGCATTAGGAGGTATATATCACTGTTTCAGGAGAGGATGGCCCAAACAGTGAGGGAGAGACATGCCACAGGGGTATTCCTTCAACATCAGATCTCTTATCTCCCTTCCCATGAGGAGGAAGCACTTCTACTGCTGGGAAACCCAGAGTCAAAAGAGTTGGAAATGAAGAAGTGGAAAGTCAGGCGGCAATTGTAGATTTGTCCTGACATTCTCTTGTTATTCCATCTCATGCTCCAGCAACAAATCAAATCTTCCTACCAACAGCTGCATATTACTGCTTTATCAAAAAGTGATTAAAGAATTCTATTCCTCCAATGTCTGGTCTCATCTATGTGGGAAGGTGTAAAGCATGTTTAAGTTCATGTTCTACTTAAAAAGATGTGAAATATATTTAAAATCATGTTTTGACTGGAGACTGTAAATTATGTTTAAAGTTATTTATGAAAAGGTTTTTTTATTGAAAGGATTGTTGTATTGCCTGCACTGAGTGCTGCTTGAGTGCACAGAGTGTGAAGGAAGGGAGTTTGGTGAGTGAGGGAGTTCGGTGAAGAGGGAAACTATAAATTAATTCAGAAAAATTAATTTAATTTAATGAACACAATAAAGATGGCAGGACAGGTGATGTGTTGTGGCTGCAGGATGTGGGAGCTCCTGGATGCCACGGCAATCCATGGCAACCACATCTGTAGTAAGCTTGAGGAGCTTTGGCTCAGAGTTAATGAGCTGGAGGTTGAGATGCAGAGCGTTGCAATGCTGAGAGGGAAGAGGGAGAGGCAAAGCTGCCTCAACACTTTGTTCCAGAAGGTAGTCACACCCCTTATGATAGTGTCGTCTGATTTGGTCAGTGGTTAGGGACAGGAAGGTGTGACTGCGAGTCAGGCTGATAGGGGCATCATGAAGGTGGGAGTGGAGGAGCCTCAGCCCTTACAATTGAGCAAAAATTTGAGGTGGTTGTAGGTTGTATGGACAAGAGCGAGGACTATAGTGTGGATGAGCAGACTGACCATGGTACCATGGTACAGGAAGCGATTCAAGTATGGGGAGTTAAAAGGAATGTAGTGGTAGTATGGGGACAGTATAGTCAGGGGGAATAGATACAGTTCTCTGCAGCTGAGAGCGAGAGTCCAGAAGACTGTGTTGCCTGTTTGGTGCCAGGGTTTGGGACATCCGCTCAGGACTGGCGAAGAACTTGCAGTGGGAAGGTGAGAATCCAGTGGTCATGGTCCATGTAGGTACCAATGACATAGATAGGACTAGGAAAGAGGTTCTGCATAGGGAGTATGAGGAGTTAGGTGCTAAATTTAAAAAGCAGAACCTCAAAGGTAATAATCTCTAGATTATTACCTTAGCCATGTGCAAATTAGCATAGGGAAAATAATATTAGTGAGGTGAATGCGTGACTGAAAGACTGGTGTGGGAGAAGTGGATTCCGGTTCGTTGGGCACTGGTACCAGTACTGGGGAAAGTGGGTCTGTACCATTGGGACAGACCTCACCTGAACCGTGCTGGCACAAGTGTTCCAACGAGTCGTATAACTAGGTAAGTAGAGATGGTTTTAAACTAAATAGAGGGGGGAAGGGATCATGTGGGGTAAATTGAGTACATTAAAGTGAAATGACAAGGCAATAGATCAAGGTAGCAATAAAAGTAATGATAATCAGAGTATGACAGGAAGGGACTGTGATTGCAAACTTAAGAGTCTGCCAGCAGATAGGGCCAGAGGTTACAAAAACAGTAACAAAAAACTGAATTAAGAGCTCGGTATCGACAGCATTTGAAATTACACAGATGAATTGTCAGCTCAAATAGAAATTCATATGTATGACCTGATAGCCATTACAGAGACGTGGCTACAAAGAAGCCAAAGCTGGGACCTGAATATCCAAGTGTACGTGACATTCAGGAAGGACAAGGAAGCTGGGAATAGGTGGTAGGGTAGCTCTGTTGATTAAAAAGGGCATTAGTACCATAGTGAGAAATTACTTTTGTTCCAAAGATCAAGATGAGGGCTGGGATTTTACCCTTGGCGGACGAGAACCGTCCACCGACTGAAATGTCGGTGGCGAACCCGCTTCTGCCTGGCCTGGGGATCCGACCTGTATTTTGCGGATCCCTGGCCTTTAATTGCTCTGAAGGACTTCTACCTGCTTGAGGCAGGAAGTCCCGCCTAATAAAGCTGCCGGCCAATCAGTGGGCCGGCAGCTCTTAGTCCCAGCAGTGCCACCGGGAGTGGTGGCCACTGCTGGAACTGCAGCCCAGCTGCCCGAAGAAGATGTCGGGGTGCCTGGAACCAAGGTATGTTTTGGTTGCCTCGCCGGGGATGATTGGTCGGGCCCCATCGAGGCAAGGGTGGTCGATTGGGGGCACAGGAGGGCGTATTGGGTGTTGCAGGTGGTTGGAGCAGCTGGGGCAGCCCTCCAGATTGGGCAGAGGGTGCCCGATCATAAGGGTCCCCCCAGGACATCGGAGAGCCGCCTGCATTTGTCAGACGCCTTCTCTTGGGCCTCTGCCGCCCAACCGGCCGCAGGTAAAATCCCCATGGCAGCGGGTAGAGGCCCTGAAGTGACCGTTAAGTGGCAGGTAAGAACAGCAGATATCCTTCCCAAAAGGGCATTAGTGAACCAGATGAGTTTGATGATAGTTTCTTGGAACCATTACTTAGACTAGCTTTCAATTCCAGATTTTTATTAATTAATTGAATTTGAATTGGATTTGAACTCATGTCCTTAGGGCATTAGCTTGGGTCTCTGGATTACTAGTCCAGTGACATTACCAGTATGCCACCATCTCCTCTTACTGTTATCAACTGCCACCCCCCTCCAACCACCCCCCACCCCCCCCCATCCTCCTGCTCCCGGCCGCCCAGACAGCTGTCCAATGCCAGCAAACGTTTAAGAACTCGCAAGGATTATGATAAACTAATACAACTATTGAGGAAATATTGTAATATCATATGTGTTCTTCGCTCATCTGCACTGTGTACCTAGCCTTCCTCAGAAACTATTGTATTTATGACTGTCAGCCGCCCTGCGTAAAGTGGCGGCGGAGGCGGGAGCGTGTCGGAAAGGGCCCCCCGAGCCTCCCGCTCCATTTTACACCCCCCGCCGCCCGCCCCCCCCCAATCCCGGCCACCTTCCAGCTCTCTGGGGGGCATACAATTCAGCCCATAGAATCAGTTTGGGTGGAACTAAAAAACAGCAAGGGGCAGAAAACATTAGTGAGGGTTGTTTTTAGGCCACCAAACAGCAGTGGTAATGTAAATCACAGTATAAACCAGGAAGTTAGAGGTGCGTGTAACAAGGGTAATACAGTAATCATGGGGGAATTTAATCTACATATAGACTGGGTAAACTTTATTGGAACTAATGTTGTGAAGATGAATTCTTAGAATGTATGTGAGATGCTTTTCCAGAGCAGTATGTTGAGGAACCAACTAAGGAACAGGCTATTTTAAGTCTAGTACTGTGCAATGAAAAAGGGCTAATCAATAATCTTGTTGTAAAGGAACCTTTAGAAAAGAGTGGCCACAATATAGAATTTTACATTAAGTTTGAAAGTGATGTAGTTCAATCAGAAACTAGGGTCTTAAACCTAAGCAAAGGAAACTATGAAGGTTTGAGTGGCAAACTGGCTATGGTGGATTGGGAAACTACGTTAAAAGGTATGATGGTAGACAGGCAATGGCTAACATTTAAAGAACAAATACATAGTTTACAACAAAAGTACATTCATTTAATGCACAAAAACCCAAAATGAAAAGTGTTCCAACCATGGCTAACAAAACAAATCAGGAATTGTATTAGAGCAAAGGAAGAGGAGTATAAAGTTATCGAGTCATAGAGTTATACAGCACAGAAACAGGCCCTTCGGCCCATCGTGTCTGTGCAAACCATTAAGCACCTAACTCTTCTAATCCCATTTTCCAGCACTTGTCCCATAGCCTTGTATGCTATGGCATCTCAAGTGCTCATCTAAATACTTCTTAAATGTTGTGAGGGTTCCTGCCTCTACCACCACTTCAGGCAGTGCGTTCCAGATTGCAACCACCCTCTGGGTGAAAAAGTTTTTCCTCAAATCCCCTCTAAACCTCCTGCACCTGACCTTAAATCTATGCCCCTGGTTATTGACCCCTCTGCTAAGGGAAAAAGTTTCTTTCTATCTAACCTATCAATGCCCCTCATAATTTTGTATACCTCAATCATATCTCCCCTCAGCCTTCTCTGCTCTAAGGAAAACAGCCCTAGCCTTTTCAGTCTCTCTTCATAGCTGTAATGCTCCAGCCCAGGCAACATCCTGGTGAATCTCCTCTGCACCCTCTCCAGTGCAATCACATCCTTCCTATAGTGTGGTGCCCAGAACTGTATACAGTACTCCAGCTGTGGCCTAACTAGCGTTTTATACAGCTCCGTCATAACCTCCTTGCTCTTATATTCTATGCCTCGGCTAATAAAGGCAAATATCCCATATGCCTTCCTAACTACCTTATCTACCTGTGCTGCTGCCTTCAATGATCTATGGACAAGTACACCAAGGTCCATCTGACCCTCTGTACTTCCTAGGGTCCTACCATCCATTGTATATTCCCTTGCCTTGTTAGTCCTCCCAAAATGCATCACCTCACATTTCTCAGGATTAAATTCCATTTGCCACTGCTCCGCCCATCTTACCAGCCCATCTATATCGTCCTGCAATCTAAGGCTTTCCTCCTCACTATTTACGACACCACCAATTTCCATGCCATCTGCGAACTTACTGATCATACCTCCTATATTCACGTCTAAATCATTAATGTACACTACAAACAGCAAGGATCCCAGCACCGATCCCTGTGGTACACCACTGGTCACAGGCTTCCACTCACAACAACAACCCTCGACCATCACCCTCTGCCTCCTGCCACTCGGCCAATTTTAGATCCAATTTGCCAAATTGCCCTGGGTCGCATGGGCTCTTACCTTCTTGACCAATCTCTCATGCGGGACCTTATCAAAAGCCTTACTGAAGTCCATATAGACTACATCAACTGCTTTACCCTCATCTACACATCTTGTTACTGCCTCGAAAAATTCAATCAAGTTAGTTAGACACGATTTCCCCCTGACAAACCCATGCTGTCTACCCCTGATTAATCCCTGCCTCTCCAAGTGGAGATTAATCCTGTCCCTCAGAATTTATTCCAATAGTTTCCCAACCACTGATGTTAGACTCACCAGCCTGTAATTACCTGGTTTATCCCTGCTACCCTTCTTAAATAATGGTACCACATTTGCTGTCCTCCAATCCTCTGGTACCTCTCCTGTGGCCAGTGAGGATTTGAAAATTTCTGTCAGAGCCCCTGCAATCTCCTCCCTTGCCTCACATAGCAGCCTGGGACACATCTCATCTGGGCTTGGGATTTATCCACTTTTAAGCCTGCTAAAACAGCTAATACTTCCTCCCTTTCAATGCTAATATGTTCAAGTATATCACAATCCCCCTCCCTGATCTCTACACCTACATCGTCCTTCTCCATAGTTGCCAAAAAAATGGTAAACCTGAGGATTCGGAGCATTTTAGAATTCTGCAAAGGAGGACCAAGAAAAAGATTAAGAAAGGCAAATTGAATATTTGAGAATTCTAGTGAGAAACATAAAAACGGACTGTATGTAAACGCTTCTATAGGTGTATAAAAAAGGAAAAGATTAGCAAAAACAAATGTGGGTCCATTACAAGTGGCATTAGGAGAATTTACAGTGGGGAAATAAGGAAATGGCAGAGAAACTAAACAAATACTTCGTACCTGGCTTTACAGAGGAAAATACTAAAAACCTCCCAGAAATAAGGGAGAATCAAGGGACTAATGTAAATGAGGAACTGCAAGATAATAATACAAGTAAAAAAAGTACTAGAGAAATTAATGGGACTTAAAGTAGATAAATCCCCTAGACCTGATATAAAAGCAAAATACTGCGGATGCTGGAAATCTGAAATAAAAACAAGAAATGCTGGAATCACTCAGCAGGTCTGGCAACATCTGTGGAAAGAGAAGCAGAGTTAACGTTTCGGGTCAGAGTTCCGATGAAGGGTCACTGACCCGAAACGTTAACTCTGCTTCTGTTTCCACAGATGCTGCCAGACCTGCTGAGTGATTCCAGCATTTCTTGTTTTTATTACCCCTAGACCTGATGATCTACATCCCAGCCTGTTGAAAGAGGTGGCTGTCGAGATATTGCAATGGTGGGCATCTTTCAAAATTATATAGACTCTGGAAAAGATGCCCCAGAGGGGTCAAGGACAGAATCTATTTGGCTCGAGCTAAGGAACATAAAAGGTGCAGGTACATTGTTCAATGTTGTCTATAGACCACCAACTAGTGGGAAGGATGTCGAGGAACAAATTTGCAAGGAAATTACAGAAAGGTGCAAATATTATAGTGTAGTTATAATGGGGGAGTTCAATTATCCAAACATAGACTGGAATAGTAGCAGAGTAAAGGGCAGTGAGGGGCAAGAGTTCCTATAGAGTATTCAGGAAAATTTTCTACAGCAGCATGTTTCTAGTCCAATGAGAAAGGAGGCACTGCCAGACCTGGTTCTTGGGAATGAGGTGGGCCAAGTGGATCAAGTATCAGTAGGAGAACATTTAGGGGATAGTGATCATTGTATCAAAAGGTTTAGGCTGACTATGGAAAAGGACAAAGAACGATCCAGAGTAAGGTTAATTAACTGGGGGAAAGCCAGCTTCAATGGGGTAAGAACGGATCTGGGATGAATAAATTGGAGTCAGGTTAGCAGGAAAACCGGCAGATGAACAATGGGCTATCTTCAGAGAAGAGATAGTTCGGGCACAGTCAAAGTATATTCCCTTGAAGGGGAAAGGTAGGGTAAACAAATCCAGAGCTCTCTGGATGTCAAAAGAGATAGAGGTTAAGATAAAGAAGAAAAAGTGTGCTTATGACAGATGCCAGGTGGAAAATACTATTGAGAACCAGGCTGAATATAGAAGGTTCAGAGGGGAAGCGAAAAAACAAATAAGAGAAGCAAAGAGTATGAAAAGAGACTGGCGGTTAACATAAAAGGGAATCCCAAAGTTTTCAAAAGACATATAACTAGTAAAAGGGTGGTAAAAGGAGGAGTGGGACCGATACGGGGCCAAAAAGGGGATTTGTGCATGGAGGCAGAGGGCATAGCTGAGGTTTTTAATAAATATTTTGCATCTGTCTTTACTAAGGAAGAAGATGCAAACCAAGCAATGGTGAAAGAGAAGGTAATTCAGACACAAGAAGGGTTAAAATTGATAAGGAGGAGATATTGGATAGGCTGTCTGTACTTAAAGTGGATAAGATGAGATACATCTGTCACTCAGCCAATTCCGTATAATGTTGCTGCCATCCCTTTTATTCCATGAGCAATAAGTTTGCTCACAAGGGGCGGCACAGTGGCGCAGTGGTTAGCACCATAGCCTCACAGCTCCAGTTACCCGGGTTCGATTCTGGGTACTGCCTGTACGGAGTTTGCAAGTTCTCCCTGTGTCTGCGAGGGTTTTCGCCGGGTGCTCCGGTTTCCTCCCACATCCAAAAGACTTGCAGGTGATAGGTAAGTTGGCCATTGTAAATTGCCCCTAGTGTAGGGAGGTGATAGGGAATATGGGATTACTGTAGGGTTAGTATAAATGGGCGGTTGCTGGTCAGCACAGACTCGGTGGGCCGAAGGGCCTGTTTCAGTGCTGTATCTCTAAATAAAAATAAAAGATAAAAAACAAGTCTGTTGTGTGGCACTGTATCAAACACCTTTTGAAAGTTCATGTACAGCACATCAACTGCATTGCTCTCAGCAACCCTTTCTGTTATTTCTTTTAAAAACTCCAGCAAGTTAGTTAAACATTAAACTTAGATGACCTGCTTTATTACAATGGAAGCACTCAGGTCTCCGGGTCTCACTCCTACATAAAGCACCTTTCTTTTTGGCTGGAGGAGGGCCCCCTGTGTCTCCTGCTTTTCTCTCTCTCCCAGGACTGCTTGGGCTCCTATCACAGTCCCACCCTTTGTCCTTTTCAGATTTGTGGGGGTGACTAGGAAAGGTTTTCCCCTGGGGAACTGACTTGTATATTAGAGCAAACTCATCAGCCAGAACTGCGGCTTGCCTTGCTCAATGAACTTTTTGTTCCTCTACATGAGTCTTTATGGAGAGTGGGAGAATGTTCTTAAATTCCTCTCGCAAAATTACTTCTCTGATATTTTCATAGCTGATCCCTCAACCACTGATCAAAAGCCAGCTGCTTACTTCTCTCAAATTCCAAGTAAGTTTGATCAGCTTTCTTCCTGAGGGTTCGAAACTTTTGGCAGTAGGCTTCCGGTACTAGCTCATATGCCCCGAGGATAACAATTTTTTGTCAGTTCATAATTTGATGAACTCTCATCTGGCTACAGGGTATAAACCTCATGGGCTTTTCCTGTTAGCTTACTTTGCAGCAGAAGAGTCCAACTCTCAACCGGCCACTTTAACTGCCTTGCAAGTTTTTCAAAAGATACAAAAAATATTTCCATGTCTCCCTCATTGAATTTTGGAATCAATTGGGAGCATTTTTAACAATTTAGTACATAGTCCCGAATTACTATTCTCCATATTGGCCTTGCTTTCACTGGGGTTACTCTGTTGTCGCCTAGCTAACTCAAGCCCTCTCAGCTCTCTTTCCACACATTCCTTCTGGAAGGTTCTTTCTCTCTCTCCTCTCTATCTTTTTCTTTCTTCTGTCGCTCCCTTTCTCTCTTTCTTTCCCTGTCTTCTAATTCAAGTTTCCTCTGTTCTAATTGTATCTTTGCTGGCAATACCCTGTCGGGGTCTATTTCTCACCCTGCCTCTGCTTCTTTGGATTCGAGGGAAAAATGGTTGGCCACTAGTCATAGGAGTTCAGACTTCCTAGCCATGGCATGGAAAGTGATCCCTCACTGCTCAGCTATATTTCTCAACTCTTCTATAGACAGTGCCTTTAACTTATCCCAAGTTACTTCATCCTGGCTTGGGGAGTTACTGACTTCAGACTACAGACTACACACATGTTAGTATTCTAGCACACACAACCACAAGAAAACCTATATTGAAATCTTTTCCCTTTTTGATTGGGATCAATTTGACTTCCCACTTCCAATTTCTCGTTTGTCTGTGGGTCCAATCCGGGATGGTAGCCCCCAAATTTCTGTTACGACCAGGTGAGAGAGGGGTCTAGGGGTTCCCTCTCAGCCTTTTCCTGGTTTGGACATAACAGGGTTTAATTTTTAAAACATTATGTTTTAGCTTCCCTTTCAGTGAGTCCTTGCTCACTGCTCTCTAATTGTATTGGCAAAGAAATCAACAAGACAGATTTTCTCAGATTTAAACAAGAAAGGTGTATATTTATTAATCTTAAAACTCTAATTCAGTTAAAACTACTAGAAATATGCGACGCGACCACGCTAGCATACATACGCGATAAACACTCATGCAAATAGAGACAGAGAAGGGGAAAGAAGGGGAAAGGTTTGAAGTAATAACTGGAGTTCAGTTACTGGTTTTGAGTTGGATGTAAAGTTTTTGATTGAAGTTAAGTCTTGCAGTTCTCATTGGGGCCCAGTGTACACTTTCAAACTTTTTTCGCTGGTCTTCTGTCTTGAGGCTTAAGTTACTTCCAGGGGTCCCGGAACTTTGTTTGAGAGAGAGAGACAGGGAGAGACCTTCTTTCTCTGTTGTCTTCAAATTGTAGTCTCTTCCTTTCTGTATTGTACAATTCAAACAACCCCCAGCTTGGGCAGCAGGTTAGTCATGTGAGTAGCTCCTTATTTAGAACAGTCCCTCCTGCGAAGTTTTGTGGATTCCTTCAAGCTTAGCAGACACTCTCGGTGGGGGCAGGCAGGGGGGCGGGGGGGCGGGGGGGGGGTGTGGGTGGTGGTGCGGGGGTGGAATGCTGGCTCTTACACATTCAATGTCTCTTGATCAAAATCCATCTGGCTCATTGAATCAGGGTGGCACTCCCATTGTATTCTGCCTGCAACAGTCCTTAAGAATGTAAATGTGCAGCCATTTTTCAGCCACAGTTCTGGTCTTTTTAAACAAGTTATTTCAAGTCTAGTAACAGTTCAAAAATAATGTTCCATATGACGAAATTAATATGTCTCATTCTGGCATGTGTGGTTTTTGTCACAATGTGGATAAATGTGACGTTATCCACTGTGGTAGGAAAAACAGAAATACACAGTATTTCTTAAATGGTGAGAGGCTGGGAAGCATTGCACTTCAAAGGGACTTGGGTATCCTTGTTCATGAGTCACTGAAAGTTAACATGCAGGTTCTTCTTTTGGGCCTCCTTATCTCGAGAGACAATGGATACGTGCCTGGAGGTGGTCAGTGGTTTGTGAAGCAGCGCCTGGAGTGGCTATAAAGGCCAATTCTGGAGTGACAGGCTCTTCCACAGGTGCTGCAGAGAAATTTGTTTGTTGGGGCTGTTGCACAGTTGGCTCTCCCCTTGCGCCTCTGTCTTTTTTCCTGCCAACTACTAAGTCTCTTCGACTCGCCACAATTTAGCCCTGTCTTTATGGCTGCCCGCCAGCTCTGGCGAATGCTGGCAACTGACTCCCACGACTTGTGATCAATGTCACACGATTTCATGTCGCGTTTGCAGACGTCTTTATAACGGAGACATGGACGGCCGGTGGGTCTGATACCAGTGGCGAGCTCGCTGTACAATGTGTCTTTGGGGATCCTGCCATCTTCCATGCGGCTCACATGGCCAAGCCATCTCAAGCGCCGCTGACTCAGTAGTGTGTATAAGCTGGGGATGTTGGCCGCTTCAAGGACTTCTGTGTTGGAGATATAGTCCTGCCACCTGATGCCAAGTATTCTCCGAAGGCAGCGAAGATGGAATGAATTGAGACGTCGCTCTTGGCTGGCATACGTTGTCCAGGCCTCGCTGCCGTAGAGCAAGGTACTGAGGACACAGGCCTGATACACTCGGACTTTTGTGTTCCGTGTCAGTGCGCCATTTTCCCACACTCTCTTGGCCAGTCTGAACATAGCAGTGGAAGCCTTACCCATGCGCTTGTTGATTTCTGCATCTAGAGACAGGTTACTGGTGATAGTTGAGCCTAGGTAGGTGAACTCTTGGACCACTTCCAGAGCGTGGTCGCCAATATTGATGGATGGAGCATTTCTGACATCCTGCCCCATGATGTTCGTTTTCTTGAGGCTGATGGTTAGGCCAAATTCATTGCAGGCAGACGCAAACCTGTCGATGAGACTCTGCAGGCATTCTTCAGTGTGAGATGTTAAAGCAGCATCGTCAGCAAAGAGGAGTTCTCTGATGAGGACTTTCCGTACTTTGGACTTCGCTCTTAGACGGGCAAGGTTGAACAACCTGCCCCCTGATCTTGTGTGGAGGAAAATTCCTTCTTCAGAGGATTTGAACGCATGTGAAAGCAGCAGGTACAGCAAGCAATTAAGAAGGTAAATGGTATGTTGGCCTTCATTACAAGGGGATTTGAGTATAGGAGTACAGATGTCTTACTGCAATTACATAGAGCCTTGGTAACACCACACCTGGAGTATTGTGTGCAGTTTTGGTCTCCTTACCTAAGGAAAAATATACTTGCCATTGAGGGAGTGCAACGAATGTTCATCAAACTAATTCCTGGGATGGAGGGATTGTCCTATGAGGAAAGATTAAATAGACTGGGCCTTTATTCTCTGGAGTTTAGAAGATTGAGAGGTGATCTCATTCAAACATTTGACAAGGTAGATGCTGGCTGGCGGGGGGGGGTCTAGAACCAGGGGACACAGTCTCAGAATAAGGAGCAGGCCATTTAGGACTGAGATGAGGAGGAATTTCTTCACTCAGAGGGTGGTGAATCTTTGGAATTCCCTGCCCCAGAGGGCTGTGGCAGCTCAGTCGTTGAGTATGTTCAAGACTGAGATCGATAGATTTCTACATATTAAAAACATCAGGGGATTCCCCAGCCAGGGAAAACAATCTCTCAGTGTCTACCCTGTCAAGCCCCTTCAGAATCTTATACGTTACAATGAGATTGCTTCTCACTCTTCTAAACTCCAGAGAATATGGAGCCAATTTACTCAGCCTCTCATCATAGAACAACCTTCTCATTCCAGGATCTAATCTAGTGAACCTTCCCTGCACTGCCTCCAAGGCAAATATATCCTTCCTTAAATATGGAGACCAAAGTTGCACACAGTGTTCCAGGTGTGGTCTCACCAAAGGTCTGTTACAACTGTAGCAAGAGCTTTTTATTCTTGCACTCCAATCCCCTTGCAATAAACATGCCATTTGCCTTCCTAATTGTTTACAGTGTTCCTCGTACAAGTACACCAAGTCCCTCTGAACATCAACATTTACAAATTTTACACCTTTTAAAAATATTTTACTTTTCTATTCTTAATACCAAAGCTCACATTATACTCCATCTGCCACCTTGTTGTCCACTCACTCAACCTGTCTATATGGGCAGCACAGTGGCGCAGTGGTTAGCACTGCAGCCTCATAGCTCCAGCGACCCGGGTTCGATTCCGGGTACTGCCTGTGTGGAGTTTGCAAGTTCTCCCTGTGTCTGCGTGGGTTTCTCCGGGTGCTCCGGTTTCCTCCCACAAGCCAAAAGACTTGCAGGTTGATAGGTGAATTGGCCATTATAAATTGCCACTAGTATAGGTAGGTGGTAGGGAAATATAGGGACAGGTGGGGATGTGGTAGGAATATGGGATTAGTGTAGGATTAGTATAAATGGGTGGTTAATGGTCGGCACAGACTCGGTGGGCCGAAGGGCCTGTTTCAGTGCTGTATTTCTAAATGTAAAATCTCTTTGTAGCCTCTTTGTGTCCTCCTTACAGCTTACATTCCTAACTACCTTTGAATTATCAGCAAACATCGATACAATACTCTTGGTCTGTTTGTCTATGTCATTCATATAGATTGTAAATAGCTGAGGCCCCAGCACTGATCCTTGTGGCACTGCACTAGTCACTGCCTGCCAACTTGAAACTGCCCTATTTATCCCTACTCTTTGCTTCCTGTCCGTTAAGCAATCCTCTGTCCATGCTAATATATTACCCCAACTCCATGAGCCCTTATCATGCATATAAACCTTTTGTGTGGCACTTTATGTTTTGGAAATCCAGTATACTACATCTACTGGTTCCTCTTTATCTATCCTGCAAGTTACATCCACAAAGAATCCTCTAATAAATTTGTCAAACAGGATTTCCCTTTCGTAAAGCCATGTTGACTTTGGCTGATCATGTTATGATTTTCTAAGTGCATTGTTAAGACTTCCTTAATAATAGATTGCAGTACTTTCCTGACTACTGATTTCAGCCTACCTGGTTAACTGGCCTGTAGTTCCATGTTTTCTGTCTCCCTCCTTTCTTGAATAGGGGTGTTAAAGTTGCTAGCTTCCAATCCGCTGGGACCATTCCAGAATCTAGGGAATTTTGGAAAATCATAATCAGTGCATCCATTATCTCTACAGCTACCTATTTTCGAACCCTAGGATGGGGATTTGTCGGATTTTAGTCTCGCAAGCTTCTCCAATACTTTGTTTCTGCTGATATTAATTACCTTAATTACCTTAATTTCCTCACTCTTTTCAGCCCCAGGTTACTCTCTATTTCTGGTATGTAACTTGTGCCTTCTACTGTGAAAACAGACACAAAATATTTGTTGAATGTCTCTGCCATTTCCTCATTCCCCATAATAATTTCTCCTGTCTCTGTTTCTAAGGGGTCAACATTTACTTTAACTACTCTCTTGATTTTTATATACTTGTAAAAGCTCTTACAAGACAAGGGAAGGGCTAAGGCTCCTCCATCACTACCTGCTGGATCTCAATACCTGCCTGACTCGGAGTCACAGCCCCCTGTCCCCGACCATTGATCAACTCTAAAGTTCTACTTAACCTGAAGGTCAGTGACCCTGAAATATTAACTCTGCTTCTCTCTCCACAGATGCTGCCAGATCGCTGAGTATTTCCAGCATTTTTTGTTTTTATTTCAGATTTCCAGCATCTGCAGTATTTTGCTTTTATTTTAGTTCAACCCAGTATCCTGGCCAATATTTATCCCCCAACCAACATCAATAAAACAGTCTACCTGGTGATTTAATTCATTGCTATTTGTGTGACCTTGCTGTGCGCAAATTGGCTTCCTCATTTGCCTATATTACAAAAGTAACTGCAATTCAAAAGTACTTCATTGCCTGTAAGGAACTTTGGGCTATCCTGAGGCTGTGAGAGGTGCTACACGAATGCAAATTCTATCTTCCATTGACAACTTTGGTCAGATCCCAACTGCATCCAGTTTTGGGCAACGCAGCTCAGGAGAATTCAGCCTTGGACAGTCAACAGGATTACATCAAAGCTTGAAAAGTTAAATCATGAGAACAGGCTACATAAACTTGGTTTATAATCTCTTGAATTTAGAAAGTGGGGAGTGATTTAATCAAGGTGTTTAAAGTGCTAATGGTATTTGGTAGGGTAGATACAGAGAAAGTATTTCCTTTGCTAGAGGAATCAAAAACAAGGGGCCTAAACTATTTAGGAGTGAAATCAGGAAACACATCTTCACACAAAGGGTAGTTGAAATCTGGAACTCTCTCCCAAAGGGCTGTCGATGCTGGGTTAATTCAAATACTGAAGTCTGAGATGGATTACATTGGATACATGGCACAGGAACAGGCCATTCAGCCCAACCAGTTCATGCTGGCATTTATGCTTCACTCGAGCCTCCTCCCTCTTTCCTCATCTAAATCTATCATCATAACCCTCTATTCCCTTCTCCCTCATATTCTTGTCTAGCTTCCCCTTAAATGCATCTATACTATTCACTTCAGCCACTCCCTGGTAGTGAGTTCCACATTCTCACCATTCTTTGGGTAAAGAAGTTTATTTTGAGTTCTCTATTGCATTCCTTGGTGACTATCTGATATTGATGGCCTCTAGTTATGCTCTTCTCCACAAGAGAAAACATTCTCTCTGTATCCATTCCATCAAAACTTTTCATATTTTGAATGACCTTGATTAGGTCACCCTTCTTTTTTCAAGAGAAAAGAGCCTGTTCATACTTTTCTGATATATATACCCACGTATGTTTGATATCATCCTTGTAAGTCTTCTCTGCACCCTCTCCAGTACCTCAATATCCTTTTTATAAGATGGTGACCAGAACTGCAGAGTACTCTATATGTGGTCTAACCAAGGTTTGATACAGGTTTAGCATAACTTCCCTACTTTTCAATTCTATCCCTCTGGCCTTGCTAACCTGCGATGGAACTTTTAGTGATTGATGTATTTGTACTCCGAGATCCCTTTATCTCTCCCACCTAGACTCGCTCCTTCCAAATAATAGGTGACTTCCCTATTCTTCCTACCTAAATGAACTGCCTCACATTTATCTGTGTTGAACTTCATTTGCCAATTATTTGCCCATTCTGCAAATTTATTAATATCCTCCTGTAATTTGTTGCAGTCCTTCTCAGTATTGACTATCCCCACCCCACCCCCCAATTTTGGTGTCATCCACAAATTTAGAAATTCTGTTTTTGATTTCAAAGTCCAAATCACTAATGTAAATTTTGAGCAGCAGATTTTTGTTAGGTGAGGTATTGAAGGCTATGAAATAAAGGCAGGTAGATGGTGTGATGGTATTGATCAACCAAGATCAAATTACATGGCAAACTGGTTTGAAGAGGTTGAATGGTCTACTCCTGTTCCTATGAGGTATAAAATTTATCTTGGAAGGTAGCACATAAAGGGGTGAGAACGAATCAGCTGAATTTTCAGAAAATTGGACAGATTGTGAAGTGGTCTGTCAATTTGCTTGCTTCCATTTTACGCTACCTCCCAGAACAAATGTATATCCTTTCTTTCTACTATATGGGTAGGTTCTGGAAACTTCTCCACAAATGCTCAGGCTATGCTGCCCCCTTGTAGTCAGATATGCTAATAGCAGCTTTTCAGCTTTTCTCAGCTGTAAATCTCAAATTTACCCAAAGAACATCGACTTCACCTATGAAGCCTCTGATGTCCCCCAAGGGTCTATCCTTGGCCCCTTCCTAGCTCTTATCTACATTCTGTCCTCTGCAACCTCATCCGAAAATGCCGCGTGGTTTCCACATGTATGCTGATGACACTCAGCTCTAAGTCACCACAACCTTTCTCGACCCCTCCACTGCCTGTACATTGTCAGATTGCTTGTCTGACATCCAGTACTGGATGAACAGACAGTTCCTCAAATCTTCAGTCCTCTACAAACTCCATCCCCTAGCTACCAACTCCATCCGTCTCCATGGCCACTGTCTGAGGCTGAACCAGACTGTTTGCAACCTTGGCATCCTATTTGACCCTGAGCTGAGCTACCAACCCTATATCCTCTCCATCACCAAGATCACTTACTTCCACCTTCATAACATCACCTTACTCTGCCCCTGTCTCAGATCATCTGCTGTTAAATTATCTTCAATGCTTTTGTTTCCTCCTGGCTCGACTATTTCAATGTTTTCCTCACATCTTCCACTCTTTGTAAACCTGAGCTCATTCACAACTCTGTTGCCCGTATATTAAGTCGCACCAAGTCCCATTCACCAACACTCCTGTGTTCACTGACCTACATTGGCTCCTGGTCTGGCAAAGCCTGGAATTTTAAAATTGTCATCCTTGTACACAACTCCCTCCATGGTCTTGCCTCCTCCCTATCTCTGGAACCTCCTCCATCTGTCTCACCCTCCCTAAACACTCTGTCTCTCTATCTCTCTCTCTCTCCTCCTTTTAAGATGCTCCTCAATACCTATCTCTTAGATTAAGCTTTTGGTCATTTGTCCTAATATCTCCTTATATAGCTCAGTGTCAAATTTGGAATGATAATTTTCTTGTGAAGCACCTTGGGACATTTTATTACATTAAAGGTACTATATAAATATAAATTGTAGTTGTGTTAAATGCCTGTTAATCTGGCCAAGCAACAATGCTGGGGATACAGCTGGTGATACTAGAAAATAGAACGTTATCAGGTAGGGTGTAGAGTATATGTTTGAAAGAAAAAGGAACTTATCAAAACATATGAGGCAGAAATTGATCCATGTGGCAAATAGAGAGAAAGAGGATCAATTTCAGTGCACGTGGTAATCTGAGGCCATATTGGTAAAAACGATTTTGCAGATGTCCCATGTGACTGCCCAAATCAGGCGTTCAATATCTTAAATATACAATTGAGGACCTGAAAACCCTGTTGTAGCCCCTTTCAGACATTGGTTCAGATTGAGTGAAGCAGGTGCTGTGCCTGCTTAGCTCAAGATTTTTCAGCAGCTGTTGTGGCTGACGTACAGCTGAAGTCATTTAAAATGTTTTGTAAAACATCCTGTTGATCTATAAGTAGCGGGAGTTATCAGCCTCCTCCCATCCCAGGACTGCAATCAATGAGGCAAGAGGCACAATATTCAAATGCCTTTTACCCAATCATCAGCTGAAGTTACAGCTGTCAATCAGAACTCCAGTGGTAATGACAGGCAAGTTATTTAAAATTCACTCTTGGATGTGTACAAGGCTGCATCCCTAGTTGCCTTTAAGGAGGTGGTGGCAAGCCACTTTTTTCGAACCGCTGCAGTCATGTGGTGAAAGTGCTCCCACAGTGCTGTTAGCTAGTGGATTCCAGGATTTTGAACCCGTGACCATGAAGGAACAATGATATATTTCCAAGTTGGGAAGACGTGTGACTTGGAGGAGAACTTGCAGGAGATTGTGTTCCAATGCAGCTGCTGCCTTTATCCTTCATGGTGGTGGAGGTCACTGGTTTGGGAGGTGCTGGCAAGTTGCTACAGTATATAATAGAATCATCCTGTTGACATTGCACACTGCAGCCACAGCGAGCTGCTGGAGGAGGGCATGAATGTTTAAGACAGTCGATGGGTTTCTGACCACTGCCTTGTCTTGGATGGTATTGAGCTGCTACGTGTCACTGCAGCTGCACCATCCAGGCGAGTGGAGAGAATTCCATCACACTCCTGACTCGTGCCTTACGGGTGATCAGGAGGATTGGGGAGATGAAAAGTTACTACGCAAGATAAGAGCACATGGTGATGGGGGTGATATATTAGCATGGATAGAGAATTGGCTAACTAACAGGAAACAGAGAGTCGGGATAAATGGGGCCATTTCAGCTTAACAAACTGTAACCAGTGGAGTCCCACGGGGATAAAAACAAGAAACGCTGGAAATACTCAGCAGATCTGGCAGCATCTGTGAAAAGAGAAGCAGAGTTAACTTTTCAGGTCAGTGACCCTTCTTCAGAACTGGCAGGTATAAGAAATGTAAAAGATTTTAAGCAAGTAAAGCGGGGGTGTGGCAAGAGATAACAAAAGAGAAGGTGTTGATAGGACAAGGTCACAGAGAATAACTGACCTGAAGGTCATGGAGCAAAGGCAAATGGTATGTTAATGGTGTGCTGAAAGACAAAGCATTAGTACAGAGAGGGTGTTAACGGACTGAAAACTGAACAGCCACAAGTACAAACATGAAAAAAAAACAGTGGGTAAGCACAGTAGAAACAAACTGAACAAACTAAAATAAGCACTGATCCCTGTGGCAGTCCTGCAGTGCTGGGGCCTCAACTATTTACAATCTATATAGTGACTGGGATGAAGGGACTGAGTGTATTTTAGCCAAATTTTCAGATGATACAAAAATAGGAAGGAAAGCAAACTGTGAGGACACAAAGGCCGGGACTTTATATGCCCCCCGAGGTGGGGTCGGTGGCGGGGTGCACGGAGTATCGCGATGGGTGGCGGGGGGCAGCGGGACGGAGGACCCATCACTTCCCCATCACCCAGCAATCTTGCTGGGGGCAGAATAGGCCGATAGTGACCTTACAGCCCCGATGCCAATTGAGGCCCTTAAGTGGCCTATTAACAGCAAATTAAGGCCCTCTTCCTGCCACCACTGGGATCTTACCAGCGGTGGGGCGGGGGGAGGGGCCTCTGCTATGCGAGGAGGATACCTTATAAAACTAGGCACCCTCCCTGCGGGATTGTGGGGGGGGGGCAGTTGTCTCTCCTCCGTGGGCAGTCTGTGGCCCACGGAGAACCTCCATCGGGGAAAACATTACCCCATGGGACCCTCCGCCCCCTGGACTGAACGACCACCCCCCACCCCACCCCTTGCTAGGGCCTTCCAGACTGGCCCCAATGACCCTGCCTCACCTACCTCTGTTCTGGCGTTCCAGCACTGGGCCTGGGACTGAGGCCTCTGCAGTACCAACAGTGGCCAACGCTCCCAGTGGTGCTGCCAATACTGGTGAGCTGCCGGCATTCTGATTGGCCAGCAGCTCTTGGAGTCAGGATCCCTGTCCCTTTAAAGTTTTTAAAGGGCTGGGGATCCCACCTCCTAAAAAAACTGGAGGAGTGCTCTGTTGGGGGGCACAGAAAGACAGAGGCAGGGACCCCACACTTTTCTGCGCAGCACCACGAGCCCCACCTCCAACAGAAAATCCAGCCCAAAGTGCCTGCAAACAGATAGGTTTAGTGAGTGGGCAAAAATTTGGCAGATGGAGTATAATGTGGGAAAATGTGAGGTTGTTCACGTTGGCAGGAAGAACAGAAAAGCAGAGTATTATTTACATGGAGAGAGACTGCAGAATGCTGCAGTATGGAGGTATCTGGGTGTCCTTGTACATAAATCACAAAAAGTTAACATGTAGGTACATCAAGTAATTTAGGAAGGCAAATGTAATATTTGCATTTATTGCAAGAGGTTGGAATATAAAAGCAGGGAAGTCTTGCTACAATTGTATAGGGCATTGGTGCAACCGCACCTAGAGTAGTGCAGTTTTGGTCTCTTAAGGAGGGCATTGGAAGCAGTTCAGAGAAGGTTCACTAGGTTGATTCCTGGGATAAAGGGGTTGTCTTATGAGCAAAGGCTGAGCAGGTTGGGCCTATAAGAGAAGGATGAGAGATGATCTTATTGAAACATATAAGATTCTGAGGGGGTTTGACAGAGTAGATGCTGAGAGGATGTTTCCCCTCATGGGTGAATCTAGAACTAGAGGGCATAGTTTCAAAATACGATGAGGAGGAATTCCTTCTCTCAGAGGGTCGTTAATCTTTGGAATTCTCTTCCCCAGAGAGAAGTGGAGGCTGGGCCATTGAATGTATTCAAGGTTGAGTTAGATTTTTGATCTACAAGGGAGTCAATGTTAGTTGCGAGTGTGGGAGGGGGTGGTGCAGGCAGTTAAGTAGAGTTAAGCTCACAATCAGATCAATCACAATTGAATGGGTACCTTATTGAATGGCAGAACAGACTCGAGGGGCCGAAAGGCCTACTCCTCCGCCTATTTCTGATTATCTTATCAAAGGACACAGATTTGAACATATATTGCAGACAACTGGTTTAGTATTCCCTTCCAGATCTGGCTGAAACACATAAAACAATATAGGGTCCTACTCTCATCTGCCAACACTGCACACTATTTCAGGATCATCCTGTAACACAAAGATAACCCCGGCTTCTTTTCTCTACTGCAAACCATCTTCTTAAGCCCCTCTCTGTTGTCTTCTCCACCATCACCTCCAATAACAAATGCAAGGAGCTCATGGACTTCTTTGTTGCTAAGACTGAGACTGAAATGATTCGATCAGCTAGCTGCCTCTGCCGTTCCCTCCCGTCCCCTAGCCCTCCAGGCCAAACTGCCTTTAAAGGCCACCCCCCCCCCGCCCTTCCTGAACTTGCAAACTTGCATCTTTCTCTAGTTTCTCTATCTCCCCTTA
Organism: Heterodontus francisci; assembly: GCF_036365525.1. NCBI lineage: Eukaryota > Metazoa > Chordata > Chondrichthyes > Heterodontiformes > Heterodontidae > Heterodontus > Heterodontus francisci. The sequence goes on from NC_090402.1 coordinate 52,517,716, forward strand.
CACCCTCTCCGAGCTCAGCCCACTCCCTGCTCCCTTGACCCTATTCCCACTACACTATTGACCACTCAACATCCCTTCCTGGCCCCCATGTTAGCTGATATTGTTAAGGATTCCCTTTTCTCACGTATTGTCCTTCCCTCCTTCAAAACTGCCGCATCATTATCCATGCAAATACTGCCCCATCTCTAACCTCCCTTTCCTCTTCAAATTCCTTCAACGTGCTGATGCCTCCCAAATCCATGGACAGCTTCCCAGACCCAATTTTTGAATCCCTCCAGTCAGATTCCCATCCCTGCTACAGTACCAAAATGGCTATTATCAAAGTCACAAATGGTATCCTTTGTGACTGTGACAAAGCTAAACAATCCCTCCTCATCCTTCTCCACCTATCTGCAGCCTTTAGGAATGTTGAACACACCATGGTCCTCCATCACTTCTCCACTGTCTTCCAGCTGAGTTGGGTCTGCACTTGGCTGGTTCCATTCTTACCTATCCAGTTGTAGCCAGAGAATGACCTGCAATGGTTTCTCTTCCTGCTCCTGGACTGGTTGCCCCTGGTATTTCACAATTTGCTATCCTTGCACCCTCCTAATTCTCATCTACATGCTGTCCTTAGGCGATATTATCTGAAAATACAGCATCAGTTTCCACATGTACACTGACGACACCCAGCTCTATGCCACCACCAATCCCCGTGACCTCTCCACTGTCTCTAAATTGTCAAACTACTTGTCTGACATCCAATAGTAAAGAATCAGAGATTTCCTCTAACAAAATATTGGAAAGATTGAACCCATTGTCTGCAGTCCCTGTCACAGTACCTTGATTTTTAAAGTTGTCATCCTTGTTTTCAAATCCCTCTTTGGTCTTGCCCCTCCCTATCTCAGTAACCTCCTCTAGTCCTGCAACCCTCTGAGATCTCTACGTTACTCCAATTCTGGCCTCTTGTGCACCCCCAATATCCTTTGCCTCACCATTGGCAGCCATACCTTCTGTTGTCAAGGGCCTAAGCTCTGGAATTCCCTCCCTATAAACCTCTCTTCCTCTCTTCCTCTATTAAGACACTCTTTGAAACTGACCTCTTTGACCCCCTCTGTCCTAATATCTCCTCACGTAGTTTGGTTTAAATTTTGTTTGATAACACTCCTCTGAAACTGCTTTGTGTGTTTTACTACATTAAAGTTGCTATATAAGTACAAGTTGTTTTTGTTGAATTATATATGTTTTATTCATGCACATTATTTCATGTAAAGCTGATCCAGTTTGCTAGCTTACAATTAGCTTTGTTTCATTGAAAGGTAAAATCACAGTATCCACACAGAGAACAGTCTTATTGTAATAGCTGCCAGTCATTTAATGAGATATTGGGCAGTAAAGATACTCTCCAGAGTGGAGTGGGAGTGATGCTGAACCTGAGAAAATATCTAATACCATCCCAAAATTTGTAACATGTACCAAGTACATAGATAACAGGTGCGCAGGTAACAAATGTACAGTTATCAAAGGTACCAGTAACCAATGCACAGGTAACAGGTTCACAGGTAATAATTGCGCAACTGAGAGATGTACAGGCAACATACACAGGTATCAGGAATGCAGGTAACAGATACACTGATAAAAGATAAACATGTAATATGTACACCTTTGACAGGTATATGTGTAACATGTATGTCTGTAACAGGTATACCTGTGCAGAGATGGTAGTAGATAAATGCACACATTCTTTGGACTGAAATGTTGAAGGTGATTAAGAAGTTCCCAATTATGTCATCAATAGCCAATATTCTAGTGGCTTCAACTGTGCAACAACAATGGGGAATTGGCTATAAAGCGTCTTCAGATGTGAAAGGCGTTATATAAATGCAAGTCTTTCTTTTGGAAGAAATGACCATGAAAAGTGCTAGATATTCATTTAAAAAAACAACTAGCTCACTAAGGGAAAGGAATCTGTCACCGTAACCCAGTCTATACATGACTCCAGTTGATTGTTAATGCCTCACTAGTGCTGTCCACATCCCAAGAACAAATAAAGTAAAATGCCAATCCATTTTGCAATTTTAATCAGTTGCCTAGACAGCTAAAAGGATACCAGAGGGTCTGGAATCGGTATCCCAGCGTGTTCTTGTGCTGAATGTTTGGTTAGATGTGGAGTGATAGTATCCACATAGTTGTCACAGAATTGCTGGACAATGGTGCAATAATAATTCCACAGTAACAGGATGAGGCCCAAGATGAGAAAAAGTACAATACAGAGAGGAATGACCAGCTTACTGTAAGCGTAATGTGCCTGACACACAACCTTGCAAAATACTGAGGCCCAATTTGTCACTGGGTTAATTACTACACGTGAGATCGGGCGGGTGAGCCTATGAATCCAGCATTGAATGACAGTGTCCGTGGGCTTGTTCAGCTGGTCCAGGGCATGTGGCTGTGCTTCAAGGTCAGGGTTGTAATCGATGAGCTCTTGTGGAGCTTCCATATCGAGAAGTGCAGATGATGCTCCACTACAGAAGGGAGGGATAAACACAAAGATGGTTTTCAGCTCTTGCTTCAGACTTGCAGCTTTCTCTCCTCTGATTGGCTGACAAGGCTGTGGCCTTTATCCAAGTAATAAACAGCCTGCATCAAAATGGAGACAAAATGAGTGGAGGAAATGACTGAGCTATCCTAATACTGACCAACTGAAGCAATTTTATTTACACTTGCTCACAAGCTATTGGATACAACACTGCTATCAGCTTCAGTGCACACACTCATTCACAATGCTGTCGTCAGCTTCACTTGTTAATCACACTGCTGTCACACTCATTTACACTGGGATTAAACACATTGCTGTCACACTCATTTACACTGGGATTAAACATACAGCTGTCACACTTATTTACACCAGGATTAAGCAAATTGTTGTCGCACTCAATTGTACTGGGATTACCATCAGTCATTTCTACTGGGAATAAACACACTACAGTCACACTAAATTCTAATGGAATTATACACACTACTGTCACACTTATTTGTACTGGAATTAAACACACTGTTGTCACACCCATTTACACTGGTATTAAACACACTGCAGACACACTCATTTGTTCAGAATAAACACACTGCAGTAACACATTTACGCTGGGATAAAGCACGCTAATATCACACTCATTTACATTTGAATTAAAAACACTGCTGTCACACTCGTTTATACTAGGATCAAACACACTGCAGACACACTCATTTGTTCAGAATAAACACACTGCTGTCACACTCATTTACACTGGGAATAAACACACTGCTGTCACAACCATTTACACTGCGATAAACACTACTGTCACACTCATTAACACTGGAATTAACACACTGCTGTCTCACTCATTTAAGCTGCGATTAAACGCACTGCTCTCACAACTATTTACAAGGGGATAAACACACTGCTGTCACACTCATTTACACTGGGATTAAAAACACTGCAGACACACTCTTTTGTTCAGACTAAACACACTGCTGTCACACACATTTACACTGGGATTTAAATCACTGCAGACACACTCTTTTGTTCAGATTAAACACACTGCTGTCACACACATTTACGCTGGAATTAAACTCACTGCTGTCACACTCATTTACACTAGGATAAACACATTGCTTTCACACTCATTTATGCTGGGATTAAACACACTGTTGTCACACTCATTCACACTGGGAATAAACACACTGTTGTCACACTCATTTACACTGGGATTAAACACACTGCTGTCACACACACTGAGATTAAACACCCTGCTTTCACACTCATTTACACTGGAATTAAACACACTGCTGTCACACTCATTTACACTGAGATTAAACACACTGTTGTCACACACACTGAGATTAAACACACTGCTGTCACACTCATTTACACTGAGATTAAACACACTGCTATCACACTCATTTGTTCAGAATAAACAAACTGTTGTCACACTCATTTACACTGGTATTAAACACACTGTTGTCACACACATTTACACTGGGATTAAACACACTCATGTCACACTCATTTACACTGGGATTCTACACACAGATGTCACACTCATTTACACTGGGATTAAACACACTGTTGGCACACACATTTACACTGGGATTAAACACACTGCTGTCACACTCATTTACACTGAGATTAAACACACTGTTGTCACACACACTGAGATTAAACACACTGCTGTCACACTCATTTACACTGAGATTAAACACACTGCTATCACACTCATTTGTTCAGAATAAACAAACTGTTGTCACACTCATTTACACTGGTATTAAACACACTGTTGTCACACACATTTACACTGGGATTAAACACACTCATGTCACACTCATTTACACTGGGATTCTGCACACAGATGTCACACTCATTTACACTGGGATTAAACACACTGTTGGCACACACATTTACACTGGGATTAAACACACTGCTGTCACACTCATTCACGCTGAGATTAAACACAACAAACGCTGAGTTATCACACTCATTTGCACAGGTATTCTAGAAACAGCTGTCACACTCATTTACACTGAGATTAAACACACTGCAGACACACTCATTTGTTCAGAATAAACAAACTGTTGTCACACTCATTTACACTGGTATTAAACACACTGTTGTCACACACATTTACACTGGAATTAAACACACTGCTGTCACATTCATTTACACTGAGATTAAACACACTGTTGTCACGCACACTGAGATTAAACACACTGCTGTCACACTCATTTATACTGAGATTAAACACACTGCTATCACACTCATTTGTTCAGAATAAACAAACTGTTGTCACACTCATTTACACTGGTATTAAACACACTATTGTCACACACATTTACACTGGGATTAAACACACTCGTGTCGCACTCATTTACACTGGGATTCTACACACAGCTGTCACACTCATTTACACTGGGATTAGACAAACTGTTGTCACACACATTTACACTGGGATTAAACATACTCGTGCCACTCTCATTTACACTGGGATTCTACACACAGCTGTCACACTCATTTACACTGGGATTAAACACACTGTTGTCACACTCATTTACACTGGGATTCTATACAAAGCTGTCACACTCATTTACATGGGGATTAAGCACACTGTTAGCACACTCATTTACACTGGTATTCTACACACTGTTGCCACACTCATTTACACTGTGATCAAACACACTGCAGACACACTCATTTGTTCAGAATAAACAAGCTGCTGTCACACTCATTTACACTGTGATTAAACACACTGTTGTCATGCTCATTTACACTGGGATTAAACACACTGTTGTCACACTCATTTACAATGCGATTAAACACAGTGTTATCACACTCGCTTACACTGGGATTAAACACACTCTTATCACACTCATTTACACTGGGACTAAACACAATGTTGTCACGCTCATTTACACTGGGATTAAACACTTTGTTGTCACACTCATTGACACTGAGATTAAACACTTTGTTGTCTCACTCATTTACACTGGGGTTAAACACACTGCAGACACACTCATTTACACTGAGATTAAACACACTGCAGACACACTCATTTACACTGAGATTAAACACACTGCAGACACAATCATTTGTTCAGAATAAACACACTGCTGTCACACTCATTTACCCTGGGATTGATCACACTGCTATCACACTCATTTACACATGGATTAAACACACTGCTGTCACACTAATTTACACTATTATTAAATGCACTGTTGTCACACTCATTTACACTGGGATTAAACACACTGCTATCACACTCATTTACACTGGGACTAAACACAATGTTGTCACACTCCTTTACACTGTGATTAAACCCACTGTTGTCACACTCATTGACACGGAAAATAAACACTTTGTTGTCACACTCATTTACACTGGGATTAAACACACTGCAGAAACACTCATTTACACTGAGATTAAACACACTGCCGACACACTCATTTACACTGAGATTAAACGCACTGCAGACACAATCATTTGTTCAGAATAAACACACTGCTGTCACACTCATTTACACTGGGATTAAACACACTGCTGTCACACTCACTTACACTGGGATGAAACACAATGCTGTCACACTCATTTACACATGGATTAAACACACTGCTATCACACTCATTTATGCCGCAATTAAACACACTGCAGACACAATCATTTGTTCAGAATAAACACACTGCTGTCACACTCATTTATACTGGGATTGATCACACTGCTATCGCACCCATTTACACATGGATTAAACACACTGCTGCCACACTCGTTTACACTGAGATTAAACGCACTGCAGACACAATCATTTGTTCAGAATAAACACACTGCTGTCACACTCATTTACACTGGGATGAAACACAATGCTGTCACACTCATTTACACATGGATTAAACACACTGCTATCACACTCATTTATGCCGCAATTAAACACACTGCTGTCACAATCATTTACACTGGGATAAACACACTGCTTTCACACTCATTTATGCTGGGATTAAACACACTGCTTTCACACTCATTTATGCTGGGTTTAAACACACTGTTGTCACACTCATTTACATTGGGAATAAACACACTAATGTCACACTCATTTACACTGGGATTAAACACACTGCTGCCACACTCACTTACACTGGGATGAAACACAATGCTGTCACACACATTTACACATAGATTAAACACACTGCTTTTACACTCATTTATGCTGGGATTAAACACACTGTTGTCACACTCATTTACACTGGGATTAAACACACTGCTGTCACACACACTGAGATTAAACACACTGCTTTCACACTCATTTACACTGGAATTAAACACACTGCTGTCACACTCATTTACACTGAGATTAAGCACACTGTTGTCACACACACTGAGATTAAACACACTGCTGTCACACTCATTTACACTGAGATTAAACACACTGCTATCACACTCATTTGTTCAGAATAAACAAACTGTTGTCACACTCATTTACACTGGTATTAAACACACTCATGTCACACTCATTTACACTGGGATTCTACACACAGCTGTCACACTCATTTACACTGGGATTAAACACACTGTTGTCACACACATTTACACTGGGATTAAACACACTCGTGCCACACTCATTTACACTGGAATTAAACACACTGCTGTCACACTCATTTACACTGAGATTAAGCACACTGTTGTCACACACACTGAGATTAAACACACTGCTGTCACACTCATTTACACTGAGATTAAACACACTGCTATCACACTCATTTGTTCAGAATAAACAAACTGTTGTCACACTCATTTACACTGGTATTAAACACACTCATGTCACACTCATTTACACTGGGATTCTACACACAGCTGTCACACTCATTTACACTGGGATTAAACACACTGTTGTCACACACATTTACACTGGGATTAAACACACTCGTGCCACACTCATTTACACTGGGATTCTACACACAGCTGTCACACTCATTTACACTGGGATTAAACACACTGTTGTCACACTCATTTACACTGGGATTCTCTACAAATCTGTCACGCTCATTTTCATGGGGATTAAGCACACTGTTAGCACACTCATTTACAATGGTATTCTACACACTGTTGTCACACTCATTTACACTGTGATCAAACACACTGCAGACACACTCATTTGTTCAGAATAAACAAGCTGCTGTCACACTCATTTACACTGGGATTAAACACACTGTTGTCACGCTCATTTACACTGGGATTAAACACACTCGTGTCGCACTCATTTACACTGGGATTCTACACACAGCTGTCACACTCATTTACACTGGGATTAGACAAACTGTTGTCACACACATTTACACTGGGATTAAACATACTCGTGCCACTCTCATTTACACTGGGATTCTACACACAGCTGTCACACTCATTTACACTGGGATTAAACACACTGTTGTCACACTCATTTACACTGGGATTCTATACAAAGCTGTCACACTCATTTACATGGGGATTAAGCACACTGTTAGCACACTCATTTACACTGGTATTCTACACACTGTTGCCACACTCATTTACACTGTGATCAAACACACTGCAGACACACTCATTTGTTCAGAATAAACAAGCTGCTGTCACACTCATTTACACTGTGATTAAACACACTGTTGTCATGCTCATTTACACTGGGATTAAACACACTGTTGTCACACTCATTTACAATGCGATTAAACACAGTGTTATCACACTCGCTTACACTGGGATTAAACACACTCTTATCACACTCATTTACACTGGGACTAAACACAATGTTGTCACGCTCATTTACACTGGGATTAAACACTTTGTTGTCACACTCATTGACACTGAGATTAAACACTTTGTTGTCTCACTCATTTACACTGGGGTTAAACACACTGCAGACACACTCATTTACACTGAGATTAAACACACTGCAGACACACTCATTTACACTGAGATTAAACACACTGCAGACACAATCATTTGTTCAGAATAAACACACTGCTGTCACACTCATTTACCCTGGGATTGATCACACTGCTATCACACTCATTTACACATGGATTAAACACACTGCTGTCACACTAATTTACACTATTATTAAATGCACTGTTGTCACACTCATTTACACTGGGATTAAACACACTGCTATCACACTCATTTACACTGGGACTAAACACAATGTTGTCACACTCCTTTACACTGTGATTAAACCCACTGTTGTCACACTCATTGACACGGAAAATAAACACTTTGTTGTCACACTCATTTACACTGGGATTAAACACACTGCAGAAACACTCATTTACACTGAGATTAAACACACTGCCGACACACTCATTTACACTGAGATTAAACGCACTGCAGACACAATCATTTGTTCAGAATAAACACACTGCTGTCACACTCATTTACACTGGGATTAAACACACTGCTGTCACACTCACTTACACTGGGATGAAACACAATGCTGTCACACTCATTTACACATGGATTAAACACACTGCTATCACACTCATTTATGCCGCAATTAAACACACTGCAGACACAATCATTTGTTCAGAATAAACACACTGCTGTCACACTCATTTATACTGGGATTGATCACACTGCTATCGCACCCATTTACACATGGATTAAACACACTGCTGCCACACTCGTTTACACTGAGATTAAACGCACTGCAGACACAATCATTTGTTCAGAATAAACACACTGCTGTCACACTCATTTACACTGGGATGAAACACAATGCTGTCACACTCATTTACACATGGATTAAACACACTGCTATCACACTCATTTATGCCGCAATTAAACACACTGCTGTCACAATCATTTACACTGGGATAAACACACTGCTTTCACACTCATTTATGCTGGGATTAAACACACTGCTTTCACACTCATTTATGCTGGGTTTAAACACACTGTTGTCACACTCATTTACATTGGGAATAAACACACTAATGTCACACTCATTTACACTGGGATTAAACACACTGCTGCCACACTCACTTACACTGGGATGAAACACAATGCTGTCACACACATTTACACATAGATTAAACACACTGCTTTTACACTCATTTATGCTGGGATTAAACACACTGTTGTCACACTCATTTACACTGGGATTAAACACACTGCTGTCACACACACTGAGATTAAACACACTGCTTTCACACTCATTTACACTGGAATTAAACACACTGCTGTCACACTCATTTACACTGAGATTAAGCACACTGTTGTCACACACACTGAGATTAAACACACTGCTGTCACACTCATTTACACTGAGATTAAACACACTGCTATCACACTCATTTGTTCAGAATAAACAAACTGTTGTCACACTCATTTACACTGGTATTAAACACACTCATGTCACACTCATTTACACTGGGATTCTACACACAGCTGTCACACTCATTTACACTGGGATTAAACACACTGTTGTCACACACATTTACACTGGGATTAAACACACTCGTGCCACACTCATTTACACTGGAATTAAACACACTGCTGTCACACTCATTTACACTGAGATTAAGCACACTGTTGTCACACACACTGAGATTAAACACACTGCTGTCACACTCATTTACACTGAGATTAAACACACTGCTATCACACTCATTTGTTCAGAATAAACAAACTGTTGTCACACTCATTTACACTGGTATTAAACACACTCATGTCACACTCATTTACACTGGGATTCTACACACAGCTGTCACACTCATTTACACTGGGATTAAACACACTGTTGTCACACACATTTACACTGGGATTAAACACACTCGTGCCACACTCATTTACACTGGGATTCTACACACAGCTGTCACACTCATTTACACTGGGATTAAACACACTGTTGTCACACTCATTTACACTGGGATTCTCTACAAATCTGTCACGCTCATTTTCATGGGGATTAAGCACACTGTTAGCACACTCATTTACAATGGTATTCTACACACTGTTGTCACACTCATTTACACTGTGATCAAACACACTGCAGACACACTCATTTGTTCAGAATAAACAAGCTGCTGTCACACTCATTTACACTGGGATTAAACACACTGTTGTCACGCTCATTTACACTGGGATTAAACACACTGTTATCACACTCATTTACACTGGGATTAAACACACTGCTATCACACTCATTTACACTGGGACTAAACACAATGTTGTCACGCTCATTTACGCTGGGATTAAACACTTTCTTGTCACACTCTTTGACACTGAGATTAAACACTTTGTTGTCACACTCATTTACACTGGGGTTAAACACACTGCAGACACAATCATTTGTTCAGAATAAACACACTGCTGTCACACTCATTTACACATAGATTAAACACACTGTTAACACACTCATTTACACTGAGATTAAACACACTGCAGACACAATCATTTGTTCAGAATAAACACACTGCTGTCACACTCATTTACCCTGGGATTGATCACACTGCTATCACACCCATTTACACTGGGATTAAACACACTGCTATCACACTCATATACACTGGGACTAAACACAATGTTGTCACACTCCTTTACACTGTGATTAAACCCACTCTTGTCACGCTCATTGACATGGAGATTAAACACTTTGTTGTCACACTCATTTACCCTGGGATTAAACACACTGCAGACACGCTCATTTACACTGAGATTAAACACACTGTAGACACACTCATTTACACTGAGATTAAACACACTGCAGACACAATCATTTGTTCAGAATAAACACACTGCTGTCACACTCATTTACACTGGGATTAAACACACTGCTGTCACACTCACTTACACTGGGATGAAACACAATGCTGTCACACTCATTTACACATGGATTAAACACACTGCTATCACACTCATTTCTGCCGCAATTAAACACACTGCTGTCACAATCATTTACACTGGGATAAACACACTGCTTTCACACTCATTTATGCTGGGATTAAACACACTGTTGTCACACTCATTTACACTGGGATTAAATACACTGCTGTCACACACACTGAGATTAAACACAATGCTGTCACACTCATTTACACTGGAATTAAACACACTGCTGTCACACTCATTTCCACATGGATTAAACACACTGCTTTCACACTCATTTATGCTGGGATTAAACACACTGTTGTCACACTCATTTACACTGAGATTAAACACACTGCTTTCACACTCATTTACACTGGGATTAAACACACTGCTGTCACACACACTGAGATTAAACACACTGCTGTCACACTCATTTACACTGAGATTAAACACACTGCTGTCACATTCATTTACACTGAGATTAAACACACTGCTATCACACTCATTTACACTCAGATTAAACCAACTGCTTCACCTGTGCACTTAACTGTTGTGTGTTTGTAGTTCAGAGTTTGAGTTGTTTATCCATTCTAGATGTTTCTGCCATGGATCGAGAGTGAGTTTCTTGCAGCTGTTGATGTATTCTCCTGAACTCTGAGCAGAGTTCTCAGCTGTTTATCTACTTTCACTTTCAATATGACCTGTTTATCTCAGCAGCTGATCTACCCCTTTTCAGCGAGTCTGCCTGCTCTCCCGTGTCACTTAAAATATCTGAGTGTCAAACAACTAACGTTATCAGTTCTTTCCTGCTGATTATTTACTGTCTTGGCTCGGAGATTGGCAGATGTCCTTCCTGTTTTTGGTTTTAACATAGCCATTTTAAAGGTTTTTGCCTTTTTGATTGCTTTTATTTTTTAGTCAAAAGAAATCAATTTATTTTTATACATTTGCATATGACAGTAAGTCAGTTCAAAGTTTTTCATTACACTATTATCGAAATGCAGTATATTGACATCAAAAGTGATGTATGTGGTACTGTACATTACTGTCACACTTAATTATCCTAGTTCCTCGGCTGTTTCTACTTACTGGGTAACTGTCATTTGCTTGTCACATTACAGCCATAATCTGGTGCATTTTTCAAGTAAAATTGGTTTAGAGGGTGTGGGGACTAACTGAAGCAAGATGGAGTGGGGGGGGGGGGTGGGCGGAGAAGAGGCCGTTGAGTTGGGGAGAGAGAAAAGTGCAGAGGAACAGAGTGAAGGAAGTGACTGGGGATGGGGTAGTGAGGATAGAGGTGGATCAAAGGAGGGTGGTGAGGGTGAGAACTGGGAGAGGCATGGGAGAGAGTGAATGGGAGTTGACAGGAGGAGGAAACGGTGAGATGAGAAAAAGGAGAGAAAAAGTAAAGGAAGAAGGAAGGGATAGTGGGTGAGAAGGGGAGACAGGGAGAAAGAGGAGGGAGTAGAGAGGACAGCAGAGAGAAGAGGAGAGTGAGGAGTAGGATATGGAAGGATAGGAGGGGACAGAGGGAAGTAAGGGCAAGAGTAAGGGGAGCTGAAGGGAGAGGAGGAATGGGCAGAATGCAGAAAGAGGCAATGAGAGAGGGGAGGGTTTGTGAGGACCTGGAGTAAACATGATTGGAGCTGGAGAGAGGTGTGTGGGTGAGTGATTTTGCCTCTGCTGGGATATGTTTTTTACATACTGTGAGGGATTGGGAAACAGTCGGGGTTTTGGTGACCACAGTGAACCCCACCATAGCTTTCAACCTTTATGCCCCCACCTCCTTCTAGGCTACTACAAGGCAACATTAGTCAATCTACAGTGTGTAGATATATCAAACAAGTCACTAATGTATTGTTAAACAGGGCAGACAGTGTTATCAATTTCTCGATGGAAAACCAGCAATGTAACAGCACACTTCTGTTTTTCTGCAGTTTAGGTTTCTGCAAAGTCCAGTGCATTATTGCTGGCACTGATGTGGCCGCTGGGACCCTACACACAAATTTGCGGTGGTATATCAGGAGAACCGCCGTCGAAATTACAGCCGTTCCATTTTAAATAGCTAGTGGCTAGAACTGAGTGCGAGGAGGCCTCTACACGACCTCTCTGTTCATGGGGGAGCCTTGGTGTCTGTTATGTTAAGACCAGTGGACAGGAGGGAAATCCTCCAGCGATCCAGGCCCAGCCCCCATTGTTATTTCCATCCCAGCAGCTGTGGCTCAGGAGAAGGTGGAGGGGTGGGGTGGGGGTGGGGGGGGGGAATGCAATTTGAAGGACAAGGCAGAGGTAGTCCTCAGAGCACATGTTTTCACACAGTCTTCATCACCATGGTGTCTAATTTTAGGGAGGTTGACAGGTCAAGACAGCCCCCAGGGAGGGGAAATGATTCAGCCCCTCGAGTTGGTCAGGCCAGTGATTTTCGATTGGAGCATTAAAACCCAATCTCTCATTTTGAAACTAATTCATGTCACATTCCAACAATCCCAGAATGCATTGGGTGATGACCTGGAAGTGTACTGAGATCAAAAGTGCAGGATGGCCAGCAGCAGCAGCTCATAAAGGGCTGCTGGTTGCCCTTTAAGCAGTCCTACCACTGAGGAGGTTATTCAAGGCAAGTTGCTGCAGCTCTCCACCATGAAGTGTTGGTGCAAAATGCACTCTTTGCCTGCGGAGAGCTTGCTCTCTGTGGAGAGCAGCAGGTTGGGTAGCACTGAGCAGACTGCCAAAGGCTGTCAAGTCTTTTGAGACGCGTAAAACTCCCGGAAGTGACGGCTTACCGGTTGAGTTGTACTCGGCCCTGTGGGACTGGGTCAGCCCGGACCTGCTGGAAGTATATGAGAGTATGCTCCTGGCCGGCAGCATGTCAGAATCCATGAGGAAAGGCATCATCACCTTCATTTACAAGCGGAAGGGGGAGAGAGCAGAAATTGGCGGCCCATCTCACTGCTTAATGTTGACTCCAAGATTCTGTCCAAAGTCATAGCCAGTCGTGTCAAGTCTGCTCTGGAGTTGGTGATCCACCCCGATCAGACCTGTACTATACCCGGCAGGAGGATCTCCGATAGTCTCGCGCTACTCAGGGATACGATCGCCTACGTACGGGACAGGAGGGTGGACACCTGCCTCATCAGCCTGGACCAGGAGAAGGCTTTTGACAGGATATCGCACACCTCCATGATGGACATGCTCTCCAAAATGGGGTTTGGGGAGGGAATCTGCAATTGGATCAAACTGCTCTACATAAACATCAGAAGCGCAGTCTCAATCAATGGGTGGGAATCGGAAAGTTTCCCGATCCAATCTGGACTCAGACAGGGCTGTCCTCTCTCCCCTGTCTTGTTTGTTTGCTGTATTGAACCCTTTGCTGAGTCCATTAGGAAGGATGTGGACGTCGGAGGAGTGACAATCCCAGGCAGCGGAGGCACTCAGGTTAAAACCTCCCTGTACATGGATGACGTCGCCGTCTTCTGCTCGGATCCGCTGTCCGTGCGCAGACTGATGAGCATCTGCGACCTGTTCAAACTGGCCTCGGGAGCCAAAGTTAACCACGGCAAGAGCGAGGCCATGTTCTTTGGGAACTGGGCTGACCGATCCTTTGTCCCCTTCACCGTCAGGTCAGATTACCTGAAGGTGCTGGGGATATGGTTTGGAAGGGCCGGGGCGTGCACCAAAACCTGGGAGGAGCGAGTAGCCAAGGTACAACACAAGCTGAGAATGTGGGGGCAGCGATCTCTGTCCGTTGTGGGTAAGAACCTGGTCATCAGGTGCGACGCGTTCAAGTTGTTGCTGTACGTGGCGCAGGTCTGGCCCATACCCCACTCCTGCGCCGTGGTAGTCACCCGAGCCATTTTCCGCTTCATCTGGGGATCTAAAATGGACCGGGTCCGGAGGGACACAATGTTCAAACCTCTGGATAAGGGCGGGAAAAATGTACTTAACGTGCCCCTCATCCTGATGACCACCTTCGTGTGCAGCTGCATCAAGCTGTGTGTAGATCTCCAGTACGCAAACTCCAAGTGTCAGTACGTGCTGAGGTTCTATCTGTCCCCGCTGTTGCGAAGGATGGGCCTGGTCACATTGCCGCTGAACGCTCCATGCAGTTGGACCGTGCCGTACCACCTATCCTTCGTGCAGCAGTTTCTGCGGGAAAACATCTTGGACCACCGGTCCATCAGGCAGTGATCTGCACGGAATGTCCTCAAGACCCTACGGGAAAAGGATACGGTGGATCCTGTCGGATGGTTCCCCGAGCAGACCGTCAAAGTCATTTGGCAGAATGCCTCATCACCAGAACTTTCAAACAAGCACCAAAATGTAGCTTGGCTGGTGGTGAGAAGGGCCCTCCCCGTCAGATCCTTCCTGCATTCCCAAAGTCTCGCCCCCTCCGCACAATGCCCTCGCGGTGGCTGTGGTGGGGAAGAGACGGTTGCCCACCTCCTCCTGGAATGTGTCTTTGCAAAGCAGGTGTGGAAAGAGATGCAGTGGTTTTTGTCGAGGTTCATCCCAAGCAGCTCTGTAACACAGGAGTCTGTGCTCTACGGGCTGTTCCCAGGGACGCACACCGAGACAAACATCAGCTGCTGCTGGAGGACCATCAATTCGGTGAAAGACGCCCTTTGGTCTGCCCGAAACTTGCTGGTCTTACAGCGCAAAGAGTTGTCCACAACCAAATGTTGCAGACTGGCACATTCCAAGGTCCAGGACTACGTGCTGAGGGACGCACTAAAGCTTGGGGCAGCCGCAGCAAAGGCTCAATGGGAAAAGACCACAGTGTAAGGTCCCCCCACCAAGCTGAACTGAGGGGCTGGATCCATGGGAAACCCCTCGAACTCTATCGGAGAAATCTTGTGTGCTGTAAATGTAAAAATGTATATGGCATGACAATGAAATGGGAGGGTTGTGAGGCAACTCATGATTGTATTGAAGGAAACTGACCACCTTTGCACTGTTCGTATTTTTTGACTTGATGCTGTTTGAAACTGTTTGGTCATGTATTTTTTACAGATTTTTATGAATAAAGTATATTTTGGAAATAAAAAAAAAGTCAAGTCTTTTGAGATGAGTAAAACTCTCGGAAGCGATGGCTTACCTGTTAAGTTGTACTCGGCCCTGTGGGACTGAGGGGCTGGATCCATGGAAGATCCCTCGGGCTGTATCCAGAAAATATGGGTTTGCTGTAAAATGTACATGGCAGGTAAAATGAAATGGAAGGGTTGTGAGGCAACTCACTCCTGTATTGAAGAAAACTGATCTCCTTTGCACTTTTTGTATTACCAACTTGGTGCTGTTTTGAACTGTTTTGTAATGTATTTTTTACAGATTTTTATGAATGAAGTATATTTTGGGGAATGAAAAGCTAACAGGAAAACAGACCCCGGCCGTGTGAACTGATCCTGGGAGACAGTATGCACTAACAGCATGACAGTGGAAGACTAGTGGTGGTCACAGAGAAAACATGTGCATCACACTGTCGAGTTTTTCCCACATTACATACATCAGCATTGATTCAGTTGGAGCACTCGAGGTCCCAGCTGACTGCTTAGGTGGATGGAAATGATCCCATGGCACATCTCAAAGAGCAGCAGTCGAGGTTTCCTGGCTGATATTTATCCTTCAATCAATAAAACAAATTGTTTGGTCATTATCTCATTGCTGTTTGTGGGAGCTTGCTGTGCATAAATTGGTTACTGCATTTTCTACATTATAACAGTGACTACATTTCAAAAGTGCTTCATTGGCTGTAAAGTGCTTTAGCATGTCCTGAGGTAGTTAAAGGAATTATAGAAATGCAATTATTTCTTTCTGAATGTACAGACACGCCTATTGCTTTGCTGAAAAAGAATGTGCTGTCACATCAAATTATGAAGCTTGGAGCCTTAGGCGCTGAGCCAACTCAAGCTACAAGCCTGCTGATCACTCTACTATAGTTTGTGTATTTAAGGGATCTGATCTCTGCACTCCCTAATTCTAGGAAATGTCCCTCTTGGACCTGTTTATCGAAGGCAGCACATAAGAGCTGTTAGCAGGGAGTTGTGGAGCAGGATCCCAACCTGAACCATTGAGTCCATCAGGAGCGACCTGAACACATTAGAGGGAGTGGAAGGAGGTCAAAGGCTTCGCTCAAATTCAGTGCTGGTAAAATCTTTTGTTTTTGTGCTGTGTAGCTCCCTATTAATTCACTCACTCGCTCACACACACACAAACATAGGCTTATACTGCAGCAGAATGCAATCCAGCAAAAACCCTCACAACACCTGTAACACATACACACACACACACACACACACACACACACACACACACACACACACACACACACACACACACATACCCTGTCACACACACACACACCCCGCACGACACCCTGTCACACACACACACTGTCACACACACCGCG
Organism: Heterodontus francisci; assembly: GCF_036365525.1. Classification (NCBI taxonomy): domain Eukaryota; kingdom Metazoa; phylum Chordata; class Chondrichthyes; order Heterodontiformes; family Heterodontidae; genus Heterodontus; species Heterodontus francisci. Next base: position 52,535,460 of record NC_090402.1, read on the forward strand.
CAACACCCTGTCACACACACACACAACACCCTGTCACACACACACCCCGCACGACACCCTGTCTCACACACACACACACAACACCCTGTCTCACACACAACACCCTCAGACACACACACACACACACACTGTCACACACTGCACAACACCCTGTCTCACACACACACTACACACACAACACCCTGTCTCACACACACACACAACACACACAACACCCTGTCTCACACACACACACAACACACACACACAACACCCTGTCACGCACACACCCCGCACAACACCCTGTGACACACACACACGCACACACACACCGCACAACACCCTGTCACACACACACCCCGCACAACACCCTGTAACACACACACACACACACACCACACAACACCCTGTCACACACACACACACACCCCGCACAGCACCCTGTCACATACACACACACACACGTAATACCCTGTCACAAACACACTCACACAACACTCTGTCTCACACACACACACACAACACACACCACCCTGTCACACACACACCCCGCACAACACCCTGTCACACACACACCCCGCACAACACCCTGTAACACACACACACACACACACCACACAACACCCTGTCACACACACACACACACCCCGCACAGCACCCTGTCACATACACACACACACACGCAATACCCTGTCACAAACACACTCACACAACACTCTGTCTCACACACACACACACAACACACACCACCCTGTCACACACACACCCCGCACAACACCCTGTAACACACACACACCCTGCACAACACCCTGTAACACATGCACTCCCTGCACAACACCCTGTCACACACACACACACCCCGCACAACACCCTGTAACACATGCACACACCCTGCACAACACCTTGTCTCACATACACACACACAAACTCGCACATACCCCGCACAACACCCTGTTACACACGCACACACACACACACACAACACCCTGTCACGCACACAGACACCCCGCACAAGACCCTGTAACACAGACACACATCCCACACAACACCCTGTCACACACACATCCCACACAACACCCTGTCACACACACATCCCACACAACACCCTGCAACACACATACACCCCGCACAACACCCTGTCTCACACACACACACACAACACCCTGTCACACACACAGACACCCCGCACAAGACCCTGTAACACAGACACACATACACACATCCCACACAACACCCTGCAACACACACACACCCCGCACAACACCCTGTCTCACACACACACACAACACCCTGTCACACACACAGACACCCCGCACAAAACCCTGTAACACAGACACACACACACACATCCCACACAACACCCTGCAACACACACACACACACAAACTCACACATACCCCGCACAATACCCTGTAACACACCCACACACACAGACATACACACACCCTGCACAACACCCTGTCACACAAACACACACACTTTGTAACACACACACACACACACACACCACCCTGTTACACACACACGCATGTAGCCCCCTGCATCAAACACACAGATCTCTCAGATTATTCATTGGGTTGTTCATTACTGATCACAATGCACATGGTTAGTGTAAGCTGTTTCTGCACCTCAGGATCAGCAGTAGTTTAGGATGTGCTGTGTTTGTGTGCATTGTGATTGTTCACAGTGCCCATGAGTCCTGTGCAGTGGATCATTCAAGTTATTTTTTTACAAATCATTGCATCAAACTGTAACCCCACCCCCCTACCCCCACCCCGCACCCCCACCACCTCCTCCACCATCCCTTGTCAATCTTCCCTCCATTCCAAATATCCACATTTAGAGATTTTGATTGACACTTGTCTTAGAAAAAAAAGACCTGTATTTATATAGAACCTTTCATGACTTTAGAACATCCCAAATTGCTGACAACCACTGATTTTTGAAGTTTTATCACATTGCCATTATGAGAATAAAGAACTTTGCCTGCTCTCCGAATAGCACCATGGGATCTATTATATCTATCTGAAATGGCTGTTGGGTCTCAGTTTAGAATCTCATCCTAAAGACAGTCTCTCCAACAGTGCAACATTCCCCCAGTAATGTACTGGGGCAGTCAGCATGGAACACGTGCTTAATTCTCTGGACTGGGACTTGAACCCACAATCTTCTAGCTTGGAGGCAAGAGTGCTACCAAGAGAGCCACAGCTGACACCATATTTAGGTGAAGACATGGGTTGGCTGTGACATGGATTAATTAAATTTGCAAAATTGGCCTGTAGAATGAGTTCATAAAGTGTATTAGGGACAGTTTCTTAAAACAATATGTTCTGAACCAACCTGGTAATGTGTAATGAGAAAGGATTCATAAAGGACCTCATAGTAAAGGATGCTCTTGGCAAGAGTGATCACAACATGATAGAATTTCACATTCAGTTTGAAGGTGAGAAATTTGGGTCTGAAACTAGTGTCGACAGAGTTGGCTAAAGTGGACAGGGGAAAATAGGTTAAAAGGTAAGACAGTGGAGGAGCAGTGGCAGACATTTAAGGAGATATTTCATAACTCTCAACAAAGATATATTCCATTGAGAAAGAAAGATTCTATGAGAAGGATGCACCATCAGTGGCTAAATAAGGAAGTTAAAGATGGTATTAAATTGAAAAGAAAGGCTTACAGTGCTGCAGAGATTAATGGTAGGCCAGAAGATGGGGAAAATATTATCAGAGGGTGACTAAAAAAATAATAGACGGAGAAATTAGAGTATGAGAGTAAACTAGCAAGAAATATAAAAACAGAAAGTAAAAGCTTCTACAAAGATATAAAAAAGGAAGAGAGAAGCTAAAGTAAGCGTTGGCCCATTAGCAGACGAGACTGGGGAATTAATAATGGGAAACAATGAAATGGCAAAGGCTTTGAGCAAGTAATTTGTATCCATCTTCACAGAAGAAGACACACAAAGCATCCTAAGAATAGTAGAAATCAAGAAACAGGGTGTTGTGCAGGGGGGGCGGGGGTGTGTGTGTTAAAGGGTGTTGTGCGGGGTGTGTATGTGTTACAGGGTGTTGTGTAGTTGTGTGTGTGTGTGTTACAGGGTGTTGTGTAGTTGTTGTGTGTGTGTGTGTTACAGGGTATTGTGAGGTGTGTGTGTGTAAGGAACTTAAAATAATCACTAGCATCAGCAAAAAAGGACTAGGAAAACTAATGGGACTAACGGCTGACACGTCCTCTGGGCCTGAAATAAAAACAAGAAATGCTGGAAATACTCAGCAGGTCTGGCAGCATCTGTGGAGAGAGAAGCAGAGTTAACGTTTCAGGTCAGTGGCCTTTCATCAGAACTTCCCCTGGACCTGATGGCCTGCATCCTTAGGGTCTTAAAAGAAGTGGCTGCAGAGATAGTGGATGCATTGTTTGTGAACTTACAAAATGTCCTAGCTTCTGGAAAGGTCCTAGCAGATTGGAAAACGGCAAATGTAACACCTCTGTTCAAGAAAGGAGGGGGAGCGAAAGAAAGCATCAAACTATAGGCCAGTTAGTCTAAAATCTGTCATTGGGAAAATGCTAGAATCCATTATTAAAGAAGTAGTAGCAGGACATTGAGAAAATCACAATGCAATCAGGCAGAGTCATTAGGTTTTATGAAAGGGAAATCGTGTTTGACAAATTTTTTCGAGTTCTTTGAAGATGTAACAAGTAGGGTGGATAAAGTGGAACCAGTAGATGTAGTGTATTTGGATTTCCAAAAGGTAATTGATAAGGTAACACATAAAAGGTTACTACACAAGATAAGAGCTCCTGGTGCTTGGGATATTTTATTAGCATGGATAGAGGATTTGTTAATTAACAGGAAATGAAGAGTCGGAATAAATGGAGCATTTTCAGGTTGGCAAACTGTAATTAGTGGAGTGCCACAGGGATCAGTGCTGGGGCTTCAAATATTTACAATCTATATTCATGACTTGATGACGAGACTGAGTGCATTGTAGCCAAATTTGCTGACAATACAAGTTGTGATCAGGACACAAAGTGTCTGCAAAGGGATATAGATAGAATAAGTGAGTGGGCAAAAATTTGGCAGATGGAGTATAATGTGGGAAAATGTGAGCTTGTCCATTTTGGCGGGAAGAATAGAAAAGCAGAATATTATTTATCTGGAGAGAGACTGCAGAATACAAAGGGATCTGGATATCCTTCGACATGAATCACAAAACGTTATTATGCAGGGACAGCAAGTAACTAGGAAGGCAAATGAAATGTTAGCCTTTATGCAAGGGGGATGGAGTCTAAAAGTGGGGAAGGCTTGCTGCAACTGTATAGGGCATTGGTGAGACTGCACCTGGAGTAATGCGTATAGTTTTGGTCTCCTTACTTAAGGAGAGATATACTTGCATTGAAGAAATTCAGAGAAGGTTCACTAGGCTGATTCCTGGGTTGAAGGGATTGTCTTACGAGGAAAAGTTGAGCAGGTGGGCCTATACTCGTTAGAGTTTAGAGGAATGAGAGGTGATCTTATTAAAACAGATAAGATTCTGAGGGAGCTTGACAGGGTAGATGCTGAGAGGATGTTTCCACTTGTGGGGGATTCTAGCACTTCTTTTGGGCCTCCTTATCTCGAGAGACAATGGATACGCGCCTGAAGGTGGTCAGTGGTTTGTGAAGCAGCGCCTGGAGTGGCTATAAAGGCCAATTCTAGAGTGACAGGCTCTTCCACAGGTGCTGCAGAGAAATTTGTTTGTCGGGGCTGTTGCACAGTTGGCTCTCCCCTTGCGCCTCTGTCTTTTTTCCTGCCAACTACTAAGTCTCTTCGACTCGCCACATTTTAGCCCTGTCTTTATGGCTGCCCGCCAGCTCTGGCGAACGCTGGCAACTGACTCCCACAACTTGTGATCAATGTCACAGGATTTCATGTCGCGTTTGCAGACGCCTTTAAAGCGGAGACATGGACGGCCGGTGGGTCTGATGCCAGTGGCGAGCTCGCTGTACAATGTGTCTTTGGGGATCCTGCCATCTTCCATGCGGCTCACATGGCCAAGCCATCTCAAGTGCCGCTGACTCAGTAGTGTGTATAAGCTGGGGGTGTTGGCCGCTTCGAGGACTTCTGTGTTGGAGATACAGTCCTGCCACCTGATGCCAAGTATTCTCCGGAGGCAGCGAAGATGGAATGAATTGAGACGTCGCCCTTGGCTGGCATACGTTGTCCAGGCCTCGCTGCCATAGAGCAAGGTACTGAGGACACAGGCTTGATACACTCGGGCTTTTGTGTTCCGTGTCAGTGCGCCATTTTCCCACACTCTCTTGGCCAGTCTGGACATAGCAGTGGAAGCCTTACCCATGCGCTTGTTGATTTCTGCATCTAGAGACAGGTTACTGGTGATAGTTGAACCTAGGTAGATGAACTCTTGAACCACTTCCAGAGCGTGGTCGCCGATATTGATGGAAGAAGCATTTCTGATGTCCTGTCCCCATGATGTTCCTTTTCCTGAGGCAGCCGCAAACCTGTCGATGAGACTCTGCAGGCACTCTTCAGTGTGAGATGTTAAAGCAGCATCGTCAGCAAAGAGGAGTTCCCTGATGAGGACTTTCCGTACTTTGGACTTCGCTCTTAGACGGGCAAGGTTGAACAACCTGCTCCCTGATCTTGTGTGGAGGAAAATTCCTCCTTCAGAGGACTTGAACGCATGTGAAAGCAGCAGGGAGAAGAAAATCCCAAAAAGTGTGGGTGCGAGAACACAGCCCTGTTTCACACCACTCAGGATAGGAAAGGGCTCTGGTGAGGAGCCACCATGTTGAATTGTGCCTTTCATATTGTCATGGAATGAGGTGATGATACTTAGTAGCTTTGGTGGGCATCCAATCTTTTCTAGTAGTCTGAAAAGACCACGTCTACTGACGAGGCCAAAGGCTTTGGTGAGATCAATGAAAGCAATGTAGAGGGGCATCTGTTGTTCGCGGCATTTCTCCTGTATCTGACGAAGGGAGAACAGCATGTCAACGGTCGATCTCTCTGCATGAAAGCCACGCTGTGCCTCAGGGTAGACGCGCTCGGCCCAGAAGCTGGACGAGCACGTCTACCCTGATTCTAGCACTAGGGATACAATTTCAAAACAAGGAGTCTCCCTTTTAAGATGGAGATAAGAGGGAATTTCTTCTTTCAGGGGATCGTTAATCTTTGGAATTCTCTAGCCCAGGGAGCAGTAGAGACTGAGTCGTTGAATACAGTTAAGGCTGAGATAGGCAGATGTTTGATCAAGAAGGGAGTCGAGGGTTATGGGGGGCAGGCAGGAAAGTGGAGTTAAGGCCACTATCAGATCAGCCACGATCTTAGTGAATGGCAGAGCAGGCTTGAGGAGCCGAATGGCCTACTCCTGCTCCGATTTCTTGTGTTCTTATGTGTAGTGTGCTACGATCATGCAGGATTCACAGCTGAGCTGAATATTTTTGGAGTGTCAGCCATGGCTCACTCTTGTCTCTTGGTTGGAAGGTTGTGGGTTCAAATTCCACTCCAGATATCAGAGCACAAAATACAGGCTAACATTTCAGCGATAGCACTGAGTAAATCTTTCAGATTTCTGAGGTGGAATTAAAAGATCCCATGCCACTATTTGAAAAAAAGTAGGGAAGTTACCCCTGGTGTCCTGGTGAATCTGTATCCCCAAACCAACATCGCTTGGATCAAATTATCTGGCCATTATCGTACTGTTGTTTATGGGATCTTGCTGTGTGTAAATTGGCTGGTTTTTTAAATTCTTTCATGGGATGTGGGCGTCGCTGGCTAGGCCAGCATTTATTGCCCATCCCTAATTGCCCTTGAGAAGGTGGTGGTGAGCTGCCTTCTTGAACAGCTGCAGTCCATGTGGTGTAGTTACACCCACAGTGCTGTTAGGGAGGGAGTTCCAGGATTTTGACCCAGCGACAGTGAAAGAACGGCAATATAGTTCCAAGACAGGATGGTGTGTGACTTGGAGGGGAACTTGCAGGTGGTGGTGTTCCCAGGCACCTGTTGCCCTTGTTCTTCGAGGTGGTTAAGATCGTGGGTTTGGAAGGTGCTGTCGAAGGAGCCTTGGTGAGTTGCTGCAGTGCATCTTTTAGATGGTACACTCTGTGTGGAGGGAGTGAATGTTGAAGGCAGTGGATGGGGTGCCAACCAAATGGGATGCTTTGTCCTGGATGGTGTCGAGCTTCTTCAGTGTTGTTGGAGCTGCAGCCATCCAGGCAAGTGGAGAGTATTCCATCACACTCCTGACTTGTGCCTTGTAGATGGTGGACAGGTTTTGGGGAGTCAGGAGGTGAGTTACTTGCCGCAGAATTCCCAGCCTCTGACCTGCTCTTGTAGCCACAGTATTTATTTGGCTGGTCCAGTTCATTTTCTGGTCAATGGTAACCCTCAGGATGTTGAAAGTGGGGGTTTCAGCGATGGCAATGCCACTGAATGTAAAGCGGAGGTGGTTGGATTCTCTCTTGTTGGAGATGGTCATTGCCTGGCACTTGCGTGGCGCGAATGTAACTTGTTGAACTTCTACAACAGTGACTACATTTCAGAAATAATTTATTGGTAGTAAAACACATTGGAATGTCCTGAGGTTGCGAAGGGTGCTATAGAAATGCAAGTACATTCTTTCTCTTTCTGCTCACAAAGGAGATGCCATTGGAGGCCCACACGACCGGGTGCCTCGGGTCACTAATGTCTGAGGATTTTGGAAAACCTGGCACATGGTAAAAGCTCAGGCCTTTTTCCAAGTGTTGGCAGGTTTTCATAGTGAAAGTAGTGAAATCCCCTTGGCCCAGCAACCATTGCATCAATCACCTGAATGATGCAGCTTTGCACACCACAGGTTGAGAGTTCCCACTCGTAACATCTGATGTTGTTTGGAATAAAAGTGCAAAAGCATTTCCAGGTAATGTTCACCTTGACAGTGACTGAAAGGTTGTCCTATTTCTCTTTATAAACATATTCACAAGCAACGTCCTTTATTCTCACAATGCCAATGCAGCAAAAATGAATCACTGCTGTCCCCGATGGATTATTTAACGGATTATTTCTTCATATCACGTGGCATTATGTATTAGATATAACTGGAGCTGATGTTGGAGCTGCTCAGAGTATACCCACCATCTGGCTGACATTCACACCTCAGGACAAGGTGATGAAGAACGATGCATAGCTGAGAGAAGTATTGTTTGGTTTGGTTTGATTGCTGCCATTGCACTTGAATGTGATCTCTCCTAACAAATCATTCAAAACGCTTGGCACAGGTCAATGAGTTAATCCTGTTGTAGTTTTCAGCCTCTTATGTTTCTTGAGCCTCGCTCCACTGCTTGTTGATGGGCCCAATAATTGGGTAAAGGATTGGAGGGTTGTCCATTACTCAGCTGGAAAACTGAAAGGGATGTAGGAAAGCTAGTGCCTGTATTTGGGCCTATATTACTGCCTTTGCTGGAGTCAGTTCATTGATTTCAGAGTGAGTCCCCTGTGGTTCATGCAGGGTTTTTGATGGTTTAGTACAACCACCGACATCCAAGCCTGCTTCAAGTTCCAGAATGCATCGCCTCATGATGTAGTCAGAGGATAGAGAGGCTCAGAATCCAACTGAGTTGAAGCAGAACTATGACTGTACATTGGAGTTTGGACCCCAAAACATCCATCACAACAGTAAATGTATTCAGGAGAAGTGCACCTACCGTGCCTCACTTGCATTATTGAAGGCAAGTCATGATTGACTGTATTACCCTTACTGCTGCTGAAATTAGGAAGCATTCTCGTCACTTTGTCTGCGGCCTTGGATTATGAATAAGCATTAGGTTTTCTCACCTTCTTCAATAAAAGAAGAAAATCAAACTCTGAAAATTATTGATGAGCATTGGCAAGCTGATATAGATCTCCAATGAGAGTATTTCCTGGTTCTGACACTGTCCCCATGCAAATGTCACGTGCACCATAGAACCATAGAATAATACAGTGCAGAAGGAGGCCATTTGGCTCATCGTGGCTGTGCTAGCTCTTCCAAAGAGCTATTCAGTTTGTCCCACTTCCTTGCTCTTTCCCCATAGCCTTACAAATTTTTCATGCTTGTACTTATACTGAATCCAATTTTGTGCTGTTATGGTGCAGATTTTAACCTGTTTAAAGTCACACAGAAGGTCACTCTCTGAGTGCATTACAAAGAATTATATATAATTCAACCCAACAGGGTCTATGCCAATGTTTATGCTCCAAATGAGCCTGAGGCATTGAGCCTTAATACGGGATCTGAGCTGGTCAGAAAATATATTCTTTGAAAACAGCTCGGGGACCATATAGAATCATAGAATCTTAGCACAGAAGGAGGCCATTTAGCCCATCATTCCTATACTGGCTCTTTGAAAGAGCTATCTAATTAGTCGCACTGCTTTGTTCTTTCTCCACAACCCTGCAGTTTTTTACGCTGTAAGTAGTGAACTAATTCCCTTTTGAAAGTTAATATTGAATCTATTCCAGATCACAACAACTTGTTGCATAAAAATACTCATCTCCCCTGACTTTATTTGCCAATTATTTTAAATCTTGTGTCCTCCAGTTATAAATCCTCCTGCCAGCGGAAACAAATTCACTTTATTTACTCTATAAAAACATCTCATAATTTTGAATACCTCAACTAAATCTTTCTCTAACTTTTCCAGCTCTATGTAGAACAATCCCAGTTTCTCTAGACTAGAGGTGGCAAAGGCTTTAAACTAGTAAGAAGGGGGTGAAGGAGCTAGAAGAAATGAAACAAGCCTAAATATAAATGAAACAGGAGAGGAGAGCATGGGACAGATTAAATAAATGGTCAAAGAATAGAGTTAGAGAACAGGTGTGTAAAAAAGATGGTTACAAATGAAGTGAGGGGAACTGCTATTATAAATGAATTAAATTAACAGTATAGCAAGTGTCCGTAATGAAACAGTGGAACTGGAGGCAATAATAAGGGACGAGGAACCAGATATAGTCGGGATTACTGAGACACGGCCACAGAAAAATCAAAATTGAAAATTAAACATTGCAGGGTGCAACACATTTAGAAAAGATAGAGAGGGGAAAAGGGCAGATGGACTAGCTGTACTTATTAGAGATAATATGGTAGTCAAAAAAAAGTTTTGTGGCCATCAATAAGTAGGTGAATATCTAGGCAATAGTGACCATAATATAATATGGTTTAAAATAATAATTGAAAAGGACATAAGCATGACAAAGACCAGGGTATTAGATTGGAGAAAAGCTAGTTTTGAGGGTCTGAGAATAGAATTAGGGAAAATAAAATGAGACAACGATATTGGCAAACAATGATGTAGAACTGCACTGGAAAATGTTTAAAATTGTTCAACAGAGTCCAGGAAAAATATATTCTACTAAAAATGAGAACAAGGTAAACACTAAGGAGACACTATGGATGAATAAAGGGAAAAAGGAAAAAATGAGGGTAAGAAAAGAGGCATACACTAAGCACGCAGACAGTAGGGTGTGCATGATAAGACCGAATATGGACAGAATATAAAAGCAAAATACTGTGGATGCTGGAAATCTGAATAAAAACAGAAATTGCTGGGAATACTCAGCAGGTCAGGCAGCATCTGTGGAGATAGAAACAGAGTTAGCGTTTCAGGTCTGTGACAGACATTAACTCTGTTTTTCTCTCCACAGATGCTGCCAGACTTGCTGAGTATTTTTTTGAATATGGATTGATTAGAAGTTTAAAAAACAGCAATTAGGTAGGCAAAGAGGAACTTTAAAAAAGAAAGACTTGCATTTATATAGCACCTTTTACAACCACCTGACGTCTCAAAGCACTTTACAGCCAAAGAAGTACCATTTTTTTGAAGTGTAGTCACTGTTGTAATGCAGGAAATGCAGAGCCAGTGTGTGCACAACAAACTCCCAGAAACAGCAATAATGACCAGATAATCTGATTTTGTAATGTTGATTGAGGGATAAATATTGACCAGCAGACCAGTGAAACTCCCCTGCTTTTCGAGGCAGTGCCTTGGGATCCTTGACATCCACCCAAGCAAGCGGATGGGGCCTCAGTTTAACATCTCTTTGGAATTCTCTACCGCAGAGGGTAGTGGATGCTCAGTTGTTGAGTACATTCAGGAGAGAAATTGATAGATTTTTGGGTCCTGAGGGAATTAAGGGATCTGTGAATAGTGTGGGATGGTGGAGTTGGGATCAAAGATCAACCATGATCCCGTTGAATGGTGGAGCTCAAAGGACCAAATGGCCCATTTCTGTTCCTTATGTTCTTATGAAATGAAATGATCAAGGTACATAAAACAAAATAGTAAAATATTCTACAGGCACATAAATTAAAATAGGGAGTTTGGGTTGGGAATAGGGCCACTAAGGGATGGACAGAATAAAATCATAATAGCTACACAGCAGAAATATAAATGATTTTACTTCAATATTTACCATTGAGATGGATCATAGAGAGATACAACACCAAAACAGGCCCTTCGGCCCAACGAGTCCGCGCCGACCATCAACCACCCATTTATACTAATTCTACATTGATCCCATTTTCCCTCTCACACCCCCACCTTCCCTCAATTCTTCTACCACCTACCCACACCGGGGGCAAATTTTACAATGGCCATTTTACCTATCAACCCACAAGTCTTTGGCATGTGGGAGGAAACTGGAGCACCCGGAGGAAACCCACACAGTCACAGGGAGAACTTGCAAACTCCACACAGGCAGTACCCAGAATTGAACCCGGGTGGTTAGAGCTGTGAGGCTGCGGTGCTAACCACTGTGGACATGACATCAGAAGAACAGAGTCGATTGGAGCCACATTTAAAATAAAGAGAGGAGAAATATTGAATAAACTATTCAACCTCAAAGTGGATAAAACCCCTGGCCTGGATAGATTGTATCCGCACATTTTAAAAGAATCTACGGATGAGCTAGTAGAGATAGTATTATACATACTCAATAATTGCTTAGAAAAAGATGTAATGCCAGAGGACTAATGGATAGCTAACATTAGACCTATATTTAAGGGAGATAGTACATGCCCAGTCAGTCAGCTTAACATCGGTGTAGGAAAGATAATGGAAACCCTACTAAAGGAGGAAATAGAAAAACATCCAAAAACCAAAAATTTAATAACGAATAGTCAGCATGGATTTCAAAAGGGAAGATCTTGCTTCGTCAATCTCATTGACTTCTTTGAGGAGGCAAAAGAGAGTAGATAAAGGTAATGTAGTAGATGTAATATATCTAGATTTCCAAAAGGCCTTGGATAAGGTACCACAGAATAGACTAATCAATAAGGTCAGAGCATGCAGAGCCAGGGGACAAGTAACAGAAAGAGTACCTAGCTGGCTGCAAGATAGAAAGCAAAGAATAGAGGTAAATGGTAGCTATTCAGGGTGGTAGAAGGTGGGATGTGTGATCCCACAAGGATCAGTGTTGGGAGTACTGCTGTTTATAATAAGGATTTAGACTTTGGAATCAAAATACAGGCCAGAATTTTATCAGACGGGCTGGAAGGCAAGAAGGTTGGCGAAATGGCACAGGAAGGCATCAGGGGGTGCCCAATGTCTTGCGGCCACCATGCCATTTTGCCAGCAGTGGGAAAGGTGGCAGATCAGCTGCCAACCGGGAGCCCAATTGGGCCACTTATGTGGCCAATTAAGGGCCACTTCCTGCATCTGTGGGAACTTTGCATACATCGGGGTGGGGGGGTGGCAGGGGGGGAGCGGGGTGGGGTGCGGGGGTGCCCACCAAATAAAATATCTTGAAAATGTGCACCATGCTGATCTATATCGAAGAAAGGAATTTTAAAAACATCCATTCATGAGATGTGGGCATCACTGGCAAGACTAGCCATCCTTAGTTGCCTTTGAGATACAACTGAGTGGCTTACTAGCCATTTCAGAGGGCAATTAAGAGTCAAGCACATTGCTGTGGGTGTGGAGTCATACATCGGCCAGACCGGGTAAGGACAATAGTACATTGGTGAACCATGAGTTTTTATGACAATCCAATAGTTTCATGGCCACCATTACTAATATCTTTTTAATCCCAGATTTCTAATATATTATATTCCAGACCTAGGTATACAGGGCACAATTTCAACATTCGCGGATGACACAAAACCTGGAAATATTGTGAGGATAGTGATAAACTTCAAAAGGACATAGATAGGATGGTGGAATGGATGGACAAGTGACAGATGAATTTTAATGCAGAGAAGTGTGAAGTGATTCATTTCAGTAGGAAGAACGAGGAGAGGCAATATACAATAAAAGGTACAATTCTAAAGGGAGAGCAGGAGCAGAGGGACCTGGGGTATATGTGTACAAATCATTGATGGTGACAGGGCAGGTTGAGAAAACGGTTGATAAAGCATACGGGATCCTGGGCTTTATAAATGAAAGCAAGGAAGTTATGATGAACATTTATAAAACATTAGCTCAGCCTCGGATGGAGTATTATGTCTAATTCTGTGCACCACACCTTAGGAAGGATGTGAAGGTTTGAGAGAGGGTGCAGAAATGATTCATGAGAATGGTTCCAGGATGAGGGACTTCAGTTATGTAGATAGATTGGAGAAGCTGTTCTCCTTGAAGAAGATTAAGAGGAGATTTGATAGAGGTGTTCAAAATCATGAGGGATCTGGACTGAGCAGATAAAGAGAAACTGTTCCCATTGCTGAAGGATCCAGAACCAGAAGACACCAATTTAAGGTGACTGGCAGAAGAAGCAATGGCAACATGCAGAAAAGCATTTTTGTGCAGCGAGTGGTTAGGATCCAGAATGCATTGCCTGAAATGGTGGTGGAGGCAGATTCAATCAAGGCCTTCAAAAGAGAACTGGTTAATTATCTGAAGGGAAAAAATTTGCAGGGCTATGGGGAACAGATGGGAGAGTGGGACTAGGTGAGTTACTCTTAAAGCCTGGCTACCCGATCCGAACCCGACCAAACCCGACTACGTGTGTCAGGTTTGGGTCGGGTCTGCATTCAGCGTCCAGCATTCGGGGTCGGGTTGGGCTGGACTGTACTGTTTTGTTTTGTATCGTTTTTGTTTTAGTCTGTGACCTTTTTCTGTTTCAAAAATATGTTTGTTATTTTCCGGTCCTGTCGGGCATTTAAAAAAAATTAAAAGACTCGGGCCCAGGTCGGATTCGGGTCAGCTGTTGTTGGGTCAGGCCGGTCAGGTTTTAATTTTATACTGGAGCCAGGCTTTAGTTGCTCTTGCAGAGAGCGGGCATGGACAGGATGGGCCAAATGGCCTCCTTCTGTGCTGTTACCATTCAATGATTTTATTTATTTATTTAACTGAATTTAAATTCTTCGTGATAGTGGGATTTGAATTCATGTCTCCAGATCATTTGTCGTGGCCTCTGGATTATCAGTACAGTAACATGTCCACTATGGGGAGGTAGTGGTATAGTGGTAATGTCACTGGACTAATAATCCAGAGCCCAGGCTAATGCTCTGGGGAGACAGGTTCGATTTCCCACCACAGCAAATGGTGAAATTTGAATTCAATTAATAAATCTGGAATTAAAAGCTAGTCTAATAGTGACCATGAAACCATTGGCGATTTTTGTAATAAAACCCATCTGGTTCGCTAATGTCCTTTAGGGGAGGTGGGGTCGTTGAATATTTGAAAGGTGGAGGTAGATAGACTCTTGTTAGGCAAGGGAATTAAAAGTTATCAGAGGTAGGTGGGAGTGTGGAATTTGAGACACAGACAGATCAGCCATGATCTTATTGAATGGTGGAGCAGACTAGAGGGGCCGAATGGCCTACTTCTGCTCCTAATTCATATGTTTGTCGTAAATCTGCTGTCCTTACCTAGTCTGGCCTACATGTGACTCCAGACCCACAGCAATGTGATTGACTCTTAAATGCCCTCTGAAATGGCCTAGCAAGCCACTCAGTTCAAGGGCAATTAGGGATGAGCTATAAATGCTGGCCTAGCCCACGACACCCACATCCCAGAAACAAATAAAAATAATACTACTGTACCCTGATGAGTGGCATTCTCTTGTGGTAGTGTCTCTCAGTGGTAGTGTCTCTCAGTGATAGTGTGAAATGTCTCTGTTCCTGAACCGAGCATTTTGTTTCAGCAAGTGCTTCCCCGGGTGGTAAAGAAAGTCTTCCAGTTATATAATACCTTTCACAACCTCAGGACAGCCAAAGTGCTTTTTTGCAGTCTAGTCACTGTTGTAATCACAGCAGCCAACTTGCACACAGCAAAGTCACGCATAGAACAATGAGATAAATGTCTGGATAACCTGATGTTAGGGATATTGGTGGAGGGATAGATATTGGCCAGGACCAGAATTCAAATACAAAAGACAAGTACACCCCGCTGTCCTTCCAATAGTACCATAGCTCTTTCACACTCACCCATGGAGGGACTGATGAAGTGCCTTGCTAGAATTGTACGTACAAGAACCCTTTTGACTTGAGATAGCCTCAAATCTAAGCAGCTGACTCCCAAGATTGTCGAGCTGCAGATTCTACTGCTTGTACATTTGTGAGGTGGGCCGATCTGTGTACTCTCTGCCATTGCTGTTGGAGGAGGCTGTAGGAACTGATTAAATGAGCTGCCATTTGTAAACAGCACAAACATGTGGCCTGGTCCAATCTGCACCTTCTCCTTTGTTATCTCTTTCCCCACCCCCACCTCACTTGCTTATAATCTGTGACTTTTCTAATATTTGTCAGTTCCGAAGAAGGGTCACTGACCCGAAACGTTAACTCTGCTTCTCTTTCCACAGATGCTGCCAGACCTGCTGAGTGAATCCAGCATTTCTTGTTTTTGTTTCAGATTTCCAGCATCCGCAGTATTTTGCTTTTATTTCAGTATCTGAGGAGTTGTGAATGGTACTGAATTTTGTGCAATCATCAGTGAACATCCCCACTTCTGACCTTATGATGGAGGGAAGGTCATTGATGAAGCAGCTGAAGATGGTAGGGCCTAGGACCCTATCTTGAGGAACTCCTGCAGTGATGTCGTGGAGCTGAGGTGATTGACCTCCAACAACCACAACCATCTTCCTTTGTGCTAGGTATGGCTCCAACCGAGAGTTTTGCTCCTGCTTCCCACTGATTCCAGTTTTGCTCGGGCTCCTTGATGCCATACTCGGTCAAATGCTGCCTTGATGTCAAGGGCAATCAATCACTCTCACCTCACATCTGGAGTTCAGCTTTTTTGTCCACGTTTGGACCAAGGCTGTAATGAGGTCAGGAACTGAGTGTTAGATAGCAGGTTATTCCTGTGCAAGTGCCGCTTGATAGCACGTTCGACGAAACCTTCCATCACTTTCCTGATGATTGAGAGTAGACTGATGGGGCGGTAATTGGCTGGGTTGGACTTGTCCTGCTTTTTTGTGTCCAGTACATACTTGGGCAATTTTCCACATTGCTGGGTTGATGCCAGTGTTGTAGCTGTACTAGAACAGCTTGGCTGGGGGCGCAGCTAGTTCTGGAGCACAAGTCTTCAGTACTATTGCTGGAACATTGTCAGGGCCAATCGCCTTTCCAGTATCCAGGGCCTTCAGCCATTTCTTGATATCATGTGGGGTGAATCAGATTGGCTGAATATTGGCATCTGTGATGCTGGGGACCTCAGGAGGCCGAGATAGATTATCCACTCAGCACTTCTGGCTGAAAATGGATGCAAATGCTTCAGCCTTGACTTTTGCACTGATGTGCCGGGCACCCCCATTGTTGAGAATGGGGATATTTGTGGAGCCTCCTCTCCTGTCGTTTCTTTAATTGTCCACCACCATTCACGTTTGTATAAGTGTAAATTGTCATTGCTAAGAGTATATGAGGGCAGAAGCTCAGCTTGGCATAAAAAAAGGGACATTGAGATTATGAGCAGTCTGGTTTAGGGGTAAGGGGATGAAATAGTGAGAGGGTGCATTATCATGATAAATCACAGTGACACCAAGTGTTGGCATGCAGCACATTGTGTGATGACATGACATGACATTATGCATCTACATTAGATGAAATGGTTTTGATGGCCTGAATGCAAGGCTGATGGTGGTCAGCGTAGAGATAGACACTCAAGGCAAATGTCAAATCTAATTTAAGATACCGCAAGGGAAAGATAATTGGAAATATTATAAAGGAATATACACTGAATTAATGGCAGGTAACAGCGGGTGCCATTACCTTGGTTGACATGGTAAGGTCATTTTATTTCTTCCTGCATTATCTGCAAAGAAGCAGTATGTGATGTTCCAGTTCGCTTGCCCAAGCACCTTCACCTATCAGAATAGTCTATGGAAAATGGTGTCTACGTCCAACAGAATCACTTTCTTGTAGATGTTTGGTAAAAGTATAGTGCTGCCATTGGTGGCTATGCCTAGATCTCTGCCTAAACCTCTCCACTTTTCTATCCTCTGTTAAGTCGCTCCTTAAAACCTACCTAGGTGACCAAAAGCTTAGTCAAATATCTTGCTATCTACTTATTTGGTTTGGTGACATATTTTGTTTCATAACACTCTTCGTACAACGTCCCAAGGCGCTTCACATGTTAAAGACGCTATACAAGTAAAGTTGTTGTTGGTAGGTTCCACACATTTAAGCTGTGACGGCCTTCAAATCTAGCAGCAGTGCATGATGTCCCAAACAATGGGGATCTGCCAATCATATATGTTGTCCATACTCGGAGCTCCCCAGGATTATGCACGATAGGTTTGGTGATGGAATGGGAGGGGGTGTGAGTCCTCTTGCACCATTTTGCTTCCAAGCAGGTGTCACCCTGACAATCTGGTTTTGGATGGGTAGGAATACTGTTGCACTAATGTACAAACATCACATTGGAAAATTGATGACTGTCAAAGACTGTTGGAGGTGACAGTCAGATTTTGGAAGAAATATATTCTGAAAAAGATATTTTAACCCCTAGTGGAATAATTTGATTTTGATTCTGTTTTCCAGTATCACCAACTTAGCATTTATTTCTGCTTCAACATAATTACCATATTTCTAAATAAAATTTGAGATTAGTTTTATAATAGTCTGGCAATGAGGTGGGACAGTGCACTGAGCAGCCAGTGTGGTTGCAGGTATATTATACCCTAAATAAAGGACTGTGGAAACAGCCTTCTGGTAAAAGTGTTGGGAGGAAGCTCCAATTATAATGCCTGAACCTCTCATGTAGGTACTGCAGCAAGTATAGTAGAGCAGACGTAGCAGCTGTAAGGAAAAGAAGCATCCCAGAAATAAAATTGTGGGTCACTGTTTATAGAAACATAGAAACAGAGAAAAATAGGAGCAGGAATAGGTCATTCGGCCCTTCGAGCCTGCTCCACCATTCAATACGATCACAGCTGATCATCCAAATTCAGTACCCTGTTCCTGCTTTCTCCCCGTTTCCCTTGAATCCCATTAGCCCTAAGAACTATATCTAACTCGTCCTTGAATATATTTCATGATTTGGCCTCAACTGCTTTCCGTGGTAGAGAATTCCACAGGTTCACCACTCTTTGGGTGAAGAAATCTCTCCTCATCTCAGTCCGAAATGGCTTACCCCTTATCCTTAGACTGTGACCCCTGGTCCTGGACTCCCCCACCATCAGGAACATCCTTCCTGCATCTAGTTTGTCCAGTCCTGTTAGAAATTTGTAGGTTTCTATGAGATTCCCTCTTATTCTTCTAAACGCTAGTGAATACAAGCCTAATCGACCCAATGTCACTTCATACGTCAGTCCTGCCATCCCAGGAATCAGTCTGGTGAATCTTTGCTGCACTCCCTCCATAGCAAGAACATCCTTCCTCAGATAAGGAGACCAAAACCCCACACAATACTCCAGATGTGGTCTTACCAAGGCCTTGTACAATTGCAGCAAGACATCCTTGCTCCTGTACTCAAATCCCCTCGCTACGAAGGCCAACATACCATTTGCCTTCTTAACTGCCTGCTGCACCTGCATGCTTACTTTCAGTGACTGGTGCACAAGGACACCCAGGTCTCGCTGCACCTCCCCCTTTCTCAATCTATCGCCATTCAGATAATAATCTGCCTTTCTGTTTTTGCCACCAAAGTGGATAACGTCACATTTTATCCACATTATACTGCATCTGCCATGTATTTGCCCACTCACTCAACCTGTCCAAATCACACTGGAGCTTCTCTGCATCCTCCTCACAGCTCACACTCCCACCCAGCTTTGTGTCATCTACAAACTTGGATATATTACATTTAATTCCCTCATCTATATCATTAATATACATTGTGAATAGCTGGGGTCCTAGCACTGATCCCTGTGATACCCCGCTAATCACTGCCTGCCACTCGGAAATTTATTCCTACTCTCTGTTTTCTATCTGCCAACCAGTTCTCTATCCATGTCAGTACCTTACCCCCAATCCCATGTGCTTTCATTTTGCACACTAATCACTTATGTGGGACCTTATCGAAAGCCTTCTGGAAAGTCCAAATACACAACATCCACTGGTTCTCCCTTATCTATTCTACTAGTTACATCCTCAAAAAAATTCCAGTAGATTTGTCAAGCATGATTTCCCTTTCGTAAATCCATGTTGACTTTGTCCGATCCTGTCATTGTTTGCCAAGTGCTCTGCTATTACATCTTTTATAATGGACTCTAGCATTTTTCCCACTACTGATGTCAGGTTAACCGGTCTATAATTCCCTGTTTTCTCGCTACCTCCTTTTTAAAATAGTGGGGCTACATTAGCTACCCTCCATTCCTTTGGAACTGTTCCAGAGTCTATAGAATTTTGAAAAATGACCAGCAATGCATCTACTATTTCAAGGGCCACTTCCTTAAGTACTCTGGGATGTAGATTATCAGGTCCTGGGGATTTGTCGGCTTTGAATCTCATCAATTTCCCTAACGCCAGTTCCCTACTAATACTGATTTCATACAGTTCCTCCTTCTCACTAGACCCTATGTTCCCCAACATTTCTGGGTGGTAATTTGTGTCCTCCTTTGTGAAGACCAAACCAAAGTATGTATTTAATTGGCCTGCTATTTCTTTGTTCCCCATTATAAATTCCCCCATTTCTGACTGTAAGGGACCCACATTTATCTTCACTAATCTTTTCTCTTCACATATCTATAGAAGCTTTTACAGTCAGTTTTTATGTTCTCTGCAAGCTTACTCTCATACTCTATTTTCCCCTTCTTAATCAATTCTGGGTACTGCCTGTGTGGAGTTTGCAAGTTCTCCCTGTGACTACGTGGGTTTCCGCCGGGTCTCCTCCCATAGCCAAAGACTTGCAGGTTGATAGGTAAATTGGACATTGTAAACCGCCCCTAGTGTAGGTAGGTGGTAAGAGAATTGTGGTAGGGAATATGGGATTAATGTAGGATTAGTATAAATGGGTGGTTGATGGTCAGCACAGACTCAGTGGGCCGAAGGGCCTGTTTCAGTGCTGTATGACTCTATAATTCCTTTGTCCTCCTTTGCTGAATTCTAAACTGCTCCCAATCCTCAGGTTTGCTGCTTGTTCTGGCCATTTTATATTTCTCCTCCTTGGATCTAATATTATCCCTAATTTCTTTTGTAAGCCATGGTTGAGCCACCCTTCCTGTTTTATCTTTGTGCGAGAACAATTGTTGTAATTCATCCAAGCGCTCTTTAAATGCTAGCCATTGCCTATCCACTGTCAACCCCTTAAGTAACATTCCCCAATCTATCACAGCCAACTTGCGCCTCATACCTTCAGTTTCTTTTATTTAGATTCAGGACCCTAGTCTCGGAATCAACTCACACTCTCCATCTTAATGAAGAATTCTATTATGTTATGGTTGCTCTTCCCCAAGTGACCCCACACAAGATTGTTAACTAATCCTTTCTCATTATACAATACCCAGTCTAGGTTGGCCTGTTCTCTAGTCAGTTCCTCAATGTATTGGTCCAAAAAACCATCAAGTACTCACTCCAGGAATTCCGCCTCTTCAGTATTATTAATTTGGTTTGCCCAATCTATATGTAGATTAAAATCACCCATAATTACAGTTGCACCCTTATTGCATGTGTCTCTAATTTCCTGTTTATCACAGACAAAAAGCCCCAGACTTCCATTTATATCACCTTGAGTCAGCTAATGGGAGATAGTCAAATTCAGCCCACTTGCTGTGAGGAAACATCTGAAAGAATTCCATAAAGGGTCACCAACCTGAAACATTAACTCAGTTTCCCTCTCCACAGATTCCGGATCTGCTGAGCATTTCAGCATTTTGTGTTTTTATTTGAGGTAATGTTAAACTTGTACAAGAATGTAGTTAAGCCACATTTGGAGTATTGTGTAGTTTTGGCCACCCCGTTATAGGAAGATAAGAAAGCAATGGGAAAGGTATGGCATAGATTCACTGGGATGTTAACAGGGTGAGGGGTTATACAGTTATGAGGAGAGGCTTGTGAAGTTCATTAGACCTGAGAGGTTAAGGGATGTTCTGATAGAATTCAAGATCATGAAGAGTTATGATGAGACAAATAGTGATGGAGTGTTTCCACTGGACTGCAACAGGCACAACACAGAATATAATCAAAGAGTTAAAGGGCAAGTTAGTAAAAATTTCTTCACCCTTGAGTGTGGAACAGGACATATGGACTCTGTCAGAGGCCAGGGATTTGCTCAGTCACTTATCCTCAGAGTGTCATATAACTCAGGAGAGAGTGAGAGAAAACATTAAAAGGAAACAGTAACTAACCCAAAAAATTCTCTGGGCTGGAGTTGTCTGACCCAGGTTTACTGTTTACACATGAAACTATTCATTACAATCAGCACACTTCAATGCACATTGCTGTGAAATGAATAGAAACTGGAAATGTAAATCGGGCACCGTGCTACAGTACATTATTGTACTGTTACGACCAGGTGAGAAAGGTGTCTCGGGGTCCTTTTCAGCCTTCACTTGGTCTTACTGTATCAGGGGTTTTATTTTTAAACACACCATGTTTTGAGCTCCCCCTTGCTGAATCCATGTTCACTGCTTTCCAATTATAAGGCAAAGAAATGAGCACAAACAGGTTCTTAGATTTAAAGAAGAAAAGTGACATTTATTTTAAAAACTCTAATCCGGTTAACACCTACAGATACACAATGCGCCCATGCGATACACACATGCAGATAGGGACAGAAAAGGGAAGAAAAACAAAATGAAGAGGTTTGAGGCAATATCTGAAGGGATTCTTGTTACTGTGCTTCGATCTCCCTTTTGCAGGTAGTTTTTGTTTGTAGGCAATTCTTGCTTTATGTTGCGGCCCAGTATTCTCTTAAACCTTAGTTCTGATGAAGGGTAACTGACCTGAAACGTTAACTCTGCTTTTTTCTCCACAGATGCTGCCAGACATGCTGAGTATTTCCAGCATTTGTTTTTATTTCAGATTTCCAGCATCTGTAGTATTTTGCTTTTATTCTCTTAAACCTTGTTCACTGTAGGAAACTTTTCTCTCTTGGGGTTCCTGAGTCTTCAATGGATTCCAAAGCTGGTGAGAAAGATGACAGCAGACAGGAGAGAGATGTTCTTAAACCAGGAGCTTTCCGAGTTCAAAAAACCTGCAACAGCCAGTTAGTCATGTGACTAAACTGGTCTGACCACATCAGTTTGTGTATTCGGCCATCTTAGCAATCAACCTGGAATGCTAGCTGCTCCACCTTCAACGTCTGGTAATCAAAAGTCTATTGTGGATTGAATGCGTCTGGGAATGGTCTTTTGTCCCTTTAAATATGCAAATGTCTTTCAATATCTGGTGATTTTAACTGTTTAAAATCAATGTTCATTTGGTGAAATTAATATGCCTCATTCTTGGCAGGTGGAGGCCTGCATGACAACTGTAAATTCCAAATGAGTAAAAATTTGTGCAGAACAAGATTGTCACAGAACTACATTTTTCAGCAAACAAATTGGTACTCAAAGTCTACTGAATCTTTAAAGCAAATCTTTAATCTTTATTTTAATCAGGATAACAAGGAATCACAATTCCTCATAAGAGGTAAAAAGATATCGCTGTTTTTTGATAACTGTTTTCCTATTCAGACAATCCAATGGTCACTATATACATGGTACATTGTTGCTGATAACCCAAATATACAGCATCCATGAAGTGCAGGTTGAAATTGTCATCTTTGCTAAACAAAGTAGCACAGGTTTTAAGGTGAGAGAGAGAAAACACCAGCTATAAGCTGAAATAAGCAGATAGGAATTTCATTCCCTCCTCCCCCTCTTGTCTCAATAGGTCGAAGTGGAGTGCATTGGCTGAAGCACAGAATGGTTACTGCTGTCAGGCTCTACACCTTCCACAACTGTTCCCACTTGCTGAAAATCTGTAATTTCCTGTTATTACCCTGCACTTTATTACAAGACTACAAAATGTTCAAGTGAAGAGTTGCTACACAGGACTTAAGCACCGGATTTCAGGAGGCTATCACTTCATTCTTTAAAGAGGATCTTTACTGCAGCCCTGGGTAGCTTGGGTAGTTCAATAATTTACCTCACCAATTTTAAAAAGGAGGGCAAGATATCTTGGGTGTCTGCCTCACCCAATTGCCTGGCCTCAATTTGTGCAAATCAAACTCAAGCCAGGTTCACAGGCAGATCACAAGGTGGAGAAATGCCCACAACCCATTGGATCATTTGCTGCTGCCTCAAGGGCAAAAGCTGGACTACTATCTCTAAACCGAAGTGTAGCACTGTAGACATTAAAATAAGTTTAACATTTAAAGAATTTGTAAAGCCAATTTTAACTGGCACATGTGTGATGACCAATAGGTCTGTGTCACATACTGATTATGGGGGTGAATATAAAGATAATCTGGTTCCTTACAGACATTCAGATAAGCAACAGGAGTTACACACTATCGATACTCTACTCCCCGTATGTCTTGTGGAATTATATAGCTCAAAAGGCTCAGGTACATTGACAAGTAGTTTAATTTCCATCACAAGTTGTTAACGCATTCACTACCAAGGACATTATTAGACAGATTTCTGCCACAGATCTTGGTTGTAGAAGAATCCAGGTGAATGTTGGTTATGAAGGTCAAGCAAGAAAGATCCTGCAGCTTTCAAAGTTCTTGTAGTTACTGGCGAGTGGGCAGTGCTGACTGCATCAATATTCCTTCCAAACCAAGGCTTTGGATCATAGGTCACAGAAGGCAGCAAGCCACAAGTTGAAACAAGGATCCGCTCCGTCAGTCCTGTGAAGTAAGAAGATAGTAGAGTTCAGAAACAGCCCTCTTTCTCATTAAAAACAAAGAGACTTGACTTTGCTTCCAAGAAATTCACATTTTGAGGGGTCAATGGTGTAATTCATTAAAAGGGCTCATTTTTCCATTTGGACCTCCAATATTAACATTCAGAACTTTCAGATCAGTCAACCATAGGTAAATGGTGGTCTTTCTATACTGTCCCAAAGAACTCAATCTCGAAAGCAGTACTTTCTGCAGCATAGTGTGAACTTTGCTTGTGACATTCTGCAACTGCTTCAGTGTTTCTACAGTACTTACAACTGCTACTGGGAAGAGATGGTAGAAAGCATTTCAAGTACCACAGTGGGGCATGATAACTATAACAAAGTCTGAATTGCTTCCCTCAATTAAAGCTCAGACTATGGGACAAATGAAAACTGAGGTGGGATCTAAAATGGGCAGGCTATTCACTGTCAGATTACTGCAGAGGATGGAGATGTAAATTTATCCCCATGCCATTTCATCAGAATATCAAATGTTCCATTTTCTTAATTTAATGAACAGCCTGCTACTTTGATGAAAAATAATTATTTTTGCTCCATTGTATTGATGTGATGCAGACAGGCAGAAAAAGATTCAGATTTTTCAGGATATCTATCATTGACTTCACACATCCATCCTCCTCTGTGATTAACATGATGTTTAGTTAAATGTGTTTGGACAACTTCACTTCAAACCATCTACCAGAAGTAATGATTTTGAAGTGCCACAAAAGACTGCAAGTTCTGGCTATTGTGATGAGGATAAACACTCCATTCACACTTTGCTCGAGTGATCTGATATCCTACAGTTCACTGTTAAGCAGGTTTTACATGAGGATGAGACCAACTGTAAAGAATCAGAATGCCAGCATTTGCTGGAAACTTTCAGACTCCATCCAAAGACATTCTTTATGAAGGGTGAATGACTCTTCAGACTCTCTCATTGCCAATATGCTTAGATATATTGTACTTTTAGGGTTTGTTGATTTTTGTGCTTCACATTCCAATTTAATTATAAATATAATTGTTTTAGTCTGTAATCTGGTCAATTTGACAAGCACTTGTTATGAAGAACGTTTGTTTTAAATCATGAACAGATTAATTGATCTGTCAGGTATACACCTCCATATGGACGGCACAGTGGCGCAGTGGTTAGCACCGCAGCCTCACAGCTCCAGGGACCTGGGTTCAATTCTGGGTGCTGCCTGTGCGGAGTTTGCAAGTTCTCCCTGCGACCGCGTGGGTTTTTGACGGGTGCTCTGGTTTCCTCCCACCACCAAAGACTTGCAGGTGATAGGTAAATTGGCCATTGTAAATTGCCCCCAGTGTAGGTAGGTGGTAGGGAATTTGGGATTACTGTAGGGTTAGTATAAATGGGTGGTTCTTGGTTGGCACAGACTCGGTGGGCCGAAGGGCCTGTTTCAGTGCTGTATCTCTAAATAAATAAAATAAATACCGCCTCCAAATGAACAATATATACTTGGATAAAAGCAAAATACTGCAGCTGCTGGAAATCTGAAATAAAAACAAGAAATGCTGGAAATACTCAGCAGGTCTGGCAGCATCTGTGGAGAGAGAAGCAGAGTTAACGTTTCGGGACAGTGACCCTTCTTTGGAACATCTGTAATATGTACTTGGAATTCTGTGGCACCTTAAGGCTAATTTTTGCAGTGAAATTATATATTCTTCAACAGTCTATCCAGTTTCTGCAATGTGACTAACTGGCTGACATATTTACATTGAGGAAAAAAAAAATCAATAACTGTTCAAGTTTGGAGAAAGGAAGGCGAGCTATAAATTACTGTTGCTGAAGAAAGGTCTGGACACAAACAACTAACTCCACTATCTGTCCCAACTACTTGGTTGCCTCTGCACTATCAGATGGTTTGCCAACAGCCCGGCTTGGATGAGCCACAATTTTATCCAACTACATACTGAGAAGACCAGAGCTATCATCTTTGGTCCCTGCTACAAACTTCATGTCCTCTCCATCTTATTCCTATTACAGTCACTGCCCCAGACTGAACCAGATGGCTCACAACCTCAGTGTCCTGTTTAAAACTACGATGGATGGGACAGAGTAGACAACACGCCAGTTTACAATGATTCAAAATGATGGGACACAGATGTAAGATTAAATACAAGAGATTTGAGACAAAGAGCAAGAGAAACCTTTTTTTTTTATGAACAGTCTTATGAGATGGTGGAATACCAGAGACCACATTAACATTCAAGACTAGGTCACATAGGAGGTTATCACAACTACTGAGATCATGAATTACAGGCCAAAAACAACCTGAGTGCTGGTCACAGTCAGCAAGTGATCTCTTCTTGGAGGTTAACTTTAACAGGAGACCTTCCAGACAGAACACTGTAGTCGCATAAGATGGGGGTCTCTGTAACTTTCTGATTTATAATAGCTGCTTTTCAGATGAGAGTTTGGTGAGATTATCTTAAATCGAGGAATCTCACTGCAAGTGGGATAACAGTTAAGCTCTGGGTAAGCATTTCATTACAGCTTCCAGATCACAAGGCCAAAGTGCTTGTATGAAAACTTCTCAATGTGTGAGGGAAGAGAGTTTTATGAAAACTCCAAATTGTAACAAGGATAGCTTTAAATTTTATAATTAAACAGCAGGAATATTTACAAACACATTTATTTCCAAAAGTTAACCCTTCACTGCAAAAAATATCCATCCAGGCCTCACTGAGCTCCAGATATCACTGACTTAGTGCAGACTCTTTCATGATCAATAAGTAAAAATAGTAGGACAGAATTTAGTCTTCATGCCCTGAGTAGTAATCTACCCCAGTGTGTCCTGGTCATCTTGATCACAAACACATCAATTGTCAGCTACTGGTACTTTGACTGAGCAACTGCTTAAAACCACGGGAAGAGGAAGAAAAGTGAAAAGATTTCAAGTTAGAAAAGAAATCTGGTTAAAATAAATCGATAAAATAAAGCGAACACATTGTGACAGAACAGAAAATTGGGAAGCACAATTAAAATGTTTGGAATTATTTGGAAATCTTACGGTTTTACATTTTGAGTTTAGGGCTGATATAAGTGACATTGCAGTAGCCTTTTGTGTCTTTTCCAGCAATATACTGCATGAACTGAGAGCTTCCAAAAGCATGGTCCAAGATGGCAGACATATTCCTAAATGTCAATGCAGCCCACGGGTCAATACTGCTGCCCATTACTTTTAAAGCAGACGGAAACTCATTCCAACCTACAGAGAAAAGGACAGCAAGTTACCTTTCTGAGCACGAGACCTCCATTCAGCAGTTCGATTTGGGAAGCCGGTACACTCCGCCAGAGTAAACTAGTTGGTGGTCCTTTACTTTCTTCTCTAAGAATGCCTGAAGCTCCTGCATGTCAATTTCGGCCATTACCGGCCCCGTCATCACAAACATCTTGAGCATGGTGTGAATACGGTCCAGTGGTAAACTCTCGAGATTAGTCAGCATACCTTGGATGTATGTCCAGAAAAGCTGTGAAATACAAATTTATTTAAAATGAATGAAAACACTTTATGCAGGATTCGTGCCCACCCCCAACTGGACGTAATCCAATATTTTTCCACCTGGCCTTTCGCTTCATGTTTGAGCTGAAACGGGGAATGCCAGCAGACTTTAACCAAGGCCCCATCTGCCATCCCAGGTGGTTGGAAAAGAAACCATGGCACTATTTTGAAGAGGAAGACGGAAGTCCTCCTAGTGTCCTGGCCAACATTTATCCCACAACCAAGATCACTAAAACAAATTAGCATATTGTCATCACATTGCTGTTTGTGGGATCTTGCTGTCTGTAAAGTCCAACATTACATCAGAGACTGCTCTTTAAAAGCACTGCACAGGCTGTAAAGCACTCTGAGACATTGAGATTGTAAAAAGCACTATATAAATGCAAGTCTTTCTTTATCTTTCAACCACAAGGGGCATCAATCCTCACATGATGCCCACACACATACAGGAGTCAATCGATAGTCATGAATACTGGTGATATCAAGATAGGTATTAATGGACAAGACAGCCTTTTTTTTTTTATAATGCTAAGATATCTCTCAGGGATGATGTGATTATCTGATCATGCCTAGTAAAGGGGATATAGTATTTACCTTGATTATTTTAGCAAAAGTTACCTTAACGTAACCTACTAAAACAGCTCTACCTGCAATTCCTCCTCTTTTTGATCAGCCTGGGAAGCCATGGCAGAGTCTCCCTCCTCATCACTATCAATCAAAACCATTTTCTCCTGTTGATCCTTCTGTTCCTCCTCAATCACTGTAAATGTATCTGTGGGCTCCTCTTTTAGGACCCCCTGCTGCTGCCAAAGAGCAATTTTCCTTCTCAGGGCGATGACAGGAACATTAAGTGCATCACTGAGTTCGTCCAGAGTCCAGGTACCTATGGATGCACACACATTAAACAAAAACTCAGCTAAGGTTCTGCACTAGCACATCTAGTAAATGAATCATTTCAGATACCAAATCTCCTTGTAAGAATACAAATTTAATTTACAGCCTTCACTACACCCTAATTCAAAACCATAAAAATTCTTGAAGCTAGTCAAAGGAATGCAAGAATTGTGGGAGAAAAATAAATCACAGGGTCCTAGCAGCTAGTTAAGGTAATGAGTGACAGAACTATAGTTCCCAGGTTTAAATATTGGCTTGTGATGAATCAGTTCAGATGGTGTAGCTAGCCTCAGCTCCCCTAGGTTAGGGAGCGAGAAAGAGAGAGAAAAGTTTTTTTTTAAATCAACCCGTGTTCCCAATCCTGACTGTTGTATAATGATCCACAGACTGGAGACAGGACTGGGCTTAGCTATGATGCCCATGCAGTTGCATAGCTCACTGATACTGCCCCAGCTCAAACGATTACACATTGAGACTTTTATTCAGGTCCTAGAAAGTGGCCAATGCTGGTGAAATCGTACCCCAGCAAGGGGTAGAAAATCTTCAGGAGAGACAGGGATAGAAGAAAATTGGCAGCAAAAATAAAGCAGATTCCTTTTTCAGCTTAGCCTAGCCAGACTATAATGTGCTTCAATAGTCTTTCCTGGTCATTTATATCACAAATCAATGTGGACAATGACCAGAAGGAGATAAAAACAAGGGTGGAGCCAGAACAAGGTTTTCTATGTAATAGAATGGGGAAAGGGCATGTACCACACAGAGTATAAACGTCTTAGAAGGTACTGTGCCCCAGATACTACCCCAACAAAGCAATATCCCTACCTGTCCATCAAGGATAGCTGGATGAAGAACAATATTTTTATGTTGAGAGAATGTAGATTCAAATCTCTGAGGGGAAATTATGTTTCATTTGCCACTAATCACACAGAGATACTTACTTTTCTGTTGGAAGTGTATAATAATGGCAGCATGGACAGGTGAGACAGACATAGACAATGTTCGATCTGCCAGCTCAATCTCCAGGTCAGCAGTTCCTAGGTGAGGTTTCCAGTTCAATGATCTCATGGCCTGAAAAAGATGAAACCATGTATCGTGGCAAGAGAGAAATCCCGATTGCATTAGCCCTTGCAGTGACCTCAGTCAGCACTAAAACTATCACAGGACTGTAGATTAGTAGCTTCACTCCATCACTTGAAAAAACTGCACTCCACCCAGCTCGGATCCTTAAAGCATCACTAACAGGGCAACAGGCTTTTTAACAGCCTCAAGTAAACTAATTATAGAAAGTTCTCTAAAATGCTACTCAAAGAAAATCAAACCTGCATTGTACTTTTCTTCCAGGGCTTCATGAAATCTTGGCTGTTATGACATTGACTTTTTTTTATTGAAGTGACTGGCACAGACAGTGCTCACAGTAAAATATTAAAAAGTCCAATCAGGATCAAAATGCTTGCAGCTTGATATTTTCCCCTGTGGATTTCCTAAAATATAAACTTAAAACTCTAGAACCTTTCATTGTGAAGCCTGCAATGCAGAAAAAGGACAGATGCTGAACCTCTTGTCAAAATCCTTCTTTCAAACACCATGACTTTGCATGTGGCTGTGATGCCCAAAATGCCTTCTATAAGAATGACCAATTTAAACAAGAGATTCTGTGCCTCGACTGAGGGAAGGTACTGCGACAGAGTACAAAAAGATCTAACTCTTGAGGGAGCAAGATGAGATGTAGTCGGAGGTCATACAAATTAAGCTTGAGAAACCCAATGCATGTTAGTGGGGCAATGGACACAGGTCTACACGTGCACTTTCCCACATCACTTCCAGTCTTATGTAAATTGAGCAGGCACTAAAAGGCAGTGAAGTACTTCTCATCAGGGAACACAGCTCAGGATCCCTCAACATATTTGTTTGTACCACTCGTGACAATGCCTTTACTCAGCTGTTTAATCCAGGTCCTAGTGTGAGGGACTTTGGTAAAAAGACTTGCTCACTGCAAAACTGCTTCTTACCTCCTGGGTGAGCAATTACAGTCCTTGTAGGCCAGATGGGCTGAAGGTAGCTCTTCTGTTGCATGTTAAATACATTTGAACCCTGAAAAAGAGCTGCTTGCATATTCAAGGCACTCCAAGTTTAACCTGCATTGGGACCATGCAGTCACTGAAGAAAGGCATTTCATAAATACTCAGTACTTACTTTTAACTTCTCATACTTCTTGGTATAAGCATCCATTGCTTCCTTCACTTCAGGAGGGAGCTCCAGTTTCTCCTCTTTCAGTGGTGGCCAGAATTCCCCAGACAGGATCATTGCATTCAGGTGTAAGGGAGCCTCTTGGTCCTCCTCGTGAATATGGCTGTTTATCCGCCGAGAATCTGCCACATCCTGAACCAAAAACCCAAGCGGTAATGGAGTATATTACTAAGGGCATCAACAGTAATGCAGTGGGAATGTTACTGGATGCCTGGACTAATAATCCAGAGAATGCATGTACAAATCCCACTATGGCAGTCTGAGGTTTTGAATTCAGTTTAAAGTCTGGAAAAAAAAGCTGGTTCAGTAAAAGTGACCACAAAGCCGTATGATTATTGTAAAAACGTAACTAGTTCACTAGTGCCCTTCATGGAAGGAAACCTACCATTCTTACCCAGTCTAGTCTATATGTGACTCCAGCCCCAGACCTTCAGGTCTGGGTCAGGTCTCCACTTCCCCTTGAAGTGGCCCAGCAAGACACTCAAACTGCTAATAGCTCGCGCTCTGTCTCATGGGAACACCTACAGTGCAGATTGCAACAGTTGAAAAAGGTGGCCCACTGCCCCCTTCTCAGGGCATTTAGGGTAGGATAATAAATGCCAGCCTTGCCAGCAATGTCCATTTCCCCAGAATGAATAAAAAATAACTTCACCAACAATAAGCACAGTGGGTAATACCCACTAATAGGTTGAGTTTATTATGGCACAGCTGATAGTGTGAAATTCAAAGGTGGCATTCTGGTACAGCACGTTACAGCACTAGGATACTGTGCCAGAACACACCAAGATGCAGATTCAGGGCTGTAATTCTATATACAGCGCGTCTCCGGGCTCAATCATGCCATCTGAGAAGTGCCAAAGGTAAGCATTTCTCTGTAGGTAACAAGAGTAAAGTCAACCTGCAAGTATTCTTACACAAGTTCAATCAATTGGCTAAAAAGCCACACAGAGACTTGGAGCAAGTTGCACACTCATTCTCTCAGCCTGGGAATGGTATAAGGAAAGCTGTAAGCAGGAAAGGGAAATATAAAATGTTGACTTCAAATGAACACTTGTGTTTCATTATAGAATTTCAGAATAGGTTAAGGTTTTCATACAGGCAGTGCACTTTCTTATCCACTCTGTACTACACAAATTGCAAGAATGTTAGCTGAGTATATGACACTCCATCAGAGGATAATCATGAAGAGCAACATAAAAACTGACTGTAAAAGTTTCTCTTGGTATGTGAAGAGAAAAAGATTGAAGACAAATGTAGGTCCCTTACAGTCAGAAACAGGGGAATAAAGAAATGGCTGACCAACTAAACGTACACTTTGGTTCTGTCTTCACAAAGGAGGACACAAATATCATACCAGAAATGTTGGGGAACACAAGGTTTAGTGAGAGAGAGGAACTGAAGGAAATCAGTATTAGTAGGGAAATGGTGTTGGGGAAATTGATGGGATTCAAGGTCAATAAATCCCCAGGGCCTAATGGTCTGCATCCCAGAGTACTTAAGGAAGTGGCCCTAGAAATAGTGGATGCATTGGTGGTCATCTTCCAAGATTCTATAGACTCGAACAGTTCCTACAGATTGGAGGGTAGCTAATGTAATCCCACTATTTAAAAAGGGAGGCAGAGAGAAAGCAGGGAATTATAGACCAGTCAGCCTGATGTCGGTAGTGGGGAAAATTCTAGAGTCCATTATTAAAGATTTTATAGCAGAGCACTTAGAGAACGGTGGTAGAATCGGACAGAGTCAGCATGGATTTACGAAAGGGGAATCATGCTTGACAAATCTACTAGAATTCTTTGAGGATGTAACTAGTAGAGTTGATGAGGGGGAGCCAGTGGATGTGGTTTATTTGGACTTTCAGAAGGCTTTCGACAAAGTCCCACATAAGAGATTAGCATGTAAAATTAAAGCGCATGGGGTTGGGGGTAAGTATTGCGATGGATAGAAAATTGGTTGGCGGACAGGAGACAAAGAGTAGGGATAAATGGGTCTTTTTCCGAATGGCAGGCAGTGACTAGTGAGGTACTGCAGGGATCGGTGCTAGGACCCCAGCTAGTCACAATATATATTAATTATTTAGATGAGGGAACTAAATGTAATATCTCCAAATTTGCAGATGACACAAAACTGGGTGGGAGGATGAGTTGTGAGGAGGATGCAGAGGGGCTTCAGGGTGATTTGGACAAGTTGAGTGAGTGGGCAAATGCATGGCAGATGCAGTATAATGTGGATAAATGCGAGGCTATCCACTTTGGGAGCAAAAACAGAAAGGCAGATTATTATCTGAACGGCTATAAACTGAGAGAGGGGAATATGCAGCGAGACCTGGGTGTTCTCGTACACCAGTCGCTGAGGGTAAGTATGCAGGTGCAACAGGTGGTAAAAAAGGCAAATGGTATGTTGGCCTGCATAACGAGAGGATTCGATGTACAGAAGCAGGGATGTCTTGCTGCAATTATACAGGGCCTTGGTGAGGCCACACCTGGAATATTGTGTGCAGTTTTGGTCTCCTTATCTGAGGAAGGATGTTCTTGCTTACAGAGGGAGTGCAGCAAAGGTTTACCAGACTGATTCCTGGGATGGCGGGACTGACGTATGAGGAGAGATTGAGTCGGTTAGGATTATATTCGCCTGAGTTCAGAAGAGTGAGGGGGGATCTCATAGAAACCTATAAAATTCTAACAGGACTTGACAGGTTAGATGCAGGAAGGATGTTCCCGATGGTGGGGGAGTCCAGAACTAGGGGTCATAGTCTCAAGGTACAGGATAAACCTTTCAGGACTGAGATGAGGAGAAATTTTTTCACCCAGAGAGTGGTGAGCCTGTGGAATTCACTACCACAGAAAGCAGTAGAGGCCAAAACATTGTATGTTTTCAAAAAAAGAGTTAGATATCGCTCTTGGGTCTAAAGGGATCAGAGGGTATGGGGCGAAAGCCGGAACAGGCTACTTAGTTGGATGATCAGCCATGATCATAATGAATGGCGGAGCAGGCTCGAAGGGCCGAATGGCATACTCCTGCTCCTATTTTCTATGTTCCTATGTTACCATGGTGGGAGTTAGCCCCTTGTGCTGCCATTTTAAACTGAATAAAGTTGGTCTCAATCCTCAAAGAGCCTACGTTCAGCAAATTACACTCAATGTATAGCTGCAGAGAGTAGGTTAACTCCACAAGTCTGCAGCTGGGAAAAGCCTATTATACAGTTGGAAGTTGATTGGTGAGGTATGGCATAAAGCAACAGGCTACATTTTAGCAGTGGCTGAAACGAACGCTACATAGAAACAGAAAATACTCAGCAGGTCAGTATCTGAAAAAGAAGTCCAGTGCCTGTTCATTTCATAATCTTGAAGACTTATGACTTCCCCTTTTAACCTTCTTAGCTCTGCTGAAAACAGCACTAAATTCTCAAATTGCCTCTTCCTAAAAGTATTTCCTTATCCTTGTAACATCTTAGTGAACATACATTGCATTTACCCACTGCTTTTATATCCTTCCTATAATAGAGGTCCAAAACTACTTGCAATACTCCAACACAAGCTAATTCACATTATAATCATACAAGAGAGATTAATCAAAAACACAACCAAGGTGCAAATTCACCTGCTGTTTCAGGCAGCTAGTAGTATTAAACCGCTTTAACTCTCAGTCCTTCCCACTGACCTTTAACATGACCTCACAGTAGTGCATCTGAGCCTCTCCAAAACGTAGCTTCAGCAGCTCCAGATTTCGGATCTCCCTGCAGTGAAGCAGTGACATCAAATTGACTAGACATGAATAATCAGGATTAGCACAGCATAAAAGATTTCCTGCTAAACCCAGAAGAGGTGATGATTCAGTTCTCACAAATAAAATGGTCAAAGGGTTCAGAAGAATCTCAGTCATTCGCTGCAAAAGGACTTGAAACAGCCAGATGCAATGAAGTAACCTTTAAGCATTCTGAGTGCAATGATTTTACGTTGAACTTTTAAACACAGTACGTATTTGGTAGAGGTTTTGAAGGTAGAAGCATTTGAATAAAAATAACTTGTTTCTAACATTACTTTCTCCAATTGAATACAATTAAGATATGCACAAATGTCATAAGATTGGGTTTCTGAATATACCACTGAAAATAGGAGCAAGCCTTTTGTTTAGCGGCAGTAATCATGCCTCAGATCAAAGCTCTAGACCATCCAGTGGAACTCTGGCTCCAAAATCAGGGTTGAAACCCAGTGGATACTCACAGCCTTCGCCCCCCATCCCACCACCACACCAAATGGGTTGTGGGACTCACTAAAGCCCTCCCCCTGTACAGGACTAACCATGCTATTGGCTGGTATAAAGATGGTTATGACGATGGAGGGAGAGTTCATGGAGGGAGAGTTCATGTAGTGAGCTCTGAGACCATTCATCAGCCTGCAAATCCTTCCAATATTTCACACTCTTCTACAGGGGAGAAAAGTAAAAAGACACAAAAACAACAAACACTGACATTAACAAGTAAACCGCCTGGTTTTCCTCTCACATACCTTCAGCCCACCCAATGGACCCCTCACTTCCAATTGGAAACGTTATTGGCCGATGGGGACATGTTATTACAGGATTTACACAACTGCAGCAGCTTAAAGGGATAGGAATCATCAGGGACAATTGATTTTTTGCTGTCATCAGGATTGCCATCAACACATTATCTGAAGCTTCATTTACAGGATGCAAAGTCCTCAGATTTTCAAAGGTCTTCATTGAAGTGCTGTTGGTACAAATTTGGATGAGGAGGGAGATACTGTTCGGGATGATTAGCAGCTGAGGGAACTAGACAGACACAATGGAGTCCGTTGAATAGGTGAAGTCCTGTTGTGCCACAAATGCCAGAGAGGAAGACCCTACCAGTAAGTGCCACATCCATAACCCGCAGTGCACTGATGAATTTCATGATCTTAGCAAATCAGGAATGATGATTCAGTTGCACTACTCAAGAATGCATTACAGTCAACAGATTTGCTACTTACTACCACCTTTCCCTCAACATGCTGAAGGACTTCACGAACTCTTCATTAATAGCCTGGAGTGTCCACAGGGCTCTTTATACCTGCAAACTTTCTTCACTCACAGCAAGAAATTCACAAACCCTCACCTGGTAAAGCACAGCCTTTTTCAGACATGTCATCACACCACACTAGGGTTTGACTCCTGATCCCCGAGTGTGACTGCATTTCACGGCAACTAGAGGCATTCATTTTTGCAACAATAATATTTAGAAGAAGAAAGAGATTGGCCACGCCCACACAAACTCCAACAAGGATGAAACAATGGAGCTCCTAGATAACCAGACAGCAACGTAAGCAGGAGATGGGGAATTCTGAGGGCTAGTGCTAGCTGAAAGTTCTGGGACTTGAACCTACAACCTTCTGAATAGGATAGACATTGTTCCAATATCTATTCTGAAATCTCTCAGAATCAAGCACATCAGCCACAGGCAGGTCAATTATGGTTAAATATTTCTAACCCAACCGTGCAACACTGCAAGCATTTTGGTACCTGCAGGTAATGTAGCTGAAATGATGGAGTATTCGGTCTGCCAGTAGCGTACGATATTCACTGATAAACAGCTCTTTGCTACCATAAATGCTGACCAGCAAGGTGATGATGTCAGAAGATCTTCGCTTAGAACCAAATTTACCTGAAATCAAATAAAGGAGAAACAAAATTGTTAAAGAATGATGCAGTGTGAGAAATAACCTCAAGCCAGGCTGCAGTGTGAAATAAGACATTCATAGTGCAGAGGGGGCACCTGTGGCAACATCTCAATGGAGACTTCTGTCACAAGCCAAGTTATAAGATGGATTAATCTGTGAGATTGAGACGACTTGGCCTGTATTCTCTAGAGGTTAAAAGAATGAGAGGTGATCTTCTGTAAATTCTTACAGGGCTCGACAGGGATGTAGGTACACCAGTGCTGTTAGGGAGATCCAGGATTTTGGGCCAGCGACATTGAAGGAACTGCAATATAGTTGCAAGTCAGGAAGCTGTGTGGCTTGGAGGGGAACATGCATGTGGTGGTGTTCCCATGCATCTGCTGCCCTTTCTCTAGTAGGTGGTAGAGGTCACGGGTTTGGAAGGTGCTGTTGAAGGAGCCTTGGTCAGTTGCTGCAGTGCATCTTTTGGATGGTACACACTGCTGCCACTGTGCGCTGGTGGTGAAGGGAGTGAATGTTGAAGGTGGTGGATGGGGTACCAATCAATTGGGCTGCTTTGTCCTGGATGGTGTCAAGCTTCTTGTGTATTGTTGGAGAAGCACCCATCCAAGCAAGTGGAGGGTATTCTATCAGAGTCCTGACTTGTGCCTTGTAAACAGTGGACAGGCAATGGGGAGACAGGAGGCAAGTTACTTACAGCAGAATTCCCAGCCTCTGGCCTGTTCTTGTCACCACAGCATTTATGTGGCTGGTCCAGTTCAGTTTCTGGTCAATGGTAACCCCCAGGATGTTGATAGTGGCAGATTCAGCAATGATAATACCACTGAACATCTATGGGAGATCGTTATAGATTCTCTGGTTTGAGATGCTCATTGCTTGGCACTTGTGTGGTGCAAATGTTACTTGCCACTTATCAGCCCAAGCCTGGATGTTGTACCAGTCTTGCTGCATTTGAACACGGGCTGCTTCAGTATGAGTCATCGCAGATGGTGCTGATCATTGTGCAATCAGCAGCCAACATCTCCACCTCATGATGGAGAGGTCATTGGTGAAGCAGCTGAAGATGGTTGGGCCTAGGACACTACCCTGAGGAACTCCTGCAGTGATGTCCTGGGATTGAGATGATTGACCTCCAAAAACCACAACCATCTTCCTTTGTGCTAGGTATGACTCCAACCAGCAGAGAGCTTTCCCCGATTCCCACTGACTGCAGTTTTGCTAAGGCTTCTTGATGCCATACTTGGTCAAATACTGCTTTGATATCAAGGACAGTCACTCTCAACTCACCTCTGGAGTTCAGCGCTTTTGTCTATGTTTGGACCAAGGCTGTAATGAGGTCAGGAGCTGAGCGGCCCTGGCGGAACCCAAATTGAGCGTCAGTGAGCAGGTTATTGCTGAGCAGATGCTGCTTGACAGCACTGTTGACGACCCCTTCCATCATTTTGCTGATGATCGAGAGTAGACAGATGGAGCAATAATTGGCTGGGTTGGATTTGTCCTGCTTTTTGTGT
The DNA here is from genome assembly GCF_036365525.1 of Heterodontus francisci. NCBI lineage: Eukaryota > Metazoa > Chordata > Chondrichthyes > Heterodontiformes > Heterodontidae > Heterodontus > Heterodontus francisci. The sequence continues at coordinate 52,573,485 of NC_090402.1, forward strand.
ACAGGATATACCTGGGCAATTTTCTACATTGCCAGGTAGATGCTAGTGTTGCAGCTGTAATGGAACAGCTTGGTTAGAAGTGTGGCTAGTTCTGGAGCACAAGTCTCGAGTACTATTGCTGGAATATTGTCAGGGCCCATAGTCTTTGCAGCATCCAATGCCTTCAGTCACTTCTTGATATCATGTGAAGTGAATTGGATTGGCTGAAGATTGGCATCTGCGATGCTGGGGACCTCAGGAGGAGTCAGAGATGGATCATCCACTCGGCACTTCTGGCTGAAGATGGATGCAAATGCTTCAGCCTCATCTTTGCACTGACGTGCTAGGCTCCCCCATCGTTGAGGATAGGGATATCTGTGACACCTCCTCCTCCTGTTAGTTAATTGACCACCATTCACGACTGGATGCGGTAGGACTGCAGAGCTTAGATCTGATCCGTTGGTTGTGGGGTCGCTTAGCCCTGTCTATTCCATGCTGCTTATGCTGTTTGGCATGCAAGTAGCCCTGTGTTGTTGCTTCACCAAGCTCAATTTTAAGTATGCCTGGTGCTGCTCCTGGCATGCCCTCCTGCACTCTTCATTGAACCAGGGTAGTCCCCTGGCTTGATGGTAACGGCAGTTTGGGGGATATGCCGGGCTATGAGGTTACAGCTTGTGGTTGAAAACAATTCTGCTGCTGCTGATGGTCCACAGCGCCTCATGGATGCCCACCGTGCTAAATGGGTTAGATTTCAAACAGATCTAGCAACTTAAATCTGGGCATCCATGAGGCGCTGTGGGCCATCAGCAGCAGCAGCAGTTTTGAGTTGCTAGATCTATTCGAAATCTATCCCATTTAGCACAGTGGTGGTGCCACACAACATGAGTGTAGGTATCCTCAATGTGAAGATGGGACTTTATCTCCACAGGACTGTGCAGTGGTCACTCTTATCAATACGGTCGTCGACAGATGCATCAGCAACAGGTATATTGGCGATGATGAGGCTAAGTAGGTTTTTCCCTCCCTCACCACCTGCCGCAGACCCAGTCTAGCAGCTATATCCTTCAGGACTCGGCCAGTAATGAGCCACTCTTGGTGATGGACATTGAAGTCCCCCACCCAGAGTACATTTGTGCCCTTGCTACCCTCAGTGCTTCTTCAAATTGGTGTTCAACATGGACAAGTACTGATTCATCAGTTGAGGGGGTTGTGGGGGGAGGGCGAGGTGCAGTAAGTGGTATTCAGCAAGAAGTTTCATTGCCCATGTTTGACTTGATGCCATGAGACTTCATGGGGTGCTGAGTCAATGTTGAGGACTCCCAGGGCTACTCCCTCCCAACTGTATACCACTGTGCCACCGCCTCTGGTGGGTCTATCCTGCTGGTGAGACATGACATACCCAGGTATGGTGATGGTGGTGTCTGGGGCATTGTCTGCAAGGTATGATTCCGTGTGTGTTGCTTGACTAATCTGTGGGGCAGCTTTCCCAATTTTGGCACAAGCCTCAGACGTGAGCAAGGAGGACTTTGCAACGTCGACAGGGTTGGGTTTGCCGTGGTCATTTCCAGTGCCTAGGACGATACCAGTGATCTGTCCAGTTGCATTCGGAACCTGCCTCAGCTTGTTACCCATCTAAGAGTTAATAGTGGTCACTCAAATTCCTGATCCCAGTCACATGTTGCTGTGAGGAGAGGAAATTAAGAGGGAGAATTGTCAAAGAGACACTGCTGTGTGCCCTCTTGGGGCCAGCTACTGGAATTTCTATGTCAACTGTGACTCAGTTGGCAGCACTCTCGCCTGAGTAAGGTTATGCATTCAAGTCCCACTCCAGGATTTGAGCACAAGAATCTAGACTCCAACGCTGAACTGAGAGAGTACTGCAGGTGGCATCTTTTGGATGAGAGGTTAAACTGAGGTCTTGGCTGCCCTCTCACAGTTGAACATAAAGGGTCCCACAACACTAAGAGGAGAGCAGGGGAGTTATCCCCAGTGTCCAGGCCAATATTTAGCCCCCAATCATCCCAAAAAAACAGATTATTTGGTCATTACTACATTTCATGTTTGTGGGAGCTTGCTGTGCACCAAGTGTCTGCTGCATTTCCTACAGGACAACAGTGACTACACTTCAAAAGTACTTCACTGGCTGTAAAGCACTTTGGGAAGTCCTGAGGTTGTGAAAGATGCTATATAAATGCAATTTGTTTTCTTTCTATGGAGAAAAGAGGAAATTCTCATTCACAGAAAAATTTGTCAAATGTTTGTTTGATGTTGCTTCCCCCCCTAAACAGACTGGCCATTCATGGAATAAATTAATCTCACCAGTCCAACCCAAAAGACACTATTGCAGCATTCAGTTTTCAGAAATCTTGGAGGCACGGTTTGCATCCAGACTTCAGGGACTGTCGCAGCCACCAACAATATCAAGCCAAATAACAGGTCATGTGCCATAGTCTGAATCCTGCCCCCAAAGTGCCCAGCCTGCATATTTAGCTACTTTGCCCAACAGAACTGAAAAGCAGAAAAATTTGTCAAATGCCTATTTGATATTGCTTCTTCCTCTAAACAGACTATCCATTTATGGAATAAATAAATCTCTTCCATGTTGAGCTGAACATTATTGCTGGATTAAACTTGATAATAAATCAGCAATAGCCTTTCAAATTCTTTAAGATATTGATTCAGGTTTTTTAATAACAGATCCATTTGTTGTTGGAATACAAACGTGCTGTTAGCTCTGAGATTTGAGCCAGTTACCCAGCTGTGACCACTTTAATCCCTCCAAATCCACAAAGACCTTTATTCCCAGATTTAGAGATTACTCTTCCTGCTCCTTGGGAGTTTTAAGATTACCTGGATCTGCATCAACAGGATCAGGAAGCCAATCCTCTGGATCAGACATGTCATCATCGCTATCATGCCCATGCTCCAGAGTGATTGGATCTGCTTTGGACAGTTCATTTGCCAGATCACTGGATCCCTCTGAATCATCAGTCAAACCTGCTACTATCTGTCTCACAGTGTCGTCCCGTGTCCTGTAGTTAAACAAAAAGAAATGGAAAATTGGGCTTTTAAAGTTAAAAAATTAACTGCGCTTTTGAAAGGACATCTGGTCTACCATGCCACTTAGCTCCACCTACAATAGCCATTCTCAAAAGTAAAGCAGTTACTCCTTAAATTATGTTTCGTTCAATGTTCCATAGCTTTTAATTGTCATCTAGTTCACATCTGATTTAACACAAGAACTTTTTTTTTTTAAAACATCCATCCCATTCTCTGGACCCCGTTCACTAACTATTCTAAAAACTAATTGTCACCCTCCACCCAACCCCCAACCTCATCAGTAAACCAGCCTAACCAGAGCCTATTATAACTCAACAATTTAAGAGCTAGTATTACCATTGTTCTTTAAATCATCTTCATCTCTTCTTGTAGATATGACAATTAAAGCTGGGAACAAGTCCTTGAACTTTAATTTCTGCAGCTTGAACAGCCTCTGATTAAATAGTGCCTGCACTATTCATCCCAACATATACAACAAGCACTTCCAGACCCCTTTAACATATAGTCCAACCCTCTCTACAGTGGAATTAACAGCCACTATGATTCAGAACCCTGCTATTAATTGTCAGAGGGACAAAGGTCTCTACCAACAGAATCCTCCACTTCAACTTACTTTTAACTGATCACCCAAAATTCTTTAATTCAAAACCTTGAACATCCCACTGCCTGCACCCACCCCAATGATCTCTCCCCTCCACCAACATTTTGAGTGATCTTATGTTTACAAAACATTTCCATTCCATTAGATCTTTTTGCTTGTGTGGTTGTTTCCAACCCATTTCCATAACTTTTCTCTTCAACAAACTCCCAAAAACTTACAACTCATTTCCACTCCTCACTGATGTAACATAATTAGCTTTAGACCTATCAATTAATTTTTACCCTTCCCTATTTTTCTTACAACCATTCTATATGATCTGGAGCTCAAAACTGTAACACCATCCCTTGCAATAATGCAGTTACAACCATTTCAAATGCTTTGGTTGCAAGCTATCCATAACTCTGATTACTATGCACACTTTTAATGATTGTAACCACTTTTGACTCGTTGACAGTTTGAGACATTTTACTGCATTAAATGCGCTATATAAATGTAAATTGTTGACTCAATTATCAAAACTCAACTCCTTATGAAATAGCTCAAAATACTGCAGACTTGAGTTGATCAGATAACGACCGGAAAAAGATGACAGAGAAAATACTTGCCTATTCTAAATTTTGGGGGCAGAAAAGCACTACTTTGCTAAATTGAAAGGAGAATTTTTAAAGGCTGCATGGTGAACTGGAGTATCAATGTGCATCAGCCAGACTTCTAGATGTGGCTCACCATTCTTCACATTCCTGAGGTCCTACTCTGCAACATCATGATAGGGAAACACCAGACAGAAGCAAGATTTCAGATAAATCCTTGAAAATCGATATCCAGCTTGGTTTCTTTGCAAATCCTACCTTCCTGATTAATGCAGTGATTCTATTCATTTGCCTGCTTCCATCCTTGTTACTGTGCATTTGTTTTTGATAGCACTCTCTTCTCTTACACATCTGCTGGTCCTGTTATCCATCTTATAAATGCACGTCTCTGAGCTACTCGGGCTGAACTTGCGTTTTATATAGGTTCAGTATAACTTCCCGGATTTTGTACTCCATGGCTCTATTTATAAAGTCCAGGATCCTACATTCTTTATTAAAGCTTTGTTAACCCATCCTGTCACCTTAACACTCCCAGGTCTCGCTGTTCTTGCAGCCCCTTTAAAACTGTAGCATTTAGCATGATTGCCTCCCCCCCATTCTTCCTACCAAAATGAATCACATCACACTTTGTGTTGAATTTCATCTACCATATGCCCACCCATTCCACCAACCTATGTTCTCTTGAAGTATATTGCTATCTTCCTCACTGTTTACTACTCTTCCAAACTTTATGACATCTTCAAATGTCACAATTGTCCAAGTCATTTTCTCCTTGACAATCCCAAGGCTGTAAAAATTGAAACACTGAGTGAGAAAACAGTAATAACCCACTTACCCTTAAATAGAGATAATCATTGCTCCTTGATGTTTACTTTACATTCGCCCACTCATCCTTACTGTAGAGATGCAACACTGTACCTTAGATACTTGCGGACTGGCTCACACACCACTTCCAAAATAACCATGGATGGGTCTAACTCGCGAAGGGCCTTGATTGCAGATATGTACAAAGTTATCACATCTGCAGTGTTCACTCCTAAACAAGAAAATGTTATCCCATTAATTGTTGGAAATCAGTTTAGAAGCACACTCTCTAAACTTGGTGCTCATTGATCAAACATATAAAAAATAAAAACACAAAATGCTGCATCAGTGCTAGAAAATTGTCTAGAACTACTTCCTTTCATGTGAAATTATCATCGTTCTTTGAATTTGTGCCATTTTATTTAAGGGCAAGATATTATCCTGACATCTTAGTAAGAACAGGCACCACCAGGTGAGCTACTAAAGCATGTATGGCAGACATTCCCAGACAATTCCCTCCTACCTCACTGAGTCAGTTAATCTCAGCTAGAATAACAGCTGGGCTAGGGAGAAGAAACAGATCAGCCAAGGTTGCCTTCTTGATCTCTATCTGAAACGTATAAGCTTACAGAAGGATGGGACTGAGCTCAGCTGTGATACCTCCCCAAGTCAAATAGCCTGCTAAGACAGTCTAGGCTTGTAGGCTCACAGAAGAAATAAATACTTGGCTGAGGATATTGCAAGACTTCAAGTGCTTGTGAAACTGTAACACAGCACAAGCTGCAGCAGAGATGAAAACTGAAAGAAATAAATGATTTAACCACTTAAAATAGCAGTAAACAGTTCTCAAAACTGATAACAGGCTGCAACACAGTTAGTCCATATTCCACCTTAGCAACATTTAGAATTTCATATATTTCACACTGCAAAGCAAGCTTTTTAAAACAATATACATAGGTATCTCAATGTAATCAACGTATTGATCTATCTCTAGAAATATACTGATGTATTGCGATGGTAATTAATTTTACATGGGCTAACCAAAGATTCTCTAGTTAAAACAGCACAATTGTAGAGTGTATAACTGACAATGTTAACATACAAGTTAAAACAGATAATCTCCAATCTGATATTAAATGTTGAGTAAAATTCTAGCCCTTGTTTATAGGAACAATCTGGTTAACCTCTTTTTACACAGCAATTCAAAATTATTTTCTGGTCTGCATGTCGAGCAGTCTACCTAGAGCTGGTGCAGGTAGACTCCCCAGGTTCAATCTTCAGTCTGTGCTGTTAGTTCATTTCACCTGCGGCACCTGCAGCTATGTCCTATATCTGGGTGCTCCAATTGGCCACAAGCAGCCCGGATGAGGGAAGAGAAAATTGGCAGGACTCCACTCCTAAATGCAACCCCAACAACTTCAGCTGGAAACCTGTGCGTGGGCATCCAGTGAGGGGAGAACTGTACTTAGTTATGAAGCTGCCTCCTCCCACCCCACCTCAATTTTGTGGTTACAAACTTTGCATCTTGCCTTCGATATTATACAAGAGGTCTGAGCACCTTGCATTTAGGAACCCTTAATGCCTAGCATCTAACTATATAATAGCGTGACCCAGGGTGTTACAATAGGACTCAATTGTGATGTGAACTGGATATTTATGCCCCTGTGTATGCTTCTCCAATCTTTATGAAGGCATGAAGACAGACTGAGCAAATACTTGGTAAGGCAAGACTAGGTACAAATAATCAAGCTGTGTTATTTCAGACAACAATTGAACACACATAGCAAGAGTTGAGTGGGATCTCTTAATCAATACAACTACTGTTGCATAATGACATAAAACAATGAACATGCTACGCTTCCCCAAATCAGTCAGTCGGTTATCCTGCTTGACTTCAAAATAATTTTAACTGCCACACTACTTTGCAACCACCTGAATCTGGTGAAAGTCTGCCCTAGCAACTTTCTCTTTGAAAACCTGATAGCCAGAGTGTTTTTGTCTCAGAGTCTGTGCCAGACATTCCCCACTAAGCACCTAACACAATAGGTGTGAGTTGTTCATTAGTTACCGAGACAGGCTGAGTGGAGAAACAACCTCAATGTCGAGTTCCTTTGCATTTTAAACATCCTTCATCTCAGCACTTTTCTTGTTAGGATTATGTGAATATATTTTGCTATAAAACCCAACACTTAACTACAACTTTTTTCCAAACTCTTTCTATGGAAACTTCTTCAGCTGTGCAATAATTTCCACGAATCACCCTATTTCTAAAACCCTCTTGTTTGAAATGTCCCTATGAAACACCATGTAAAGTTCTGATAGAATAGACCTGTGGCCCCTTACTGATCACATGTTTCATCTAAATTCTTTTTGTGAATGAGCTGTTTGTTGCACTATGTGGTCTCTTTATTTGGATATTTATGCCCCTGTGTATGCTTCTCCAATCTTTATGAAGGCAGACTGAGCAGTCATGCATGTGGCCCGTTTGCTGCTTGCATGGCAAGTCAGATCATAAGAACAGGTCTGAAATTCAGGCTCCTAAAAATATTCAGCAGTAACGTGAAACAAGGAATTTCTACAGCTTTTTGCTGGAGTACTGGACATTGAGGCCAAGAAATGACTGCTTTTCTTTTTTTAAAGTCACCAGTTGAACAATAGGAGGTACATTACTCCCAAACTCTACTCATCTTATATTGCATATTTTAGAAAGTGTGCAGCTAACAGTACCCGGAAGGAGATGGGTAATCGTGAACAAACCTGGGTGGAGAAGCCTGGTCTCCAGGGCTGTTTTGAGTGATGAAAGCAACTGCTGCCTCTGATTGGTCCTTTCAAGGCAAACTTTCAGGTCATGCAATGCTGCTTTGGATTCTGGGAAGTCTGCAGTCCAAAACAAAATAAAGATCAGCAACTTCCAAAGGAAACACTGGTTTCTGAGCCCAAATAGAATACACTTATAGTGCATTTTAAACAAAGCATACATATGGAAAATGGGCAGTACTGTAACCAAACAGCACTAAGTTGTCTGCTTTCATACTGAAATGTAGACTCGAGTATGTTTTACACACATTATTTTAACTTCATAAAGGCTGGCATATATTTTGAGAAAAACGACACAATGTTACTTCAGTTAGGATAATGTCAGCACCCAAATCCTAACAATTGTTCCTATTTCCACACATCAGACCCCAGGACCAGGTTAGAGGTATTGGAGGGGGAGGGGGGGGGGGGCGAGAAAATCAAAGAAATTGGGATCTAACAATCACAAGCTGCACAGTAATTGGAGGAGGTACTGCCAGGTAAGCAGCACAAAGCTGGAAACTGCTCCTCTGGCACTTGTCAGGAATAACCCAGTATGAATCTAGATGCAAACTGAAAACACTGGAATTACTGGAACTCCAAAAGTAAAGTGCCGCAATTCCTCTCATAAAATATTAGCCATGAAGATGTAATTGCACCCACTTACCACGAATAATGCTGAACAGTTCCTCGATCCTCATATTAGCATACACCTGATAAAGGAAAAACTGCAGATGTATTCGCCAGCGTTGTAGTGTGCTGCTTGTCTGAGGAGAAGCTGATTTAGTGCTGGCCTTCTGAAGGAACACCATGCTCAACCAACAAATGACCTTTGACTCCAACCACTGAACAAAAAGAGAGAAGACTTCAGCTATCAGTACATGGTTCACTCCTTCCATAATAATCTGCCCTGTTTAATAACTCCATCACCACTCCCTATTTAACAATTTCAGAATGCAGGTAGAAGACCTGAATCCCTATATAGGAACACAGGAATAGGAGACGACCATGCAACCTCTCAAGCCTGTTCCACCAATTAGTGAGATCGTAGCTAATCTGCATTACAACTCCATCCACCCGCCTTGGCTCCATATCCCTTGTCTAACAAAAATCTATCAAACAGATATAACATTAATTGGGCCAGCTTTTTGTGGGAGAGTGTGCCATCTTCCACTGCCCTTTGTGAAGATGTTTTTCCTAACTTCTCTCCTAAATGGCCTGGCTCTGGTTTTAAGGTTATGGCCCCTCTCACTAGGTTCCCCCACCAGCAGAAATAGTTTCTATCTACCCCATCAATTCCTTTCAAAATTCTAAAAACCTCAATCAAGTCATCCTTTAACCTTCTATATCCCAGGAAACATAAGCCTATTTTATGTAATCTCACCTCAATCTAACCCTTGGAACCCTGCTAACATTCTGGTGAATCCCCGCTGAACTCCTTTCATACTTGTCCTTAACCAACTGTTGCTAGCCATCAAAGCCTGACCCAGAATACCACAGCTTTGAATCTTCCTTCACGCCATGTGGGAAAAACATCCAACTTCCCCCACCCCGTGCTGTCCTCTATGCCTTTGCCAGAACCCTGTAAAAACTTGGGGCTCAAGAGACCATTTCATTCACAAACACACATGTATGCTAGGCCAAAAAAGATAATAAAATATTGCAGGGCATTAAATAAATGTAGCAAAGATATTTTGATTTACAGTATGCTGTATTTCTCTAAACTAATGGGACAAATGTAGAAATGCTAATAATTTCAGTGCGGGCAGAGAGAACATCGTGAGTCTATTATTACCAACGTCACATCTTTCTGGACTTTATGTTGAGTGCTCTCTCAGGTTCGGCATCACCAGCTTCCCCCAGAGGTGGACCTCACATCCCTTAGATTCCAGAGTGCATCTTTTATTGTTCAATATCTCGTTAAACAACAGTATGACCCAGGGTGTGCACGGAGAACGCTTACTTCATATATCTGGTACTGAATTATTGCAAGTGCTTTTACCTCTCTGTACAGAAGATAGATTGAAAAGCGCTGTATCTACACAGTCTCAAAGCAACCACGGATTTATTTTACATAAAATGTATGAATGAGCAGTATACAGTTTTCAAAATAATCAATTTTCCTTGGTTATGTAAAATAATAAAGGTGCAGTTACTAACTCCATAAATGTAGTGTCAGCTCACCAACTGTTAGTTGGTTCATATCATTTAAAATGCAAGCAATTTCCTGTTGCTAATAGAATATAGTTCACTGTTTTTGGGGGTGGGGGGGGGTTTGCTGGTGAGAGAGAGATAAAAGACATCTCAGGAAAAGAAAATGCAAGCGCATAATGGTGAAGGTAATGAACACACAGCATTCAGTACGTCAACTATTTAAAAAACTGTAGCTGACCCATATTGTCACTCACCATGTTTAAGAATCTTAGAATCAAGCTATTGAGAAATGTACATCTGCAGAATTTCTGTCTACCCCATAGGGTGTGTGCACGCGCCCAAGAGGGATATCTCTCACCTACTTAACACCAGGCTGGTTGAGGGACCCCAAATTATGCAGGAAATACTGTTAATCAGCAAAACCTATGCAGTTTACTAACAATACAATGGTAAGCTTCCTACTGCTTATCTAAATCAATGAATTGTAAATCGAGCATGTTTTACAACTGATGGGCGATCTGTTCTGCCACATTATTATCCAGGTGGTTAAGGAGAAAACCTACCTTATGTTTCTGATATGAAGTTAGGCTCAGGGCCCAAAGGGTTGATTCCCAGAATTCTGGCATACTTTTCTGATTTGATAGCAAATAGCCCGGAGCTCCTGAAACCAAAGGTAGCTAGGAAGCCCCAATTTGGCTCTTGGGCATTCAGCTCCCTAGGGAATTCCATACCATGCACCTCCATCCTAGGCCATCAGCTGCCATTCTTAGTCCTTTCTCCCTAATCTCCTCTCTTTCACTAAGTTTCCCTGGCCCTCGGTGAGTGTATTTTTGCTCTAACAACATATTAACTGAAAGTTGAAATTGCCACTGACTGTGAGTTTAAACTTCCAATCCCGATCACACCCATCTGTTGTTTGTGAGCACTGGTACAACCCTCACTTCCACTCCTGTAAGTCTGAAGGCTGCAGATTTAAATGGATATGGCAGATAACTGGTTTAGCTGTTCACAGCCAGATCTGACTAGACCATGTAAAGCACTATCGAGACCTGCTCTTATCTGCCAAAATTGTTCATCCTACAATGCAAAGATAACTTCCAGTTTCTTTTCTCTACTGCAAATTGTCATCTTAAACCCCTCTCTGCTATTTTCTCCACCAACAAGTGCGAGATGCTCATGGACTTTTGTCACTAAGATTGAAACCATCTGATCAGCTGCCTCTGCCACTTCCCTCCCTTCCCCTAGTCCACCAGGCCAAACTTCCTCTAAGACTGCCCGCGCTGTCAGCTTCCACATGTTCACTGACAACAGCCAGCTCTAACTCACTACCACCTCTCGCGACACCTCCACTATCAGGCTGCTTTGACAGACATCCAGCACTGGATGAACAAAAATTTCCTCTAACTAAATATTGGGAAGACCGAAGCCATCATCATCAATCCCTGTCACTGTCACAAACTCCATTACCCAGCCACTGACTCTATTCCTCTCCCTAGCAACTGTCTGAGACTGAACCAGACATTTGCAACCTTGGTGTCCCATAGATTTGCTTATGACCATATCCGTGTCATCACTAAGACCAACCACTTCCATCTCTAACATCACCCAACAATGCCCCGCCTCAGTTTATCTGCTGCTGAAACCCTCACCATAGCCTTTGTTACCTCTGATGAATTTCAGTTTGAGGGCGAGACATTTGGTCTGAAACTAGTGTCTTCAATTTAAATAAAGGCAATTGCAAGGGTATGAAGACAGAGTTGGCTAAAGAGAACTAGAAAAATAAGCAAAAGGTAGAGAAGCAGTGGCAGACATACAAGTGCCAGACAATGACTATCTCCAACAAGAGAGTATCTGACCATCTCCCCTTGACATTCTATGGCATTACGATTGCTGAATCCCCCACCAGCAACATCCTGGGGTTACGACTGACCAGAAACTGAACTCGAGCAGCCATGGTATTTATATGGCTACAAGAGCAGGTCTGAAGCTAGGAATCACGTGGCGAGTAACTCACCTCCTGAGACCCCAAAGCCTCTACAAGGCACAAGTCAGGAGTGTGATGCAATACTCTCCACTTGCCTGGATGGGTGCAGATCCAACAACACTCAAGTAGTGGAGGGAGGCGGTGGTGTAGTGGTATTATCACTGGACAAGTAACCCAGAGACTCATGGGACATAGGTTTGAATCCCACCACACTAGAAAGTGGAATTTAAATTCAATTAATAAATCGAATTAACAGCTAGTCTAATGATGGCCATGAAGCCATTGTCATAAAAACCCATCTGGTTCACCATTGTCCTTTAGGGAAGGAAATCTGCTGTCCTTACCTTGTCTGGCCTACATGTGACTCCAGACCAACAGCAAGGCGGTTGACTCTTACATGCCCACAGAAATGGCCTAACAAGCCACTCAGTTGTATCTACCGCTACAAAATCGATAAGGAATGAAACCGGATGAAGCACCCGACCTAGGCACCGGAAACGACAACAGCAAATCCAGCCCTGTCGACCCTGCGAAGTTCTCCTTACTAACATCTGGGAGCTTGTGCCAAAGTTGGGAGAGCTGTCCCACAGACTAGTCAAGCAACAGCCCGACATAGTCATACCCACTGAATCATACCTTACAATATCCCAGACACCGCCATCGCTATCCCTGGGTATGTCCTGTCCCACTGGCAGAGGTGGCAGCACAGTGGTATACTGTCGGGAGGGAGTTTCCCTGGGAGTCCTCAACATTGACTCCAGACCCCATGAAGTCTCATAGCATCAGGTCAAACATGGGCAAGGAAACCTCTTGCTGATTATCACCTACCATCCCCTCTCAGCTGATGAATCAGTACTCCCCCATGTTGAACAGCACTTGGAGAAAGCACTGAGGGTGGCAAGGGCACAGAATGCATTCTGGGTGGGTAACTTCAATGTCCATCACCAAGAGTGGCTTGGTAGCACCACCTCTAACCGAGCTGGCCGGGTCTGAAAGGACATAGCTGCTAGACTGGGTCTATGGCAGGTGGTGAGGGAACCAACAAGAGGGAAAAATATACTGACCTCGTCCTCACCAACCTGCCTGCCGCAGATGCATGCCCATTGTGTTGGGGGTAATACACTAGCATGGATAAAAGATTGGTTAACTAACAGGAAACAGAGTTGGGATAAATGAGGCATTTTCAGGTTGGAAAACTGTAACTAGTGGAGTGCCACAGGGTTCAGTGCTAGGGCCTCAATTATTTTCGATCTATATTTATGACTTGGATGAAGGGACTGAGTGTACAGTAGCCAAATTTGCTGATGATACAAAGATAAGTAGGAAAGCAAGTTGTGAGGAGGACATAGATAGTTAAGTGAGTGGGCAAAAATTTGACAGATGGAGTATGTGGGAAAATGTGAGGTTGTCCATTTTGGTGGGAAGAATACAAAAGCATATTATTTACCTGGAGAGAGACTGCAGAATGCTATCATACAGAGGGCTCTGGGTGTCCTTGCACATGAATCACAAAAAGGTAGCATGCGGGTACACCAGGTAATTAGGAAGGAAAATGTAATGCTGGCATTTATTGCAAGGGGGATGGAGTATAAAAGTAGGGAAGCCTTCCTACAACTGTGCAGTGCATTGGTGAGGCTGCACCTAGAGTACTGTGTACATTTTTGGTCTCCTGACTTAATGAAGGATATACTTGCATTGGAAGCATTTCAGAGAAAGATCACTAGGCTGATTCCTGGGATTGAGGGGCTGTCTTATGAGGAAAGGTTAAGCAGGTTGGACCTATACTCATTTGGTGTTTAGAAGAACGAGAAGTGATCTTAGAGTCATAAATGGCACAGAAGGAGGCCATTCAGCCCATCAAATCCATGCCGACTCATTACGGAGCTATGCTGTCAACCCCATTCCCCGCTTGATCACCGTAACCCTGCAAGTCTCTCTCTTTCTCTCAGATGGCCATCCAACTTCCTCTTGAAGTCATTGATCGTCTCCGCTTCCACCACCCTCCTGGGCAGCGAGTTCCAGGTCATTACTGCCCGCTGCGTAAAAAAGTGCTTCCTCATATACCCCCTGCATCTTTTGCCCAAAACTTGCAATCTGTGTCCCCTGGACCTTGTAGCATTTGTTAATGGGGATAGCTGTTCCTTGTCTAACTTATCCAAGCCTGTCATAATCTTGTACACTTCTCTTAAATCTCCCCTCAATCTCCTTTATTCTAAGGAGAACAAACCCAGCTTTTCCAACCTACCCTTGTAACTAAAATCTTCCATCTCTGGAACCATTCTGGTAAATCTCCTCTGCAAGCTCTCAAGAACCCTCACATCCTTCCGAAAGTGTGTGACCAGAACTGGACACAATACTCCAGTTGGAACCCAACCAGAGCTTTACAGAAGTTCAGCCTAACTTCCCTGCTTTTGTACTCATTGCCTCTATTTCTGAAGCCCAAGATCCCATATGCTTTATATCTCTCAATATGTTCTGCCACCTTAAATATATATACACAGGCACCCCCAGATCCCACTGTTCCTGCACACTCTTTAGAACTGTGCCATTAAGTATATATTGCCTCTCCCTACTCCTGCTTCCAAAATGCATCACCTCATACTTGTCAGTATTAAGTTCCATCTACCACCTCTCTGCCCATTCTGCTATCTATGTCCTGTTGCAGGTGGTTCATACCATCCTCACTGTTTGCCACACCTCCAAGTTTGGCGAGATGCTGAACAGATGCTTCCCCTTGTGGGAGAGCTTAGTACTAGGGAGCATAGCTTCAAAATAAAGGGTCTTCCTTTTAAGGTGGAGATGAGGATGAATTTCTTCTCTGATGATCGTTAATCTTTGGAATTCTCTTCCCCCAGAGAGCAGTGGAGGCTGGGTCATTGAATATATTCAAGGTTGAGTTAGACAGATTTTGATCTACAAGGGAGTCAAGGTTTTTGGTGGGACAGGCAGGAGAGTGGAGTTAACGCCACAATCAGATAAACCATGATCTTATTGAATGGCAGAGCAGGCTCAAGGGGCAAATGGCCTATTCCTGTTTTCATTTCTTATGTAAAGACAAAAACTACATACAGATTCAAGTACATTGATACGCTGGCCAACATCATCTCCACCCACAAAACCAACTAACTGGATGGCTTCCCAACTCAAAACATCAGTTATCACTTTGCTAACCACAAAGAGGGTCTTGTTATTTAACAGGTAAAGGCAAAGAGCTGTGCTCACCTCCCAATTCTGGCACTCTTACCTCCTCAAGTTGGGAGAGAAAGGAGTTCTCATATTCTCCACGACATAACCTGCCCACATGCTCTTCTATCATCTTATGCAGGATTGTAGTGATGGCGTCCGCACTGATTCGTTCTAATAAATTCAGTGAGTGCCTGACAACAATCAAAAACACCATTAAGTTTAACAAACTTGGTGGTAATGAGTAGTTCATTTCATCAAGAAAGACCTGCGACATGAACTTATGCAGATTTAACCAGAGCCTATTGCTGGATGTGCTCTTATTTTATACAGGTAGATACAGACTTCAATATCAATCAACTTTGATTATACACCCATTTTAATATCTGCCAGGGAAGAGGGGCCTAAGTAATTCTGGATAATTGACTTCCCAACATCGATTCCCACTCACGCTAACAGAAGTAGGGCAAGATCAGCTGGAACTGCAACAGCCATTTCAAAACTTTTGACATTTATCTGCCTGCCAGACTGCAGAAAGCAACTAAAAATATTGCTCCTAAAGTGTACCCCAGCTAGAAAGGTTAGCAATCCAGGTAGCATGGATTTACCTTCAGCAATCCAGTCAGCAACTGTTGGTGAGATCCATGCTGACATTAATATCTACTACTGACATTAATATCAACAGAATACCTAGCTGTTTAAATGTACCTGTTATGGTGAACAGAGCAGGTGCTGAACATATGATCAGCTGTACCAGCTGACACTAGATTCAACAGGCACTCTGTTCACTGGTACAACAGCATGTTTAAATATACATTGATGTCCAACTATTTGAAAGGAACAGCATTCAAAAGCAGAGATTTTATGTTAAACTTGTACAGAACCTTGGTCAGACCACACCTACAGTCCAGTGACACAGTTCTGGCCTCCATAGTACAAACAAAGATATAGATGCACTGGAGTAAGTGCAAAAATGATTTACAACAGGTTGGGCTCTTTTCATGGCACAGAATCGCAGCATTGTTTCAGCACAGAAGGGAATGAGCAATTCACTAATGCCATTTCACTGCCTTCTCCCCGTAATCCTGCATATTCTTCCTTTTCAGATAACAGTCTAATTCCCTTTTGAATGCCTCAATTGAATCTGCCTCCATCACACTCTCAGGCAGTGCATACCAGTCCTTAACCACTCGCTGTGTGAAAAAGTTTTCTCACATGTCACTTTTGCTCTCTCGTTCTCTAATCTCTCACGAATGGGAACAGTTTCTCCCTATACACTATGTCCAGGCCCCTCATGAATTTGAATACCTCTATCAAATTACTTCTCAGCCTTCTCTTCTTCAACGAAAACAGTCCCAACTTCTCCAATCTGTCTCCATAACTGAAGTTCCTCATCCCTGGAACCATTCTCGAGAATCTTTTCAGCACTCTTTCCAATGCCTTCACATCTTTCCTAAAGTGTGCTGCCCAGAACTGTATGCCCCTATTAATAAAGCCTATTGTACTGTATGCTTTATTGACCACTCTCTCAACCTGGCCTGCCACTTTCAATAACTTATGCACATATACATTCAAGTCCCTCTGTTCCTGCACCCCCTTTTAGATTTGTACCCTTTATTTATTATTGTCTCTCCTTGTTCTTCCCACCAAAATGAATCACTTCCCATTTCTCTGCATTGAACATGATCTGCCACTTGTTCGCCCATTCCACCAGCTTGACTATGTCCTTTTGAAGTGCTACACCATCCTCCTCACAATTCACAATGCTTCCAAGTTTCATATCATCCACAAATTTTGAAACTGTGCTCTGTAAATCAAGCTGTAGGTCATTAATATATATCAAGAAGAGCAAGAGTCCCAACAATAACCCCAGGAACTCCACTACAAACCTTCCTCCAGTCTGAAAAACTTCTCTGGAAAAGAGAAAACTGAGAGGTGACCCAATGTCTTTAAAATTACGAAGAGATTTGATAGGGTAAGATGTAGAGAACTTATGGAGGAGTCCAAAATAAAGGGTCCTAAATGTAATATAGAGTTATAGAGATACAGCACTGAAACAGGCCCTTCGGCCCACCAAGTCTGTGCCGACCATCAACCACCCATTTATATTAATCCTACATTAATCCCATATTCACTACCACATCCCCACCTTCCCTCAATTCTCCTGCCACCTACCTACACTAGGGGCAATTTACAATGGCCAATTTACCTATCAACCTGCAAGTCTTTGGCTGTAGGAGGAAACCGGAGCACCCGGTGGAGACCCACGCGGTCATTTTTTAAAAATTCATTCATGGGATGTAGGCGTCACTGGCCAGGCCAGCATTTATTGCCCATCCCCAATTGCCCTTCAGAAGGTGGTAGTGAGTACCTTCTTGAACCCCTGCAGTCCATGTGGGGTGTAGGTACACCCACAGTGCTGTTAGGAAGGGAGTTCCAGGATTTTGACCCCGTGTTCCAGTGAAGGAACGGCAATATAGTTCCAAGTCAGGATGGTGTGTGACTTGGAGGGGAACTTGCAGGTGGTGGTGTTCCCATGTATTTTCTGCCCTTGTCCTTCTAGTTGGTAGAGGTCACGGGTTTGGTAGGTGCTGTTTAAGGAGCCTTGGTGCATTGCTGCAGTGCATCTTGTAGATGGTACACACTGCTGCCACTGTGCGTCGGTGGTGGAGGGAGTGAATGTTTGTAGATGGGGTGCCAATCAAGCGGGCTGCTTTGTCCTGGATGGTGTCAAGTTTCTTGAGTGTTGTTGGAGCTGCATCATCCAGGCAAGTGGAGAGTATTCCATCACACTCCTGACTTGTGCCTTGTAGATGGTGGACAGGCTTTAGGGAGCCAGGAGGTGAGTTACTCACAGAGAGAACTTGCAAACTCCACACATGCAGTACCCAGAACCCGGGTCGCTGCAGCTGTGAGGCTGCGGTGCTAACCACTGCGCCACCCTAATATAGTCACTAATAAGTTCGATAAGAAATTCAGGAGAGTCCTCGTTATTCAGAATGGTGAGAAAGAGGAACACACTCTCACATGGAGTAGTAGAGGTGAATAGATATATTCAAAGGGAAATTAGATACATACATGAGGGAGAAAGAAATAGAAGGTTTAGTGTGGGAGGAGGTTCGCTTGGAACAAACACATCAGCACAAGAATTGTATTCAATCACAATCAGTAACCCCCTGGCTTGGCATATAATCTCACTCTACCATTACCAACAAGCCAGGGGATCAACCCTGGTTCAAAGAGGAGTGCAGGACAGCAATCCAGGACTAAATGCATGCTAAACAGCAGAGCAACCTGTGATTGACAGAGCTAAGCAATCCCACAAACAATGTATCAGATCAAAACTCTGCAGTCCTGCCACAGCCAGTCATGAATGGTGGTGAATAAACAATTAGTGTCATAGAGTCATAGAATTATCCAGTACAGAAACAGAACCTTCTGCCCATCGTGTCTATGCCGGCCATACAGCACCCAACTATTCTAATCCCATATTCCTGCACTTGGCCCGTAGCCTTGTATGCTATGGTGTTTCAAGTGCTCATCTAAATACTTCTTAAATGTTGTGAGGGTTCCTGCCTCTACCACCCCTTCAGGCAGTGCATTCCAGATTCCAACCACCCTCTGGGTGAAAAAATGTTTCCTCAAAACCCCTCTAAACTTCCTGCCCCTTACCTTAAATCTATACCCCCTGGTTATTGACCTCTCCGCTAAGGGAAAAAAGTCTCTTCCTATCTAAGCTATCTATGCCCCTCATAATTTTGTATACCTCAATCAAATCCCCCCTCACCCTTCTCTGTTCTAAGGAAAACAACCCTAAACTATCCAGTCTCTCTTCATAGCTGAAATGCTCCAGCCCAGGCAACATCCTGGTGAATCTCCTTTGCACCCTCTCCAGTGCAATCACACCCTTCCTATAGTGTGGTGCCCAGAACTGTACACAGTACTCCAGCTGTAGCCTAACTCGCGTTTTATACAGCTCCATCATAACCTCCCTGCTCTTATATTCTGTGCCTCGGCAATAAAGGCAAGTATCCCATATGCCTTCCTAACCATCTTATCTACCTGTGCTGCTGCCTTCAGTGATCTATGGACAAGTCCACCAAGGTCCCTCTGTACTTCCTAGGGTCCTACCATCCATTGTATATTCCCTTGCCTTGTCAGTCCTCCCAAAATGCATCACCTCACACTTCTCAGGATTAAATTCCATTTTCCACTACTCCTCCCATCTTACCAGCCCATCTATATCGTCCTGTAATCTAAGGATTTCCTCCTCACTATTTACAGCACCATCAATTTTCGTGTCATCTGTGAACTTATTCATACCTCCGATATTCACGTCTAAATCATTGATGTACACTACAAACAGCAATGGTCCCAGCACCGATCCCTGCGGTGCAGCACTAGACTCAGGCTTCCACTCGCAAAAACAACCCTCGACCATCACCCTCTGCCTCCTGCCACTAAGCCAATTTTGGATCCAATTTGCCAAATTGCCCTGGATCCCATGGGCTTTTACCTTCTTAACCAATCTCCCATGCGGGACCTTATCAAAAGCCTTACTGAAGTCCTTGTGGTCTACATCAACTGCTTTACCCTCATCTACACATCTAATCACCTCCTCGAAAAATTCAATCAAGTTGGTTAGACACGATCGCCCCTGACAAAGCCATTCTGACTATCCCTGATTAATCCCTGTCTCTCCAAATGGAGATTAATCCTGTCCCTCAGAATTTTTTCCAATATTTTCCCAACCTTCATTAAGCGAAGCTCCACATTGCCCTCAGCCAAGGAGACTTCGAGGCAGTGGTTATTCGACTGTGAGTGGTATCACCGCTGGGCCTGAAGTTGTCCTCGCTCCCCACCATCTGGCATAAATTAGCTGGGGGGGAAGAGGGGTGGGCAGTCACTGGACCAGGATCAGAATTAGGAAGATTTATTGTCCCTAACCCTAATTCAGTGCAACCTCCCCTTTAAGCATGGGGCGGGGTAGAAACAAGGACTTCTAGTTGATTGGCTGAAATCAAGGGGTCCAAGGGGACAAACCATTGGCGCTGCTGCCTGTCAATCAGGGCCGTTCTCAAGGCCCACTGGCCTCGGATTGGCGGAGAGGACGAGCAGAGGCGGGCTGGTATCCCCTCGAGCCCAGCCTCTCCCTGCAATCCCGCCTTCCCGCCAGCCGATTGACCGGCTGCGCAGATGCATCTGTCCATGCCAGAAGAGGAGGCTCTACAAACATCCCCATCCTCGATGATGAGGGAGCCCAACATGTCAGTGCAAAAGACACAGGTGAAGCATTTGTGACCATCTTCAGCCTGAAGCGCCAAGTGGCTGTTACATCTCAGCACCAAGGTCCCCAAGCATCCCAGATGCCAATCTTCAGCCAAATTGATTCAATGATATTAAGAAATGGCTGAAGGCACTGGATACAGCAAAGGCTATGCATCCTGACTGAAGACTTGTGCTCAAGAACTAGCCATACCCTTAGCCAAGCTGTTCCAGTACAGCTACAACACTGTCATCTACCTAACAATATGGAAAATTGCTCAGTTATATCCTGTCGGCAAAAATGCAGGACAAACCCAATCCAAACAATTACTGCCCAGTTTACTCTGAGCAAAGTGATGGAAGGTGTCGACGACACCTTCCATTAAGTGGCACTTACTCAGCAATAACCTCCTCATTCATGCTCAGTTTGGGTTCCGTCAGGGGCACTCGGCTCCAGCCATCAATGCAGCCTTGCTTCAAACATGGACAAAAGAGCTGAATTCCAGAGGTGAGTCGACAGTGACTGCCCTTGATATCAAGGAACCCTAGCAAAATTGAAGTCAATGGGAATCAGGGGGAAAACTCTGCACTGGTTGGAGTTATACCTAGCACAAAGGAAGATGGTTGTAGTTGTTGGAGGCCAATCATCTCAGCCCCAGGACATCGCTGCAGGAGTTCCTCAGGGTAGTGTCCTGGACTTAACCATCTTCAAGTGCTTCATTAATGACCTTCCCTCCATCAGAAGGTCAGAAAATGAGGATGTTCGCTGATGATTGTACGATGTTCAGTACCATTCGCAACTCCTCAGATACTGAAGCAGTCTGTGCCCGCATGCAGCAAAACCTGGACAACATTCAGGCTTGGGCTAATAAGTGGCAAGTAACATTCGCAGCACACAAGTGCCAGGCAACAACCATCTCCATCACCAGAGAATCTAACGATCTGCCTTTGACATTCAATGGCATCGCTTAATCCCCCACCATCAAAATCCTGGGGGTTACCATTGACCAGAAACTGAACTGGTCCAGCCATATAAATACTGTGGCTACAAGAGCAGGTCAGAGGCTGGGAATTCTGCCATAAGTAACTCTCCTCCTAACTCCCCAAAACCACCATCTACAAGGCTCAAGTAAGGAGTGTGATGGATTACTCTCCACTTGCATGGATGAGTGCAGCTACTACACTCAAGAAGCTCGACACCACCCAGGACAAAGCAGCCCGCTTGATTGGCACCCCATCCACCACCTAGAACATTCACTCCCTCCACCACCAGTGCACAATGGCAGCGGTGTGTACCATCTACAAGATGCATTGCAGCAACTCACCAAACTCCTTCGACAGCATCTTCCAAACTCATGACCTCTAGAAGGAGAAGGGCAGCAGACGCCTGGGAACACCACCTGCAAGTTCCCCTCCAAGTTGCACACCATCCTGACTTGGAACTATATCGCCATTCCTTCACTATCACTGGGTCAAAAACTTGGAACTTCCTCCCCAACAGCACTGTGGGTGCACCTATACATGGACCACAGTAGTTCCAGGGCGGCTCACCACCACCTTCAAGGGCTATTAAGGATGGGCAACAAATGCTGACCTTGCCAGCAATGCTCAAAGCCCATGAAAGATTTAAAAGTTTCATTTTAGAAACATAGAAAAAAAGTAGGTCTTTCGGCCCTTCGAGCCTGCTCCGCCATTCAATACGATCATGGCTGATCATCCAAACTCAGTACCCTGTTCCTGCTTTCTCCCCGTATCCCTTGACCCCTTCAGCCTCAAGAACTATCTAACTCTTTCTTGAACATATTTAATGATTTGGCCTCAACTGCTTTCCGTGGTAGAGAATTCTACAGGTTCACCACTGTCTGGATGAAAAAATCTCTCCTCATCTCAATCCTAAATGGCTTACCCCTTATCCTTAGACTGTGACCCCCGGTCCTGGACTCCCCCACCATCAGAACATCCTTCCTGCCTCTAGTCTGTCCAGTCCTGTATGTTCTCCTTATCCCAGCACCATTCTCCAACTGACAGGGTGAAGGAATGACCTGCTCCCAAGCCTCAAATCTTCGCAAGGATAAGACAGCATGTGTCAGAAATTCAAGATACCTTGGCCACTTATTTTCCTGCACTTGTGTTGCCAGCGAAGGAACTGTAATCACTACATCTTCAGGAGTACCTGTAATGGTTAAATGAGATTGTATCCATGCTACATTATACCTTCAATGATCAGAGTCATTCCATTCTCTGTCACAAGATATCAGTAAACATGTTACAACCAGATCAGTGCAGGGCTTCTTGCTTCATTTTAGTCACATGATGGAGGAAACAAAACAATCCTGAATCACCTCATTTTCAGAATCACAATACACAGAAACAGGCCATTCGGCCCCACAGGTCTGTGCTGGTGTTCACGCTTCACGAGCTTCCTCCCACCCTACTTCATCTATTCCCATCAGCATAACCTTCGATTCCTTTCTCTCTCGTGTTTATTTATCTTCCTCTTAAATGCATCTATGCTAGTTACCTCAATTATTTCCTGTGCTATTGAGTTCCACATTCTCACCACACTCTGGGTTCAGAAGTTTCTCCTGATTTATGTTAGATTTATTAATGACAGGTAAGATCTTCGGCTATGATTTTTGTACTGTTACATAGCATGGAAATCCTGTAGCACTTTTGCTGATTTAAAAACATTTATAGGGAACCAACATCTATCTGTGATGTCAATACTGATCACAATGGCTGCTATACAGGACTGTGTTTATCATTTCACACCACCATGCAGAGAATCAATGGATTTATTATTCTCTCAATGGTCCCTGGACAGCCTTAAGTAGATATTTTACCAAGTCTTGCCCTGTTCCTCTCAATATTTCACCTTTTTACTGGTTGGTGAAGTCTCTTCGACCAGTATAACTTGAGTGTTGAGCTCTCCTGAATTATTCAATCTTCCAAATACAGAACATCATGTTTTTGGTTTAGTTCAAACCTGATAGAAGCACTATAAGTATATCACTTCCAAGGATAGGGTGATGCATCCCCAAATAGGTCACAGGTTCATATTAGCCTTGGCTCATGTGCAGCAGGGACATGAGAACACCACCTGCAAGATCCCCTCCAAGTCACCCATCATCCTAACTGGGAAATAAATTACCATTCCTTCATTGTCACAGGGTGAAAATCCTCGAACTCCCTCCCTAACAGCACCATGGGTGGACCTATACCACACGGACTGCAGCAGTTCAAAAAGGGGCCTCACCACCACCTTCTCAAAGCAATTAGGGATGGGCAATAAATGCTTGCCAGAGACGCTCACATCCCATGAAGGAATAAAAAAAACACTCTCACCACTGAGTCAGAGGGTCATGGGTTCAAGTCCCATTCCAGAGACATAAACACACAATCTCTATTGACATGTCAAGGCATTTCTGAGCAAGTTGCATTTAAAAAACACTTGACTGCCATCTAGTGCAGAATCAGCACTAAGGCAACCTGACTTGAAATCATATTTTTTCTTACTAGCAAAACTAAACCTTAGTTTATAAGTGCAGTCATTTCTAACAATACCAAATAATGCATGTTAAATATGACAAATTGCACTGTATTAATTTCGTCACCTAGCATTTTACAAGAAATATTTTAATAAAAATGTTAAATCCATGTTTGAAACCTACTAATCAGGCTTCTGCCCCACCACAGTACCAAAACAGCTACCAAAGTCACAAACGACAATCTATACGACTGTAACAAAGGTAAACTATCCCTCTTCGTCTTTCCCTTCCTGCCTGCAGCCGTTGACATGGTTGATCAAACCATTCTCCTCCAACACCTCCCCACCATCGTCCAGCTCGGTGGAACTACGCTGGATCTGGTTCCATTCTTATCTAAGCTTAACCAAAGTATCGCTTGCAATGACTTCTCTTCCTGCTCCAGCAGTTACCTCTGATGTATCCCAAGGATCTATCTTTGACTCCCTTTTATTTCTCATCTACATGCGGCCCCTTGGCGACATCATCCAAAAACAGGTCAGTTTCAACATGTATGCTGACACCCAGCTCTATCTCACCAACACCTCCACTGTCTCTAAATTGTCAGATGGCTCGTCAGGCAACAAGCACTGGATCGGCAGAAATTTTCTTCAATTTTGAGAAGACTGAAGCCATTGTCTTCGACCCCTATCACAAACTCCAGTCTCTAGCCACCAACTCCAACCTCTCCCTGGCAACTGTCAGACTTTACTGTGCTATTTGACCCCAAGATGTGCTTTCAACCACATATCTGCACCATCACTAAGACAGCCTATTTACCCCACGATAACACTGCCTGACGCCGATCCTGCGTCACCTCATCTCATCTTCTGCTGAAACCGTTATCAATGCTTTCATTACGTATATTCTAATGCGCTCCTGGCCAGCCTCCCACATTCTACAGTTAATAAACTTAAAGTCATCCAAAACTCTGATGCCTGTGCCTTAACTTGCACAAAATCCCATTCATCTATTACCCCATGTTGACCGACATTGGCTTCCAGTTAAGTAATGCCTTGAATTTTAAAATCACATTTTTGTTTTCAAATCTCTCCGCGGCCTCACCACTCTATACTTATAATCTCCTCCAGCCTACAACCCTCCGAAATATGTGCGCTCCTCTAATTCTGGCCTTTTGGGCACCTCAATTTTAATGCTCCACCATTGGCTGCTGTGCCTTCAGCTGCCTGGTCCCTAAGCGCTATAATTTTCACGCTAAATCTCTCTGTTCCTCTACCTCACTTTCCTCCTTTAAGACACTCCTACCTCTTTGAACAAGCTTTTGGTCATCCGCCTAATATCTCCTTTTGTGACTTGGTATAGTTTTTTTTGATATAGTTCCCTTTGACATTTTATTACATTAAAGGTACTATATAAATACAAACTGTTGTTGGAAGGTGGCATTTGGAAGCATAGCAGTTTTAGAATTGGTTGGACATTCACCATAACTTTTCCAATCTTGGAGAGGCACTAAGCAGCCTTCACCAGATCCTCTCATCAGCAATGAGGAAAAAAGTGGAGAATTGGAAGGTGGTGCGTTACCCAGTATAGTTCTCACGCATCTCCTACCTACTAGTCAAGACCTGGCAATAGGAGATCTACCAACATGAGAAAGATACATGACTCTGGAGGGAAAATACACCAGTTTCACAAATCTGGAGAAGTTTCAAGTGATTAGGCCAAGTCTCTTACTTCTCTGCAAATATTCCTTCACAGAAAACCTCTCAAACTACACAAAAATACAACAGGATTTGTAATTTACTGAAAACTCCCTTGCACTTATATTGTCACATTGTATAATTTGCTGAGATTGTGTTCTTTCTACATCTATATTAGAATGCCAACCATCAACAGCCATGGATACTTGGGTGTGTGTTTACTAAAGGGAGCAATTGGCAAGCTGCTAAAATTATGGACAAAAACTATAGTACTTACAATACGTGATTGACTTGTGCAAATTGCTCCACTGCAGTGGTACACCAGCATTGCTCTTTCACTGTACTACAACCTGAACAGCTTAGCAGTTCCACATCATCGACAGCACTCTCATCTTCCTCTTCACTCATGCTATCTCGATGCTGCAGGTTCTTGTCCCGGTGCACGTAGATACTGAAAGCGCGAGTGTAAAACTCATGTATAATCTCCTGGAAGGGTTGAACAGTCGAGAAGAATAACACAGCTTTAATCATGTTGTAGACTTTGTCTTTCAGTGTTCCAGGTCCTACACTGTTAATCAGTCCTGCCTCAATCCAGGTCTCTAAATGTTTCAAACTGCGCAGATAGGGTGCTAGTCTCTGATCCAACATACAGAAGGCATCGTACAGGAGCTTTGAACGCTGTTGTTCTGTCACCATGTTCTCCCTTTGTGTGAGAAAGTCCCAAAACTCTGCTGCAATCTTCCTTTGTAGGTCTATCTGCAACACCTCCATGAACCATTCCACCACAACTGAGTGCAAACCATACTGCCGCAAAGTTTCCAGTGCAGCACGCAGGTCATCCTCCAGAAACTCACCACCACTTCCCAATCCAGTAGCTTCCTGAGAAACAAATACATTTATAAACACAATGAATTCATACTTTTACTGCTCCCTACACATTCAACCATTAGTACCACATCAAGGATATTATTTTTACTTCAGGTTTACACAGGTCAATGTGATTAAAATGGTTCTATTGCACTGCTGTGACTGCTAGCTGAATCTTGAAGGCAGAAACTTCAGATGTACCCAAACCAAATAGCTTCACAACCAAGGAGGTACACCTCATAGAATATATCTTCTTTTGCAGTATGCACACATTAACAGGTGAGTAGTTAGTTATGGTGTCACCTTACAATGAATATCTCTCAACTTACAGGACAGAACTGGTGTTATCACCCATATCAAAAAATGAAAAAAGCTCAATAAATTTGCTATTTCAAAAAAGTTAACTGGTTGATCTGAACTCAACCTCAACAGTCTGATGTTAACACAGACTGACGTATGAGATGTTCATGTGCATTGATTTTTTGAAGGTGGCAGGACATAGTGAGAGAGTTAAATGCAAAGCATATGAGATTTTGGACTTCATAAATAGAGATCAAGCACAAAAGCAAGAAAGTTTATAGTGAAACTTTATAAATGCTGGTCACCACACTTTAGGAAGGATCTGAGAGTTCTTCAGAGGGTGCAGAGGAGATTTACCAGAATGGTTCCAGGGATAAGGGATTTTAGCTGCTGGGTTAGGTTCGAGAAGCTGGGGTTGTTCTCCTCAGAACAAAGGAGGTTGAGGGGAGATTTGAGAAAGGTGTACAAGATTATGACAGATTTAGATAAGGTACGCAAAGAACAGTTCCCATTATTTGATGGTACAAGGACTAGGGGATACAGACAAGGTTTTGGGCAAGTGATGCAGTGAGACGTGAGGAAGAACTTTTTTGACTCAGACACTGGTACTGACCCGGAACTCCTGCCGATGGCCATGGTGGAAGCAGAAACGATCAACTATTTCAAAAGAAACTGGAGGGAAATAAACTTGCAGGGTTACGGAATAGAGCAGGGAAAGAAATTGACTGGATTGCTCTACAGAGACAATGGGCCAAGTGGCCTCTTTCTGTGCCAAAATGACTTTACAGTAAATGTTCTCTTCAGCAAATCAGTGGGGACTTTGAGGATTTTCTGGTTGTTACAGCACAGGGCAGAGTATAGAATTAACGCAGGTCAGCCGAGGTAAAGGGTGAAGCACGACACAACCCGAAAAAGTTGGAGATTGGGGCAGTAAGCATCAGGAAGCTAGCAGCAAAGGAACTGGGGAAAAAACCTGGATAAAGGTTTGTTGGCAGTGGGTGGGAATTTGGTGCAATATTGCAGCAATAGATATCAGAGGTCTTGCTGATGGATAGGATCTGGCTGAAATAGAACTCCATGGTTACACACTGTTTGATCTACAGTGCAAACATCACCCCTCTTCTTATCCCAGTACTACCTCCCATCACAAGCTCCCCTCCTATCCCACTCCTTCCCCGCAGCATATCCTGTTCCCCACCCCCCCACCACTCATTCCCCCACTCCCCCTCCCCCCCACCATTCATTCCCCCACACCCCCTCCCCCCCACGCCCCCTAACCCCCACCACTCCCCCCCCACCACTCATTCCCCAACACCCCCTCCCCCCCACCATTCATTCCCCCACGCCCACACCCCCTCCCCCCCACCACTCCCCCTAACCCCCACGCCCACTCCCCCACACCCCCTCTCCCCCCACCATTCCCCCACACCCCCTCCCACCCCACCATTCCCCCACCCCCCCACCACACCCCCTCCCCCCCACCCCACCATTCCCCCTCCCCCCCACCACGCCCCCTCCCCCCCACCCCACCATTCCCCATCCCCCCCGCCATTCCCCCGTCCCCCCCTCACCATCCCCCGTCCCCCCCTCACCATCCCCCGTCCCCCCCTCACCATTCCCCCACGCCCACACCATCCCCCGTCCCCCCCGCCACCCCCTCACCATTCCCCGTCCCCCCCACGCCCCCCCCTCACCATTCCCCCACGCCCACGCCCCCACCATCCCCCGTCCCCCCCACGCCCCCCCCCTCACCATTCCCCCACGCCCACGCCCCCACCATCCCCCGTCCCCCCACGCCTCCCCACCACTCCCCCTCCCCCCCACCATTCCCCCACGCCCCCCACCCCCTTCCCCCCCACCATTCCCCCACACCCCCTCCCCCTCCCCATTCCCCCACACCCCTCCCCCCATTCCCCCACGCCCCCTCCCCCTCACCATTCCCCCACGCCCCTCCCCCTCCCCATTCCCCCACACCCCTCCCCCCATTCCCCCACGCCCCCTCCCCCTCACCATTCCCCCACGCCCCTCCCCCCCACCCTTCCCCCACGCCCCTCCCCCCCACCCCCCACCCGGCCTGTGTCTGTGCTGTATAACTCTATGACTCCCCCCCCACCCACCACCACCACTCACGCACGCCCCCCCACCCCCACCCCCACTCCCACTCTCTCCTCCCCCATACCACACGCCCCTGTACCATCATACCCCCTCCCATCCCGCTCTGCGAACTTCCCCTCCTACCCAATTCCCCCGTACATCTCCGCATCCACCTCGCTTCCCAGCGCCCCCCATCATCGGCTCCCTCTTCACACGATCCCAGCGGCGCCCTCCACATCCCTTCCCCGCCATTCTTTACCAATATGACAGCTAAATGCTCCTTTCCCCCAGTCAGACTCCCCAGTTATTGGGTACTGTACCAGGCCGAGTGCAGAAGGCGGGGCGAGCCCGATGCTCAGCCTACTCCAAGCGGCCGAGAGGCCGAGCTGACAAAACCCGGCTTCCTTCACAGCCGCCATGAGCCACAGCATCGACAGACAGGGAGGACCGGGGGGGGGGGGGCAGTGCGCGTGCGCAGAAACAACCACCGTATGCGTGTTGCGCATGAGTGTAAATTTAAACGGCCATCTGGAAAATTTATTTGTTTGAATGGAATAATTCCGATTTCTTATTTTATTACCGTTATTGTTATAGTGAATGTCGATTAGAATTGAAGCTATTAAGCGGATTAAGCTTTCTCAAGAACATTAACTTATAAACAAGCTGTAGCCATGATAGCAAACTGTCGCAGAGGAGTTACATCACTCGAGGCGCCAGAATGTCGCAGATTGATGACGGATGAGAGTTTGAGCGGTTTCTTGGTTACTGGGAGACAGAGCGCGGCTGCAGTGGCCGGGAAGGGTAAAAACCCCCCAGTCGTGCGGAGAGACGAGAGAGCAGCGATGTCCCACCAAGGGGCCGCGCTCCAGAGCTACAACAACGAACTGGTCAAATGTAAGGAGTCGCCTGGGCCTGAATGGGTGTGTGTGTGTGTGGTAGGAAATGTTGTTTGGCCCGCCGGTGGTGGGGGGGGGGTCTAGAGTTCCTAAGTAGGGTGGGATGGGTTAAGGTGAAGGGGTGTGTGGCATATGTGGGGGGAAGGGTGGGGTGTGGCAGGGTAGGGGGTGGGGTGCAGTGGTTGTGGGGGGGGGATTGCGCTTGTGTAGGGGGAGGTGTGCAGAGGGATGGGGAATGTTCGGTGGGTTGAAATTGTGGGGATGAGGGTGTTGGGATGGAGAATGTGTCGGTGTGAGAGGGTGAGGAACTTGTGTGCAGGTTGGGGGAGCGGGAGGGTGTGGGATGAGGGGGTATAATTGTGGGTAGCCTAATGGTGCCACGTTGTAGATTTCCTTTCTCGATTGATATGTTAAAATCTAAATTCTATGTAAATTATTCATTTTGGGAACATTGAATAATTCATAAATCAATAGACCAAAGTTCAGAGTTTCTATACTTGGTCCTCTCCTATTTCTCATCAACATGATGTCACTCAGCAACATCATCTGAAAATACATCAGGTTCCACATGTTTGGTGGTGACACCCAGCTTGATCTCACCACCACCTGTCAACGTCTGCACTGTTCCGCATTTGACAAGCGGTTTGTCCAACATCCAGAAATTTCTTCCAATTAAACAGTGGGAAGACCAAAACCATTGTTTTTATTCCCTGCCACAATCTCCATCATCCCGCCACTGACTCCATTCCTCTCCCTGGCCACTTTGAGACTGAACCAGACTGTATAGAATCTCGGTATCCTGTTTGAGCCTGAGCAAAGTTTCCAAACCCATATCCTGTCCATCACCAACTTGGCCCTGCCTCAGCTCATCTGCTGCTGAAACACTGATCCATGCCTTTATAGAGTATTTATTGAGTCATAACGGCACAGAAGGAGGCCATTCAGCCCCTCGAGCTTGTTCCATTAGTCAGTTAAATCATGACCCTTGATGCCCTTACACATGTAGAGCTGTTTTATCTCCTGGTCTAACTGCAAATTGTTATGCCAGGTATTGAGGATTTGTGTACAAAAAGAGAAGAGCTGAACCAACAAATCTTACAAGAAGAAGAAGAGAAGAACAAGCTGCAGAACGATATCCGCATTTTAACAGAGAAACTTGCCAAGGTCAACGAGAGCCTGGCACGCAAAATGGCAACCCGAAATGAATTTGATAGAACTATTGCAGAAACTGAAGCTGCTTACATGAAGGTGAGTGTAAAACCCATGGCAGGGTACATCCATTCGACTGTGTTTTCCCCAGGATTCATATAAACCTCTCCCTGGCAGCTATCTGAGGCTGAACCAGACTCTCTGCAACCTTGATGTTATATTTGACCTTAAGATGACTTCCCTATCACATATCTACAACATCACTAAGACCACCTATTTCCAACTTCCTGACTCTGCCCTTGCCTCAGCTTATCTGCTGCTGAAACCCTCATCCATGCCTTTGTTATCTCTCGACTTGACTATTCCAATGCACTACTGGTCGGCTTCCCATTCTACCCTCTATTAACTTGAGGCCATCCAAATCTCTGCTTCCCATGACGTAACTTGCACCAACTCCTGTTCACAGCCTTCTGGACTCTCACTCTTGGCACAGAGAACTGTGTCTATCCCTCTGACTATATCATCTCCCACTCGCACTACATTTCTGTTTATTCCCCTCCGCTTGAATGGCTTCCTGTATCACGGCGCCATGGTCAGTTTGCTCATCCACCTTGCAGCTGTCGCTCTCATTCATAAAAGCTGACAGACCGTCAAACCTGTTGGACAATTGCAAGGGCTGAGGCTCCTCCACTTCTGCATTCTCGATCCTGCCTCACTTGCAGTCACACCCTCCTATCCCTCCTTAATAATGGATTCTAGTAATTTCCCTTTGACAGGTGTAGGCTAACTGGCCTATAGTTTCCTGCTTTCTGTCTGCCTCCTTTCTATTGTTATATTCTCTCTTTTCCAGTCTTACTTTCCTCTTCACGTACCCAGGAAGTGATAGCTGGACCCTTAGAAAATAATGGTAGGATTGGGCAGAGTCAACATATTTTATGAAAGGGAAATCATTTTTAACAAACTTGTTGGAGTTTTTAAAGGATGTAACTAGTAGAATAGATAAGGGGGAAACAGTGGATATGGTGTATTTGGATTTTCAGAAGGCTTTCGATAAAGGTCCCACACGAGAGGATAGTAAGCAAAATTAGAGCACATGGGATTGGGGGTAACATGCTGGCATGGATTGAGAATTGGTTAATGGACAGAAACAGCGAGTAGGAATAAACGGGTCATTCTTAGGTTGGCAGGCTGTGACTAGTGGGGTACCGCAAGGATCAGTGCTTGGGCCCTAGCTATTCACAATGTATATCAATGATTTGGATGTGCAGTCCAAATGTAGTATTTGCAAGTTTGCTGATGACAGAAACTAGGTGTGAATGTGAGTTGTGAGGAGGATGCAAAGAGGCTTCAAGGGGATTTAGACAAGCTAAGGGTGTATAAATGCATAAATAATTGAAAGTGGCAGGACCGGTTGAGAGAGCGGTTAATAGAGCAGACTGCATTCTAGGCTTCATTAATAGCATAGAGTACAAAAGCAAGAAAATTATGTTAAACTTATGTAGAACACTGGTTCGGCCTCAACTGGAGTATTGTTTCCAGTTTTGGGCGCCACACATTAGGAAAGATATGAAGGCATTAGAGAGAGTGCAGAAAAGATTCATGAGAATGGTTCCAGGGATAGAAGGGAGAAGTTAGGACTGTTTTCCTTAGAGAAGGGAAGGTTGAGAGGAGATTTGATCAAGGTGTTCAAAATCATAAGGGGTCCGGACAGAGTAGATAGGGATAAACTGTTCCCATTGGTGGAGGTATCGAGAACAAGAGGGCATAGATTTAAGGTGAATGGCAAAAGAAGCAATGGCAACATGAGGAAAAACTTTTCATGTGAGTCTTTAGAATCTGAAATGCACTACCTGAGAGTGTGGTGGAGACAGGTTCAGTTGAGGTGTTCAAGAGGGAATTGAATTGTTATCTAAAAATGAAGAATGTGCAGAACTACGGGGAGAAGGCAGCTGAGTGGCACTAGGTAAATTGCTGTTTCGGAGAGTCAGCACAGACACTGTGGGGAAAATGGCCTACTTCTGTGCTGTAACAATTCTGTGATTGTTCATTTACAGTTTTTCCTGTCGGTCTTTGGTTCCATTTTATCCTGGCTAAATCCCTTCTCATTGCTTTGAAATTAGCTCTCTTCCAATCTAGCCGTTCTACCTGTTTTGTTCCTTGCTTTTCTGCATTATGAGTCTATACGTTATGATACGATGATTGCTCTTACCCAAATGCACCCCACCACACTTGGTCCATTTGGCCCACCTCATTTCCCAGCACCAGATCTAGCAATGCCTCTTTTTTTTGTTAGGCCAAGAACATACTGATCAAGGAAATTCTCCTGAACACAATACAGAAATTCCTCCCTTTCCTTTTACTCTCAAATTATCCCAGTTGATATTTGGGGAACTAAAGTCCCCCAATATCACCACTCTATAGTTCTTGCATATCTCTGACTTCCCTGCAGATATGCTCCTCTATCCCTCTCTCTCACTCGTTGGAGGTCTATAGAATACCACCAGTGGCATGATCATACTCTTTTTGCTTCTCAATTCTAACCAAATGGATTCTGTCCTCTCTTTCCAACACTACAATGCCTTTCCTAATCAGTACTGCCACCCCACCTGCTTTTCTCCTCCTCCATCTTTTCTGGACACTTTCTTCTTTCTTCTTCTTTGGGCCTCCTTATCTCGAGAGACAATGGATATGCGCCTGGAGGTGGTCAGTGGTTTGTGAAGCAGCGCCTGGAGTGGCTATAAAGGCCAATTCTGGAGTGACAGGCTCTTCCACAGGTGCTGCAGAGAATTTGTTTGTCGGGGCTGTTGCACAGTTGGCTCTCCCCTTGCGCCTCTGTCTTTTTTCCTGCCAACTACTAAGTCTCTTCGACTCGCCACAATTTAGCCCTTGTATATTAAGCGCCCAGTCCTCACTATTTTTAAGCCATGTTTCTGTTATTGCCACGACTGCTAACATTGTACCTCTGTTTAAAAATGGAGCGAAGGATAGACCGAATAATTACAGGCTAGTCAACCTAACCTCAGTAGTGGGCAAATTATTGGAATCTATTCTGAGAGACAGGAGAAACAGTCATTTAGAAGGCGCAGTGGTTAGCACCGCAGCCTCACAGCTCCAGCGACCCGGGTTCAATTCTGGGCACTGCCTGTGTGGAGTTTGCAAGTTCTCCGTGTCTGCGTGGGTTTCCTCTGGGTGCTCCGGTTTCCTCCCACATGCCAAAGACTTGCTGGTTGATAGGTAAATTGGCCATTATAAATTACCCCTAGTATAGGTAGGTGGTAGGGAAATATAGGAACAGGTGGGGATGTGGTAGGAATATGGAATTAGTGTAAATGGGTGGTTGATGGTCGGCACAGACTCGGTGGGCCAAAGGGCCTGTTTCAGTGCTGTATCTCTAAACGAAACACAGGTTAATCAAGGATAGTCCGCATGGATTTGTTAAGGGAAGAACATGTTTGACCAACTTGATCGAATATTTTGAAGTAGTAACAATGAAGAGAGATGAGGGTCGTGCAGTTGATGTGGTTTACATGGATTTTAGCAAGGCTTCTGACAAGGTCCCACATGGCAGACTGGTTTAAAAAAATAAAATCCCATGGGATCCAGGGAAATGCAGCAAGGTGGATACAAAATTGGCTCAGTGGCAGGAAACAAAGGGTAATCGTTGACGGGTGTTTTAGCAACTGGAGGGCTGTTTACAGTGGCGTTCCGCAGGGCTCAGTATTGGGTCCCCTGCTTTTTGTGGTATATATTAATGATTTGGACGTAAATGTAGGGAGCATGATCAAGAAGTTTGCAGACGACACAAAGATTGGCTGTGTGGTAGATAGCGAGGAGGTTAGCTGTAGGCTGCAGGAAGATATTGATGGTCTGGTCAGATGAGCAGAAAAGTAGCAAATGGAAAAGAATCCTTTCCTTTATTAGCCGAGGTATAGAATATAAGAGCAGGGAGATTATGCTGGGACTGTATAAATCATTGGTTAGGCCACAACTTGAGTACTGTGTGCAGTTCTGGTCACCTCATTACAGAAAGGTTGTAATTGCACTAGAGAGGGTACAGAGGAGATTTACAAGGACGTTGCCAGGACTGGAAAAATGCAGCTATGAGGAGAGATTGGATAGGCTGGGGTTATTGTCCTTGGAACAGAGAAGGCTGAGGGGAGATCTGATTGAAATGTACAAAATTGAGGGGGCTGAAAAGAGTGGAGGTGATGGGTCTATTCACCTTAGCAGAGAGGTCAGTGACGAGGGGGCATAGACTTAGTGATTGGTAGAAAAATTAGAGGGGAAATGAGGAAAAACCTTTTCATCTGGGGTGGGTGGGGGGCTGTCTGGAACTCTCTGCCTGAAAGGGTAGCTGAGACAGAGACTTTCAACTCATTCAAAAGGAGTCTGGATATGCACCTCGAATGCTGTCATCTGGGATTAGAATAGCTGGATCGTTTTTTGGCCAGCACAATCACAATGGCCCAAGTGGCCTCTTTCTGTGCCTTAAACTTTCTATGATTCTATGACTACATTATATAACCATACTGCCATTTGTGCTTCTAACTCACCAACCCTATTCACCACACTTAATGTATTTACATACATGCATTGTAATCTTGTCTTTGCATTCCTCGTAGCCCTTCTCTGTCTGGTCCTGTGTAATATTGAACTACTCCCTTCTCTCGTACTGCCAGC
Organism: Heterodontus francisci; assembly: GCF_036365525.1. NCBI lineage: Eukaryota > Metazoa > Chordata > Chondrichthyes > Heterodontiformes > Heterodontidae > Heterodontus > Heterodontus francisci. The sequence continues at coordinate 52,609,069 of NC_090402.1, forward strand.
ACACTCATTATGCACCTTATTTCTCTTTTCTATTTCTATATACTGGTGCCCACCCCCCTGCCAATTTAGTGTAAACCCTCCCCAACTACGTTAGTGAACTTCCCATGAGGACATTGGTCCCAGTCCTCTTGAGATGCAACCTGTCCCTTCTGCCTCAGAACTGGTCCCTGTTTCCCAAGAATCTGAAGCCCTCCCTCCTGCACCATGCTTCAAGCCACGCATTGATCCTCCCTAACTTCCTATTTCTAGTCTCGCTAGCGCGTGACGCAAGGTCCTACTCTTTTTAATTTTCTCCCTAGCTCCTGAAAATCTGACCCGGAGGACCTCAATACCTGCCCTTGCTATGTCATTGGTACCAATGTGTACCACAGCTTCTGGCTCACTGTTCCCCCAGCAGAATATCCTGCACCCTCTCAGTGATCTCCTTTACGCTGGAAACCAGGGAGGCAACACGCCATTTGGGACTCACAATGACTGTTAACAAATGCCTGTCTTCCCCCTGACTATGAAATCTCCTATTGCAAATGCACTTCTACACTTTGGTGCTCCCTCTTGTACAGTACCTTGCCCATTGGTGCCATGGTCTGGACTGCATTCCTTCAGGGTATCGTCACTCCCAGCAGTCCCCAATTCCGAGTACTTGTTTGAGAGTTTCACACACCCAAAGACTCCTGCATTTCCTGCCTCTTCCTAGTCTTCTGGATGGCCACCCACCTAGTATCCTGACTTCTTACTGCCTGTGGGGTGACCGCCTCCTGGAAAGTACAATCCAGGAAACTCTCTTCCGCCCTGATGCTCTGCAGTGACTCCAACTGCCCCTCACGTTTGGAAAGCCTCAGCTCGAGCTGAAGCAGCTGGAGACACTAAATACACATGTGGTCACCCAAGATACATGAAGTCTTTTGGAGTCCCCATATCACGCAGGAATTGCAAGCAACAGGTCGCAGTTGCCCATCCATAATCTTAAAAAAAAACTCGAGACACTCTTTTAGTTGGTAACTGTTTAAACTATTAATTTTATGCCTCTAGACCTGTTCTGTGCTATTATTAATTCGCTCAGTTATACTTACCCTGATTGAAGTTGTTAATTTCCCGGCTCCTAATTTGAAAGAACGCCCTAGTTTAGAGAGAGAAACGCTCACCAATCACTTAACCACTTTCCTGTGATGTCACACTTTTGATTTTTTTTCTTATTGGTTTCCTCTCGCTGTGCTCTCTCTGCCGCTGCTTTATCCCTGCTGTACTCTCGGACCTTCTGCTGTTTTCATAGTGCATGCTCATTGCCACTGCTTTATCCCCACCGTGCTCTGACCTGTTCTCTCGGTGCTGTCTCTCTCCTCAATCTGTCTATATCTTTTTGTAACTTTGTTTCCATCAACACTGCTTACAATGCCGCCCATCTTTGTATCATCACACTTGGATAAATGGTATTCTATCCCATCATCTGAGGCATTAATAAATATGGTGAATAGTTGAGACTCCAACACAGTTCCTACCAATTTGAGTACCTGTCTGTTATCCCTACTGTCTCCTGCCACTCAGCCAATTTCCTAACCAGGTCAATAATTTGCCTTCAGTTCCACGAGCTTCAACATTAGTTAACAGTCTCAAATGCCTTCTGGAAGCCCATATAAATAACATCCAGATATTACCCTATTCACTACTTTAGGTACCTCTTCTTCAAAAATTCAATCAGGTTCATCAGGCATGACCTACCCTTTTCAAATCTATGCTGGCTCTCTGATCAGCTGTAAATTGTCACAGTATTCAGTTACCCTATCCATAATTAGTCTCTTGTAATTTTCCAACAACAGATGTTAGGTTAACTGGTCTATAAATCCCTCTGTCGTCTTTCTTAAATAGCAAAGGGAGCAGTGCAATTTTCCAAACTAAAGGAACTGTTCCTGAATCAGGAGAACTTTAGAAGATTATAATTAGTTCTCACCTTCTTCCTTTACAATGCTGGGAAATAAACCATCTAGTCCCTGGGATTTGTCACTCTTTAGTGGCATTATTTTCCTCATTACTATTTTACTTATGTTAATTTGGGTGAGACCTATCCCTGATTCAACATTAGTTTCCTTGGGATTTCTGGCACGCTGACCTTTTTCTCTACTGCAAATACTTATGCAAAATGATTATCCAGCATATTGGCCATTTCCTTATTTTCATTGAGAATATCACTTACCAGTTTTCAAGGTATTCATGTGGCTCCTCACCACCTTTTTCCTAATACAATTGTAAAATATCAATCAATAAACATTTTTTTACAATTATCTTCCTTAAACCCAAATTGGTTTTTATGACCATTACTGAGACTAGCTTTTTATTCCAGATTTATTTTATTGAATTTAAAGTGCCCAGCTGCCACGTTGGGATTTGAAATTTTGTCTCCAGAGTAGTAGTCCAGTAACATAACTTGAGTAGTAGCGTAGCGGTTAAGAAATTGCTTATTTACATTCAATATGAGGAAGCAACATCAAAGCTAATATATTACTATTGAACTATGTCTTCTCAGACGCTTGTTTTTAAAAAAAAAACTTGCATGAATGTTTGCTTGCATGAATATTTAAAGTACTTTTTTCCAAATTCTTTCTGGGAAAGATGGTCAAAATGTCAGTCACAAGAGAACTAGCCTTTGGAAAAGTCATGAGCTCCAATGCCCATCTCATTTTCTTGTAATGGTGAGTGTATGTCACTGCCAGCTTTTGCTTTTCCTAATTTAATGAAGACCTGAGATTAGAAAGCATCACCTTTATTGCACCAAAGATTGTGCACGGCTCAGAAATTAGCATATTTTACAAATGTGGGTCTACTTGGCGTCCCTTCCTGTTAATGTAATTTCGAACAAACAAGTAACGTTTGTCCTCCCAAACACAGCATGCAGTAAATGAAGTTGTAACCACCCTTGGCTGTGGCCTTTTAATTGGCTCATGGTAGCGGAATTGCTCTATCTTGCAACTCTAGATTGGTAATCTGCAGATTTGGAATGCATTATCTACCGAGCACTCTGGGTACAAGTGGCTGGAGAGGAAGGTCCTTTTGACATTGTCCTATCTGGCATCTGGTGTTGTCTTCATTTATCTTCACCTATAGGCATTGGTCCCTCTAAACTTTTTGTCCTGGATGGGCTATAAACTCCTCTGAGTGCTACTTTCTTGTCCATCAGCAATTTATATTTTGAAAGTCACTGAACTTTTCTGAAGTTGAGGGCCATTTTATTTATGTGCGTTGTATATTCTAGATTGCCGTGTGGCCACAGCGTGTGCACCTTAGCAGAAACACTGCTGTCCTCCCACTGGGCCTGTTCTTTTCCTTGCAGGTCCCAATCCATCTTTCATCTAACATTCACGTTGTACCTCTACACTCGCACATCCAAATCCACCCCTCTCCCTCTCCTTACAGATCCCACAGCTGGTTTGTTAGTTTCCCTTTGCTGACGAGAGCACACACTTTCAGGAGAGATGATGACATGCAAAAGGAGTGGGAAGTGTGCACACAGCTGGAAAGTCTGGTCTTGAATCCACTATCCATTAACCTAGATAGCTCGAATTAACCTCTAGTTTCCAGGCTGGTATATGTGATTCAGTCAATGCTAAAGATGTTCATTGGCTATGCTCCATATACCAATACCCTAATCTTCATCACAAGCCTGCCTGTCAGAAAACATTAGGTGCATCTATTGATCAACTTCACTCCAGACTGTGTTTATCTGAACATGATGGCTTGTGCCAATTTGGTTAGGGACCTTTAGTTGGTGTGGGCCATTGAATCATTCGGCTCCAGGTTGAATCCTGAGTTATTAAGAGCTGCTGCGTGGGAAGAACTCACAACTCTGGATCTAATCCAGGGCTGCGAACCAGAGGCTACAGCTCAGTCACTTTAATCTGGCTCAGCAGCAATCCTTGACCGATGAAGCCAGAGTCCACTCACTTTGAAGTTCAGTCTCCTCTGGGCTCTGCAATCTTGTCCAGCTCTTCGCCTTTGTCCTTCTCATCACATGCTGCTCCTCCAATCAGTGTCCCTCGCTTCTCTGTCAATCACAGCTGCATTTTTTTTTCCACGCCCTCTCCAGCTGCTTGTGCTTTTGAGGTTGGGGTTTAATGCTGAACTCTGCTCAAATTCGCTGTTGTCTGTTTATTTCAAAACATGATATATTCCAGATTGCTACATGGCCGCGCATCTTAAAGGGAACATTGCCTATAAGTCAAATGCTGCAAACCAATTTCAGCCAACTACACTGATTATTATCCTTGTCCCCATTAAGTTCAGATGAAGGTGACTCATTGCCCATTTAGCTCTTCCTTCCATCAGTTAAATGCACTGATGGTGTGCTGTTTCCTTCTGCCTGTGTAGATCCTGGAAAGCTCCCAGACGCTGCTGACTGTCCTGAAGCGGGAAGCAGGAACCCTGAATCAAGTCAATGAGAACAGCGACATCAAGGACTCCTGATTTTCAGCAATCAGCTTCAGAGGAATAGCGAGTACAGGAGACAGAGAATCTGTGATTGTAACAGCGGGAGATCTACTCAATAAATACCTAATATTTGATCACTGTTAGAATTTGAACTTATCAGGGATTAATTACTTTAAAAAAAAACTCTGGAATTTCTATTTGTTTTATAATAAAATTTAGACATGGAAAACTTTCTTTGTTTAGACATAGTATTACCAGAGGGGGCTGGTAAACCTGCCAACACTGGACTGAAGTTTGCAGTGCCTCCCCTGTCTCCTCGAGAAGCAGGCATCCAAATGGCTATTTTTTACAATCTTTTTTTTTGCATTTATTTCATTTCATCTTTGTTTGTTCAGTTTGCTTACCCATTGTTTTTTTTCAGGTTTGCACTTGCTGCTGTTCAATAGTCAGTGTATTTATACCTAATCTGTACTAATGCTTTGTCTTTCAACACACCATTAACATATTGTTTGCCTTTGCTCCGTGACCTTTTGGTCAGCTATGTGGCCTGGTCCAATCTAGACCTCCTTTGTTATCTCTTGCCCCACCCCCACCTCACTTGCTTATAACCTGTGACTTTTCTAATATTTGTCAGTTCCGATGAAGGGTCACTGACCCGAAACGTTAACTCTGCTTCTCTTTCCACAGATGCTGCCAGACCTGCTGAGTGATTCCAGCATTTCTTGTTTTTATTTCAGATTTCCAGCATCTGCAGTATTTTGCTTTTATTTTAGCGTTTAATTCACTGCCACTTCTCTTCCAGGAATGCCTACCTTGAAGAAGTTCTGCTCTTCTCTCCGACGGGATTTTCGTTTGTCTCTTTTACCTTGTTTACATTCATTGCTTTCTATTTCCCTCCTGGTGTTTGATAAGGTATCTACCAAAACTCGTTTTCACAGCCACATCTCCTTCCTCAGTGACTGTCTCCGGCTCCGACTTATTCCACGTGGATTCCAACTGCAGTTTCACCCATTATGCTTTGAAACCACCCAGGATCACAGGTATCTCCGAGAAATACAACGTTCCTTGGACTGCTACTCTCGCCGCATCCTGAGATCCACGCTCAGTGCTATGCGCCGCCACATGCACACACTGGACCTCTCTCTCCAGCAGCACCGACTCATCTTATCTCAAAGCTGTTCTACTCCGCAGTTTCATTTCATCTTGCATCTCATCCGATGCATTAACAAAAAACTTTTTTTCTTCCTTTCAGGTGTGAAGGAACGCAAGCTCCAGTAGCTGATGGGGACTAATTCCCCTCCAGATCCTCCCTCTGACCCCACCCCTTCTGATCTGAAACCTTGCCGTGTATTCATTATATCCCCCTCTCTGATGCTGTACTCAGTTCTGTACTCAGCAAAGGTCTCAGTTTTATCCCCTTACGCCCCCACCTCAATGAATTTCGCGCTCGGCATGACGTTGAGCTCCTCTTCCGTCGCCTCCGGGCTCACTTCTTTGACCAGGAGTCCTCCCCCCGACCAGCAGACCCATTCACCCGCCTCCAGCATTCTCCCTCTACCTGGACCCCTCCCCCTGGCCTCTTACCCGCTCTTGATCTCTTCATTGAAAACTGTCGGCGAGACATTGATCGTCTCAATTTCTCTGTCCCCCTCACTCACTCTAACCTGTCCCCCTCTGAACTCGAGGCACTCCGTTCTCTCAGGTCTAACCCCGACATGGTCATCAAACCTGCAGACAAGGGTGGTGCTGTTGTCGTATGGCGTACCGACCTCTACCTTGCAGAAGCTCAACGCCAACTCACGGACACTTCTTCCTACCTCCCTCTGGACCATGACCCCACCACCGAACATCAAGCCACCGTCCAAAGGACTGTCACTGACCTCATCTCCTCTGGAGATCTTCCCTCCACAGCTTCCAACCTCATAATCCCACAACCCCGGACAGCCCGCTTCTACCTCCTTCCCAAAATCCATAAACGGGACTGTCCCGGCAGACCCATTGTGTCAGCCTGCTCCTGCCCCACTGAACTTATTTCTTCCTATCTAGACTCTTATCTTTTCTCCGCTGGTCCAGTCTCTTCCCACCTACATCCGTGACTCTTCTGACGCCCTACGTCATTTTGACAATTTCCAGTTTCCTGGTCCCAACCGCCTCCTCTTCACTATGGACGTCCAATCGCTCTACACCTCTTCCTGGAACAGAGGCCCAACCAGTCCCCATCCACCACCACCCTCCTCCGGCTGGCTGAACTTGTTCTCACATTGATCAACTTCTCCTTCAACTCCATGCACTTCCTTCTAGTAAAAGGTGTCGCTATGGGTACCCGCATGGGTCCTAGTTATGCCTGTCTTTTTGTGGGATATGTCGAGCATTCTTTGTTCCAGTCCTACTCGGGCCCCCTCCCCCAACTCTTTTTCCGGTACATTGATGACTGTATCGGTGCCGTTTCCTGCTCCCGCCCCGAACTGAAAAACTTTATCAACTTTGCTTCCAATTTCCACCCTTCTCTCACCTTTACATGGTCCATCTCTGACACTTCCCTTCCCTTCCTTGACTTCTGTCTCCATCTCTGGGGATAGGTTGTCTACTAATATCCATTGTAAGCCCACCGACTCCCACAGCTATCTTGACTACACTTCTTCACACCCTACCTCCTATAAGGACTCCATTCCATTCTCCCAGTTTCTCCGTCTCCGACGCATTTGCTCTGATGATGCTACCTTCCATGACGGTGCTTCTGATATGACCTTTTTCCTCAACCGAGGATTTCCCCTCACTGTGGTTGACAGGGCCCTCAACCGTGTCCGACCCATTCCCCGCACCTCTACCCTCCCCCCTTCCCCTCCCTCCCAGAACCGTGACAAGGTTCGCCTTGTCCTCACTTATCACCCCACCAGCCTCCATATCCAAAGGATCATCCTCCGCCATTTCCGCCACCTCCAGCGTGATGCCACTACCAGTCACATTTTCCCCTCCCTTCCCCTGTCAGCATTCCGAAGGGATCGTTCCCTCCGCGACACCCTGGTCCACTCCTCCATTACCCCCACCACCTCGTCCCCGTCCCAGGGCACCTTCCCCTGCAATCGCAGGAGGTGTAACACCTGCCCATTTACCTCCTCTCTCCTCACTATCCCAGGCCCCAAACACTCCTTTCAGGTGAAGCAGCGATTTACTTGTACTTCTTTCAATGTAGTATACTGTATTCGCTGCTCACAGTGTGGTCTCCTCTACATTGGGGAGACTAAGCGCAGACTGGGTGACCGTTTAGCGGAACATCTCCGCTCAGTCCGCAAGCAGGACCCTGAGCTTCCGGTTGCTTGCCATTTCAACACTCCCCCCTGCTCTCATGCTCACATCTCTGTCCTGGGATTGCTGCAGTGTTCCAGTGAACATCAACGCAAGCTCGAGGAACAGCATCTCATTTACTGATTAGGCACACTACAGCCTGCCGGACTGAACATTGAGTTCAATAATTTCAGAGCATGACAGCCCCCCATTTTACTTTCATTTTTAGTTATTTTTTCTTTTTTTTTAAAACATTCTTTTTTTGCATTTATTTCATTTCATCTTTGTTTGTTCAGTTTGCTTACCCACCGTTTTTTTTCAGGTTTGCACTTGCTGCTGTTCAATATTCAGTGTATTTGCACCTAATCTGTACTAATGCTTTGTCTTTCAACACACCATTAACATATTGTTTGCCTTTGCTCCGTGACCTTTTGGTCAGCTATGTGGCCTGGTCCAATCTAGACCTCCTTTGTTATCTCTTGCCCCACCCCCACCTCACTTGCTTATAATCTGTGACTTTTCTAATATTTGTCAGTTCCGAAGAAGGGTCACTGACCCGAAACGTTAACTCTGCTTCTCTTTCCACAGATGCTGCCAGACCTGCTGAGTGATTCCAGCATTTCTTGTTTTTATTCCAAATGGCTATGTAGGTCCAGCCATCACATTCTTCCTGTAATGACCAGAACTGTACACAGTACTCTAGCTGTGACCTAACCAGTGTTTTATACAGTTCTATCAGAACCTCCCTGCTGTTATATTCTAGGCCTCTGCTAGTAAGGAAAGTATCCCATATGCATTTTTAATCACTTTACCTACTGTCCTACCATCAGGGATCTGTGGACATGCACACCACAATCCCCCTGTTCCTCTACACCCCTCAGTATTCTACAGTTTATGTATTTGCCTTATTTGTTTTCCCAAATGCATGACCTCACACTTCTCTGGATTGAATTCCATTTTTTTCCCCACTTTTCTATCCACCTGCACTCTACAGCCATCTTTCTCACTTTCAACCACACGGTCAATTTTTCTCTTTTAGATAGAATGTTTACGGCACAGAAAGAGGCCACTTAGCCCATCGTGTGTTCCAACCGAAAAACAATCCACCTAGTCTAATCCCACCTTCCAGCATTTGGTTTGTAACCCTGCAGATTTCAGCACTTGAGGTGCATATCCAGACTCCTTTTGAATGAGCTGAGGGTTTCTACCTAAACTACCCTTTCAGGCAATGAGTTCCAGACCCCAACCACCCACTGGGTGAAAAAACTTTCCACCAATCACTTGAAATCTATGCCCCTAGTCACTTACCTCTCTAAGGTAAATAGACCCTTCATATCCACTGTATCCCAACCCTTCACAATTTTGTACATTTCAATCAGCTCTCCCCTCAGCCTTCTCTGTTCCAAGTAGAACAACCTCAACCTATCCAATCTTTCCTCATAGCTGCATTTTTCCAGTCCCGGCAACATCCTTGTAAATCTCCTCTGCACACAGTACTCAAATTGTGGTCTAACCGGTGAGTTATACAGTTCCAGCATAACCTCCCTGCTCTTATACTCTATACCTTGGATAATAAAGTAAAGGATTCCATATTCTTCTTAACCACCTTATCAACCTGTCCTCCTGCCTTCAGGGATCAGTGGACATTCACTCCAAGGTCCCTCATTTCCTCTACACCTCAGTATTTTCCCATTAATCATGTATTTCTTTGCCTTGCTTGACCTCCCCAAATGCATCACCTCACACTGCTCCAGGTTGAATTCCATTTGCCACTTTTCTGCCCAGACCATCAATATCTTCCTGCAGCCTACAGCTATCCTCCTCGCTATCTAACACACAGCCAATCTTTGTGTCGTCTGCAAACTTCTTGATCATGCCTTGTATATATACCGACAAACGACACTGGAGACAGCCCTCCAGTTGCAAAAACACCAAACTATTACCTTTTGTTTCCTGCCACTGAACCAATTTTGTATCCACCTTGCTACATTGCCCTGGATCCCATGGGCTTTTTTTTTTTTTTAAACCAGTCTGCCATGTAGGACCTTGTCAAAAGTCTTGCTAAAATCCATGTAGACCACATCAACTGCACTACCCTCATCAAACTATCGTGTTACTTCAAAAAATTTGATCAAGTTGGTCAGACAAGATCTTTTTGTACCAAATCCATGCTGACTATCCTTGATTAATCTGTGCCCTTCTAAATGACAGTTTATCTTGTCTGTCAGAAATGATTCCAATAACTTGCCCACAACAGAGGTTAGATTGACTGGCATATAATTATTCGGTCTATCCTTTGTACTTCTGTTTTTTTCCACTTTCAAGGATGCTAATCCCATTAATATGTCCTCTCGCTCTCCCTATGTTGATCACATCCAATACCTGCATCGTCCCCCTCTTTTGTAAAGACAGACGCAAAATATTCATCACTACCCACATCTTCCGCCCCTGCACATTTGTAACCTTTTTGCTCTTTTATGGGCCCTACTCTTTCCTTACTTATCCTCTTAATGTATTGATAAAACATCTTTTGGTTCACCTTGATTTTGCATCTGCAAACTTTTTAATCATGCCCCCTACATTTAAGTCTTAAACATTATTACCACAAAAAGCAAGGGACCTAGTACAGAGCTCTGCAGAACCCCACTAGAAACAGCCTTCCAGTCACAAAAACACCCATCAACCCTTTGCTTCCTGCCACTGGGCCAATTTTAGATCCAACTTGCCACTTTCTCTTGAATTCCATATCTTTTACTGACCAGTCTACCATCTGGGTCCTTGTCAAAAGCCTTACTCAAATGCACTCCCCTCATCAATCCTTGTTACCTCTTCAAAAAATTCAAGTTAATTTGACATGACATTCCCATCCATGCTGATTCTCCTTGATTAATTAGTGCCTTTCTAATTGAAAATATTGTCCCTTAATTTTTTCCAGTAATTTTCCCACTACCAAGGTTAGGGTAACTGGCCTGTACTTACTCAGTCTATCCCTTTCTCTTTAACCAATGGTGCCATGTTAGTAGTCCTCCAGTCTTCTGGCACCATGACTAGCCTGATGGATGGGAAAATTATGTTCAGTGGTCTTGTGCTGAGGAGTTCAGAACAAGCAGGCATAAAATTAGAATTAAAGCTGGGCGGTTCAGAGGTGACCATCAGTAAGGATCTCTTCACACAAAAATTGGAAATCTGGAACTCTCTTCCAAAAGCTGTTGAGGTTGGGGGGGGTGGGGGGAATTGAAAATCTCAAAACTGAGATTGGTAGGTAAAGACATTAAGGGTTACAGAACCAAGGTGGGTAGCTGCATTCAGATACAGATCAGCCATGATCTAATTGAATGGTGGAACAGTCATCTCCTGTTTCTATCTATATTAAAAATAAATTGAGTTATTAGATGCCTTTTCACGCATTAAAAACAACTTATTGCCAGTATATCTTTCTTTTTAATCAACAGTTGATCATGTCTGTGAAAATGTTAAATTATACAGTCATTACATCTACAACCAAAAATAAGAAAATTCTATCAAAATCTGCATTGGGTATCACTATACAGAATTAGACTCTCCAGCTGAAGCACTACTGTATGTCCATTGCTATCTGACTTTTTTTTTTTAAAAACAATGTGCATTTCTCAGATTTGCAACAAAAGTGAATATTACGAATGGTGGAGCAACACGTTTGGCCATGTGACTGAATGCTGGCAAGTTTGATTTTTCCTTTCAGTTCAGTCTCTAAGTGCAAAATTCTCTAGTGCATATGCAATTTTGTTGAATAATATTTCCCTCATCTGGAATCCACTCCAACTATAATGTAATGCCAGGAATTTTCAAAACAAGACCAGTAATCAGCTCACTTGGAACTCATGCCCCCGTCCCCTTACTATTAATATCTGATATCACAGAGTGGTTCATCTCGACAGTCATGGAAGACTCAATTCATAAGTGCTTTAGTCGTGAACAAAAGGTTTGCATCACAGCCAGGGCTGCGACATTCTCCAAGGACACTGTTACTCTGTCAGTGAAGGTATTTGGAGTGTGCATTAAGTGTTAAGTGCAGCAAACAGTTAATTCACTTTAGAGATTCTAAAGGTCATTCAGATACTGTAGCCCCATCTATGTATAGGGTGGTTATTCAGAGGAGTCCATCAATAGCACATCTGGCTTTCGCAGTGTGAACCCCACTGCACAGTACTGTGGCATGGGAGCAATCTCATTCTGCAGTTGGAGGAGAGTCTGAAGTTCAGGAACAATGCACTATTAATAAACAGAAAACTGAAATGCTGGAAATACACAACAGTCCTGTTAGCATTTATATCAATGAAGAAATGACACATTAATGGTTTGGGTAGAAAGCTTTCGTTGAATCAGTTTCTGACCAAGGCACTGTACACAAAAGGTTAATCTGTTTTTCTCTCCCAGTAATGACAGACCTGCTGCATGTTTCCAGTTTATTTCTTGTTACCTCAACTGCATTATCACAAACTACTAGTGAACAGCAACACTTGTTTTGGGGGGGTGGAGGGATGGTAGTTGGACAGCAGCTGCCTGGACAACATGTCTGGCTTGAATCACCCAAAGGCATCTCCACAAAAACAGGTAGGTAAAGCTACAATTCAAACTTTGGCCCTTAGGAAGAAAAAATAATGAAAGCATGTAGATTGTAACCCCAACTTAAATGGATTATTTTTGCTAATAAAGTGCAGCCTTTATACAGATCAGTCTGGTAAAATAATTTTAAGCACACCATGATGGCTTATGTGCAGTTACAACACTGGCTCAACTACTTCAATTGCAACCTTAGAACTGTACATCCCCCACTTTGCGCCCCCCCCCCCACCCCACAGAAATGGGATGCTTTCATTGCTCTCATCCTCCACCATTATTCATCCCTCGGGAGATAATTCCGTAACTATAGGTACAAGTGCTTTTGTACTTAGACATATGTTCACATGAAACTGAGCTGAGACCTCTTGAAAATCATTTCCATTTACAGTCAACAGACAGGAATCTTTAATTACCCACAGTTGGTCAGGACTCAGGCCCAGAAGTGAAAGGAGTGTGTGTTAACCTGCTGTGTCTTGTCTGCAGGTTTCTATTCCAACATGAATAATGGGTTCAAAGGGAGACATTTCTGAGGTAATCAAATTGCAGCCAGACACAAGCAAGGCAAATTGTGTTTATGATTATATTTTACTGGAGTGTATACAGAATTAATTTAGTGGTCGAGATATTTCTCCCTACACATTCATTGCTCTATTTCTCTCTCCTGATCTAATACAATTTTCTGATTAGAACTCAGTTTATTTTATAACAGTAAGAATAACAGTCTCTCAACTACTACAAAATTCTACTTCCTTTTGGAACAGAAGATACATTGCCCAAGTAATGAGTATTCTGCTGCTCTCAGTTTCTGTGGATCAACCAAAGTTCATTATCTGAACGATTCGGTCACCATCACAGGATAAAGAAGTTATTTCCACTTGAGACCTATCTGGAAATTGTGACACAGCAATCAAAGCATCCCTACAAACCTAATTCTGCATTTTTAAAACCTACCTCTTCCCACTCTCCCCATCACCCCCATTCAGAGCTAATGTAAAATCCAAACACAAAATGCCTTCCTGTATACAATTCAACCACCTTGTGGTGAGATTAGAGTTAATAATTAATCGTTCTTTTTCATTTGCCTCCAGTAAAGCCAATAGGCACTGCTGGATTGAAGTTAGTATTAGCACTAACTGCTTCCCAGCTCTGACACACACAAGCTCAGTTGCGGAAGAGCAGCCTTCAAGCCAACGCTTGGATTGCTGTACTCCCCACTGGAGACTAAAGTGGAATGTTGTGTGTCCTGTCCCCAGTTACATGGGTACCATTGATTGCACCAAGTACACAAGGGTTACAGCAGAATTTCAAGGTCCCAGTTGTTCTATTAACTGAGGACCTTCCTAGTAGGATCTGGGAATCCAATTTAGTGCCGATACTAATAATGAAGTCCAGGTATATGATCAGGAACAATGTCTAGATGCGAATCAGGTGATGATTGTGTATGGCTGTTAACATCAAACTCTCTGGCAAAACCTTAGAAATTATTTCTGCTTCAATTTTAACACTCTCCAGCATCCAACTCTGAGTTAATGTCAATGTCCCATATAAAGGTGACAATACAGATCCGTGGCCCTTTATGCAGTGTGCACAATGCGTGTTCAGGCCAAAAGCTGCACAAAGACAGAAGGAAGAGCTTTGTGCTCAGTCACTGACTATTTGAAACCAGTGAAAGTTTAACATCTGATAGTCTCAGCCTGAGGTACCAAGCTTCCACTTCAGTGTAACAGCTGCATGCACAAAAAACCAACTCCACTCACTCTCGCCCTTCCATATTTAGAAATTCCCTCTCACAGTCCTAGCTGCCCACTGAATACATGGCACTAAATATGTTTCACAAAGTAGTTCTGAAAAACTCCTGTCTTCAAACTCTGGAAGGAGGTTAGCACTCCCACTGCTCACTCAAACAACCCTCCACCCAGCTTGACCTCACCAGGAGGCCCTCACAAGTCCGAGTGCCAGGATATTTACAATATTAAAGAAACAGGAAATAATCACAGAAAATGGAAATGGTTATAGTCCTGGGGAAACCCCGTGACCAGGACCACCACCAGTAAAAACTGTGGCACAGTGGAAATGACACAATACAGTACATACATCCAGGACCCAATGTACAACATTGTAAATGGGAATGCAACTGGAACACAGTCAATCCTGAAAACACGACCCAGGGTCTGGCCCTCATATAGGCCCAATACTCTTAAGGACAAAGGTGGCCAAGGCCAAAGCACAGGATAAAAGTTAGTTTTTCTGTGAGGAATTGAATGGTCATTGTCATGTGTACGGGCTTCAGTGTCCATGGCAGTGCTCAGGAATGATTTAGAAATATAGGTCACAGCCCTTAGAGAGCAAGTGCAAACATAGCAAACTCAGTGTGCAGGCAATTGGTGTCCGAATCTCAAAGCTGCCACATACATGCCGTGTGGGCCTCACATGTAGTCCGGAGACTGGTTTCCTCAGAGGTACAGGAGAAATCCAACATGGCGTGGAGGAACGAAAGATCAACTTGCCCCAAGAGAAACCTCAGTCCTGGGATATGGCCTGCAAACTGCAGTGAGGGAGATGGGCTTTTCAAAGGACGTCTGACTACATATCAGATGGCACGCAGCTGGCTTTTGCCATTTCAGGACTTCCTGCTAAGTCAATCCCAAGTGTTGGAGCACTCAGTTACCATTCCCAGGTCCCGTCTCCTTCAGGTCAGAAGTACAGGGCTGGCTCGCTGCTGTAATCAGAGTGGGAGCTGCTGTCCGCTGGCGTTAGCTGAGGGAAAATGAAACAGAAGTGAGTGCTGGGCACTATTAAATACATGTTAGGACAGTGTAGGATTCAGGAGAGGGTAAAGGCAACCTTGATGGTTATATCTGGGATCCAGCCATCCTAGGATTACTTTTTATACCTGCCCACTTCTTTTATGATTTGTGTACGTGTGTACCCAAGAAGGAACAGAGGGCCCATTACAGACCAGAGCATAGCTCTGTGATCACACGTTCTTGAATGCAATAGTCCAGTAGCATACCAAAGTAGTGTGCTACAGAATACATACATGCATGTGATTCCCCTGCCAGTATGTCAGATCTCAGCTGGACTGCTCACATGATGAGCCCAAGGTAGGCACATCCCTGATAAGCTGGTATTCATACAGCCCGGCAGTCAAACTCAATTGCTGCACAAACTCACCATGTCATCTTCGGTTGTGGATTCTGTATCCTGCAGAGAGCTGTCCCCATCAGAAACTGATTCATCGAGCTTCTGTTCCTGCCATGTGTTGAATGATACTGCATGTTTAGGAGTGTAGTTTGTAAAGGCTGCATGGAAAGTGGGAGGGAGAATGACAGGAAAAGAGGGAACGACAAAAATCATTAGCTTTTAGAGAAGTCTGGAATATCAGATCCTAAATGGCTCACCTGAAATCATATCAAATCATGGGTACCATAATATGTACCCATATTGCACATTATCCTGTGGAGTGAGTGAATCCAGAGCATAACTCTGCCAGGTGAGCATTGCTGTGTGCCACATGAAACTTTACACCAAAGCAGCTCAAAACCTTTGAATTTCACAGGACTGAAATCACAATTAAGTTGGGAACGTGATGCAATCTGTGGATCATTCACCAGTGCCAGGATCTGATCTATCTGAAGGTAGCATGCACCTCAAAAGCATCTCAAGGTCTGCTCTTCATTCAGTCTTTATATAGCTCGTGCCTCCCTCTGTTATTACCCCCAAGACTGCTGAAGACCACAATGAAAATCACATTAACTGAACATTAATGGCAACTGTTTTTTCTTCCTGGGGAAAAAAATCTGATTTATGCAAGATTTCCAACCAGTAACAAGTGAGGTGAAGACAGTACCGAACAGCCTGAAGTTTAAACTACTGATAGCATCATAACGAAATGCCACATGTTCTTTGTGTTGTACCTCCTCAACAACAGCACACAGCAATCTCTGAAATAATCAAACACTGCACTGATCAAGAAGATATTAAAAAACCTGATGTACAACACACAGCTGAGTCACCACTATGTTTTATTTATTTAGAGATACAGCACTGAAACAGGCCTTTCGGCCCACCGAGTCTGTGCCGACCATCAACCACCCATTTATACTAATCCTACACGAATCCCATATTCCTACCACATCCCCACCTGTCCCCATATATTTCCCTACCACCTACCTGTACTAGGGGCAATTTATAATGGCCAATTTACCTACCAACCTGCAAGTCTTCGGCTGTGGGAGGAAACCGGAGCACCCGGCGAAAACCCACGCAGACACAGGGAGAACTTGCAAACTCCACACAGGCAGTACCCAGAATTGAACCCGGGTCGCTGGAGCTGTGAGGCGGCGGTGCTAACCACTGCGCCGCCCGTTTTTAAAATACAAGTTGTTGCTGTTGTTCTTCTTCCACCATAACTCATTATGTACCTGTTGTTGCCGTGGTAGCCAGTATAATCAATGAGGTTTATGTCTACCAACCAACACCAGATTAAGCAACAACTTGCCTTCATTTAGTGCCTTTAACATAACAGAACATCCCAAGATGCTTAACAAGAGTCTTATCATTAAAAACATCTTTGACACCAAGCCACAGGAGATATCAGGACAGATGACCAAAAGCTTGGTCAAAGTAGGAGGTTTTAAGGAGCATCTTAAAAAGAGCTGGAGAGGATTGGGGCAGGGGAAAGCCAGAGATGCGAGTCAAGGCAGCTAAAAGCACAGCTACCAATGGCGGAGGCAATTTAAATTAGGAATGCATAAGAGGCCAGAATTGGAGGAGTCCAGAAATTTTGAAGGCTCGTCAGGCTGGAGGATGTTAGAGATAAGGCGGGGCATGACCATGCGGGATTTGAAAATAAGGATGAGGACGTTAAAATTGAGGCATTGTTGGACCAGGAGCCAGTGCAGGTCAGCATTTACAGTGGTGATAGGTGAACGAGACTTGGTGTGAGTTAAGCGACGAGCAGAGTTTTGGATGAACATAAATTTATGTAGATTGGAAAATGGGAGGCTGGCCAAGACAGCACAATGGGAGGCTGGCCAAGACAGCATTGGAATGATCAAGTCTAGAGGTAGTAAAGGTTTTCAGCAGCTAATGAGCTGAGACAGGGCCGAGGTCGGGCAGAGGTGAAAGTAGGCAGTTTTGATGGAGACACATCATTGGTTCTGACCACTGACCCACACTCACCATAACACTATCTGCCCAATCACTAACTCTCATCCAGTTTAACACAACCAGCCCCAATCAATGACTAACCTATTATGCCCAGCTAAGCACTAGTGATCACTCCTAGTGAAACATTATTTGATGTGCCTACCAACTATGTCCAACTACTTAGCCTGTGCTAAACACTACTCCCCAGCTCCATCGAGAAGCATTCAGCTAAATAGCATTCATCATCCATTATTTTCTTCTATTCTTAAAGTATCTCATGTACTCTCTCCTGGGCTTCAGTCCCTCAGTCAGTGATCATGGTTTACTCCTGCAAGAGCTGGCTCACAAACTCTCCATCAACAGTTGCCTAGTTTGCTTTCGCATGATCAACATGATCACATGAAAAACAAGAGCAAAACAACTGGACATCAAAACAGCTCATCTGCTAGTCCTATTTTGAACTTTTTGATTCACTTTCAATTTCTCTTTCCTGTTTGCCTTTGTGTGTATTTAAGGAGATTTGCAGTACCCTGTTGCAGGCACTGGGCAGCGCTATCACTCCAGTTCAGCCTGGAAGCCAAAACTGGGTCTCAAATATAACTTCCAACACTCTGCCACAAAAGAACATTTTTCATGACAATAAATATTTAGAGCAAGCCACTCACTGAGAATAAACTAAGATTTGTACTTTTACCCCAATTTTTATTACGCAAAACAACTGTTCTTGAAATTCAAAACTATACAAATAATAGGATTAACTACGATAACTGAAAATGAACAAGGTTATGCTGCGGTTTCAACGCTGAACCCTCCCCTCTTTCATCCACAAAACCCAACAGTGACTTCTCCCCACTCTGTGCACTTTTAGTCATCACGGTGCTGTATAAACCAGCCGAAAACTGCAGCTGATTAGTAGCAGTCTCTCTCTACACCACAAAGCATTCAGCCAAAGTGTTTCACCTAAGCCTGAGGTTCATTTTTTCAGTTCTAAGCTCCTCCTGTGGATGTTCTGGCAACATCTGCTGGGGGATTCCCTTTGTCAAAGAGGTCATCTGTGCTTCCCAGTCTGGATATGCTGGTTTTGTAAAGATGGACTCTGACCACGTTTTATCTTTTTTCCCACCCTCCAACACCAGAGTGACTGCTCAACAAGTGGCCCATATCGGAGGGCTCCACACAGGATGGAAACAGCTGCTGAGCCAAACCAAATTCAGTGACCTCTTTCTCCATCCTCTTTAAACTAAAAAAGAAATGGGATCAAGGTGGGGAATGCTTGTGCTGTGGAACAGGACAACATTTTCCATTTCTGGCAATTAATGTCAGCATCAAGCACTCCCAGGTCAGATATAGCACACAGTCATTGCCCTTCAACTCTGCCAAACACTGTGCTTTCTTTCATTCACTGTTGCTAAACTATCAGACTGCTTATTCAACATCCAGTACTGGATGAGCAGAAATTTCCTCCAATTAAATATTGGGAAGACTGAAACCACTGTTTTCGGTCCCCAGTCCAAATGTCATTCCCTAGTTACTGACTTCATCTCACTACCTGGCAACAGTCATAGATTAAGCGCTTCTGACCTTCATATGCATGCCATTACTAAGACCGCCTATTTCCACCTCCTTAACATTGCCTGACTTCGCCCCCGTCTTAGCACATCTGCTGCTGAAATCCTCATTCATGCCTTTGTTACCTCTAAACTTGACGATTCCGACACGTTCCTGGCTGGTTTCCCACATTCTACTCTCTGTAAATTCGAGGTCATCCAAAACTCTGCTGCCCATGTCTTAACTCGCACCAAGTCCCATTTCCCTATCGCCCCTGCGCTCGCTGACCTGCAATGGCTCCTGGTCAAGCAATGTCTTGATTTTAAAATTCTGATGAAGGGTCACTGACCTGAAATGTTAACTCTGCTTTTCTCTCCACAGATACTGCCAGACCTGAGTATTTCCAGCACTTCTTGTTTTTATTTAAAATTCTCATCCTTTTCAAATCCCTCCATGGCCTCGCTCCTCCCTATCCGGCTAATCTCCTCCAGCTCCACAACCCTCCAAGATATCTGCACTCCTGTAATTCCGGCCTCTTGTGCATCCCTGATTTTAATCACTCCATCACTGGTGGCCACTCCTTCAGTTGCCAAGCTCTGAAAGACCCTCCCTAAACCTTGTCTGCCTTGCTTCCTCTGTTAAGGCACTCCTTAAAACCTACCTCTTTGGCCAAGCTTCTGGTCATCTACCCTAATATTTCCTTTTGTGGCTCGGTGTCATACTTTGGTCTTCACTATAAAGGATACAAGTAACATCCCAGAGATATCTGTAAATCAGGAAATGGAAGGGAGGGAAGAACTCAAGAAAATTACAATCACCAGGGAAGTCGTACTGTGCAAATTGTTGGAGCTGCGGGCTGACAAGTTACCAAGTCCTGATGGACTTCATCCCAGGATTCTAATAGAAGTGGCTAGTGAGATAGTTGATGGGTTGGTTTTAATTTTCCAAAATTCCATAGATTCGGGGAAGGTTCCATTAGACAGGAAAATAGAAAATGTAACTTTATTTAAAAAGGGAGGGAGACAAAAAGCAGGAAACTACAGGCCAGTTAGCTTAACATCTGTCTTAGGGAAAATGTTAGAAGCTATTAAAAGACGTAATAGCAGGGCTATTACGTAATAGAAAAATTTGAAGTAATCAGGCAGAGTCAATATGGTTTTGTGAAAGGGAAATTATGTTGAACCAATTTATTGGAGTTCTTCGAAGCAGTAACATGTACTGTACTTAGATTTCCAGAAGGCATTTGATAAGGTACCACATCAAAGGTTACTGTGGAAAATAAACGCATGGTGTAGGAGTAACACATTGGCATGGAGAGAGGATTGGCTAGTTAACAGGAAACAGAGAGTAGGCATAAATGGGTCATTTTCTGGTTGGCAAGATGCAATGAGTGGTGTGCCACAGGGATCAGTGCTGGGGCTTCAACTTTTTATAATTTATATAAATGAACTGAATGAAGGGACCAAAGTTATGGTTGTTAAATTTACTGATGACATAAAGATAGGTAGGAAAGTAAGTTGTGAAGAGAACATAAGGAGGGTACAAAGGCATAAAGACAGGTTAAGTGAGTGGGCAAAGATCTGGCAAATGGAGTATAATATGGGAAAATGTGTAGTAGTCCATTTTGGCACAAAGAATAAAAAATAAGCATATTATCTAAATGGTGAGAGATTACATAGGTCTGAGATGCAGAGGGATCTGGGTGCCCTAATGCATGAATCACAAAAGGTTAGTATGCAGGTACAGCATGTAATGCGGAAAGTTAATAGAATGTTATCGTTTATTGCGAGGGGAATCGAATAACAAAGTGGAGAGGTTGTGCTTCAGCTATACAGGGCATTGGTGAGACCACATCTGGAGTACTGTGCACAGTGTTGGTCTCCTTATTTAAGGAAGGACGTAAATACGTTGGAAGCAGTTCAGAGAAGGTTTACTAAACTGAAACCTGGAATGGGAATCTTTTGAGGAAGGTTTGGACAGGCTAGGCTTGTATCCGCTCACGTTTAGAAGAGTAAGAGGTGACTCAATTGAAATATATAAGATCCTGAGGGGTCTTGACAGCGTGGATGTGGAAAGGATGTTTCCCCTTGTGGGAGAATCTAGAATTAAGTGTTACTATTTAAAAATAAGGGGTCGCCCATTTAAGACAGAGACAAGAAGAAATGTTTTCTGTCAGAGGGTCATGAGTCTTTGGAATTCTCTTCCTCAAAAGGCAGTGGAAGCAGAGTCTTTAAATATTTTTCAGGCAGAGGTAGATAGATTCTTGATAAGCAAGGGGATGAAAGGTTATCGGGGGTAGGCAGGAATGTGGAGTCGAGGTTACAATCAGATCAGCCATGATCTTTCTGAATGGCGGAGCAGACTCAAGGGGCCAGGTGGCCTACTCCTGTTCCTAATTTGAATGTTTGTATGTTCTAGAAGCTTCTTTAAAGCGCCTTGGGAAGTTTTATTACATTAAAGGTGCTGTACAAATACAAGTAGTTGTTTTTCTTGTTATTTCAATTGAAAGCATGCTGATTGCACCAATATGAATTTTGCTCTTGTAGCAGCCATCCTCCTGGGCTTGCTGCTGCGGAATGCCAGTTTACTGCTCAAGTTTATTTATTTACCGACCACCTGGCAACATGGTGATGAGTGCAAGGGATTGAAGCTCTCCTGAACTCACCATTCAGTTGTCAGGAATGGAAACAGCATCTCTAGTGAAAGAGAACATATCACAATAATTTGGAGTAACTACCTTTCATAGAGAATGGAGGCTCCAGAGGATGGAAGTTGCCATGCACTCCTATTTGGGACACATACCTGAGGCTAGGGTATTAGTCCGCAAAGGGCTGCTTGATGACGTTGGAGAGCTGGTGTAGCTGGGACGTGGAAAGAAGAATGTCGAGGACTGCTCTTCCTCATCGTCGTCACTCTCCTCAGACTCCCCCTCTTGAATGAGCGAGTTCTCAGATGGATACTCGAATGTCGTGTGCAGACTGGAATCGTTGAAAGAAATCTTCATCTGGCAAGAGAAGAAAAGGAGATGGGAAGATCAAACCAGGCATTGACCTCACGCAGCCTCCTCCCCGAAATATTGAGGCTCAGACAGACCTCACTCAGCCTCAAGAAAAACAATCTTGCCCCAGTATTGCAGCTTCAACTCAGACTACACACCTCCCACTTTCAAATTTCTCCTCATCCACCTACACAAAGCATAATGGCAGCTGAGGTGTCAGAGAGATCATCCCGGTTTCTCATTTAGCTGAATCAGTATTTTTTTTAAATATACAAATTAACCATCACAGAACAGGAAACATGCATCAGTCCATTGTGGGGATGGTAGCTTAGTGGTATAGGACTAAGAACTAGGAGGTTGAAAATTCAAAACTAGTAAACAGGATCTAATGAATCTGGTAATTCATAAAAGGGCACCAGAAAAAACTAAGACCAGAAAAGTTGTCAGATTGTAGTAAAAACCCTAACTGGTTCACTGAACTAACTTTCCAATCCCATCCAGTCTAGCCAATTTGTGACTCTAGTCCCATGGTATGTGATTGACACTTAACAGCCTCTGCAGTGACCTAACAAACCACTCGGTCAGTTCAACTAGGGATGGGCACGAAATGCAAGACTTGTCACCATCACCCACAATGAGAACAAAAACATTTTACACACTGGAACTTACTATACTTTTCTGTGCAGATTTGCAATAAATCCTGCAGAAAACGTGGGTTTCCACACAGAGTGACCTATACAGAAGTCTTGCCTCAACCTGCTCACAGTAATTATTAGTCATTTGCTCTTTGATCAAGATTCCAGGATAAAATAAAGCCTTCCATCGCAGTGAATAATGCTTGCTAAACAATTATCCCAGCAAGGAGAAACAATTTAGTGTGGCTTGGACACAATGATTTGGTTAATGTGAGGCTGCAAGATGAAAAGGGTCCAATAGGAAGAGTCTGAAACCTTTTCATGAATTATTTTTTATTCGTTCATGGGATGTGAGAGTCACTGGCTCGGCCAGCATTTATTGCCCATCACTAATTGCCCTCGAGAAGGTGGTGGTGAGCTGTCTTCTTGAACCGCTGCAATCCTTGTGGGGTAGGTACACCGATAGTGCTGTTTGGAAGGGAATTCCAGGATTTTGACCCAGCGACAGAGGAGGAATGGTGAAATAGATCCAAGTCAGGATGGTGCGTGACTTGGAGGGGAACTTGCAGGTGGTGGGTGTTCCCATGCATCTGCTACCCTTGTCCATCTAGATGGTAGAGGTCGCAGGTTTGGAAGGTGCTGTTGAAGGAGCCTTGGTGAGTTGCTGCAGTGCATCTTGGAGATGGTACACACTGCTGCCATTGTCTGTTGGTGGTGGAGGGAGTGAATGTTTGTGGATGGGGTGTCAATTAAATGGTCTGTTTTGTCCTGGATGGTGTCAAGCTTCTTGAGTGTTGCTGGAGCTGCACCAATCCAGGCAAGTGGAGATTACTCCTTCACACTCCTGACTTGTGCCTTGTAGATGGTGGACGTGCATTGGGGAAGTCAGGTGGTGAGTTACTCGCCACAGAATTCCTAGCCTCTGACCTGCTCTTGTAGCCATAGTATTTAAGTGGCTGGCCCAGTTCAGTTTCTAGTCAATGGTAAGCTCCAGGATGTTGATAGTGAGAGATTCAGCAATGGTAATGCCATTAAACATCAAGGGGAGATGGTCATTGCCTGGCACTTGTGTGGGCGAATGTTACTTGCCACTTATCAGCCTAAGCCTGGATATTGTCCAGATCTTGCTGCATTTCTACACAGACTGCTTCAGTATCTGAGGACTCACGAATGGCGAACATTGTGCAATCATCAGCGAACATTCCAATTCTGACCTTATGATGGAGGGAAGATCATTGATGAAGCAGCTGAAGATGGTCAGGCCTAGGACACTACCCTGAGGAACTTCTGCAGTGATGTCCTAGAACTGAGATGACTGACCTCCAACAACCACAACCATCTTCCTTTGTGCTAGGTATGACTCCAACCAGGGGAGAGGTTTCCCCGATTCCCATTAACTCCAGTTCTGCTGGGGCTCCTGATGCCATATTCTGTCAAATGCTGACTTGACGTCAAGGGCAGTCACGCTCACTGCATGCAGAACAGGAAGGAAGGAAGGCCCCATCTGCAAGACGAGTCTCTGGTTTGACAGTACGTATGTGGAGTCTCTCAGTGAGGGGTCAGGAGCGGTCCAAAGTAATTCAGTTGCACCAGAGAGCTCAGCCCATGGCTCTCTGTGTGCAACAGCTCAAGGCAGAAATTCTAAGAACAAAGAAAATTACAGCACAGGAACAGGCCCTTCGGCCCTCCAAGCCTGCGCCGATCCAGATCCTCTATCTAAACATGACGCCTATTTTCTAAGGGTCTGTATCTCTTTACTTCCTGCCCATTCATGTATCTGTCTAGATACATCTTAAAAGACGCTATCGTGCCCGCGTCTACCACCTCCGCTGGCAACGCATTCCAGGCACCCACCACCCTCTGCGTAAAGAACTTTCCACGCATATCCCCCCTAAACTTTTCCTCTTTCACTTTGAACTCGTGACCCCTAGTAATTGAACCCCCCACTCTGGGAAAAAGCTTCTTGCTATCCAACCTGTCTATACCTCTCACGGTTTTGTACACCTCAATCAGGTCCCCCCTCAACCTCCGTCTTTCTAATGAAAATAATCCTAATCTACTCAACCTCTCTTCATAGCTAGCGCCCTCCATACCAGGCAACATCCTGGTGAACCTCCTCTGCACCCTCTCCAAAGCATCCACATCCTTTTGGTAATGTGGCGACCAGAACTGCACGCAGTATTCCAAATGTGTCCGAACCAAAGTCCTATACAACTGTAACATGACCTGCCAACTCTTGTACTCAATACCCCGTCCGATGAAGGAAAGCATGCCGTATGCCTTCTTGACCACTCTATTGACCTGCGTTGCCACCTTCAGGGAACAATGGACCTGAACACCCAAATCTCTCTGTACATCAATTTTCCCCAGGACTGTTCCATTTACTGTATAGTTCACTCTTGAATTGGATCTTCCAAAATGCATCACCTCGCATTTGCCCTGATTGAACTCCATCTGCCATTTCTCTGCCTAACTCTCCAGTCTATCTATATTCTGCTGTATTCTCTGACAGTCCCCTTCACCATCTGCTACTCCACCAATCTTAGTGTCGTCTGCAAACTTGCTAATCAGACCACCTATACTTTCCTCCAAATCATTTATGTATATCACAAACAACAGTGGTCCCAGCACGGATCCCTGTGGAACACCACTGGTCACACGTCTCCATTTTGAGAAAGAAGTCACTTGAAATTTTCCTTAAGGGAATTAAGGGATATGGGGATAGTGCAGGAAGGTGGAGTTGAGGTAGATGGTCAGCCATGGTCTTTTATTGAATGGCAGAGCAGGTTCAAAGGACCGGATGGCCGACTTCTACTCCTTTTTCTTGTTATGTTCATTTAACAATACAAAATGAAAATCAAAAACAAAGAAAAATCCCTATTGGGGGCCAGTATTTCTGGCTTTTAAAAATAGGCAGGTATTTCTCGAGTGAGCCTCATCATACACTCCCTGTTACCTGCCCAAGGGATTACAAGTAATGCAGTAAAATATTTTCTTCAATACAACAGAATAAACATAAGAAATAGGAGCAGGAGTAGGTCATTCGGCCCCTCAAGCCTGCCCCGCCATTCAATAAGATCATGGCTGATCTGCCCCAGACCTCAACTCCTCTTTCGTGCCAGCTCCGAATAGCCCTAAACTCCCCAATATTTCAAAAATCTGTCTACCTCCTCTTTAAATACTTTCAGTGATCTAGCTTCACAACTCTCTGGGGTAGAGAATTCCAGACATTCACTACCCTCAGAGAAGAAATTCCTTCGCATCTCAGTTTTAAATGAGTGCCCCCTTATTTTGTAACTATGTCTCCTGGTTTGAGATTCCCCCACTAGTGAAAACATCTTCTCAACATCTACCCTGTCAAGCCCCCTACGTTTCAATATGCATGCATTTATATAATCCATTAAATGTAGAAAAATGTCCCAATGCACTTCATAGGGAAGCAAGGAGAAAAACAGATTCCAAGCCAAAGAAAGAGGCATTAGGATGGATAACCAAAAACTTGGTTAAATAAGCAGGTTTCAATGATGGAATTCCAGAGCATGGGCCTTGGCAGCTGAAGGCATGGCTTCCAATGCAGGGTTAAACAAGGGGATGTACAAAAGGGAGAGAGAGTTTGGAGGGAGGGGAGGTATTGTAGCACTGCAAGACGTTACAGAGACAGCCAGGGTCAAGGCTATGGTGCAATTTGAACACAGGACTGAATTTTAAATTTGAGACACTACCTCCCAGTTCCTCAAATGAGGTTACAGTTGACGGACAAATGGGACTTGATGTGGGATAGGATAGAGGTAGCAGAGCTTTGGAAGAGTTGAAATTTGAGAGTGAGGAAGGGAGGTCAGTGCCAACCCTGTTTAAGTGATTTCTGTCATGTTTTCTCCCTTCAGCTGTGTCGGGCTTCTCAGTCCTAGGTACAGTAACAGTCTTAGTAATACAGCAGTAAATCAGCAGAATTAAATTGTAAACAATGTCACTAATCCAATCACATGGCTCAGGGAAGCACGTTAAGACAGAAGCCTATTCAAATCCCAGGGATTTGCGCTACAGGACAGTGCGCTTAACATATTTTAGATTTTAAACACTTCACGTTCAGTTGTAAGGAAAACCAGGAGGTGGTGAGCACGTTTACAGAAATGGAACGAACCATTCATTGCTTCCAGATAGGTATTGGATATCAGGAGCTAATGCACCTCAGCTTTGACATGATATCAATGACCTGGATGCACAATTCATGTCAAGTCTGAGCCTCACCAGTTCATTTACCCCTTCCATGGGGTCTCTGTTGAATCAGTCTACATACATCATACTTTGCGGGAGTCTACAATTTTGTGTACCAATTATTTCTCTGCAGGGACACTGCAATCAAAAATCCGTCAAATAATCAGATGAATTCTCGCATACCACCAGCATAGCTCCAACACAACAATCGTCAACACTCTACGGCACAAAACATTGTTCACATAGGCTCAGCTGTGAAAAGGGAGGAAGGGAGAAATCAACAGATAAATAAATAATAAAGCTCAGCAACTACAGGCTAGTCAGTTTAACTTCGGTGGTGGGAAAACTTCTAGAAAAAATTATTCAGGACAAAATCAACAGTCACATGGACAAATGCGAGTTCATGAAGGAAAGCCAGCACGGATTTCTTAAAGGAAAATCATGTTGAACTAACTTGCTGGAGTTTTTTTTAAAAGGAGGTAACAGAGAGGGTTGATGAGGGCAATGCTGTTGATGTGTTGTATATGGACTTTCAAAAGGCGTTTGATACAGTGCCACACAACAGGCTTGTGAGCAAGGTTATAGCTCATGGAATAAAATGGACAGTAACAACATGGATGCAAAATTGGCTAAGTGACAGGAAACAAAGAGTAGTGGTTAATGGATGTTTCTCGGGCTGGAGGAAGGTTTTTAGTGGAGTTCCCCAGGGACCCTTGCTTTACCTGATATATATTAATGGCTTGGCCATGTGAGCCGCATGGAAGATGGCAGGATCCCCAAAGACACATTGTACAGCGAGCTCGCCACTGGCATCAGACCCACCGGCCGTCCATGTCTCCGCTTTAAAGACGTCTGCAAACACGACATGAAATCCTGTGACATTGATCATAAGTCGTGGGAGTCAGTTGCCAGCGTTCGCCAGAGCTGGCGGGCAGCCATAAAGACAGGGCTAAAATGTGGCGAGTCGAAGAGACTTAGTAGTTGGCAGGAAAAAAGACAGAGGCGCAAGGGGAGAGCCAACTGTGCAACAGCGCCGACAAACAAATTTCTCTGCAGCACCTGTGGAAGAGCCTGTCACTCTAGAATTGGCCTTTATAGCCACTCCAGGCGCTGCTTCACAAACCACTGACCACCTCCAGGGGCGTATCCATTGTCTCTCGAGATAAGGAGGCCCAAAAGAAAGAAAAAAGAATTAATGACCTAGACCTTGGTGTACAGGGCACAATTTCAAAGTCTGCAGATGATACAAAACTTGGAAGCATTGTGAACTGTGAGCAGGGTAGTGTAGAACTTCAAAAGGATATAAGGCAAGTTGGTGGAATGGACAGACAGGTGGCAGGTGAAGTTCAATGCAGAGAAATGTGAAGTGATTCATTTTGGTAGGAAGAACATAGAGTGATAATATAAAACAAAGAGTACAATTCTATAGGGGTGCAGGAGCAGAGGGACTTGGGTGTATATGTGCATAAGTCATTGAAGGTGGCAGGACAGGTTGAGAGAGCTATTAATAAAGCATACAGTATCCTGGGATTTATTAATAGGGGCACAGAGTACAACAGCAAGGAAATTATGTTGAACTTGTATAAGACACTAAAACAAGAAATGCTGGAATCACTCAGCAGGTCTGGCAGCATCTGTGGAAAGAGAAGCAGAGTTAACGTTTCGGGTCAGTGACCCTTCTTCGGAACTGACAAATATTAGAAAAGTCACAGATTATAAGCAAGTGAGGTGGGGGTGGGGAAAGAGATAACAAAGGAGAAGGTGCAGATTGGACCAGGCCACCTCACATGTGGACAGAGTAGAGAGAAACTGTTCTCACTCATAAAAGGACCAAGAACAAGAGGGCACAGATTTAACGTATTTGGTAAGAGGAGCAAAAGTGACATGAGGAAAAACTTTTTGACACAGCAAGTGGTTAAGGTCTGGAATGTGCTGCCTGAGAACATGGTGGAGGCAGGTTCAATTGAAGCATTCAAAAGGGAATTAGCCAGTTATATGAAAAGGAAGAATGTGCAGGGTTATGGGGAGAAGGCGGGGGAATGGAACTGAGGGAATTGCTCTTTCAAAGAGCCAGTGTGGACACGATGGGCCAAATGGCCTTCTGCACTGTAGCGATTCTGTGAAATCTGGTCATTTGTAGGCTTGCATCAGAAAATGACCACAGAAGCAGCCAGATGGTCATAAAAACTCAACTAGTTTACTAATGCCCTTTAAGGAAGGAAACCTATCTGATCTACTCTACACCTGGCTTCAGTCCTACACTATACGGTTGACTTGTCATGCCTTCTGAAAGGGTCCAGCAAGCCACTGAGTTGTACAAACAAATTGCTTTTTGAGGCAGCCTAACATCAACTTTTTCACAGCAACCAGGGATGAACAAAAATGCATCTTGCCAGCAACATGAAAATTAATATTGAGCAAAATCTAAGCAGTCATCAGAGATATAGTCAAAGCCCTTACCAAGCATTCATTTATACAAACCAAGAGAAAAGGAAGCAGCTCATAAATTGTCCATCATACTAGTCCATTTAACTGTTCATTCAGCAAATCAACTGAAACAAACACAGCATTAAACACTCTCTTCTGAACGGTGCTTTTGTGTCTCAAAGTCAGGAAGTGAACAAACTCCATTCAGTGTGCTCAAATTAAAAACCCGCTCAACGTGGCGCATTCAATACAACTGGAGTGCGGCTTGGGATTCCAGCCTAATTGTAAGTGGAGTCAAACCAGCACCGACGGACAAAAGTTAAATTTAGTGACTAAGTGTCTTTGTTTCCAATGCAAGATCCAGGTAATGCTCACAGCACAAGAGTGGTTAACAGAGAAAATAAGATCCCCTTTTTCACAAACACAATTCATTCAACAGTATAAGTGTGCCAAAAGTTGTGTATTTGCACACAAAATAAATCTCACCTACAATAATTGTAACGAACATCATTCATTGAGAGTGTTGCTCGGCAGTACATTGTGACCAGCGAGGCTCACGGTAGCTTAGTGGTAATTTCGAAAGGATCATAGAAGCAGCTATTTTGGGCCAATACATTCACTCTAGTCTATATTGTTAGATAGTAGGCCCTACACAATTGAGCAGGCCCACGGTGCAAATCCAACAGCAGCAGAGACTAACATGGAGATCTTCACATTAGCCAAGGGTATAGAGTCCTGCAGGAATGAACATATCCTAGGTTCCTTTTTTTTTTTGCAGATTAGAGAAAAGTCAGGAGACTGAAAGCTCAGTAGAAGCTGATCCACGTATAATTTGCAGCTTTCAAATTAGCATTGCCAGCAACCTGGCTGTTTGCTTGGATATTTAACCTGAAGTAGGCACCTTGAAAGATCAGCAAGTTTATTCAGCAAGTAGCTGAGCCAGATTGACTTGGGTCTCTGGTTTGATCCGTAGTCTGCACTGTTAGCTGATCTCAGCTAGAGTGGAGATAGGTGAACTAGAGTTGGACTTGGCTCCTTGGGTTAGTGAGGAGGAGCAGTAAGAATCAGCCAAGATTCCCTCTCCTGACTGCCATGTGTGGGAGTGAATCACAGGTAAGAACAAGATTTGACTTGATCTTTCTGGCCCTCTGACTGAATGGCCGAGGGACACTCATAATCAAGGTTTACCAATAAATCATGGTTATTTGGATGAGGTGCCAGACAACACCCATGTCACCATTCTACACCATCAAGTCAATAACTTCAAGTGGAAATTAATAAAAAGCCTTCAGTGAAATGCCCAGCATCAGTGATATCATATGTGTCCTGTTAGTTGCAGTAAACAATATTGTTAATAAGGAGTAACAGCCTTACATACAGAGACATCTTGGATTTTGCACTTCGAAATGGATCATTTATATATAATCCAAAAAAGCAGTGGTCCTAACATTGAGCCTTGGGGAACACTACTGTCTACCATCCTCCAGTCTGAAAAACATTTACCGCAACTCGCCGTTTTGGGTCCTTAAGCCAATTTTTTTATCCAAGCTGATACTTACCCTCCAATTCTATAAGCCTCAATTTTGTTAACCAGCCTTTTATGTGGTACTTTGTCAAATGCTTTCTTAAAATCCATATGGTCAACACCACAGCATTCCCTTCATCAACCTTCTCTGTTACTTCCTCAAAAATGCAATTAGATTAGTCAAACCTGATTTGCCTTTTACAAATCTGAGCTGGCTCTCCTTAATTAACTCAAACCTCTCTAGGTGCCTGTTAATTTTTGCCCTGATTATTGTTGCTAAACCTTACCCACCACTGATGATAAACTGACCGGTCTGTAGTTACTAGAAATGTCCTTACACCCTTTCTTAAGGGGGCCAACATTTGCCACTTTCGAATCCTCTGGCATGTCCCTGTATCCAGGGAAGATTGGAAGATTATGGCAAGCCCATCACTATCTCCACCCCTACTTCCTTAGCAACCTGGGAGTGAAAGTAATTGGGGAAGCGGTGGCATAGTGGTAATGTCAATAGACTAGTAACCTAGAGCCTCAGGCAAATACTCTGGGACATGAGCTTGAATCCCAAAACGGCAGATGGTGGAATTTGAATACAATTACTATATCCGGAATTAAAAAGCTTGTTCAGTGGTGACCATGAAACCATTGTCGATTGTTTTAAAAACCCATCTGGTTCACTAATGTCCTATAGGAAAGGAAAATCAACCATTTTTACCTGGTCTGGCTGACATGTGGCTCCAGACCCACAGCAATGTGGTTGACTCAAAAATGCCCTCTGAAATGGCCTAACAAGCCACTCAGTTGTATCAAACCGCTACAAAGTCTGAGAAAAGGAATGAAACTGGATGGCATCGACCTAGCACCGCAAACAACAACGGCAAACCCAGCTGTGTCGACCCTGCAAAGTCCTCCTTACTAACATCTGGGGACTTGTGCCAAAATTGGGAGAGCTGTCCTACAGACTAGTCGAGCAACAGCCTGACATAGCCATACTCACAGAATCATACCTTGCAGACAATGTCCCAGACATCACCATCACCATCCCTTGGTATGTCCTGTCCCACTGGCAGGACAGACCCACCGCAGGTGGCAGCACAGTGGTATACAGTCAGGAGGGAGTTGCCCTGGGAGTCCTCAACATTGACTCCAGACCCCATGAAGTCTCATGGAATCAGATTAAACATGGGCAAGGAAACCTCCTACTGATTACTACCAAAGCCCCCCCTCGCTGGTGAATCAGTGCTTCTCCATGTTGAACACCAATTGGAAAATACACTGAGGGTAGCAAGGGCACAGAATGTACTCTGGCTGGGGGACTTCAATGTCCATCACTCAGAGTGGCTCGGTAGCACCACTACTGACCGAGCTGGCCAAGTCCTAAAGGGCATGCTGCTAGACTGGGTCTGAGAGAAAAACCTACTTGACCACTTCCTCACCAATCTACCTGTCACAGATGCATCGGTCGATGACAGTTTGATAGGCGTGACCACCACACAGTCCTTGTGGAGACGAAGTCCCATCTTCACATTGAGGGTACTACCACTTTGCTAAATGGGATAAATTTCAAACAGATCAAGCAACTCAAAACTGGGCATCCATGAGGCTCTGTGGACCATCAGCAGCAGCAGAATTGCATTCAACCACAATCTGTAACCTCATGGCCCGGCATATCCCCCACTCTACAATCACCATTAAGCCGGGGGACCAACCCTGGTTCAATGCAGGAGGGCATGCCAGCAGCAGCACCCAGCATACCTAAATATGAGGTGTCAGCCTGGTGAAGCGACCACACAGGACTACTTGCGTGCCGAACAGCAGAAAAAGCATGTGATACACAGGGCTTAAAAAAAACCCAAAACCAACCAATCAGAGCTAAGCTCTGCAGTCCTGCTACATTCAGTCATGAATACTGGTGGACAATTAAACAAATGACAAGAGAAGGAAGCTCCACAAATAGCCCCATCCTCAACGATGGAGGAGCCCAGCACATTAGTGCAAAAGACAAGGTTGAAGCATTTGCTTCCATCTTCAGCCAGAAGTGCCAAATGGACGATCCATCTCGGTCGCCTCCTGAAGTCCCCAGCATCACAAGTGCCAGTCTTCAGCCAATCCGATTCGTGCCACGTGACATCAAGAAACGACTAAAGGCACTGGATGCTGCAAAGGCCCTTACAATATTCCGGCAATAGTACTGAAGAACTGCGCTCCAGAACTTGTTGCGCCTCTAGCCAAACTGTTCCAGTACAGCTACAACACTGGCATCTACCCAGCAAAGTGGAAAATTGCCCAGGTATGTCCTGTACACAAAAAGCAGGAAAAGTCCAACCCAGCCAATTACCGCCCCATCAGTCTACTCTCAATCATCAGTAAAGTGATGGAAAGTGTCATCGACAGTGCCATCAAGCGGCACTTGCTTAGCAATAACCTGCTCAGTGACGCTCAGTTCGGGTTCCAGCAGGGCCACTCAACTCCTGACCTCATTACAGCCTTGGTTTAAACATAGACTAAAGAGCTGAACTCAAGAGGTGAGCTGACAGTGACTACCCTCGACATTAAGGCAGCATTCAACCGACTACGGCATCAAGGAGCCCTAGCAAAACTGAAGACAATGGGAATCAGGGGAAAACTCTCCGCTGGTTGGAGTTATACCTAGCGCAAAGGAAGATGGTTGTGTTTGTTGGAGGTCAATCACCTGAGCTCCAGGACATCACTGCAGTAGCTCCTCAGGGTAATGTCCTAGGCCCAACCATCTTCAGCTGCTTCATCAATGACCTTCCTTCAATCATAAGGTCAGAAGTGGGGATGTTCGCTGATGATTGCACAATGTTCAGCACCATTCGCGACTACTCAGATACTGAAGCAGTCCGTGGAGAAATGCAGCAAGACCTGGACAATATCCAGGCTTGGGCTGATAAGTGGCAAGTAACATTCACACCACACGAGTGCTAGGAAATGACCATCTCCAACAAAAGAGAATCTAACCATCTCCCCATGACATTCAATGGCATTACGACTGCTGAATCTGCCACTATCAACATCCTAGAGGTTACCATTGACCAGAAACTGAACTGGAATAGCCATATAAATACCGTGGCTACAAGAGTAGGTCAGAATCTAGCGGCGAGTAATTCGCCTCCTGACTCCCCAAAGCCTGTCCACCATCTACAAGGCACAAGTCAGGAGTGTGATGGAATACTCTCCACTTGCCTGGATGGGTGCAGCTCCAACAACACTCAAGAAGCTCGACACCTTCCAGGACAAGGTAGCCCGCTTGACTGGCCCATTGACGAACATTCAAGCCCTCCACCATCGATGCACAGCGGCAGCAGTGTGTACCATCTACAAGACGCACTGCAGCAACACACCAAGGCTCCTTAGACAGCACCTTCCAAACCCATGACTTCTAGCAACTAGAAGGACAAAGGCAACAAATGCGTGAGAATACCACCACCTGCAAGTTCCCCTCCAAGGCACACACCATCCTGACTTGGAACTATATCGGCATCCTTCACTGTTGCTGGGTCAAAATCCTGGAACTCCCTTCCTAACAGCACTGTGGATGTACCTAACCCACATGGACTGCAGCAGTTCAAGAAGGCAGCTCACCACCACCTTCTCATGGGCAATTAAGTGCTGGCCTGCCCAGCGACAGCCACATCCCATGAAATGAATTTTAAAAAAGTTACCAGTCTCTGGCGCCTCTCAGCCACTTTTGTCAATACTTTAAAACAATATTTCTTGGGTGAATAGTAGCACAGCAGCTTAGACACTGGTCTTTTATCTCGGTGATCGAGGTACAAATCCAGCCAAGAGTAGGGGGAGAATGTCACCTCTATCTGCAAGAATGCATTTGGCCTGTGCCCACCCAATGGCCTAACATGGTGCAAAGTTGGCAGTCTATTTTGGAGAACACAGGATGGCTTGTTGGGGAAATACCACACTGATGCAGTACGACTGATCTCTTCTAGGTGGAATCCAAGGATGTTATTGGAACAGAGTAAAAGCACTGCACTGAACCATTATTCCGCTGACTTCAGGATGCTTGGGGCACCTAACATGTGCCTGAAATGCGAAGTGCAGCAACAAACGACAAACACTAACAGAAATTTGATGAGCACTAAATTCACACAAAAGGCCACTTAAAATAAAGGGCCAGCTGCGCGAGACTGTTTTAGATTTGGAATTAGGCAGCAGGTATTTAAGGAGTCAAGTTCAATTTTGGAATGTACTGTGTATTACCATACAAGTCTCTGGGTTGCTCATAAAGCCTGTCTGTGCTGTTATAAGATGACATCAGTGTGCGACCAACATTTCCTTTTTTAGAAAAAAAAAGTTGAGGACAATATTTCTCAGCGAACAACTGAAAGCAGCCAAAAACATTCTCTGCATTTTAAAAACTATAATCTGATAGGAGTTTAGCTCCACTATATGTAGGACCCACCCCTTCCTCCATGCATGTACCATACAAGTTTTTTCTCCAGATCCTACAAAATAAAAAGCAAGCCTCAGGCCTGTAAGAAAGGTCAGGTGATGCTGGGGTAAAAAGGAGTATCTGGATTTACACTGTTGCCCTCTGAATCCCACCTGCACTAAATAAGTACCAGATTTACTGAACCCCAACATACATGGACAGTACAGGCGTCTGTCCTGTGCTGTTATGGCTTAAAATTACTGTTGGTTTCTGTGTTTTCTTTCATTTCTACTTGTGCCAAGATTGAATTTTGCCAAGTTCAATGCCATAATATACCAGACTCTTTTCACACAGGAACTCTGTGACATTCTCAGTCCGGTCACAGGAACACGAGACAAAGAAAACTGGAAAAATTCCAAAGTAGTGATATAGCTGACACACAGCAAACTTGCCAAGTGCCACTGCACTCTGACCTGTAAAGTTTGCTCGGTAGTTTTCTTCTCTCCTACTTCTTGTGGCCCTTAACACATCACCCCATTCCTCATGCCATGCAGCTCACAAGCTTCTGGCTATCCTGCTCTATACTCAAGATCAAAAGGTATAAAGTAGCTCTCTTACACTGCAAGTACCATTTTGACACCAGTACATGCTTTAGAGTGGTGAGTACAGTTGCCAGCTAAGTAGGCATGCTTTTATGCCACTCATAACAGTACACCAACTCAATAATAGGCTGAGAAAAGATGGATCATGATACTATCTCCATCACTTTGAAAATGGTGTCAAACTCTTACCTTCCGGGAGCAGAGCGGAGAGGCGCGGAGCGGACCTGTGGGGAGAATGCAGGGAGCGGAGCCGATAAACCGACCCCGAGGCCCAGTCTCTTACCTTCTGGGAGCAGAGCAGACCTATGGGGAGAACGCCAGGAGAGAAGCCTATAAATCGACCCCGAGGATCGAGGCCCAGTCTCTTACCTTCCAGGAGCGGAGCGGATCTGTGGGGAGAACGCCGGGAGCGGAGCCTATAAATCAACCCCAAGGATCGAGGCCCAGTCTCTTATCTTCCGGGAGCGGTGCGAAGAGCTCTTACAGCGCCGGAGTTTTGAAAAAAAAAGGCGTCAGAGGAGAGCTGCAAGGTGATTGGTTGGTGAGTAGCAGCTGTTAGAATATCTTAAAAAAAAATAAGGGGAAAGTTTTTTTTGTTGGAAAAAAAATCTCTCGTGATAAGGTGAGGACTACTAAAGTGTTTTTTTTTTAAGGACTTTAGTTTGAAGTGGGTAGAACAAGGCCCCTAGTATAATTAGTATTTTTTAATGAAGGGAGTAACTAATTAACCTAAGGGTAAGTCATGGCAGGAGAGCTCAGCCCCGTGACGTGCTCCTCCTGCTCTATGTGGGAAATCAGGGACGCTTCCAGTGTCCCTGGTGACCATGTGTGCAGGAAATGTATCCAGCTGCAGCTACTGGCTACCCGCATTACAGAGATGGAGCTGCAGGTGGATTCACTGTAGAGCATCTGCAATGCCGAAGAAGTCGTGGATAGCATGTTTAGTGAGGTGGTCACACCGCAGGTAATGACTGCACAGGCAGAAAAGAGATGGGTGACCACCAGATGGAGTAGTAGGCGCAGGAATATAGTGCAGGAGTCCCCTGTGGCCATCCCCCTCTCAAACAGATATACCGCTTTGAATACTGTGGTGGGGGGGGGATGACCTTCCAGGGGAAAGCAGCAACAGCCAAGTTCGTGGCACCACGGAGGGCTCTGCTGCACAGCAGGGGAGGAAAAGGGTTGGAAGAGTAATAGTGATAGGGGATTCCATCGTTAGGGGTGCAGATAGGCAATTCTGTGGCCACAAACGAGCCTCCAAGATGGTACGTTGCCTCCCTGGTGCTAGGGTCAAGGATGACTCAGAGCGGCTGCACGACATTCTAAAAGGGGGAGGGCAAGCAGCCAGAGGTCATGGTCCATATTGGTACTAATGACATAGGCAGGAAGAGAGATGAGGTCCTGCAAAGTGAATATAGAGAATTAGGCAGAAGGTTAAAAAGCAGGACCTCTAGCATTATAATCTCAGGATTACTCCCTGCGCAACGTGCTAGTGAGAGTAGGAAGAGGAGGATTAGGCAAATGAATGCGTAGCTGCAGAGCTGGTGCAGGCGGGAAGGCTTCAGCTACTTGGATCATTGGGACCTCTTCTGCTGCAGAGGTGACCTGTACAAGGACGGGTTGCATCTAAACTGGAAGGGGACCAATATCCTTGCGGGGTGGTTTGCTAGTAGTACTCGGGAGGGTTTAAACTAGTCTTGCAGGGGGGTGGGACCCAAAGTAGTAGCCTCTCAGATGAGATACTTGAGGCAAATGTAGAGGTTAAAGCAAGCAAGTCCAGTAGGCAGGCCGGGCAGGGGTAGGACAGGGAGCGTGGAAGGTCTGGTAGGCTAAGCTGCATTTACTTTAATGCAAGAAGCCTTCCTTACAGGTAAGGCAGATGAACTCAGAGCATGGAACGGTACATGGGATTGTGATATTATAGTTATTACGGAAACGTGGTTGAGGGATGAGCAGGACTGGCAGCTCAATGTTCCGGGGTACCGATCCTTCTGGCGTGACAGAGGTGGAGGTAAGAGAGGAGGGGGAGTTGCACTATTGATTAGGGAGGACATCACGGCAGTACTTAGAGAGAATGTCCAGCGAGGCCATATGGGTAGAACTTAGAAATAAGAAATGGGTGATCACTTTGATGGGATTATACTATAGGCCCCCCAATAGTCAGAGGGAAGCGGAGGAGCATATATGTAGGGAAATCACACATAGGTGTAGGAATTATAGGGTTGTAATAGTAGGTGAGTTTAACTTCCCTAATATTGACTGGGACTGCCTTAGTGCTAAGGGATCAGATGGGGAAGAATTTGTTAAGTGTGTCCAGGATAGTTTTCTGAAGCAGTATGTGGATGGCCCTACTAGAGAAGGGGTTACACTCGACCTCCTCTTAGGAAATGAGGCTGGACAGGTGGTTGATGTGTCAGTGGGGGAGCACTTTGGGACCAGTGACCATAACTCTATTAGCTTCAAGATAGTTATGGAAAAGGATAGGACTGGTCCTCAGGTTGAAGTCCTAAATTGGGGGAAGGCTAATTTTGATGGCATCAGACAGGAACTCTCAAAAGTTGAATGGGAGAGGCTGTTTACAGGTAAAGGGACATCTGGCAAGTGGGAAGCTTTTAAAAGTGAGATAGGAAGAGTTCAGGGCCGGAATGTTCCTGTTGGATGGAAGGGCAAGGCTGGCAAGTTTAGGGAACCTTGGTTGATGAGGGATATTGAGGGTCTGGTCAGGACAAAGAAGGAGGCATATGTCAGGTATAGGCAGCTGGGATCGAGCGAGTCCCTCGAGGTGTATAGGGGATGTAGGACTACACTTAAGAAGGAAATTAGGAGGGCAAAATGGGGCCATGAGATAAGATAAAGGAGAATCCCAAAAGATTCTATAAGTATATTAAGAGTAAAAAGGTAGCCAGGGAGAGAGTAGGTCCCCTTAAGGATCAGTGTGGCAATCTATGTGTGGAGTCATGGGAAATGGGCGAGGTCTTAAATGAATATTTCTTGTCCGTATTCACCGTGGAGAAGGTCAAGGAAGCTAGTGAGTTCAAGGGAGGGAACACCGATATCCTGGAGCATATCAACATTACACAGGAGGTGGTGTTGGAGGTTTTGAAGCGCATTAAGGTGGATAAATCGCCAGGGCCTAACCAGGTGTATCCTAGGATGCTATGGGAAGCAAGGGAGGAGATTGCTGGGGCGCTGGCAGAGATTTTTGTATCATCGTTAGCCACGGGTGAGGTACCAGAAGACTGGAGGATAGCCTATGTTGTGCCTTTACTTAAGAAGGGCAGCAGGGATAAACCAGGGAACTACAGGCCGGTGAGCCTTACATCAGTGGTAGGAAAGTTATTGGAAGGGATTCTGAGAGACGGGATTTATATGCATCTGGAAAGGCATGGTCTGATTGGGGATAGTCAGCATGGCTTTGTGCGTGGAAAATTATGTCTCACGAATTTGATTGAGTTTTTCGAGGACGTGACCAAGAGGATTGATGAGGGCAGGGCAATGGATGTTGTCTACATGGACTTTAGCAAGGCCTTTGACAAGGTCCCTCATGGTATTCTGGTCCAGAAGGTTCGAACACATGGGATCCAGGGTGAGCTAGCAAATTGGATACAAAATTGGCTTGGTGATAGGAGGCAGAGGGTGGTAGAGGAGGGTTGTTTTTCAGATTGGAGGCCGGTGACCAGTGGCGCGCCGCAGGGATCGGTGTTGGGTCCTCTGTTGTTTGTCATATATATTAATGATTTGGATGTGAATGCAAGGGGCATGATTAGTAAGTTTGCAGATGACACCAAAATTGCTGGTATAGTGGACAGTGAAGAAGGTTGTCTAAGGTTACAACAGGATATAGATCAACTGGGAAAGTGGGCAAGGGATTGGCAAATGGAATTTAACGCAGACAAGTGTGAAGCGAGGCATTTTGGGAAGTTAAATCAGGGCAGGACCCTGGGGAGTGTTCTTGAGCAGAGAAACCTTGGGGTGCAAGTACATAGTTCCCTGAAAGTGGCAACACAGGTAGATAGGGTGGTGAAGGCCTATGGCATGCTTGCCTTCATCGACCGAGGCATTGGGTACAAGAGTTGGGACATCATGTTACAGTTGTACATAATGTTGGTTCGGCCGCATTTGGAGTACTGTGGGCAGTTCTGGTGGCCGCACTACAGGAAAGATGTGATTAAGCTAGAGGGTGCAGAAAAGATTCACAAGGATGTTGCCTGGTTTGGAGGGCTTGAGTTATAAAGAGAGATTGGATAGGCTGGGTCTGTTTTCCCTGGAGCGAAGGAGGCTGAGAGGGGACATGATAGAGGTATATAAAATTATGTGAGGCATAGATAGGGTAGATAGCCAGAGTCTGTTTCCCATGGTAGGGGTGACTAAAACTAGAGGGCATAGATTTAAGGTGAGAGGGAGGAGGTTTAAAGGGGATCAAAGGGGTAAATTTTTCACACAAAAAATAGTGGGTATCTGGAATGAGCTGCCTGAGGAGGTGGTGGAGGCAGGAACAGTAGTGACATTTAAGAGGCTCTTGAATGAGCAAGGCATAGAGGGATATGGAATTTATGCAGGCAGGTGGGATTAGTATGGACAGGCATTATGGTCGACATGGACGCGGTGTGCCGAAGGGCCTGTTTCTGTGCTGTACAGCTCTATGACTCTATCCTCATTTACAAATCAGCTCCAACTTGATTCGTCACATTAACTGCATAAAAGGGGTGAAACAGAATGGAAAGGCTATTTGGAATGCATAAATCCTCAAGGAAGCTCTTCACAATCAGTGTTCTATAAAGCCTATATCGACTGGTTACAGGAAAAAAATCCCTTGCTTCTGGGCTCAAAGCAGTCTAAACACAATGTGAACCATTGAATAAAAAGACAATGACCTACTCCATGCCTTTGTCACCCCACTGCTTCCCTCACCACTCCCGAAGTAAGAACTAGGAGCTGGAGTAGGCAATTCAGCCCCTCGAGCCTGATCCACCATTCAATACCATCATGGCTGATCTCATCTCTTCCTCAACTCCACTTTCCTACCCGTTCTCCGTAACCCTTCAACCCATTACTAATTAAAAATCTGTCCATCTCCTCCTTAAATTTACTCAATGTCCCGGCATCCACCGCACTCTGGGATAGTGAATTCCACAGAATCACAACCCTTTGAGAGAAGTAATTTCTCCTCATCTCTGTTTTAAATCTGCTACCTCTTATCCTAAAACTATGACCTCTTGTTCTAGTTTGCCCCACAAGAGGAAACATCCTCTCTACGTCTACTTTGTCAAACCCCTTAATCATCTTTCACACCTCAATTAGATCTCCTCTCATTCTTCTAAACACCAGAGAGTATACGCCTAAAGTACTCAATCTCTCTTCATAAGACAAACCCCTCATCTCCGGAATCAATCTCGTGAACCTCCTCTGAACTGCCTCCAATGCAACTACATCCCTCCTCAAGTAAGGAGACCAAAACTTACGCAATACTCCAGGTGCGGTCTCACGAATGCCTTGTACAGTTGCAGCAACACTTCCCTACATTTATACTCTATCCCTTTAGCAATAAATGCCAAAATTCCATTTGCCTTCCTTATTACCTGCTGTACCTGCATACTAGTTTTCTGTGATTCATGCACGAGGACACCCAGATCCCTCTGCACCGAAGCACTCTGAAGTTTCTCTCCATTTAGATGATAATTTGCCTTTCTATTCTTCGGACCAAAATGGATAACCTCACACTTATCCATGTTAAACTCCATCTGCCAAATTTTGGCCCATTCACCGAACCTATCCGTATCTATTTGCAAATTTCTTTAAGTTGAAGAGATGGAGCTAGGTTGTCAATATGCTACAGGCTTAAGGAAAAATGAGCACCACACAAGGGTTGCTGGTGCTGCAGTCAGACATTGATACTTATCAGAGAGCAAAAGAGCTATTCCAGCAGTAACTTGTGACTCTCTCATCTCAGAATGGCTGGGACATCCAGAACTAGGGGCCACAGTCTCAGGATAAGGGGCCGGCCATTTAGGATTGTGATAAGGAGAAATATCTTCACTCCAAGGGTTGGGAATCCTTGGAATTCTATGCCGAGGGAGTTGTAGATGCTCAATTGTTGAGCATATTCAAGACTGAGAGTGATAGGTTTTTGGGCACAAAGGTAATCAAAGGATATAGGGATATGGTAGGGAAGTGGAGTCGAGATAGAGGATCACCCATGATCTTATTGAATGGCGGGGGTGCAGGCTCAAGGAGCCATACAGCCCACTCCTGCTCCTATTTCCTATGTTCTCATGTAAAATTCCACCTACACAATTTTACACACTGCTCCACCCGTGTGAACCTTTGTCTGAAATTCTGTCCATGTATTCTAAGCTTCAGATGCAGAGTTAAGCTTCCCAGAGCACGCGCAAGACCATGGTAAGTCTGTGACTCACCCACTGATACCCTAAT
This sequence comes from Heterodontus francisci, assembly GCF_036365525.1. NCBI lineage: Eukaryota > Metazoa > Chordata > Chondrichthyes > Heterodontiformes > Heterodontidae > Heterodontus > Heterodontus francisci. The sequence continues at coordinate 52,651,313 of NC_090402.1, forward strand.
AATTTCTCCAAATTCTCTGTGCTCACAGCACAACTGTGTCTTCATTAGTGTCAGCTGTGTCTTAGTGGCAGCATGCTTATCGGAGTCAGAAGGTTCTAGGCTCAAGTCCCACTCCAGAGAATTGAGTCCATAATCCAGGCTAACGCTCCCAGTGCAGTACTGAGGGAGTACTGCAATGTCAGATGTGCTGTCTTTCTGATCAGACATTAAACCAGGGTAGATGTAAAAGATCTCATGGCAGTATTGGAAGAAGGAAATTCTGTATAATATGTAGCCTTTAACCAACATCATTAAGTCATGTTATCTGGTCATTACCTTACTGTTGTTGTGGGACCTTGATGTGCACAAATTGGCTGCTACATCTCCTTTATTACACTCAAAAAAAGAACTCAATTGGTTGTAAATCACGTTGGGATGTCCTGAGGTCACGAAAGGTGCCATTATAACCAACGGATCAGATCAAAGCTCTTCAGTCGTGAATGATAGTGGACAATTAAGCAACTAACAGCAAAAGGAGGCTCCACAAATATCCCCATTCTCAATGATGGAGGAGCCTAGCACATCAGTGCAAAAGAAAAGACTGAAGCATTTGCAATCATCTTCAGCCAGAAGTGCCAAGTGGATGATCCAACTTGGACTCCTCCTGGGGGCCCCAACATCACAGATGCCAGTCTCCAGCCAATTCGATCCACTCCACAGGGTATCAAGAAATGGCTGAAGGTACTGGAAACTACAAAGGCTGAAAACATCCTGGCTTGTTCTGCAGAACTGGCAATGTCCTCTTCTCCAGTACAGCAATAACACTGGCAGCTACCCGACAAGGCCGAAAATTGCCTATGTATGTCCTGTCCATAAAAAGCAGGACAAATCCAATTCGGCCAATTACCGCCCCATCAGTCTATTCTCAATCATCAACAAAGTGATGGAATGTGTCGACAGTGCTATCAAGCGGCACTTAAACAGCAGTAGCCTGCTCGCTAATGCTCTGTTTGGGTTCCGCCAGAACCACTCGACTCCTGACCTCATTACAGCCTTGGTCCAAATATGGACAAAAGAGCTGAACTCGGGAGGTGAGGAGAGAGTGATTGCCCTTTATATCAAGGCAGCACTTGATTCAGCGCGGCATCAAGGAGCCCTAGTCAAATTGAAGTCAATGGGAATCGGGGAAAACGCTCCAACAGTTAGAGTCATACCCAGCACAAAGGAAGGTGATTGTGGCTTTCGGAGGCCAATCTTCTCAGCCCCAGGTCATCACTGCAAGAGTTCCTCAGGGTAGTGTCCTAGACCCAACCATCTTCAGCTGCTTCAATGACCTTCCCTCCATCATAAGATCAGAACTGAGGATGTTTGCTGATGATTACAAAGCATTCAGTACGATTTGCAGTTCCTTCAATATTGAAGATATCTTCTGCTAATTAAATCATCACTTAGTAATCCACCACTGTGATATAGAGCATCACTTAGAGCACCAGAGATTCCACAGTCACTAGCCACACACTGATTAGCCAGCAAAACAAGCAGCTCACACCCAGATTGACTCCGGCAAGGAGCTGTAGGACCACATGCAAACAAGTTGATCAATGAGTACAAAGAACTCGTAGCCATGAAACACAAACACATAATTGCAGTGTAAATATGACAGTATGAAAAGCAGACAGCTGAACGCACCAAAGTGGAACCACCAGCTCAATAAAATATTCAACTGCTTAAATACATATTAAAACACAAAGCTGGAGAATGAACTCTTCAAAATCACCGACTCAAAGCAGTACCGTAAAAAATGATCACCCCTGCAGAATACCTGTACCAGGATTGTGGGAATTGCTCTGTGCATTGAGCATCCTCCAACGCTCAATGATTCTCCTGTAATCCTTATTTATAAGGTTGGTGCTTGTGGGAACTATCATACCATTTACCCAAGAGCAGCCATCCCCAAATCATAACAGAATTGTCACTCGCATTCTAATTTATACAATCTGCAGAATTCATCTCCCTCTGTTCTATGTCCATTCACCGACTGCATTAACTGCAATGACCTGCTAGCCTGATTACCACAGGCTATTACAAATTTGCAAACCAAAAAAAAAATCTATTCAACACTTCTTTGCTAGGGAGAAAGCAGAACGAGAGAGAAGGCAGTTCAATGTCCACTGTGTCTTAAGGCCAATCCGTGCTCACAATTTCGATGTGCTCCAGGTGGCTTTACTCATGCACAGTAATGCTCCCATAAGCTAGTACTTGCCCCATGAACAGAAGTGTGATTTATATAAAATGTATCCGAAAGTGTAATGTTCTAGGGTGAACAATATACTGCTGATATCATCACAGGAAACCTCGCACTCAGTCTCTCCAACTGACAGACAAATTAACACTGACAGATTATATGTCCTAGGCTATAAATTATGTATCAGATTTATTAAGAAGGAAGCTTAAACAAATGAACACAGCAGATTTCAAAACTTTATAGTTCCCCCATTCTAAAGCAGCAAGAACATCCTGAAGCACTCTGTAGTGTTACTGTTGTACCTGGACCAACATCTGTGATGCAAAGTTTGTATGAGAAATTGGCTATTCACTGAGGCTCACGTGCTGTCCACTGTCTTTTTAAAAAAAAATTCATTCGTGAGGTGTGAGCGTCATTGGCAAGGCGATGATGGGCTGCTTTGTCCTGGATGTTGTTCAGCTTCGTGCTTCTTCATCTAGGCAAGTGGACAGTATTATATCACACTCTTGACTTGTGCCTTGTAACTGGTGAACAGGCTTTGTGGACCGAGCTGGTGAGTTACTCACCGCAGAATTCCCAACCTTGAACCTGCTCTTGCAGCCATAGTATTTATATGGATGGTCCAGTTCAGTTTCTAGTTAATGGTAACCCCCAAGATGTTGATGGTGGCATATTCAGTGATGGTATCATTCAACGTCAAGGGAAGATGGCTAGATTTTCTCACGTTGGAGACTTCAAGCAGGGGAACCAATCTGCCAACACAGCTTTGGGACCCAAAGATTACCTAAACAACCTCAGGACATCAATATGACTGAGAAGCCAACAGTGTCACCACAGTGCTGTATCTGGCCACTCCTAATTCATTCCAGATGAACTGATAAAAGTGAAGTGTAGAGTTCATAAGTTACGCCTCAGTGTAGCACCCCACCCACAGGCCCAGTAATATCAGAAATAGAACAGCAAGAACCTAACAGCCAGTTTTTGATGCTGCTTAGAAACAAACATTCAGATTGAAAGAAGCTCTCTCTGCTACTTTTCCACATTCCAGACTAATGCTGAGAAAGACCATTAGTGAACCTCAAATCCAGTTAACAAGGCTCAACAACAGTCCTGTCAGCTATAATTTACAATCACAGTGAGCAAACTTCAGTTTGACCATTCGGTGTTACAACATTAAAAAAAACAGGGTGGATCAACTCTTTCAAAAGGCTTTGGCACTCCCAGATAAAGCATTTTTGCAGCATACCAAGAATGAACTGTGAACTCTGGTTTGTTTTATAAACTGACACTACTCTTATTCAAGGCAAGAAAATAGAGTAACTGTCCTGACACACTGGATCACCCAGTCACAAAACTGTTATGCCGTAGAAGCTGTCTCTGCTACTTTTCCACATCCCAGACTCAGCACTCGGACACATCATAAGTGTGCAACGCTTTGAACAGCACTCTAATTGGAGTTACCCTTTGTTTCATTATGTGCTTAAAGATTTTCTACAGTGTGAACTGCATGTGAATCACTATACCTTACACAAGTTACAGTAAGGACACCCAGACAAGAACAGGTCTGAGGTCCATTTATTCAAAGCAATCCAGACCTGCAGTCTATAGCAGACTGTACATTACATACTCGGCATCCAATGTGGAAACGATGAAAGCTAACTGATGCAGTCCAGCAGCCTGAAGCTGGCAAGACCTCTGAGTTATCTTTATTTTGGAAATAAAAACGAGGTGTGCATCTGAAGGCTTGATATGGAACTGTTGAATATCGGCATCACTTTAATCACGAACTTAAAGAGACACACCCTTTTTGCAACACTGTCTATACCAGAGCTCCTCTCATTCAACAGCAAGGCATAAAACAGATGGTCAGAAATTGACGTTACTGACTGCAAACATAACCCTTCAGTAACTGCAGCTGTCACACTTGATATTAGGTACGGAGTGGTGTAGTCAATCACTACACTGTCCAACATCTCTGGAATGAGTCCACAACAGACTCGTGGGATGATCGTCTCTTAACTCTGAAGGCTGTAAATATTCTAAAAGTGTGAAGTGATTCATTTTGGTAGGAAGAACGAGGAGAGGCAATAGAAATTAAAAGGTACAAATCTAAAGGGGGTGCAGGAGCAGAGGGACCTGGGGGTATATATGCATAAATCATTGAAGGTTGCACACAGGTTGAAAAAGCAGTTAATAAAGCATGCGGGATCCTGGGCTTTATAAGCAGGGACATAGAGTACAAAAACAAGAAAGTTATGATAAACCTGTATAAAACTCCAGCCTCAACTGGTGTATTGTGTCCAGTTCTCGGCACCACACTCTAGGAAGGATTTTAAGGCATTATAGAGGGGCAGAAAAAATTCACACGAATGGTTCCAGGAATGAGGAACTTCAGTTACATGGAGAGGTTGGAAAAGCTGGAACTGTTCTCCTTGAAGATTAAGAGGAAATATTGATCGAGATGTTGGAAATCATGAGGGGTCTGGACAGAGTAGATAGGGAGAAACTGTTCTCATTCATTGAAAGATCCAGAATCAGAGTACACCCATTTAAGGTGATTGGCAAAAGAAGCAATGGTGACATGAGGGAAAACTTTTTTTTTTATACACACAGCGAGTAGTTAGGATCCAGAATGCATTGCCTGAGAGCGTGGTGCAGGCAGATTCAATCGAGGCCTTCAAAAGAGAACTGGATAATTATCTGAAGAAAATTTGCAGGGCTACAAGGAAAAGACGGGCGTGGGACTAAATGAGTTGCTCTTGCAGAGAGCTGGCACAGACACGATGGGCCAAATGACCTCCTCCCGTATTGTAACTCTATGATTCTATGTAAATTAAGTTTCCACTACTTGAATCCATTACATACTGTATGCAAGTCAAGTCTGGGCAAATCCCAGCAGTTTGTAGCTGGCTGAGTGAGCCACATTTTGGGAACCAAAATATACTAGTGATTTCACTACTGATACTGACGTCTGTCTCCAATACTCCTGCAACCCCTTCACTCTTCATCCTGTAACAGTCTGTTGTTTATAATATTACAGCAATTTTCTACCTGTATAAGCTGTGTTCGATGCAGAAATCAACAAGCACATGGGAAAGGCGTCCGCTGCTATGTCCAGACTGGCCAAGAGGGTGTGGGAAAATGGCGCACTGACACGGAACACAAAAGTCCGAGTGTATCAAGCCTGTGTCCTCAGTACCTTGCTCTATGGCAGCGAGGCCTGGACAACGTATGTCAGCCAAGAGTGACGTCTCAATTCATTCCATCTTCGCTGCCTCCGGAGAATCCTTGGCATCAGGTGGCAGGACCATATCTCCAATGCAGAAGCACTCGAGGCAGCCAATATCCCCAGCATATACACCCTACTGAGCCAGTGGCGCTCGAGATGGCTTGGCCATGTGAGCCGCATGAAAGATGGCAGGATCCCCAAGGACGCATTGTACAGCGAGCTTGTCACTGGTATCAGACCCACCGGCCGTCCATGTCTCCGCTTTAAAGACATCTGCAAACGCGACATGAAGTCCTGTGACATTGACCACAAGTTGTGGGGGTCAGTTGCCAGTGATCGCCAGAGATGGCGGACAGCCATAAAGGCGGGGCTAAAGAGTGGCGAGTCGAAGAGACTTAGCTGTTGGCAGGAAAAAAGACAGAAGCACAAGGAAAGAGCCAACTGTGTAACAGCCCCGACAACCAATTTTATCTGCAGCGCCTGTGGAAGAGTCCATCACTCTAGAATTGGCCTTTATAGCCACTCCAGGCGCTGCTTCACAAACACTGACCACCTCTAGGCGCCTACCCATTGTCTCCCGGGAAAAGAAGGCCAAAGAAGAAGAAAGAAGATGATAAGCTGTGTAACATTAGGGAACCTTTACCTACACAGCCTTCAGGAATTCTGTTTGAATTAATGTTATGATTTTGCTGCTAGATTAGATTCAGTTTGCAATGACTTAACTTCCAAGTGATAACGGCATTCTTTTTTACTTTTAAACAGCAGATATTTAAGAATACGAACTTAAGAATTAGGAGCAGTCGGCCACTTGACCCCTCGAGCCTGCTCCGCCATTCAATACATTCATGGCTGAACGGATTACTCCACATTTCCACCTACCCCCAATAACCTTCCACCCCCTTGCTTATCAAGAATCTATCTACCTCTACCTTAAAAATATTCAAAGACTCTGCTTCCACTGCCTTTTGAGGAAGAGAATTCCAAAGACTCACTACCCTCTGAGAGAAAAAATTTCTCCTTATCTCTACATGCCTAGTCTGTCCAATCTTTTCTCATAAGACAGCCCATCCATTCCAGGTATTAGTCTAGTCAACCTTCTCTGTACTGCTTCCAACGCATTTACATCCTTCCTTAAATAAGGAGACCAGTACTGTACACAGTGCTCCAGATGTGGTCTCACCAATGCCATATACAGCTGAAGCATAACCTCCCTACATTTGTATTCGATTCCCCTCACAATAAATGATAACATTCTATTAGCTTTCCTAATTAAATGCTGTACCTGCATACTAACCTTTTGCAATTCATGCACTAGGACACCCAGATCCCTCTGCATCTCAGAGCTCTGCAATCTCTCACCATTTAGATAATATGCTTCTTTTGTATTCTTCCTACCAAAGTGAACAATTTCCCACTTTCCCACATTATACTCCATTTGCCAGGTCTTTGCCCACTCACTTAACCTATCCAAATCCCTTTGTAGCCTCCTTATGTCCTCTTCACAAGTTACTTTCCTACCTATCTTTGTGTCATCAGCAAATTTAGCAACCATGGGTGGAGGTAAAGCCTGGCTACCCAACCCGAACCAGACTAGACCCGACTACATGTGTCGGGTTCGGGTCTATATTCCAAGTCCAGCATTCTGGCTCGGGTCGGGCTGGGCTGGACAGTGCTGCTTCCGGAAAGTCACAGGATCAGGCTTACCCATGATTCCCACAATTCCATCTGCAGGAATAGCCTTATGCCGGAACGGATGAAAGATATTCGTGTCGGGTCGGGCGCAAAAAAAAATTCAAGGGCTCGGGCCCAGTTCGGATTTTATCTCTGAGCCAGGCTTTAGGTAGAGGCTTTCGTGATTTGAAGTTAGTTTACCGAAGAAACATGGAGTAGTTACAAATCCATTTACCTACTTAGGTTGCTGTAGCTTTGAACAAAGGGGATCACTAGATACAATTTAAAGCATTTTTCATCACAATCCATAATTTTCATTCAATGCACCCAGCAGAGGTTTAACTAAACAACCAGTTGAAAAATACGCTCTACTTCAAAAGGGGAGGCATTTCAGTTAGAGTGGCAACTTTGACTGACAGCTAAGTCAATCCCCACAGACAAATTAACTGAGGTGGCCAGAGAACACTGCCTGTCTCTCTCTTTCTGGGTACACAAAGGTTCCCAAATCGGAGTGAAGCCACATTCTTTGTGATGGCACGCAGCACCAGTTAGCTTAAAATCAACTAATTTTTTTAAAAAGTGTTATCATTTAGAACAGCAGCAGGGTTACCATACTGATGCTTTCATCAAACAGAGTAGTAGTGAATTAATTAAATTGTATTCTGTTTATTCATGTTGTTATGATCCTGTAGTTTTTTCTTTTCCGGGAAGTATGCGGTGTGCCTTCAATGCTGTAAAAGGATCAGTACTGTTTTAAGAACCAGTAAGCCTCAGGAGTTAGAGAAAGTGCATTCTGGCTGTCATAGGATACAACCATACGGAGAGGGAACAAACCAGCTTCAAAGACTGCATCCTGGTTATCCGGCAACAGCCAGAGACCACAGACCGGATATACAATGTTGCAATTGAACTGGCTTTTTATTTTAAAAGACTGTTCTAACAGGCACAGAGACAGACAACTGTTCTGCCAGCATATACTGAAGGAAAAAAAAAGAGATTTCTCCCTCGGTTTATTTAAACCCTATTTATTATACTCTCAGAATTCTGATAAGTCAAGCCAGAATAATTTCTTAAAAGAAAATAACCAAAGACTTTAACTACTGAACTGTAATTGCTGAATTCATCGCTGGAAGAGTGTCACTTCAACTGGAATTAGACTGTCCTACTGTTGAAGAACCTTTTTTATTCCACCATCGTATGGCTGTGAAGACTTCGAGCAACCTTGGACTATTTCACATTGGAAGATTCCACTTCGGCAGGAGCGTAAATCTGCCAGGACACTAATGTTTCTATTTTTAATGTTGTTTACATCTTAGTAGTGTTTAAGAATTTAGTTTTTCTAATTAAACAGTTAATTCATCGATCTAAAGACACCTGGTTTGGTTCGCCTCATTCGAGGGGTTAATAGATGGTAAAATTTGGCTGGGTCTTTCTTCAATTTGGAAAGTTTAAAGTGATATGTTAGGCGATCTGTGGAGTGGTGCAACTGATTTGACAGTGCAATCAGAATCATATACTTTGATTGAGGGCTTTGACTTGAGCAGTCGGTCGTAACAATGCATTTTATGTAAAGTAAATTGCTGATTTGCATCCCGTCTTGAAATGTTTTCAGTCCATCTTCCATAAAGGCAGGAGACCATATGTGGTGGCATGTATGAGGTTACAGCGGCCAGTAAATGCAGTCTGGCCTCCATTTTATGATCTTTGTTTATTATTGGGCGGAAAAAGTACAATCTGAATCATGGAGGACAAATGACTGGTGACACTGAACCTCAATGTCTGGCACAAAACCCAAAATGTCACAGCAGATAGGCCAGTGGCAGGAACCTTATGCTGACTATCCCAGGACAAGCAGAGGGACAGTTAATTCTATCCATCACTGACCAGCACTGAAGAGGCCAAAGCTCAGGAAAACAAAACTGCCAGATATTCCATCTGATTACACAAAAACTTCTTGTTCATCTTTGGGTCCCAAAGCTGTGTTGGCAGATTGGTTCCCCTGCTTGTAGTCTTATTACCCTGGGGATTTGATCAGCGTATCAACTACGTCAGAGAAGGAATCGTTCAGTGTTATTTTGATATGAGAAAGTGGATATTTTACACTAAACTGCAAAGGGATCAGCTCAATCTGACTGTTCACTGATATCTTGAAATATTCTTACACAAATGTTTATATTCTTAAAATAAAGGCATGCAATTTCACAGCTTTAACTGACTATATAAGAGGTGATTACATACACTGGGTTACAGGAAATAGACTAAATTTCACAAAAACAAAGTTTAATGTTGATGCCTAATTGGGTACTGTTTTCAGAAGCAATTCCTTTGGTACCTTCACTCTCTATATAATTATAAAGCATCTTTAAATACTCTCCAATTAAAAATTGGCTGCTGGAATTTAGTTTAACTATTATCACAGCACTCTCTTCTCAAGTGGACTCCTGGTATTTCACTTTGAAGAGAAATAGAAGTGTGTCAGAACTTCACCACAAACACCACATCCTCCATCCGTGGCACATCCCCAAGCTCCCCCCTACACCGCATCCTTTTCCAATAGGCAGCATCTCAATCCTCCATCAGGCCTGTATCATAGTCATTGTGCATTATTGCAACACACACAGCAACATTTTTGAAAAGTATGTTCCTTCTACAAAATGACTGAGCAGGAGGTTGAAAGATCAAAGGCAAAGCAAAATCAGGGTGGAGCCAAGAGTGGACCAGGATGTAAATAGGCATATTTTTAAATAAGGTCTTTTTTTTTGTTAAATATTCTCCAGTCAGATACTGACCTGCTGGGGTACACTCCCACCATTGGCCATTCCTCATAGGCGTGTGTGTGTGCGTGTGCGTGGGGGGGTGGGTGCGGAGAGAGGGCATCACAGCCACATTCAATCTCATCCTGACTTCACCGTCTAGCGCACTGAAGTCAAATATTGCACTCTACTCCCACCTTGCTGAGAAAGACTAACTCAGCACATCCTTAACTTTTAACTGTTAAAGGACAATTCTAACATAGGCTAGCAGTATTCCAGTAATGTTTCCGAAGAACAAATCAGCCAATAAAACACAGCAATTGCAATAATAAAGGGGTGGAGCACAGGTTCACTCTACAGTACCACCACCACCAAGTTGTGGTACTGGATAGATTGGGGCGGCAGTGGCATAGCGGTAATGTCACTGGACTAGTAACCCAGTAGACCTAGGCTACTGCTCTGGGAACATGGGACCAAGGACTGTAAGCAGGCTAAGTGTTGCAACTTGTGCGGTGCGGCAGGCCATCTCTACAAAATCTGCCCCAAACGCTGCCTCAGTTATGCTCAGGCAGCAAGGTCCAAGGAAAGGCCGGGAGAAGGTTCGACGAAGGCGTCCGGTGTTCGAATGGAGACAAGCAACCTTCTCAGCAATGAGGAACTTCAACCTGAGAAGGAGAAGGAAGGGCAGGCAGCTGAAACCAGCGACCCAGTGCCTACCCTGCGCTCGGAAACCCCTCCTCCACAGACAGAATCAATGGAGGAGGAGGCAGCAGATGGACAATCAGGTCAGTGGCAATTGGTCCAGAGGAAAATCACAAAGAAAAAACATCCAAAAGCAGAACAGGCCACCACCCAAACCAGTGTCAAGAGGAGGCTATCTTCTGAATCAGACTGCAACAACTCCTCTTCACTGGACGGGGGAATGCTGGAACGACAGCCTCTTCAAAAGAGTTTAGTTTAGTTTAGAGATACAGCACTGAAACAGGCCATTCGGCCCACCGAGTCTGTGCCGACCATCAACCACCCATTTATACTAATCCTACACTAATTCCATGTTCCTACCACATCCCCACCTGTCCTTATATTTCCCTACCACCTACCGATACTAGGGGCAATTTATAATGGCCAATTTACCTATCAACCTGCAAGTCTTTGGCATGTGGGAGGAAACCGGAGCACCCGGAGGAAACCCACGCAGACACAGGGAGAACTTGCAAACTCCACACAGGCAGTACCCGAAATTGAACCCAGGTCGCTGCAGCTGTGAGGCTGCGGTGGTAACCACTGCGCCGCCCATAAAAGGCAGCAGAACTCCAAGGAGATGGAAGATAAAGCATCCCAGCCCCAGGGCACTGGAAGCTGTGATGGGCCCGGCGTGCCCCAACCCCAAAGTGCCACACGTAATGACGTGGCCAATGCATCTCAACTCCGGGACACCGAGAGCAAAGACACGTCTGGCGCACCTCAGCTCCGGGAGGCCGGGAGCAGTGATGTTTTCGAGGAGGAACAGATGGAAGCAGCAGAGGATAACCCAACCTTTGCTGCCTACAAGAACCCCCCCCACCGATGTCACCCCAGCGGAAAAACCCCTGCATGAAAATCCAGGAGGGGTTTCTGAGCCCAACCAACGTGAAACAGCTTGCTCACACGATGGGTATGCAGGAACATCCCGAAGGACTGGGACTAGCAAGGACAAATGGTATGGGAAGCAACAACTAACTTTTTTAAAAATGGGTGTAAGAATTGCTTCCATGAATGTGCGTAGCATTAAATCTACTACGCGATGTGTTTCAACCTTGGATTACCTTGCCAAGGTCAAAGCTGACCTACTGTTTCTGCAGGAGTGTGGAATACCACACCTCAGCACCTACAGGCAGTGGTCGCGATGGTGGTCCCACAGGCCATCGATCTGGTCGGGGGGGTAATGATTGCCGTTCCTCCGGCCTGGGTATTCTGCTGCGGGGAGGTAACTTCACCATCTCCAAAGTTAAAGGAGGTGGTGGGCGGTCGCCTCCTCGTAGCAGACGTAATGTACAACAACGCTCCGCTCCGGTTGATCAACTTGTACGCCCCTGTACAACGCAGCGAGCGGCTGACCGTCTTCCAGCAGCTCCCACTGCTGCTGGCGACGTCCAGGCCGGTCATCCTAGGCGGTGACTTCAACTGCATCATCGATGCGGCTGGACGATCCGGCAGTGACGACAGCAAACTGGACGCTACGTCCAGATTCCTAATAGAAACAGTTAAAGATGCCAAACTGCACGACGTCTTCAGCAAACCTGCAGACGGAGCGCAGCGCAGATACACATGGTCAGGATCGGACGGGTCTGCCCGTTCCAGGATTGACTTCCTGTTTGTGTCCCGTGCTGTCACGGTCGGATCCACCGACGTCAAGCCGGTGTTCTTCTCAGACCACTGCCTCTTACTGGCTGACTGTCACTTACAGGACAACCAGCAGGTTGGCAGAGGGACGTGGAAGCTCAATGCTACACTGCTGACCCCAGAGAACGTTGAGGAACTCAAAAGGGATTACAAAGGTTGGAGGACCGTGAAACCCCTGAGTCTCCAGTTCACTGGTGGGAAGCGATCAAGGAGAACATCAAGAGGTTCTTCATCCACAAAGGTGTTCAGAGGGCGAGAGAGAGACAGAGGGAAATGTCCCGACTCCAGAAAAGTATGCAAAATCTGCTCCGGTTGCAGTCAATGGGGGGTCGAGGTCAAGAAGGACCTCCAAGAGGTGAAGAGCCAGCAGGCCCCGCTCTTTGCCAAGGAGGCCTCCAAGATCATCTTCCGGTCCAGAGTCCGCTCCATCGAGCAGAATGAGACGTGCTCGCGTTACTTCTTCCAAAAGGTACACAGAGAGAGCTCTGTTATCAGCAGCCTGAAGGAAGAAGATGGCTCGGTAACGTCTTCGCAGTCCGACATACTAAGGATCAGCAAATCCTTTTATGCCGGGCTGTATGACGCGAAGCCCACAGACAGCAGAGCCTCCCCGTCCTTCCTGTCATCTATCACAGAGGTCTTAGATGACAGCAGGAGGGAGAGACTGGACAAGCCGCTAACTCTGGATAAGCTGACAAAGGCCGTCGAGTCCTTCGAGATGAGTAAAACTCCCGGAAGCGACGGCTTACCGGTCGAGTTGTACTCGGCCCTGTGGGACTGGGTCAGCCTGGACCTGCTGGAAGTATACGACAGTATGCTCCTGGCCGGCAGCATGTCAGAATCCATGAGGAAAGGCATCATCACCCTCATTTACAAGCGGAAGGGGGAAAGAGGGCAGAAATCAGAAATTGGCGGCCCATCTCACTGCTTAATATTGACTACAAGATTCTGTCCAAAGTCATAGCCAGTCGAGTCAAATCTGCTCTGGAGTTGGTGATTCACCCCGATCAGACCTGTACTGTACCCGGCAGGAGGATCTCCGATAGTCTCGCGCTACTCAGGGATACGATCGCCTACGTACGGGACAGGAGGGTGGACACCTGCCTCATCAGCCTGGACCAGGAGAAGGCTTTTGACAGGATATCGCACACCTACATGATGGACGTGCTTTCCAAAATGGGGTTTGGGGAGGGAATCTGCAATTGGATCAAACTGCACTACACAAACATCAGTAGCGCAGTCTCAATCAACGGGTGGGAATCGGAAAGTTTCCCGATCAAATCTGGAGTCAGACAGGGCTGTCCTCTCTCCCCGGTCTTGTTTGTTGGCTGTATTGAACCCTTTGCTGAGTCTATTAGGAAGGATGCGAGCAGAAGAGGGGTGACAATCCCAGGCAGCGGAGGCACTCAGGTTAAAACCTCCCTGTACATGGATGACGTCGCCGTCTTCTGTTCGGATCCGCTGTCTGTACGCAGACTGATGAGCATCTGCAACCAGTTCGAACTGGCCTCGGGAGCCAAAGTTAACCACGGCAAGAGCGAGGCCATGTTCTTTGGGAACTGGGCTGACCGATCCTTTGTGCCCTTCACCGTCAGGTCAGATTACCTGAAGGTGCTGGGGATATGGTTCGGGAGGGCCGGGGCATGCACCAAAACCTGGGAGGAGCGAATAGTCAAGGTACGACAAAAGTTGGGCATGTGAGGGCAGCGATCTCTCTCCATTGTGGGTAAGAACCTGGTCATCAGGTGCGAGGCGCTCACGTGGTTGCTCTACGTGGCACAGGTCTGGCCCATACCCCACTCCTGCGCTGTGGCAGTCACCCAAGCCATTTTCTGCTTCATCTGGGGATCTAAAATGGACCGGGTCCGGAGGGACACGATGTTCAAATCTCTGGACAAGGGCGGGAAAAATGTACCCAACGTGGCCCTCATCCTGATGACCACCTTCGTGTGCGTCTGCATCAAGCTGTGTGTAGATCTCCAGTACTCAAACTCCAAGTGTCACTACGTGCTGAGGTTCTATCTGTTCCCGGTGTTGCGAAGGATGGGCCTGGTCACATTGCCGCGGAACGCGCCAGTTGGACCGTGCCGTACCACCTATCCCTCGTGGAGCAGTTTCTGCGGGAAAACACCTTTGACCACCGGTCCATCAGGCAGTGGTCTGCACAGAATGTCCTCAAGGCCCTACAGGAAAAGGAGACGGTGGATCCTGTCGGATGGTTCCCCGAGCAGACCGCCAAAGTCATTTGGCGGAATGCCTCATCACCAGAACTTTCAAACAAGCACCAAGATGTAGCTTGGCTGGTGGTGAGAAGGGCCCTCCCCGTCAGATCCTTCATGCACGCCCGAAGTCTCGCCCCCTCTGCACAATGCCCCCATGGTGGCTATGGTGGGGAAGAGACGGTTGCCCACCTCCTCCTGGAATGTGTCTTTGCAAAGCAGGTGTGGAAAGAGATGCAGTGGTTTTTGTCGAGGTTCATCCCAAGCAGCTCTGTAACACAGGAGTCTGTGCTCTATGGGCTGTTCCCAGGGACGCACACCGAGACAAACATCAACTGCTGCTGGAGGACTATCAATTCGGTGAAAGACGCCATTTGGTCTGCCCGAAACTCGCTGGTCTTCCAGCGCAAAGAGTTGTCCACGACCGAATGTTGCAGACTGGCACATTCCAAGGTCCAGGACTACGTGCTGAGGGACGCACTAAAGCTTGGGGCAGCTGCAGCAAAGGCTCAATGGGGAAAGACCACAGTGTAAGGTCCCCCCACCAAGCTGAACTGAGGGGCTGGATCCATGGGAAACCCCTCGAACTGTATCGGAGAAATTTTGTGTGCTGTAAATGTAAAAATGTATATGGCATGACAATGAAATGGAAGGGTTGTGAGGCAACTCATGATTGTATAGAAGGTAACTGATCACCTTTGCACTGTCTGTATTCTTTGACTTGATGCTGTTTTAAACTGTTTGGGAATGTAATTTTTACAGATTTTTATGAATAAAGTATATTTTGGAAATAAAAAAATAAGACATGGGTTCGAATCCCACCATGGCAGAAGGTGGAATCTGGAATTAAAAGCTGGTCTAATGGTGACCATAAAACCACTGTCGATTGCTATAAAAACCCATCTGGTTCACTAATCACCTTTAGGGAAGGAAATCTGAGATGGGCTAGCAAGCCACTCAGTTCAAGGGCGATTAGGGATGAGCAATAAATGTTGGCCTAACTAGCGACACCCACATCCCTCAAGCTAATTTTTTTTTTTTAAAAGTGCAGAAACTAAATGTTGGCGTTGAGCTGGGGAGCAGGTTTCTGCCCTCTCTCCATGTAAAAGTATGTTTATGGGGATTTAAGATCTGAACCTCATAAAAGGATTATAGTTCCAGAGAAGAAACACATGATTAAGGAGGGTATTTCACACCTGTACAATACATAACCTGTGGTCTTGACTGCTTGGAAGCTCCACTACACCTTCCAGTATCACTGATGTAACAAAAAAAAACACCTTTTGTTTACTGTCATTTAGCTCTCTTTTGAAAACATTTCACCTTCAAGGCAACTTTGTGGAAGTGCGTAAAGTGTTTATTTAGTACAAGGCAAAAGTGTAGTTCCAGCATTTAGGATAAGCCAGCATTTTAGAAATGCTAACAATCTGATAACCTGCCAAATACCTAGACTTGTAAACTGCTCACATCATACTCAGCACTTTTGAATACTACCCAATCTCATTATCACAGAGGCTATACTTGAGAGAGTAAGATAAGGCTCATCAAAATTAAATTTAAAAGATCAACAATCATCTTAATATATTGCTGTGCTAGATTTTTGAATATCTGTTTAAACTGAGTGCTGATAGCATGTTGATGGAAACATATGGATAAAGGAGGAAGTGGACTCTATCTTGACTGATGTTCAACTCATTATCTCTGGGACACTAACTTCTTCTGTGCAAACCCACGCACTCAGCCACATTGCTGGGACTCAGCATCACCTCCCCTCCCTCGTGTATGCCAGAATCAGCAACCATAATTGCAGTCCCACCAGATTCAGCAACTCCAAGACATGTCCTTCTGTCAAGATATACTCAATGGACAGGCAGACATCCAATATGCGCAAAGGGTGACAGAAGTTTGGAACTCTCTTCAGCAAATAACAATTGATGCAAGATTTTTAAAACAGTGTTTGATAGATTTTTGTTAGCCAAAAATATTAAGGATTACAGGGCAAAAGCAGGTCCCTGGAGTTAGGTCGCAGGTCAGCCATGATCTCATTGAATGGTGGAACATGTCTGAGGGGCTAAATGGCTTCCTCCCGTTCCTATGCTCTTTCTATTTACAAGAAATAAGTGGGCTAGAGTAATGATTCTTTGTCAGAGCTGGGGTTTAAGGGGCCCTATTCGTTAAGCTCTTTCTTTAGCTCCAGTTTAGGGGTGGGTTGAAATTCAATTTGTAGCTACTTGCGTGTTTTTGATTAAATCTCTCTCACGAATCCCTGCAACAGAAAGTCCTCTTGCAGCTGCATACTGCCCATCATTGTGAACTCCTGTTGGAAATTTTTTTTAAAAGATCCACAAATCTCTTCTTAGGATGAATCCCTGACAAAGCCAATTCTGTAATTATTTCAAAGTTTATGGCACAACTTTTATATCAAAATCAAAACGCTAGTTAGATGCTGTGCTATGTTGAAAGCACTTCTGTTCCCTGCTCTGTATATAGAGGCAGGCAAAAAGTATAATAACAAACTGCAAATGCTGAAAATCTGAAATTAAAAAAAACAGCAAATGCTGAAAATACATACCAGGTGCGTTAAGCTTCTGAAAAAAAATGGGTTCACGTTTGCCTGAGGGTCTCAGAAACAAGTTTTCTTTCAGATACTGCTGATTCCTGCTGTGGTTTTATTTTGGCTAGGAGACTTACTTTACACTAATCCAGAGGACACATTCAGAACCATGTCAAGTACACCTCTGTTCCAATATAGAGTAAAACTAGCTGCACCATGTTCCGTCATCAAAGTGACTTGTCCTCAACAGGGTCCTGAAAACAACCCTTTTCTGTTTCACTACTATCATTGTTAATATTTCCACTACTATCTGAAGACAGAGTTGATAAAACAATGTTAACAGTGTTTAGATAGGGGGTAACTGAGCATTGAAGTCCTTCATTGATCAGATAACAATGCAAACTAATTTCAGTCAGGACCCCTTAAGCTTCTTCTGAAGCCAAATTTATACAGATCTGATTTCTGATGGCGTTACGTTCCAGCTGGCATGGACTGTCAAATTGGGCTCATGTTTCTGCAACTCTGAACAGGTCAGCTCTGTACTAACCTGTCTATAAAAGATATGCCAACAAATTTATACTAACTCCTGAAGGGTTATCAAGGACAATGACCACGTACATCGTAGTCGTAAAGCATTGACAAAACCTGTTTTACAAGGGATTATTGCCATGGCGCTGAAATGGATCCGTCCTTCGGAAATTATGCTTCCTTTTTCATTGCAGGCTTCATGCAGAGATACACTGGCTGCACAACAAGCTCCCAGTGATACAGATGAACTTCTTGTGTGTGCAGTGGACCCTCATGTCAGACTGTTGTCAGCATCAGCCAATTATGTAAGCCTAGTGATTCAGTCAGTTTCTTACTAGGTACCCATTTGCATGTAATCAATATCCTCTTTCGCTGCTAGATGGGAGAATCTTGCACCAAAAATAGCTGGTCACACCTGATTCATTTCACACATCTCCATTACTTGGATGGAGAGAAACCAATAAGTGCTCATCTCATCAACATTATAACCTCCACACAGACTTTTTCAAACTGACACTCAAGACACTGAATGCTGAGAGTATCAAATGAATGAGAAACGCAGTGGTTCCAATTGACCGTTTTATCCAAGAATGTCAACACAAATAGATGGCTAAACCTTCTGATACCACCCAAGTACAACAGCATCAGTGAATCCATTCAGCATTCTTCCTGGGCATGAGCACTACTTCCTACAGGTGCCTGTCCTCCATGAAAAAATCTTTATGTTGGGTGGCATCATCAAGGGTCACTACTCCTCCATTCTGTACATTGGAAGTGGGTGTTAGAAGAGGAAAGAGAGAAAGCGAGACACAGAGAATATAGATAAGGAAACAGAGCAAGAAACAAGGACAGATGAAAGAAGAAGAGAAAGGAGAAAATGAGAAAATGAGAGAGGAGAATGGAGAGAAAAACAATCATGCAGTTACATAGCACCATTCATGACCTCAGTATGACCCAAAGCACGCCATGGGCAATGAAGGAGTCTTAAAATGAAGTCACTGTCACAGGTTCCAGAGCCACTTGCTGTCATGGGTAGCACAAGCTCAAAAACACACAATATGGTAACTTAGAACCTAAACATATTTTGCAACCAATGACCAATAACAGTCCCCAAGGTCTCACTTTGTACTTGCTCATAACCTAAACATGCAGGGTCAGCCCTTGATTACCAGTCACTGTACAAGGCGGGCATAGAAAGCATCCAGTTTGGGTTAACCTTTTACAGAGTAAAGTACCATTTTCTGTACCAAAATTAATAAACTGAGAAAATGAAAATGTTGGCTAAAAAACAAGAAGCAATGGTTATATAACCTTCACCGCTAGTATTTTGCTCTAGAAAAACACAGAACAAAATCTATATCATACCAGTCGTATGTAAACTGTACAGACCACTGGTCAAACCATGCCTCGAGTACATTCAGTTCTAGTCCCAGACACAGGGACACATTCAGGACACTGGAACCAGTGCAAAGAGTCAAAGGCTGGTCCCCAGGGTCAGGGATTGAAACCAGTCCAGAATAGAGTCACGAGCCTGGTCCCTAGTGTTAGAGGGACTGAGTCGAGATATGGCTAGAGAAATTGGGCTCCTCAGTCTCGAAAGGAAATGTGCGAGAGGTGATTTTAAAGAGTTATATAAAGTAGATAAGGAAATGGGGTAAAAGGTAAATCTTTTAAATTTTATACCTATTATTAGTTAAATTGGGAATGTAGAACAAGTGGACACGGGTACAAGCTAGTAAAAGGCAAATCTGGTCTGACTTCAGGAAGTTCTTCACAGAGAGTGATCGACTCTTGGAATGAACTCCAAGATAGTGGAGTGGAGGCAAAACGCCTGAAATCAACTGGACACAGCAACAAGGGGACCTAGGGCTATGCTGAGTGGATAACAGGAAATGGACATTCAGCTGTACAAGAAAGGGCAAGAGACCAGAATGTCACCTTTAAAAAACTGGCAAAAGTGATTCCTGAAAGTAAACAAGAATTTCTAAACTGCAAGTTGGAACTGGCAGAGGAATTAAATCAGAAAGAGAAAGCTTTCCACCCAAAGCATTTAAAAGTCATTTTTAGAATCAGAGTGACATGGGCTCGCGTCTGACCCAGTCGCAGAGGATTTCAGAATCAGCTGGAAGCCAAATAAAGGGATAAATTAAAATGGCAAGATCAGCCAAATTCAAGTCAGGCAGGGTTTTGACAGACCCACCCTCAGCTTCCCCTCCCCCTAGTTGGGCCAGGTCATCACAAACTATTTTCAAAAGAAGCAAAGTTATGAATAAGGAGTACAGCAACACAAGAAAATCCAGCACTTACTGCTGTTAGTATTATTTTTGTTCATTGGGGAGGATAAGCTGAGAAAAGAGAATGGTGTGCTCTTTAATTTAGTGGAGTTTCTTGCAATCTGTTTTCTCCACACAGACTCTCCATTTGTCTCGGTCTGATTTAGAGGAAACATCTGAAAGGGACCAGTCTCTCCAAGGTCGCAATTGGTTTCAAGGTCAGCTTTTTGTAGGAATTAAAATGGCTTCGCCCCATGACCAAACTCTCCACACGTCAAATGAGCAGGAATGGCTTCAGCTGACTATGACAATACAGCAATCGTTAATTACCCAACAGGGATTAGATTTAATGAAGAAATGCTAATCTCATTTCCATCAGGCTGAACCCTGGCACTGAGCGAAACACCAACTTTGTGATCTCATCCCGCTTAAACACAATACACACCAGCAGTCCCCACGAAAGGAGCCAATTTTCAACCTGGAACAAGTTGGCTGCAGCTTGTGGTTCAGGCTGTTCATTATTTACTTGCACTGAGAAGGCACAGTCTGTAGCCTGGAATACTGATGGGCTGGGTGGCGGAGTATGCATCTGAGAGCAGAATTCCAATTAGCCTATTTCGGCATCTTTCAAAGTAAAAGACGATTCCACCCAGCATATGCATCAATATAGACAAGCAGTAAAGCACAAACTCCTGCAGGGAGATCCTTTACCACTCAGCAGGATTCACATACACTTACATTATTTACTGTACTTGACAGGGGCGCCTAGTGATAGCAAGCTGATCGTCATTGAGCCTCAGTCCCACTGAGACAGAGTGGCAAACACAAAGTAAAGCAAATCATTTGGGGGATTCGTGTGGAAGAATAGATCTTTAATCACTATGCATAACACTGAATTGTTTCAAAAGGATTGAATAAAATTTGCTCTGCTACAAAATTTCATTTCCTGGAATGAAACTTTGGGACTATGGAGAAAAATAGGATTCTGCTCTTGAAGGGTTAGTTGCAAATGATCTATTAAGTCACCCTGTTGACATTGCAGGAGTAACTCAAGTACATAAATCTTTACCCAACAAACGTAGACTGAAATTAGCATCAGTCCGCAGCACAGCCTGCACGAACAACAGTGTCACAGATGAACAGGATGGCTAGGGTATGACTAGCCAGATGCCAGCCAACACGACAACGAGGAGAGGCTCATTAGGAGCCAACAATACATTTCCACATTTTGGAAAGACAACTCCTTTAAAATAAGTCCCCATGCACTCTTTCTTTCCCTGTGATCAATTGAGTGCAGGAGTGTGGAATTCAGCTCTCCACTTCAGCTATTTTAATTTGTAAGCCACAAATCTCTAGAGGCTAGGAGGTAGCAGCTGCTCCACACAATTAAAATAGCACATCGATATTGACAATAGTGCATTTAAAAATAAAAGTGATTTCATGGGGATACGCCAGGATACACCTTTTTTGAATTTAGACAGGATATACCAGTAATGCCAAGTATCTGCCAAACTCATATTTAAATAGAAAAAGATTAGATTGGAAAGTACACCATGTGCAGAACCCTCCCCCCCCCCCACCCCCACAATCGGTACCACTATCAAGTGTTCCCCTTGTTCAAACCATCATCCTTCAAATTAGTCAGATTCGGGACATGGCACTTCTGGGCTCCAAGGAAACTCGTTAATTTAAGAGGCTTTTGCATTAGAGCAGTATTAATTTCCAAGGCCCGTGTTTGGTACAATCGGTGACACTATGAAATTGTGGCTTGCAACAGGCTGGACTCTGCAAGCACAAAAGAATGATTTCCCTGCACAATTCTCCAACTTTTACATTTGGAAGTCTCCTGCAGGAAGAACTTGATTTAGGGAGGAGGTATTTGCAATGGCAAATCTGAAGACCCACAATAAAGTTGGTCTATATGGCTGCTGTGCGGCGCTTGAGATGGCTTGGCCATGTGAGCCGCATGGAAGATGGCAGGATCCCCAAAGACACATTGTACAGCGAGCTCGCCACTGGTATCAGACCCACCGGCCGTCCATGTCTCCGTTATAAAGACGTCTGCAAACGCGACATGAAATCCTGTGACATTGATCACAAGTCGTGGGAGTCAGTTGCCAGCATTCGCCAGAGCTGGCGGGCAGCCATAAAGACAGGGCTAAATTGTGGCGAGTCGAAGAGACTTAGTAGTTGGCAGGAAAAAAGACAGAGGCGCAAGGGGAGAGCCAACTGTGCAACAGCTCCAACAAACAAATTTCTCTGCAGCACCTGTGGAAGAGCCTGTCACTCCAGAATTGGCCTTTATAGCCACTCCAGGCGCTGCTTCACAAACCACTGACCACCTCCAGGCGCGTATCCATTGTCTCTCGAGATAAGGAGGCCCAAAAGAAAGAAAGAAAGAATATGGCTGCTGTCATGTGATTAACATTAGGGAGTGCTGTCGATGGAGTGCAGGGAGTCAACAGCACCACAGTTGAATGAGATTGATGGGGCAGTTTAAGGTGCTTTATATTAAGCATTGTAAATTGCCTGGTTTATCTCATTCCAGGAACAATGAAGATAAATTTTTTGATGGGTCTCTAGATTTCCTGTTAGAATCATCTCTGCGAGAGATCCAGACTAGGGGCAGACTTTAAAGATAAAAATGGGGCATACGCAGGCAGCTTGGTTTGGCATAGTTCTCTCAGGATCTGGACTGCATCAAACCATAACGTAAAAGAGCCTTTATTTTTGAATATCCCGCTGTTGTGGGGGGTGGGGGGGGAGCGGAAGGAAAGGAATCCCTTGACTACAGGCATGAAAAAAAATACAGATCAATGACCGTGATTCAGGCTCATTTCATCTGGAGAAGATGACCCTTAAAACTCGCAGGGCTCAACAGCAATAACACCAATGCATGCTGTCTGTCTCAATCAGTAACACAAGCAATCAAAACTTGGGTCCACTAACTGTTTACAATGACTTAATCCCAATCACAACGAGATGCCATGATCTGCTCTGTTTTATGGGACAGCTAAGGTGGTGGGAGGTGCATGGTGGTTGTTCTCTTTGGCTGTGCATGTTTCAGCAATGCGGGAGGAGCTCTCACACATAATTTACTTTAGATTCCTTCGAGTCAAAGTCAGCTACATAGGAAAACTGCAGGTATTTAAATAGTTTAAGATCTGGTCATATTAACACGTATAATGACGTAAATATACTCATGCAGCATTCTCAAATAAGGACAGTTCACTTTCATTCATAATTGTCCTGTCAGTTGCTGCATTTGAATGAACTACTCCTGAATTTCAGTCACAGATCAGGAGTAAAAGTAAAATAAAAACATCAGAAAGCAGGACTCCGTCCATATCCGAGATCTTAATCACATCAGCCGACGTGTCTAATCTTCAAGACATTCTCATTCGCCCATGAGCTATGGATTAGATTGTAGAAGGCTCATGTGTAGGATAAGTACAATTATATCAGGACACTGCACATTAAATAGGATCTATAATACAAGGTGACTGATGTACAAGGGTGTATTTGCAGCGTGTGTGTGAACATTAAATTAAAAGGTTACCATCTTTCACCAGACACGACACAAAACACCTGCAATGTTTATTTTGCCAGTTGACCTCTGCCATTGGGAGTATTTTTCACTGAAGGGTTCACAGAATTATCTAGGAAGAGGAAAAGGGAACTGGGTGTAAAGAGGGTAAGATGGGAATTTGGTAAATTTGAGAATCTGTAACTATTTCGCAGAAGGCTGTAAAGATGATGATTCGTCAGCTAGGTTCAGTTGAAACACAGAAAGTCAAGAACTAGCATCACATGATCAAAGCAAGAAAGCTACAAGTTTTGTTAAAGAAAAAACAGTCACCAGTAAGCAGGAAGAACAGTGTAAAAGTGTAAACAGGATAGGCCACAATTTGCTGTGGCAGGGCACCTAACAGCGTCTGCCAATGAACATGCAAGGGCAAGTCTGGGTTTTTAAAAGTTCATGGCTTGGCAGGTAGCTGACAGTGTGAGCCGATAATGCACAGTGAGGGAAACAGGACATCTGGGACCTGCGTGAACAGGACAAGCAACTATGAAGCTCCTTAACCAGACTGACATATTATGAAATTAACTGTGCAAGGTCTGAGAAGGAAGTATAAATTAGAGTCAAATTAATGTCAAATCAGATAGAGAGAGAAATACAGGAAAGAAAGACTGGATTAATAGAGAACAGTCAAAAATAAAAAGTAAAAAAAAGTTTAAAATTTAACTTTTCCAATATCTCCAGCAATTAGAACCTGAAGGAATCAGTGCACCTTTAAGAACTCTCCAGAAGCACAGTGAGCCAGGGTGCATTCTGGTTGCCAAGTAACAGCCAGTGAGAGAGAGAGCGAGAGAGAGAGGACACGAGATTCAATGTTGCAGTTTGACTTTTGATAACTGGCTGGCTGAGGCTGGTTTGCAGGGAGAGACTGTGCCAGCAATTGAAGGAAAAAGCAGAGTTCTCTGAGACAAACTGAAGGAAGAAAAGCTGTGTTATTTCTCTCTCAAAATTCTGCAAAGTCAAGCCGAATTAATTCCATTATGAAAAAAGCTTTTTTTTTTCCACAACAAATTATTGATATCTACTGTGTTCATTGCTGGGAAAAAGAAGAGTTTAATACTATACAGCCGAACTGTTGAACCCCTATTTTTGGAAGGACCTTCTGTTTTTATTGGACCTTGGAAAACTGCAAGTGAACTTTGACTGTGTTGTATTGGAAGACCATTCGTCAGGAACATAATTTGCAAAGAGTTTATTTTTTTTCTATTTTTTTCAGTCAGCTAATTTAAAAATGAGTGTATGTATGCGGATGTGGGAGATAGATTTTTAAATAAGTTATAAGGTACTTAGATATTGGTTTATCTTAGTGCTTAAGATTTTAGGTTTTTTAATAAATAGTTAATTTGTTGATATCTAAAGATACCTTGTTTGGTTCGCTTCATTCGGGGGTTACTAGATTGTTCAATTTGGCTGCTTTTTTCTTCGATTTGGAAAGCTTAAAGAAATATGATGCGACCTGTGGACTGACAGGACTGAATTGACAGTGCGTTGCTCCCACCACCATCAGAATCATATACACTGATTGGGGGCTTTGTCCTGAGCGCTCATAACACTTGTAAAAATTAATTTTCGGTGCCCGAGCAGTTGACTGGCAGTAATTAACACATCACTGTTAAAAGGGTACTCGGACTAAAATGGACAAGGCTTAAGATTATGTGGAGAGTTTGTACCTACCTCAAAAGTACAGCAACTTCACACCATTCAATGTGTTTCAATGTTGAGGCAAATAGCGAGATGGTGTTTTCACAAAGTTAACAGCACAGCGGCTCAAGAACAGGAACTCGGATCTCGGCACCAAATTGCAGACGGTGCTATAGTATTTGCTCATAAAGAACAAAAGAGGCTAATTCTCGCTGTTATTTGGACAGTCTGTTACTGTCTGCCTGGAACTGATACTGATCCAGAACTGATACTGCTTGCCTCGAAACAATGCTGAGCCAGACAGTATTAATGGGTTACAGTGTTCTTGGGAGCAATATTGAGCTAGACAGTATTAATAGAATACTGTATGACTGGGACTGATGCTGAGCCAGTATTAATGGGATGCTATACAATTGGGACTAATACTGCTACTGCAGGCATCAATCTGCAGTCTCCTCATTTGAGACTAAATAAGCCAACAAAAACACATTCAGGGTTAAAGAACAGTGACTGCATTTACTTTGCAACCAATACTTGCTCTAAGCTGCACAGGTGTGTAGCAACCTGAAAGTCCCCATGCAGGGTACGCACAAGTCAGCCCCTCTAAAGTTACTGCAAAAAAAAAAATTTAAAGGGGCTGCACACTTCAACAAACAGCCTGTGCAATCCAAAAAAAATTAGAGGGTATGTTGTTGGCAACTATATAGAGAGCTCTTGCTTATACTGAGTAAAGGTGCCTTAACTCATAATTTTACAGAGCTCATGTTTCTTCAAGGCAAGGAGTATACTCCATAACTGTACATTTGTTTACTCACATGAAGGGACTTTTGGTACCAAAATATGACTTCAAACCCAGTGTTGGAATTGTGGCAGTTACTCTAAGAATGTGAACTTTTCATATCTCAGAACAGGGTTCCCTTGGAATATGGGGAAGTGAGGGTCTCCAGTCATTTGGAATGGTTTACATATTCTTTGATACCCACAGCACCCCTCGCCCCACCCCACCCCACCAACACACAATTTGAAGCCGCATTGATATTTGAACAGCATGTGTTTCAGTCTGTAGTTAAACGTGGTTACCACAGGGAAGAATAGCAGGATCACAGCTACACACAACAACGTTGGGTAGATAATTACAAACAAAACTCTTTATTAACTGGGTAGGGCACTTCTATATAAAATGTGTTTAAACAAAGTGTTCTCTCCAAACAGAATCTCTTCAGTTAGTTAGACTTGGGAACGAAGATCACTTGTACTTCACCTTTCATCATTCTTCCTCATTCCATTCTCTATCAGTATTGCTCATTAAAGAAGTCACAAGCTGAATGATAGCCCAATCCTGATAACAGTATCCATTACATTATACTTTCTCAGTCACTACATTATTATTCGCCAGGATCCATATCTTATCAATTTGTACACCAATAGCTAACTTTATGGTACAGCAGTTTTACGAAGTATCAACTGCTTATTACCCAAGAGTTTCGGCTAAATGGATATATCCTGGTGTGAACGGTTTCCTGTTGCTAGCTGGTGTTGGAAACATCAGCTAATAAAGCCGGCAAGTGCTCAGATCTGTATACTGTAGAACTCTTCCTTCTATGAAACCAAAGCCACATAGCACTATTTAAAAGAACCTCTCAGCACTATTTAAAGAAATATAAAAGGTGTGAAAAGTGTAACATGCCTTCACAAGCTCCCTTAGTTATTTTAAAAGGATCTCAGCACTTTTTTTTTCAAGAGGGGAACACTCACCATCAGAGCCAGCTAAAAAAAAATCTAAATTAGTGACAGCTGGAAACACCTTTGTCCTGTTATTGCTTCAGACAGTGAGTGGAAAGCCAAAGAATCATTAGGCACATAAGGAGGCCATTCTGCTCATCAAATGCTGCCAGCTCTCTGTAGAACAAACGAATCAGTGTCATTCCCTGCTCTATTCCCATTAGCCTGCAACTTGATTTCCCTCAGGTGCCCATCCAATTTACTTTTGAAATCATTGATCGTCTCCACTTCCACCACCCTCATAGGCAGCGAGTTCCAGTTCATTATCACTCACTGCGTAAAAAAATTCTTCCTCACATCCTCCCAGCACCTCTTGCCCAAAACCTTAAATCTGTGTCCCCTAGTCCTTGTACCGCCAGCTAATGGGAACAGCTACTCTTTGTCGACCTTATCTAAACTGGTCATAATCTTGTACAGCTCTATCAGATTTCCCTTTTGCTCCAAGGAGAACAGCCCCAGTTTCTCCAACCTAATCTTGTAGCTAAATTCCCTAATCCTTGGAACCATTCTAGTACATCTCCTCTGCATCCTCTCAAGGACCTTCAGATCCTTCCTAAAGTGTGGTGACCAGAACTGGACACAATACTCCAATTGTGGCTTTATAAGAGTTCAACATAACCTCCCTGCTTTTGTATTCAATACCTCTATTTATGAAGCCCAAAATCACATATGCTTTGCCAACTACTCACTCAACATGTCCTGCCACCTTCAAAGATCTATGCACATGAACCCCCAGGTCCCTCTGTTCCTGCACCCACTTCAGAACTGTGCCATTAAGTCTATATTGCCTCGTCCTGTCCCTTCTGCAAAATGCATCACCTTACGCTTCTCCGCATTAAATTCCATCTGCCACTTGTCTGCCCATTCTGCTGACCTATCTGTCCTGTTGCAGTCGATTGGTATTATCCTCACTGTCTGCCATACCTCCATTTTTAGTATCATCAGCAAATTTTGAAATTTTACTATGCATTCCAATATCCAAGTCATCTACATATATCAAAAAAGCAATAGTCCTAGCACTGAACATTGGGGAACACCTCTGTCTACTATCCTCCAGTCTGAAAAACAACCATTTACTACAACTAGTTGTTTTCGGTCATTAAGCCAATTTTTTTAAATCCAAGCTGACACTGACACTCCTTTCCAAGAGCCTCAAATTTGTTAACCACCCTTATCCATATAGACAGCATCCATTGCATTCCCTTCATCGACCTTCTGTTACTGCATCAATAAATTAAATTAGTCAAACACGATGTCCGCCTTTTACAATCCACGTTGGCTCTCCTAATAAACTCAAACCTCTCCAAGTGCCTGTTGATTTTTTTCCCTGATTATTGTCTCTAAAACTTTACCCACCACTGATGTTAAACTAAAATAAAAGCAAAATACTGCAGATGCTGGAAATCTGAAATTAAAACAAGAAATGCTGGAAATATTCAGTAGATCTGGCAGCATCTGTGGAGAGAGAAGCAGATGTTAAACTGCCTGGTCTGGAGTTATTAGGAAATGAATAAGGGTGTCACATTTGCCACCTTCCAACCCACTGGCACATCTCCCTTATCTAGGAAAGATTGGAAGATTACGGCAAGCTCTTCTGCTATCTCCACTGCCACTTCCTTGAGCAACCTGGGATGCAAGCCATCTGAACTAGGCATCTTAACCACTAAAAATAGACAGCCTTGCCTGTACATCCCATTACCGCTTCTACTATATTTTGTCAGCATCCTCATTAAGTACTCTAGTCTTGGGGCCTCTAAACACAGATCACCCTCTTTGTTCCCAATAGGACCCACCCCACCTCTTACTACCCACTCACTGTTTACTTACCAGAAGATTTTTAGGTTCCCTTTTATGTTAACTGCCATTCTATTCCCATATTCTCTCTTTGCTAGCCTTATTTTCCTCTTCACCAGTCTTGTTTTCCTCACTTCCCCTTTCAACCTATGGTATTTGGCCTGGTTCTCGCTTGATGAATTTAACTGACATGCATCATTTTCACCATCCCCCTGGTCATCCCAGGGGCCCCAGCTTTGGCTCCCTTGCCTTTTCCTCTTGTTGTAATGTATCTAGCCTGTACCTGAACATCTCCTCCTTAAAAGATCACCCATAGTTCCGTCATAGGTTTTCTGGTCAATCTTTGGTTCCATTTTATTCTGGCTAGATCCCCTCTCATCCCCTTGAAGTTAGCCTTCTTCCAATTTATACATTTTACTTTAGATTGTCCCTTACCCTTCTCCATGACTCATCTAAACCTCATGATATGATGGTTCACTCTTACCCAAATGTACCTGAACAGATGCTACACATCTCTGATAGAGAATAAAATAATACTTGATCATACCCTTTTTGCTTCTCAACTCTAAATGCCCCCTCAACATCATCCTCTCTTTCCATCATTACAATGTCTTCCCCAATCACTACTGCCAACCCAACTCCCTTTTTTCCTTCCCTATCTTTTCTGAACACTATTATCCTTGAATATTAAGCACCCAGTCCTCACCATTTTTAAGCTATGATTCCGTTATTGCCACTGCATCAAATTCTCACAAAGCTATTTATGCTTGTAGCTCACCTTCCTTATTCACCAGAGTATTAGCATGGAGAACTTATTGATACCAGCTCTAGAAAGGAGTTGAATTAACTTCTACTGAAATGATCAACACAGGTGGCTCCAGCATTATAGCCCCCTTCTACTGCACACTACCGTCACTATCATCGGCTGCAGCTGTCCCTCAATTCAAGAATGACGTCTACTCAAGGTCGCTACTTTCAGCCATGGGTTTTCATGTGACTGAACAGACTGATTCTCGACCCACAGATCTTTGGGCACATGGGGCAGGACATCACACAGGGTAGAGGGATCCGGAGTGCAGGATTTGCTTCTTTTTCTTTCCTTCTCTGCCACATCATTAAGGCATTTGGACCCAAAGCATGATGCAGCTTGATAGACAAGTTGTCGCCATTTTGAACGATTGGTAACAAGCTCCTCCCAGTCATCAATGTCAGTGCAGCCACACTTCAAAAGAGAGTTTCAGAGTGTCTTTGAAGCATTTTCTTTGTCCTCCCTGGAACTCTGGCCATTTGAGAGTTGAGAAAACAGGAACTGGCGGGGGAAGACGGTTTTCGGCCATCTGTGTTCAGTCCATCGCAGTTGGTTTTGCAGAAGTTTTTCCTGAATGCTTGTGGAGCTGCCGTCAAGAAGGGCACTAGCGTTTGTTTGACAGTCCTCCCATAGAATCTGGAGGATGCAACAGAGGCACTGCTTATGGAATTTCTCTAGCACTCTTATGTGGCGCTGATACACAGTCCAGGTCTCACTGCAATACAGGAGTGTGGACACAACTGTTCTGTACACTAAGACTTTTGTTGACATGCAGGGGTCCTTGTTGTCAAACACCCGCTGTTGTAATTTACCATATGACCATACAAATTAGGAGATGCAGGCCATTCAGCGAGTCAAGCCTGCTCCGCCATATAAGATCATGGCTGATCTGTTTCTGTCTCGAATTCCACACTGCCATTTACCCCCAATAATCTCTGATTCCCTTGTCTAACAAGAATCTATCTACTTCCACCTTAAAAATATTCAATGACCCTGTCTCCACCACCTCCTGAGGCAGAGAATTTCAAAGTCGCACAACCCTCAAAGAAAAAATTTCTCCTCGTCTCTGTCCTAAACAGGCGACCCCTAATTTTAAAATAGTGCCCCCTAGTTCTGGACTCATCCTTTCCACATTCATCTTGTCAAGACCGTTCAGGATCCTATATACTTCAATCACGTCTCCCCTCACTCTTCTAAACTCAAGTGAAAAGAAGTCCAGCCTGTCCAACCTTTCCTCATAAGACAACCTGCTCATTCCAGGTATCAATCTAGTAAACCTCCTCTGAACTGCCAACGCATTCACATCCTTCCCTAAATAGGAGACCAAAACTGCACACAGTATTCGAGATGTGGTCTCACCAATGCCCTGTATAACTGACGCATTACATCCGTACTTTTATTTTCAATTCCTGTCGTAATAAAGGATAGCATTCCATTAGCCTTCTTTATTACTTGCTGTACCAGCATACTAACCGTTTGTGACTCGTGCATTAGAACACCTAGATCCCTCTGCACCTCGGAATTCGGCAGTCGCTCTCCGTTTAAGAAATACTCTGCTTTCTTATTCTTCCTGCCAAAGCAAACTTCACATTTTCCCACATTATACTCCATCTGCCAGATTTCTACCCACTCAACCTATCTATATCGTTCTGCAACCTCATGTCCTCCTCACAACATACTTTCCTACCTATCTTTGTGTCATCTGCAAATTTAGCTACCATGCCATCGCTCCCCTCATCTAAGTCATTGATATCAATTGTAAAAAGTTGAGGCCCCAGCACAGAACCCTGCGGGACTCCACTCGTCATATCCTGCCAACAAGCAAAGGACCCATTTATGAATACTCTGTTTTCTGCCAGCCAGCCAATCTTCTATCCATGCTAATATGTTACCCCCGACACCAGGAGCTCCTACTTTGTGCAATAACCTTTTATGTGGCACCTTGTCAAATGCCTTCTGGAAATCCAAGTACAGTACGTCAACAGGCCCCCCTTTATCCACAGCGCATGTTACTCCTTCAAAGAACGCCAATAAATTGGTTAAACACGATTTCCCTTTCACAAAATCATGCTGATTATTCCCGATTACCTTGAGTTTTTTTTCTCAGTGCCCAGCTATAGACTCCTTAATGATCGATTCTAACACCTTCCCCACAACAGACATCAAGCTAACTGGCCTATAGTTACCCGTTTTCTGCCTCCCCCCACCCTCACCCCTTCTTTAACAGAGGGGTTATATTTGCTATTTTCCAGCCTGATGGAACTTTTCAAGAATCTAGCGAATTTTGAAAAATTAACACCAACGCATCTACTACCTCATTAGCCACCTCTTTTAAGACCCTAGGATGAAGCCCATCAGGACCGGGGACTTGTCAGCCTGCAGCTCCATCAGTTTGGTCAGTACTGCTTTCCTGGTGATTGTAATTTCAACAGGTTTCTCTCTTCCTTCCACCTCCTGATTTACAGCTATTACTGGAATGCTTTTAATATCCTCCAAAGTTAAGACAGAAGCAAAATATTTATTCATTTCATCTGCCATTTCCTTATTATCTATTAACTCCCCATTCTCACTCTCTAGAGGACCAACACTCACTTTACTTACTCTTTTCCTTTTTAAGTACCTGTAGAAACTCTTGCTATCCGTTTTTACATTTCTAGCTAGCTTCCTCTCCTTGTTTCACTAAGAACAGAGAAGATGGTAAAAGAGGGGGGGGTGTGGCATTGTTAATCAAGGAAAGTATTACAGCGGCAGAAAGGACGTTTGGGGACTCGTCTACTGAGGTAGTATGGGCCGAGGTTAGAAACAGGAGAGGAGAGGTCACCCTGTTGGGAGTTTTCTATAGACCTCCAAATAGTTCCAGAGAGGTAGAGGAAAGGATAGCAAAGATGATTCTTGACAGGAGTGAGAGTAACAGGGTAGTGGTTATGGGGGACTTTAACTTTCCAAATATTGACTGGAAATACTATAGTTCGAGTACTTTAGATGGGTCTGTTTTTGTCCAGTGTGTGCAGGAGGGTTTTCTGACACAGTACGTAGACAGGCCAACCAGGGGCGATGCCACATTGGATTTAGTACTGGGTAATGAACCCGGCCAGGTGTTAGATTTAGAAGTTGGTGAGCACTTTGGTGATAGTGATCACAATTCGGTTAGGTTTACCTTAGCGATGGGCAGGGACAGGCATATACAGCAGGGCAAGAATTATAGCTGGGGGAAAGGAAATTATGATGCGATTAGGCAAGATTTAGGATGGGGAAGGAAACTGCAGGGGATGGGCACAATCGAAATGTGGAGCTTATTCAAGGAGCAGCTACTGCGTGTCCTTGATAAGTATGTACCTGTCAGGCAGGGAGGAAGTTGTCGAGCGAGGGAGCCGTGGTTTACTAAAGAAGTTGAAGAGCTTGTCAAGAGGAAGAAGGCGGCTCATGTTAGGATGAGACGTGAAGGCTCAGTTAGGGCGCTTGAGAGTTACAAGCTAGCCAGGAAGGATCTAAAGGGAGAGCTAAGAAGAGCAAGGAGAGGACACGAGAAGTCATTGGCGGATAGGATCAAAGAAAACCCTAAGGCTTTCTATAGGTATATCAGGAATAAAAGAATGACTAGAGATAGGTTAGGGCCAATCAAGGATAGTAGTGGGAAGTTGTGTGTGGAATCGGAGGAGATAGGGGAAGTGTTAAATGAATATTTTTCGTCAGTATTTACAGTGGAGAAAGAAAATGTTGTCAAGGAGAATACTGAGATACAGACTACTAGGCTAGATGGGATTGAGGTTCACAAGGAGGAGGTGTTAGCAATTTTGGAAAGTGTGAAAATAGATAAGTCCCCTGGGCCAGATGGGATTTATCCTAGGATTCTCTGGGAAGCCAGGGAGGAGATTGCAGAGCCTTTGTCCTTGATTTTTATGTCGTCATTGTCGACAGGAATAGTGCCGGAAGACTGGAGGATAGCAAATGTTGTCCCCTTGTTCAAGAAGGGGAGTAGAGACAGCCCTGGTAATTATAGACCTGTGAGCCTTACTTCGGTTGTGGGTAAAATGTTGGAAAAGGTTATAAGAGATAGGATTTATAATCATCTTGAAAAGAATAAGTTCATTAGAGATAGTCAGCACGGTTTTGTGAAGGGTAGGTCGTGCCTCACAAACCTTATTGAGTTTTTTGACAAGGTGACCAAACAGGTGGATGAGGGTAAAGCAGTGGATGTGGTCTATATGGATTTCAGTAAGGCGTTTGATAAAGTTCCCCACGGTAGGCTATTGCAGAAAATACAGAAGTATGGGATTGAAGGTGAATTAGTGCTTTGGATCAGAAATTGGCCAGCTGAAAGAAGACAGAGGGTGGTGGTTGATGGTAAATGTTCATCCTGGAGTATAGTTTCTAGTGGTGTACCGCAAGGATCTGTTTTGGGGGCACTGCTGTTTGTCATTTTTATAAATGACCTGGATGAGGGTGTAGAAGGGTGGGTTAGTAAATTTGCGGATGACACGAAGGTCGGTGGAGTTGTGGATAGTGCCGAAGGATGTTGTAGGTTACAGAGGGACATAGATAGGCTGCAGAGCTGGGCTGAGAGATGGCAAATGGAGTTTAATGTGGAAAAGTGTGAGGTGATTCACTTTGGAAGGAGTAACAGGATTGCAGAATACTGGGCTAATGGGAAGATTCTTGGTAGTGTAGATGAGCAGAGAGATCTTGGTGTCCAGGTACATAAATCCCTGAAAGTTGCCACCCAGGTTAATAGAGCTGTTAAGAAGGCATATGGTGTGTTAGTTTTTATTAGTAGAGGGATCGAGTTTAGGAGCCACGAGGTCATGCTGCAGCTGTACAGAACTCTGGTGCGGCTGCACCTGGAGTATTGTGTGCAGTTCTGGTCACCGCATTATAGGAAGGATGTGGAAGCTTTGGAAAAGGTGCAGAGGAGATTTACTAGGATGTTGCCTGGTATGGAGGGAAGGTCTTACGAGGAAAGGCTGAGGGACTTGAGGTTGTTTTCGTTAGAGAGAAGGAGAAGAGGTGACTTAATAGAGACATATAAGATAATCAGAGGGTTGGACAGGGTGGGTAGTGAGAGCCTTTTTCCTCGGATGGTGATGGCAAACACGAGGGGACATAGCTTTAAGTTGAGGGGTGATAGATATAGGACAGATGTCAGAGGTAGTTTCTTTACACAGAGAGTAGTAGGGGCGTGGAACACCCTGCCTGCAACAGTAGTCGACTCGCCAACTTTAAGGGCATTTAAGTGGTCATTGGATAGACATATGGATGAAAATGGAATAGTGTAGGTCAGATGGTTTCACAGGTCGGCGCAACATAGAGGGCTGAAGGGCCTGTACTGCGCTGTAATGTTCTATACTCTTAATGTCTTTCTCCTGATTAAACTTTTGTGTCATTCTCTGCCATTCTTGATATTCTGAACAATCATCTGACCTGCTACTCATCTTTGCACAATTATATGCTCTTTCCTTAAGTTTGATGCTTTCCTTAACTTTAGTTAACCATGGATGGTGGGTCCTCCCCTTAGATTTTTTCTTTATTGTAGGAATATACTTATTCTGAGTATTCGGAAATATCCCCTTAAGTGCTTGACTATTGATCGATCTCTTAGCTTAGTAACCCAGTTCACTTCAGCGAGCTCGGCTTTCATGCCCACATAGTTGCCCTTATTTAAGTTTAAAATACTAGTCTTAGACCCGCTCCTCTCTCTTTCAAACTGGATGTAAAATTCAATCATATTGTGGTCACTGCTACCTTTACTCTGAGGTCATTAATTAATCCCGTCACATCACACAATACAAAGTCTAATATAACTTGCTCTCTGGTTGGTTCCAGAACATGCTGCTCTAAGCATTCTAGGAACTTCTCATCCAGGCTACTATTGCCAATCTGGTCTTTCCAGTTTACATGTAGATTAAAATCACCCATGATTATTACTGCCCCTTTATCACAAGCACCCAATATTTCTTCTTGGATACTTTGTCCTACATTGTGGTTACTGTTAGGGGACCTGTAGACCACTCCCACTAGTGACTTCTTTCCCCTACTATTCCTCATCTCCACCCAAATCAATTCTACACCCGATCTCCTGAACCAAGGTTATCTCTAACTATTGCACCAATGCCATCCTTGATTAACAGTGCTACCCCTCCACCTTTACCTAGCTTTCTATTCTCCTCGAATGTTAAATACCCCTCAATATTGAGGACACAATCCTCGTCATCCTGCAGCCATGCCTCCATAATGGCTATCAGATCGTATTTACTTCCCCGTTTGTTTAGTTTAAAGCTCTCTCTACTTCCCTAGTTATACAATTTGCTAGAAGACTGGTCCCAGCACAGCTCAGGTGCAGACTGTCCCAACGATACAGCCCCCACTTTCCCCAGTCCTGGTGCCAGTGCCCCATGAACCGAAACCCACTTCTCCCACACCAGTCTTTAACATTTCACTAATCTTATGTGCCCTCTGCCAATTGGCACGTGGCTCAGGTAATAATCCAGAGATTATTACCCTTGAGGTTCTGCTCTTCAATTTGTTGCCTAACTCCTCATACTGTCTAAACAGAACCTCTTTCCTAGTCCTACCTGTGTCGTTGGTACCTACATGGACCATGATAACTGGATCCTCCCCCTCCTACTCCAAGTTCCTGTCCAGCTCTGAACAGATGTCCCGATCCCTGGCACCGGGCAGGCAACACAGCCTTCTGGACTCATGCTCTCGGCTGCACAGAACAGTGTCAATCCCCCTCAATATACTATCCCCCACTACCACGACATTCCTTTTTGCTCCCCCCACTTGAATGGCTTCCTGTACCACAGTGCCATGGCCAGTCTCATCCACCTTGCAGACCTCACTTTCATCCACACAGGTTGAGAGCACCTCAAACCTGTCTGACAATTGCAAAGTCGGAGGCTCCTCCACTACTGTCTGCTCGGTCCCTTTACCTGCTTCACTCAAAATCACATCCTCCTGTCCCTCACTGCTGACCAAAACACATGACGCTGTTCTAAGAGGTGTGACCGTCCTCTGGAACAATGTGTCCAGGTATTTCTCCCCCTCCCTTATGTTGCACAATGTTTGCAGCTCGGCTTTCAGATCAATAATCCTGATTCGGACTTCCTCTAGCTGCTTACACTTTCTGCAGATGTATTTGTCCTGGATCGCCTTGGCATCCAGGAGCTCCCACATACCACAGCTGCAACATAACACTTGTCCTGCCATTGTTACTTATGCTTTTAGTTAATTTACGTTAATTACTTACTTAACAGAATAATTCCTACGTATCGTAGAATTTGCTGTGCTTATTAAATGCTAGTACCACCTTCAACTAAAGTTATACTTTCCTTGATTAATTGTAAACGTTCCTACTGGTAATAGACCTTACCAATGCTAATAAAGCTTGCCAATTCTAATAAACCTTACTACTATTAGTAAACCTTACAAATACTGAAACCCTAATAATATTTAATACAGCTTATGTATTAAGTTGTCTGAATTTGAGCGAATACACTCCCTGCTGGTCGGTCTCTCTCACTCTATGATAAATGATCAAATCCGCTTAATTTTTAGCTTATATACTAATGAATCGATCAAGTCTTATTTTATATTTGATTGCTTTAGACGAAATTAAGTTAAAAGTTTACCTGTATACTCAACCCGGCTGATTTCTGTTTCCCTGATCTTTCGACTGCGACGTCACTCTGATGTCACTATTTGATTTTTCTCCCCCCTGCTCCACTCCCTCTCTGGCCTCCGATTTCTTGGCATGCTTTTTAAAGCTTTGTAGAAGGCAGAGCTGACGAGGCTGATCTGGTGTTGGATCCCCTGGTCAACAGTGGCCTTTTGAGAGGGGTGGCTGCCAAGGTATGGGAAGTGTGCAACATATTCCAAAGTCTCTCCTTCAACATATATGGGAGGTGGAATGTTTGGCTGACCAGCATTATAGTCCCCTTCTACTGCCACAATATCAGTAACATGTTAACAAAGGTGATGCATTTTACAACAGGTGCAAATGATTGAAGCTGCTGCTGCTGCAACAGCTATGAGAATAGGTTCCATAAGGTCATTCCCCGAATTCTAGGGAGCTCCACTGGTAAATACCTAGTCAGCTAAAGTACCAAGACATATTAACTAGATGGCCCCAGGTTTGATCCCCAAGACTGTGCTGGAGCAGCAGTTGGGGCACTGTAACTGGCTTCAGTGGCACTGGGTTGGGCATGAAGGCTCCAAGGTTCCCGATCACCATCCATTGACCCATGCTCTAAATACTCCCATCTCGATTTTAAATGATTAGAAGTTAGGGATGAACTAAGATGCCCTCTGTCAAATAATCTGCCCATACTTACCCATCCAGGCTCAACTGGGCACAGAACTGGAAGCTGCTGTGCCTAGAGAAGATTCTGTCTCTTCAGGGGAGCTGAGGAAAGTTGGGGGGGGGGGGGGGGGTGGGGAGAAAATGTGCCTTGTACATCACTCCCACACAAGAGGACAAGAAAGCATGAAAAAACGTATATAAAAAATTAGACAAGGTGACAGAAAGCTTGATCCAAATGGGTTTTGAGGGCAAGAATTGTAAATTTAGTGTGTTGTAGGGCAGACAGCCAGTATAGGTCAGCGAATGGAGGGTTTCAGACAAGTAGGTTTGAATGCAGGGCATTGTATAGGCAGCTGCATTTATGGAGGCCAAAGAGGAAATTGCAATATTGGATTTAGAGGCAACCAACACTTGAGTAAGGGCTTTAAGTGGCAGTTAGGGTAAGACAAGGAGAGAGACAGATGGAGTTGCAGAAGTGGAAGTGATCTTGCTGATGGATAGCAATCTGATGCACAGCTCAGGGTCAGACAGGATGGCACGCTGGGTACAGTCAAGTTCAGCTTGAGCAAGTGGCCAAGACAGAAGATGGAATCAATATAAGGCAGCCGATAATGCTGGAAGCTCAAACACCACTTTTGGTCTTCCCAACGTTTAGTTGAAGGAAATTTTAATGTCTTCTATCAAAAAGTGGCATGGGAAGGGGTGAAGAGCTAGGGCTCATCATTAGCATATACATAGAAGCTAGCTCCAGACCTATGGATCTAGGGATGATGTCACCAACAGGCAGATATGTAAAAGGAATGGGACAAGACCAGATTCTTGGGGGACTCTGGGGGTGACTGCAGGGAGTGGTAAAAGTCATTGCTGGAGATGCATTGGTTGCATTCTGCCAGGTAAGGTGTAGAAATATGTGAGGGGAATCTTACAAAGCAAGACAACAGAGAAGAAACAGTGAAGAAGAATGGTGTGGTTGAGGATGAAGAGGGATAATGCACCAGGGTTACTGCTACAGAGATTGCAACTTGCGACTCAGGAAGGTGAAAACAGAACTGAAGGGATGCACAAAGAGTTTTGGGAGAGATGGGCATGAAGCCGGGAGGCAAGAATAAGTTGGAAAGGAAAGGGAGGCAGAAGAGCATGCAATAACTAGCGGGGCCGAGATGAGTTTTTTTTTAGGAAGGGTCTGATGACATTCGTTTGGAAAGAGAGGGAGCTGGAGCAAAAGAAGCCATTAACAAGGGCAACAAGGATAGTTGAGTGGAGAGGAGTTGGGTCCGAAGGATGCGATGACCATGTAAAGTGTCAGCTGCAGCTCAGTTGGTAGCACTCTTGCCTCAAGTGAAAATTTTAGGTTCAAGTACCACTCCAAGACTTGAGCACAAAATTCTAGGCTGACACTCCAAGGTAGTGCTGCACTGGTGGAGGTGCCGTAGGTCGGATGGGATGTTAAACCGGAGGTTCTGTCTGCCCTCTCAGGTGGATGCAAAAGATCCCATGGCCCTAATTTGAATGAGCAGGGGAGTTCTCCCTGCTGTCCTGGCCAATACTTATACCTCAATCAACGTTATAAACACATTATCGGGTCATGATCACATTGCTGTTTGTGGGAGTTTACTGAATGCAAATTGGCTGCTGAATTGCCGACACAAGAACAACCGCACTTCAAAAGTACTTCATTAGTAGCTAAGTGCTGGCGATACCCTGTGATCGTGAAAAGCACTATATAAATGCAAGCCTCTTTTTCTCCTTCATATATATTCTTACATAGATCACAGTTGTGTTAACAACTTACACACCCACACATGTTCACAGGGGACTAGAGAATAAAGCTATTTTTTGTGGCAGTAAGTAATCAGCACACAGAGGATGGTGCTGGAAATGTTTTTAGTGACGTGTGCTCAGTAATTTTTATTTAAACCCACTTAAATTGATCTGAAACCATGGGAAAAAAAGCTTTTCCACATAGGAAATCAATTCCTTTTCAACATTTTTGTTTGGGGAAAAGTGGGGGAAACTTAGGTGAGGGAAGATGACAAACCTGTAACAAGCCAAATAAGATTCAGCAAAAAGCAACGAAAACCCAAAAGAACTCAATGTTCAGTTATTGTTACAGGTTGTCGTATGCAATCACGTTTGGAAGCATGCACTGTATACATGTATTGGTGTGGCAAGGGGAAGCAAGAAAATACAATTGTCTCTTAATTGGAGCTCTTGCATTACTTGGATCTATAAAACTAAAAGAATGAGAGTTTGCAAGATATCTACGATTTGTCAGAGGGGTACATTTGTGGAAGATCGCAATGATTTATAAAAGCTGGTACGCTTAAAGGGAAGGGTAGATAGGCCATTTTGTCACATTCTGATAAGTTTGAACCTAGATTATGAATAAAGGTAAACACCACTAGTAGCCTTGATGTCTTGGAGTTACAGTGTTCTGTGCCATGGTTCAGATGTTAACATTTAACATAACATAAAATAGGAGAAGACCATACAGCCCTTCTGCCATTCAGTATGATCATGGGTGATCCTCAGCCTCAGCTCCATTTTCCCACCTGCTCCCCACATCCCTAGATTCCCTGAGACCCCAAAAATCTGTCTACCACAGCCCTAA
Organism: Heterodontus francisci; assembly: GCF_036365525.1. NCBI lineage: Eukaryota > Metazoa > Chordata > Chondrichthyes > Heterodontiformes > Heterodontidae > Heterodontus > Heterodontus francisci. Next base: position 52,691,661 of record NC_090402.1, read on the forward strand.
ATATATCCAACAATAAAGCATCCACCACCCTCTGGGATAGGGAATTCCAAATATTCACAACCCTTTTAGTGAAGAAATTTCTCCTCATCTCAGTCCTAAATGATCAGCCCCTTATCCTGAGACTTTGCCATGTTCTAGATTCTCCAGCGAGGGGAAACAATCTCTCGATGTCTAACCTGTCAAGCCCCCTCAGAATCTTGTATGTTTCAATGAGATCACCTCTCATTCTTATAAACTCCAGAGAATATGGGCCCAATTTACTCAGCCTATCATAGGACAACCCTCTCATCTCAGGAACCAATCTAGTGAACCTCACATGTACTGCCTCCAATGTAAGTATATCGTTCCTTAAAAACGGAGACCAAAATGGCACACAGTACTCCAGATGCAGTCTCACCAAAACCTTGTACAATTGTAGCAAGACCTCTTTATTCTTGTACTCCAAACCCCTTGCAATAAAGGCCAATGTGCCATTTGCCTTCCTAATTGTTTTTTGTACCTGCAAGCTAACCTAGTGTTGCTTGTACAAGCACACACAAGTCCCTCAGACCAGCAACATTTACAAGTTTCACGCCTTTTAAAAAAATATCCTGCTTTTCTCGTCTTATTACCAAAGTGAATAACCTCACACTGCCCCACATTATAATCCATCTGCCCTTGTTGCCCACTCACTTAAACCTGTCCATATCTCTTGGCAGCCAGCCTCACAGCTTGCATTCCCACCTAACGTTGTATCGTCAGCAAACTTAGATACATTAATCGATCTCATCATCTGAGTCATTAATATGGATTGTAAATAGCTGAGGCCCCAGCACCGATCCTTGCGGCACTCCACTAGTTACAGCCTGCCAACTTGAAAATGCCCCCTTTATCCTTACTCTTGTTTCCTGTCCATTAACCTTCCATGCTAATATATTACCCCCAACTCCATGAGCCCTTTATCTTGCATATTAACCTTTTGTGTGCCACATTATTGAATGCCTTTTGGAAATCCAAATTCACCATATCTACTGGTTCCCCTTTACCTACTCTACTATCTACATCCTCAAAAAACTAATAAATTTGTCAAATATAATTGCCCTTTCGTAAAACCATGCTGCCGCTGTTTGATCATACTATTATTTTCCAAGTACCTTAAGACTTCCTTAATAACAGATTCCAGCACTTTCCCGACGACTGATGTTAGGCTAACTGGCCTGTAGTTCCCCGCTTTCTCTCTCTCTCCTTTCTTGAATAACAGTGCTACATTTGCTAACTTCTAATCTGCTGGGATCATTGTCGAATCTATGGAATTTTGGGAAATCATGCATCCACGATCTCTGCAGATACCTCTTTTAGAAACCTAGGATGTAGGCCATCAAGTGCTGGGGATTTGTCAGACTTTAGTCCCTTAAGTTTCTCCAGTACCTTTTCTCTGCTAACATCAATTATCTTAATTTTCTCACTCTTATTAGCCTCTAGGTTACCCTCCATTTCCAGCATGTAACTTGTGCCTTCTACTGTGAAGACAGACATAAAATATTTGTTCAATGTCTCTGCCATTTCCTCATTCCCCATGATAATTTCCCCTGTCTCTGAGGGGCAGAGGTGGGTGTGGAAAGCTCTTTTTTTCCTTTTTAAAATACTTTTTCTGGTGAATTTTATGTTCAAGATGAGGCATATTGGCAGCAAATGAAACACTTTCTCATTTGAGGCGCCAAGTGTCAACATCAAGCACTCTATGATTGAATGTAGCACAGTTTGAGAGTTACTCTGCTCTAACCAGAGAAGAACAGCCCTTACTGCAGCAGTGTTACATGTCCCAACCATTCTATAGTTTCTCTAAATGAAATTGCCAATTTAACACAAAATGAAGTCAAATTTAAGCAGCTGAGGCCATGTCTAACAGGAACTAGATTGAAAGGATTCTGATGAGTCATTTACCTGAAATGTTAACTGTTTCTTTCTCCACAGATGCTGCCAGACCTGAATATTTTCAGCATTTGTGCTTTTATTTCAGATTTCCAGCATCTGCAGTATTTTACTTTTGTACTGGATTGAACGTGTTCCGACTGACTAAAGCCTGAGCTGATTTCAAGTTAGATCATAACTGTAGGACAAGGAGACTGAATATAAATTGGTAAAAAGCAAGTTCAGAACTAGCATCAGGAAGTATTTCTTCATGCACAAAGTCATTAACACCTGGATTGGTCTCTCAATGGCAAAGGCAAAAATCCAAACTATTCAAGGATGGCTGGATGTTGAGATGGTGAGACTGTAGCTTTGCACAGAAAAATAGCTCAGATGGCCTCCACTATCTGAACTATCTTTGCAAACCAGTCCCAGCTTTCACTGAACTTGGTTCTACACCCTTCACAGCAATGATATATCGCAAACCATGAGGTCACAACTCAATCATTGATCTCTCCCTCTAACCCACATCAGAACTGAAAATTAACAGCAACTACTTACCTGCAGTGATCAGATGGCAGGTTGTTCAACCTTGCCCATCTTAGAGCGAAGACCAAAGTACGGAAGGTCCTCATCAGGGAACTCCTCTTTGCTGACGATGCTGCATTACCATCCCACACTGAAGAGTGTCTGCAGAGACTCATCGACAGGATTGCGGCCTAACCATCAGCCTCAAGAAAACGAACATCATGGGACAGGGCATCAGAAATGCTCCATCCATCAATATCGGCGACCACACTCTGGAAGTGGTTCAAGAGTTCACCTACTTCGGCTCAACCATCACCAGTAACCTGTCTCTCGATGCAGAAATCAACAAGCGCATGGTAAACGCGTCCGCTGCTATGTCCAGATCGGCCAAGAGGGTGTGGAAAAATGGCGCACTGACACGGAACACAAAAGTCCGAGTGTTTCATGCCTGTGTTCTCAGTACCTTGCTCTACGGCAGCAAGGCCTGGACAACGTAGGTCAGCCAAGAGCAACGTCTCAATTCATTCCATCTTCGCTGCCTCCGGAGAATCCTTGGCATCAGATGGCAGAAGCATATCTCTAATGCAGAAGTGCTCGAGGCAGCCAACATCCCCAGCATATACATCCTACTGAGCCAGTGGCGCTTGAGGTGGCTTGGCCATGTGAGCCGCATGGAAGATGGCAGGATCCCCAAGGACACATTGTACTGTGAGCTCATCACTGGTATCAGACCCACTGGCTGTCCATGTCTCTGCTTTAAAGACGTCTGCAAGCGCGACATGAAGTCCTGTGACATTGACCACAAGTTGTGGGAGTCAGTTGCCAGTGATCGCCAGAGCTGGCGGACAGCCATAAAGGCGGGGCTAAAGAGTGGCGAGTCAAAGAGACTTAGCAGTTGGCAGGAAAAAAGACAGAAGCACAAGGAGAGAGCCAACTGTGTAACAGCCCTGACAACCAATTTTATCTGCAGCGCCTGTGGAAGAGTCTGTCACTCTAGAATTGGCCTTTATAACCACTCCAAGTGCCGCTTCACAAACCACTGACCACCTCCAGGCACTTACCTATTGTCTCTAGAGACAAGGAGGCTAAAGAAGACATAGTGGACATCTCCCACAGGAATATTTGCTGCTCTTAGCCGAACATTAAAACCAGCCAGAGTCAAATCACTTCCCTCCTTCCCTGAATTCTAAACCTCAACGTTCACACAAAATGTAAAAAATAGCATCAGGTGTCAAAATAAAATCAGTTGCAAAAGCTTACCTCTGTCCAGGTCAGATATTAACCATCATAAAGAGGCACCAAGAAGACTGAGCCATCAAGTGAGACATGATACTGCCATCTTTGTGGCAGCAGTCAGGGTAAAGATGCATGGTAGGACGGAATGAAGATAGGATCGTCATTGGGGAGCAGAACAAAATAGTGTACCTGGCTCGAGCGAGAACACAAAAGGCAAACATAGGAAGCACCATTTTGGAGATTTCACAAAAACAGAATTTGTTACCAGTGGTAAATTTTCTGTTTTAATGGCTTTCCTACACAGGTGAAAAAAGTCACTCAAAATTTATTTTTGGTGAAATTTTAACCAGAAACTGGTTGCAAGGAAAAGAAAATATACTCATACAGCATCTTTCATGTCCTATAGATGCCCCATCATGCACTACAGTCAACAAATTATTTTTGAAGGATAGTTACTGATGTTTTGTAGGGCAAATTCCAGTTAATCTGTTTTTGCTTATGTTGGTTGAGGGATTGATGTTGACACAGGCACTAGAAGAACTCCCCTGCTCTATAAAAAAAATGACATTAAATCTTTTCAAAGATGGCACCTCAGGCAATGTAGCACTCTTCAGTGCTGTACTGGACAATCAGCCTAGATTGTGTGTCAAATCCAGGAATAGTTCTGGAACCTACAACCCCCAACTCAAGAAAAGACTTGCATTTCTATAACGCTTTTCACAACTACAGGATGCCCCAAAGCGCTTTACAGACATGAAGTACTTTTGAAGTGCAGCCACTGATGTAAGAAACACAGCAGCCAATTTGCACACAGCAAACTCCCACAAACAGTAATGTGATAATGACCTGATGATCTGTTTTTTGTGATGTTGATTGAGAAATTAATATTGGCACCCTGTTCGTTTTGAAATAGCACCATAGAATCTTTTATGTCCACCTGAGTGGAAAGACAACGCCTTGATTTAAGGTCTCATCTGAAAGGCGGCACCTGCCTCAGCACAGCTTTGATTCTTGTGCTCAAGTCCTGGAGTGGGACCTGAACCCACAATCTTCTAATTCAGACAAGAGTACTACCAAACGAGGCAAGCTGACACTCAATATCACTCAACTTTTAACACTCTCTCCCAATAAAGATGCTATCCTACTGCGGAAAATACCTTCTATGAAACTCATTTTTCCTGTACAGATCTAGTGACAGAGGCAAGCTGCTGGAGATCTGCCTGTATTAGATTGGAAGCGATCTGGAGCCTTTAATTTCTCTAGCAACCTAAATATCAGTAACAGCCACTTACCTACAGCAATGTCTGCTTGTTCTGGACAGTAACACAGCAGCCGCTTGAATCCCAGTAGTGGTGACCATAGTGACTGATGGTACCTAACAATGCAGTTTGGCTGCTAAGGTGCTTTTAAATGGTTAACATATTAAAGCAAAGCTAATTCAATCCCCAGGTTTTAATTTGATCAGAAACCTACCAAACACAACCTTATTAGATTAGATTAGAGATACAGCACTGAAACAGGCCCTTCGGCCCACCGAGTCTGTGCCGAACATCAACCACCCATTTATACCAATCCTACACTAATCCCATATTCCTACCAAACATCCCCACCTGTCCCTATATTTCCCTACCACCTACCTATACTAGTAACAATTTATAATGGCCAATTTACCTATCAACCTGCAAGTCTTTTGGCTTGTGGGAGGAAACCGGAGCACCCGGAGAAAACCCACGCAGACACAGGGAGAACTTGCAAACTCCACACAGGCAGTACCCGGAATCAAACCCAGGTCCCTGGAGCTGTGAGGCTGCGGTGCTAACCACTGCGCCACTGGCAAGTACTGTCCTGATGTGATCTGATCAAACCAATCCTCCTAACCCTCCAAATGGGGCGAATCAATGCTGCCAACACTACAAAATATAGCAGACATTCATGACCAATCTGATCTCCTGTACTACCACCTGCAATTTCCCATGTTTTCTCTCTTTTCACTGGAGAGCACTATGCTAACGGCACTTCATGAATACTGGTATGAATAACACCAATTTAAGGACATCTTAAGCAGAACTGTTCAACCAGCATATGCGTACTGGGACAGTAACAGAAGGGAGGTGAGAACCTTCGCAGGAAAAAAAAGTTAGTTACAACTTTTAAACCTGGGAAACTCCTCTATTCTGCCATCTCCTTGAAGCAGCACTACCTGTACTGCAGGTGTAATACGCATGATATTTAATAAAAGGATGCATTTTCTGCCACTTCCAATTTACCAATGCGAAGAATAAGAGAAAGGGAGTTCATATGTGTCAGTGCAAATGGATAGGGAGGAGAAGTGGAGCAGTGAGTGCTGTGAAGACAAGCCATGCACAAGATGAGCAACAATACACTGAAGCTTAAATTTAGCTAGAGCTTATTTTCTTTCTGGTTGGTTAAAATCTTCATATTGTGATATTTATTTACAGCATGTGGTATAGCCCACTACTCTGTGCCATAAACAATGGCCCAGATTTTGCAGTCAGCAGCAAAGCAATGGCATTCACCACTGACTGCATACAGAAATACAAACTTACCTGGTTCATTGGCTGGAGTGAGAACTTCCACTTTTTGCTGCAGTCCAACGTGAGGATCTGCAAGGCTGAGCAGCGTGGCGCATCGCTGTTGAAGCCACCTCACTCCCCCCACCGCGCCCGAATGACCGAGCTCAAGTCATGCCCCTTGAGGTCAGTCTTCAGTTCAAAGGCAGTTGAGCATTTGATGATTATAAATACTTTTTAAAACTGTGATAAACTTTAAATACTGATACAGAAGAAGGGAAGGGAGACAGATACAGAAAGACAGACAGAAAGGGAGACACAGAGACAGAGAGGAGAGACATAGACAGATACAGAGATAGGAAGAGAAACTGGGGCAGAGACTCTAGACAATGAGAGGAGACAGAGAGAAACAGAGACAGACACCAGATCCAACGTGAGGAAATGTTACTTATCTCATTTGATTGATAAATATGCTTACTTCAAATAACAGAATGTCTGTTGAAGGGCAACTCTGCTGAAAAACCCCCATGGGGCATTTCATGTCCTTACCAAGGATTATATAGGAGAACTGCAGTACATTAGCTTGAGCAATTATTTAATTGTCACTACCTGATCCAAATTTAATGCATGGCAGGTAAACAAGAAGGAACTGTGAAACACTTAAAATACTGAACTTGTGACATGACCACCCAACCTTTGATTGAGCGAATTATTGTGGCTTGTCTTATGTTTGGCTTGTTTTGAATGAAAGTCAGGAGTTTGTTTTAAAAATCATATTTTTGTCAGAACAAATATGTCATGAAAAACAATTCTTTTCCAGGCAGTATTCAGAGGGATTATAGGCTCAAAATTACCGATAAGATTTGCAGACACAATTAACTCTTCTGTATGAAATTCCTTTCTCTGCTGTCTTAAACTCAGTTAGCACCTCTTGTTAAAAAGGGAGAAAAAAAGAAATTATGATCTTGTTAAGCATTCATTTGCCAATATCAGCAATGTATTGCATGTGACACATGCAGAGCATGTTCAGCAACTGGCAGGAACATATATAGCTATTTTCTTCTCTAAGTACTAAATTGGTATTGCTCTGAAAAAACTCTGAAAATTAACGCCTATTCAAATCATCATACACCTCTTAACAAGACATTTAAATTAAACTGAATTTTAAAAAATAATTTAAATTGTTGAATTTGTTTTGATTCTGAAAAATCTGAAGCATCAGGTACTTAAGCTGAAAGCATGCAACCCACTAAATTGTGGTCTAAGTTTTGACACGGACACTTCAGTAACATCTGTGCTGCTGAGTCTCAAGATTCACTGAGATCCTTCCGCTCCTTGTAAAGTTAACTGGCTGATCCACTCTGCAGCAGGCTTTACACCCGTTAACATCAGCTCGAACACAAGGCACATAAAAATTTGTGCAAGTTGTGGGCAATTAGCCCAAAATCAAGCAGTACTTGTCGCTGCGCTTTAAAAAGAGTGACCCAGCAGGACTGGCAGCACAGGCTCCTTCAGAGCCCACTGAGGCACATTGCAACTTCTGGTTTCTGGCACATCTGCGATCACTGGAAGTTGCGGTGCCATTCCGACTCTCGATAGCAGTGAACATTATCAGAGTTCATCGATACTGGGGCTGCAAAATCCGGGCCAATGTGCGTTAGCCACAATCTCAGATACCTTGTATTGCACAGGGCGACACCCAATTACTACATCAGCTGGCCTATGGGATTTTTGAACAAAACTACCTATTATAATTCTCCCAGCATTTTAATTCATACTGACAGCAACTACGTTGTTTCGACAGGCAAGCTCACATTCCCTATCAAAATAATTTATGTACTTTGCACATGTTTATTATGCCACAAGATTAGCAACTACCCTTTCACCAAGTTTATTTCCTTGAGTACAGAAGATTAAAGGGAGATCTAATTGAGATGTTTAAAATGTTAAAAGGATTCAGTAGGATAGAGAGAGAAATTTTCCTCTTGTGGGGCAAGAAAACCAAAAATGACTGATTTTAAGATTATATCCTGAATCAGACCATTTAGGAAGGAAAAATATCAGCAGCTTTTTACTAGAAATCTGGAATGCGTTCCCTCAAAAAGCTGTGGATGCTAGGAGACAACTGGAGCTTTCAAGTCTGTGATCAATAGATTTTTAAGAAAACATATCAGGGAGACACAGCCAAGGAGGGTAAATGGAATTGAAGTACAGATCAACATTGATCGAACTGAATGGTGCAGCAGACTTGAGAGGACTGAATGGAACTCTTGTACCTAAGCTGTTTTGAACAAGAACACATATGAATGCCTACCACATGCACAAAAATACTTAGTTAAGAGAGCAAACATCATAGCCCAACCATCTTCAGCTGCTTCATCAATGACCTTCCTTCCATCACAAGGTCAGATGTGGGAATGTTCGCTGATGATTGCACAATGTTCAGCACCATTCATGACTCCTCAGATACTGAAGCAGTCCATGTAGAAATGCAGCAAGACCTGGACAATATCCAAGCTTGGGCTGATAAGTGGCAAGTAACATTTGCGCCACACAAGTGCCAGGCAATGACTATCACAAACAAGAGAGAATCTAACCATCTCCCCTTGACATTACAATCACTGAATCCTTCACTAACAACATCCTAGGGGTTACCATTGACCAGAAACTGAACTGGAGTATCCATATAAATACCATAGCTATAAGAGCAGGTCAGGGGCTAGGAATCCTGCGGCAAGTAACTCATCTCCTGACTCCCCAAAGCCTGTCCACCATCTACAAGGCACAAGTCAGGAGTGTGATGGAATACTCTCCACTTGCTTGGATGGGTGCAGCTCCAACAACAATCAAGAAGCTCGACACCATCCAGGACAAGGCAGCCTGCTTGATTGACACCCCATCCACAAACATTCATTCCCTCCAGCACCGACGCACAGTGGCAGCAGTGTTTACAAGATGCACTGCAGCAATGCACCAAGGCTCCTTAGACAGCACCTTCCAAACCCACGACCTCTACCAACTAGAAGGACAAGGGCAGCAAATGCATGGGAACAGCATCACCTGCAAGTTCCCGTCCAAGTCACACACCATCCTGACTTGGAACTATATTGCTGTTCCTTTACTGTCGCTGGGTCAAAATCCTGGAACTCCCTTCCTAACAGCACTGTGGGTGTACCTACCCAACATGGACTGCAGTGGTTCAAGAAGGCGGCTCACCACCGCCTTCTCAAGGGCAATTTGGGATGGGCAATAAATGCTGCCCTGGTCAGTGATGCCCACATTCCATGAATGAATTAAAAAAAAAGTAGACCAGGTGGCTCAGGTTAATACTATAACCTGACTTAATTGAGACAAATTTAAACAGTCACTAAATTAACAGAAATACTACATTTAACTTGCAGCAATGATTTAAACCACTTTCAGCAATAAAGCATTTAGAAATTCACTGAGGTCTTTATTGTATTTTAAATGAAAGCAAAGTGGGTGCTTTAGCTCCACAGAATAACATCTCAATGCCATGTGGAAATACAATTAGACCAAACAAACTACAGATGACCAACAGTATTATTCCCAGACAGATAAGGCTCTTTGATATGGAGCCATGAGTCAACTGAGAATTGGAACAAAAGAGGAGCATCTTTGTAGCCCTTACAGACCCAATTGATACCTTGACTAGATATAATCAGAGCAGCTCTCAGAATAGCTCTCTGCACAGATTGATCTACAAATCAAAACACCTGGCCTATATCCCTCAGTGCAAAGCTTATTTTCTGACGGTGCAGCTAAAGAAATAAAAGCTTATTATGTGTAAATTCCAATCTGAATTTTCAAGAAACTACATACTGTACTTCAAAATGATCCATAATTTTGTCAGCAGAGTTCAAAACGTTCAAGTCTGGCTGTGCATTTCAAGCAGCAGAAACACTGAGCTTACCCGTGAGAATTACTGGCCAAATGTTGCACCAGGGCTAGCTAGAAATTCATATGAAAAGGTTATGAAATAGAAGGATTTACATTACTGATGTTTCTGCAGCTTTCCTCACAGAATCCAAGGGCATACCTGATTTACATTGTAAGTAAACGTACAATATATTATTGGAACCACTGGTTTATGGTGATTAAGTGAAAGTGCATTTTTATTACAATTCATTATGAAAGTGATAGCAACAATAGCAGCCGAGGGGAAGCATAGGATGACAAGTCTTTTTCACAGGCCAAAGGTGGGTGGTGCAGTGGAAAACAGCACCATCTGCACTGGAGACAGAGCTGGGATGACTCAATTATACCAAAATGCATAAGCTTGACAGATAGGCATGACTGAAAAAGTGCGACAGGAAAAAGGTTACAGAAAGTGCATGTTCTAGACAAGATTTTTAAAATAAAAGACACAGGGCTGATCTGGCATCTGGCAAATTGAGGTCATGCAGATATAATGAGCAGATTTTTGCTGTGACTTTGAGCCCAATAATCCTCATTACCTCAACATCCTGGAATTACTGACCTAACACTATTGTCGGAGTGCCATCACCACAAGAGAAGGCCCACCATCACCTGCTCAGGGCAAGTAGTAATGGGCACTGAATACCAGCCTTGCCTGTCTCACCCACATCCTGAGAAAAAAATGAAAAAGGTATCAAGTCAGCTCCAAACATATCTGAATTTAATTGGCAAAAAGACCTCTGTTGAGTTCAAATCTGATTCAAAGTCCTTTAGATGACACTGTTCCAACCCACTCTGCCATCCACTTATTCCTCCACCCAGCTCAGTTTACGTAACAGCACAGGAGTAATCCCTATCCCCAGTGGTGTACAGGAGGGTGCATCTCCATTCATTCCACTGGCCCTGTTCATCAACAGTTGACATTTAATACAACAGCATTACACAATGGCAACACCTGAGCAGCAGCTTGGGTGTTGTGCTTAGTCATCTCGCAGTAGTTCAATCACAGGCGCATCCTGAGCTTAATTTATCGGCTCTTTATAAAACCTTGTCTTTGCCCCCATTCACCTATTCTTCAACCAAGAGGGTGGGTTAAAGTCCTGCTCGGGTCTGCAAATGAAACCTGACCCAAGCCCAACCCAATCCAAGTCCTTTGACTTTCTCCCGCGCCCGACCCGACTACCGGAATATAATCAACTTTATTGAAGAGGTTGTGCTCTACCTTGGATGGAATCGCTCACTGCAGACGAGTGCAGAGTGTTCCCCGCCTTGATGTCCTGGCTGTCACTGTGTCCAACCCAGCCCACTCCGAACACGAATGCTGCACCCGGAACAGCGACCCGAACCTGACACATCATCGGGCCCAGTCGGGTTCGGGTCAGGTAACCATGCTCTAGGGTGGGTAGCTAGCCTGCTACGAGGCTACAAAAAAGTAACCAAATCCCCCCTGTAGTAAACCACTGCAGAAAGCATCTGGCTAATCTCAATACCTCAATAGGAAACTAGCTTACTGACACCATGACAACATACCCCAGTATACTACATCACCTGTTATCCTTTAATTCTCTCCCATTTGTGGGCTCACGGAAACAGATGAAAATTCAAAACTAGTTATAAAAATCAAGACGTTAGAATAAAACCCATGCCAAAAAAGCCCCACCAGAAACAAAAGCCTACAGTTTTTACAGTCCATTGAAGATGAGTTAGCACCGACACTTCACTGCACATTTCCACTTCAATCACTGAACCCTGTCACTCCACCACTGACATGCATGTTTCCTTACCATACCGATACCATAGATTCTTCAACTATTAACATTTCTTAGAGCCTATTAGCGCAACTGCAGCTATATCCCCTAAAATAAAAGCAAAATACTGCAGATGCTAGAAATCTGAAATAAAAACAAGAAATGCTGGAAATACTCAGCAGGTCTGGCAGCATCTGTGGAGAGAGAAGCAGAGTTAATGTTTCAGGTCAGTGACCCTTCATCAGATGAAGGGTTACTGACCTGAATCGTTAACTCTGCTTCTCTCTCCACAGATGCTGCCAGCCCCGCTGAGTTTTTCCAGAATTTCTTGTTTTTATTGCAGCTATATCCTGTCAGCTAAACAAAGAGCAGGTAACACAATCAGACATTAAATGGGTATCATAATCAGGTAAATCATAAAAGAATCAACTAGAGGGCATTAGGCCAGTGCAAGGGAAAATCCACCCCTTACTTCATAAAGCAATTCTTGCAATTTCCTGAATGATTCTCAGACACCAGGCTGGCATTCAATGATGAGGGTAAAGTTCCTTTTCGAGCCACGCCTTAGCACAAACACGATGCACAAAGAACTGACCTCGACATTATACTTGGACTGTCCTTTGGGAAGTATCAGGCACTTGAACTATGAACCAAAACCATGAACCACCTTTAACAACTACCAGACAACACAAGGAATGAACCAGCCTTACATCAGAAACTAGTACACATCCTGTTTGCACGCAGCTTGCACATGTAGGAAGTGTCCGTTTTAAAAACTGACTCCAACTCCACCCTGAACGGTTTTATCCACATTATGTTGGTGGGCTGGTGCCTTTTACTGCTGATCACTAACAGTATCACTTACTGAAGTGAACCAGAGGTCACTGAATGTCAACTATCTGCAGCAATTGATTAATATATTTTTTGCACTCTTTATTTTGAACTAATATTTTAATTTTTGCTTTGTAAAATTAGAGGTGGGCATAGGGAGAGTTCAGCCTGCATAGCATGTACAGAACTTCTATTCACGTGAACCACGTTTCAACAAATTGCATTTATATAGTACCTTTAAAATGATCCAAGGCCCTTCACAGGACTAATTATCAAACATAAATCAAAACATTAAAGCTATGAAGAGAGACTGAAAAGGCTGGGGTTGTTTCCCTTAAAGCACAGAAGGCTGAGGGGGGACATGATTGAGGTATACAAAATTATGAGGGGCATAGATAGGAAGAAACTTTTTCCCTTAGCAGAGGGGTCAATAACCAGGGGGCATAGATTTAAGTTGAGGTGCAGGAGGTTTAGAGGGGATTTGAGGAAATCTTTTTTCACCCAGAGGGTGGTTGGAATCTGGGACACGCTGCCTGAAGAGGTGGCAGAGGCAGGAACCATCACAACATTTAAGAAGTATTTAGATGAGCACTTGAAACGCAATAGCATACAAGGCTACGGGCCAAGTGCTGGAAAATGGGATTAGTATAGGTAGGTGCTTGATGGCCGGCACAGACGTGATGGGCCGAAAGGCCTGTTTCTGTGCTGTATGATTCTATGACACTATTAAGAGGCATTAGAACAGATAGCCAAAAGCTTGGTCGAAGAGATGGGTTTCAAAGAATGACTTAAAGGTAGAGGTGTGGTGAGATTGAGAGGAAATTCCAGAACTTAGGGCCTAGGCAGCTAAAGGCAGGGTCACCAATGGTAGAGCAATTAAAATCAGGGATACCCAAGAGGCCAGTAATGGAGCAGCACAGATGCCTTGGAGGGTCGTCGGACTGGAGAAGATTACAGAGATAGGGAGGGGTAACGCCCTGGAGGGAACTGAACACAACGATGAGAATATAGGTCAGCGAGCACAGGGGTGATATGAGTGTTAGGACACTGGCAGCAGAATTAGCCTGTCCAGTTAACAAGGGAGAGCAGCTAAAATTTTAAATGCTATCTTCAAGCAGCTGGACAAACAGAAGAGCAGTGAATAAGGCAAGAGGTTCACATAACTGTCTCTTTTTTCCTCACCTGATGGAACCTATTTAATGTTCCTTGTATCATTTTTAAAAAAATACAAGAAATCGATGTCAGATAATGCACCTTCCCAACTTCCACCCAACCATTCCATTCCCAAATCAAAGTTACAGAGAAAAAACATTTCCTTTAAATTCTTTTCTGACATTACAACTCAATATTAATTGTCAGAAGTCACGGGAGGATAGGAATAAATAGCACCAGTATGCATCTCCAAACAGAGCACTTTCATGGTTACCATGGCAATTAAAATTAGCTAGAATTTCCTGGTTAGTAAATCTCTACTTCCTTCTTCCGAGCCCATTACATTTGCTTCCAATATCACTCTTTTTGTCTCTTTACCCCCTTGCTAACCTAGCATGGTAGCCTTCACTGGGTCTGGCATTCCTGGAATCCATACTCATTAATCCTCTAACTGAAGAAAACAACTAACTGGTTATTGGTTGAGATGTGAGAGACAGACAATAGGGATAAAGGGCTTATTTTTTGGAATAGCGGGATGTGACAAGTGGCGTTTCCCAGCGATATGTACTGGGGCCTTAGCTTTTCACCATATATATCAATGACTTGGATGTAAAAAGAGTGTTATAGATCAAAGATTGTATATGACACTATGGTAGGAGGCACAATAAGGGGCTGCAAAGGGACATTGATAAATTAAGTAGTTGGCAAAACTACAACAGATGGAGTTCAATGTTGGGAGTGAAAGGTCATGTACTTTGAATCCAAGACAGACAAATCAAAATACTCTCTTAATGGAGGGAGTCGGGGAGGAATAAAGGGATGCAGGCGTTTGTGCATACAAATCATTAAAAGCTAGTGTACAAATACAAAAAGTAATAAAGGCTAATGAAATGTTGGCTTTTATCTCAAGGGCTGAATATAAAAATTAAGATGTGATGCTTCACTTATACAGAACCTTGCGCAGACCCCTTCTGAAGTTTGGGCACTGATACTTTAGGGGATGCATCACAGATTCACCATAATGTGACCAGGGTTAAAAAAAAAAATTGTATAAACTATGCTTGTATGGCCACAAGTTAAGAAAATTGATGAAATAATAAAAAAATTTGATAGGATACATAGAGAGTACATCCTCTGGATTATTCCACCAAAACAAAAAGGACATATAGTCATTTGGTAGTACAGAACTTAAGAATTGCTGAAAATAGAGACATCATGTTGACGCTTTTCATCTTGCACTCATCAAGACAATACGCAAGAATAACCAATGTAATGGAAAACAACAACTTATACTGCATGAGAACAGAGTGCTTATTGGTAGAGGTGTTGCCATGGAGATTGCACCAGTTTACAGTGACTGACAGTTAACTGCCAAGCTTTGTTTGAAATTTAAACCAGGCAGCTTGACTCTGGTCAAGGCATTGGACTGAGGAATGAACCAGCGAATGGCTGTCACTTATTTTGTTCAGCTGAAAATAGGAACAATGTGTGTACATGCTCTTTCCATCTGCAAAGAACAGGGCCCGGTGTATTGATATATGTAGCTTCCAGTACACGCAAATGCACCACACTGCGAGCCCGACTGACAATCTTAAACTGGTTGTCAGCGTAGTTCTTAGAGCACTGCAGATTATTTTGCAAATTTTGTCCAATCGTGGAATCACATCTAATGTTGGACACTGTTTTGAGTTTTGCAAGCACGGGTTGGTTGGGTACAGAAGGGACATGCTGTTCGCAACAGGCAAGGTACAGGCAAGTTCTGTACTACCAACGACTACCAAACCAGCCCATGCTTGCAAAACTCAAAACAGTGTCCAACATTAAATGTGATTCCACGATTGGACAACATTTGCTAAATAATCCGCAGTGCACTAAGAATTACGCTGACAACCAATTTAAGATCGTCAGTAGGGCTTACAGGGTGGCACATACTGGAAGCTACATATATTAATACACAGGCCCCTGTTCTTTGCAGACAGAAAGAACAGATACACATTGCACCTGTCTCAGCTGAACAAAATAAGTGACAGCCATTCGCTGGTTCATTCCTCAGGGCAATGCCTTGACCAGAGTCAAGCTACCTGGTTTAAATTTCAAACAAAGCTTGGCAGTTAACTGTCAGTCACCGTAAACAGGCGCATTCTCCATGGCAATTCCTGTACCAGAGTTCACTTGCCAAAAAAATCAGCACTCTCTCCTCATGCAGGATAAGTTGTTGTTTTCTCTTACATTGATTATTCTTGCATATTGACCTGATGAGTGCAAGATGAAAAGCTTCAACAACATGTCTCTATTTTCAGCAAAAAGGACATAGTCTTAAAATTACAGTAAGGCTTTTCAGGAGTGAAACCAGAAGGCATTTTTTCCCCACAAAGAGTAGCAGAAATTTGGAAGCTATTTCCACAAAAGGTTGTGGATGCTGGAGGTCAATTGGAGCTTTCAAGGTGGAGATGAATAGATGTTTTGAACAGGGTAAGGAAAGGGCATTCAAGGACGTAGATCAAAGGCTGGTAAATGGCGGCATTGAGATACTGATCAGCCATAATCCAATTGAGCAGCAGATGGACTCTTCTTGTTCCTAACTGATGGAGGAGAAACGACAAGTGACAAACACAGCAAAATTACAAAAATAAACTAGGGAATATTCAGCTTACAGCACTACTACGGGGCGTTCCAGAGACACAAAAATAACATGTTGAATACGGTCTCAGCATTTCTATACTGTGCATGGTCATGCGACCACAAGGCTCCTTTGAACACGGTCAGCAAAATCAACAATCCTCTCAACACATAAAAAAAGGATTTGAATCCACCATTTAGTGAAAAGATTGTCTATCTTGGTGTACAATCAGCAATTAATATCTGCTAGTAGATCTGGCAATGACTTCAGAAATATTTCACACATGTCTGAACAGTAAGCTAGAGAAGTCCAAGAGTTCCTTTATACTTGCTATATAGGAGGAGAAGCATTTGCAAACCTCAAACTACATCACTGTGGAGATTTCAACCCAAACTACTCGAGTCACGACAAAGTCAGGTGGTGGGCACTTTTTGTACTTGGCAGAAATAGTCAACATATTCCTGACTCCATTAAGGAAGTTGGGACTGATTATTTTCAATCCAGAGATGCAAAGAAACAAAAGAGGAGAAATGGTTTACAAAAGGCTGTGAACGATGAGTCACCTGGTTCTGCAGGAAGTACCACAGTTAGTTCCACATTAACATACTGAGAAAACTGACAAATATTTTGGTGTAATTTAGTTCTGTAAAATAGCAGTGGGAAAAAAATTACACAAAATGTGAGCTCTGATTCAAGTCCCACTCGATACTTGAGCACAATACCAACACTTCAGATAAAACAGGAGCACGTGGCACTCATGCGGGGCCGGTAGCAAGCGCCTGCAATCCGGCGACTTGGAGGCTCACGTTTTTGTTAGCCGTTGCTCAGTTGGTGACATTTTCACCTCAGAGTCAGTGGGTTCAAGTGACACCCCAGGGGAACAAGCATAAAATCTAGGGTGATATCTCAGTGCAGTACTAGAACATAAGAAAGAGGAGGAGTAGGCCATTCAGTCCTTCAAGCCTGCCCCGCCATTCAATATCATGGCTGATCTGTCTCCAGGCCTCAACTCCTCTTTTGGGCCTGCTTCACATAACCCTCGACTCTCTGAGATTTGTAAAATCTATCTATCTGAGGGCATTCCACTGTTGGAGGTGCTGTCTTTGAGATGAGGCCTCAAACTGGAGGCTCGTCTGCCCTCTCGGGCGGATGTAAAAGATCCCAAGGCAATATTCGAAGTTCTCCCCAGTGTCCTGGCCAATATTTATCCCATCACCATCACTAAAATAGATTATCTGGTCAGTATCTTGACCCCTCCACTGTGATGTGTCATTCTGCATGTTTGACATCCAAGCAGAAATTTCCTCCAACTAAATATTGGGAAGACTGAAGTCATTGTCTTCCATCCCCGACACACACTGTTTCCTAGACACTGACTCCAACCCTCTCCCAGGCAACTGCCTGAAGCTGAACCAGACTGTTCACAACCTTGGCATTATATTTAATCCAGAGGCGTGCTTCCGATCACATATTCGTGCCATCCCTAAGATCGCCTACTGCCATCTCTGCAACATCACCTGACTCTGCCCCTGCCTACGTTCATCGATGCCTTTGTTACCTCTATATTGGACTATTCCAATGCTCTCCTGGCCAGCCTCCCAACTTCCATCCCAAATAAACTTCAGCTCATCCAAAAATCTGCTGCCTGCGTACAAATTCCGTTCACCCATTGCCCTTGCTCACTGACCTACAACGGCTTCCAGTCTGGCGGCGACTCAAAATTTTCATCCTTGTTTTTCAAATCCCTTCATATCCTCACCCCTTCCATCTCAGTAGCTTCCTCCAGCTCTTCAAATCATTGAGATCTCTGTGCCCCTACAATTCTAGCCTCACGCGCATCCCTAAATTTAGTTGCCCCACTACTGGCAACCATGTCTTCAGCTACCAAAGCTCCAAGCACTGGAGTTCCCTCCATAAACCTCTCCACCCCTCTGTGCCCTGAATATGCTTCTTTAAACCTCCCTCTCTGTTCAAGCTTTTGGCCAGCAGCCCTAAAATCTCAGTTCTGATTAACGGTCACAAACTTGAAACGTTAACTCTCTCTCCACAGATGCTGCCAGACCTGCTTTGTATTTCCAGCACTTACATCCAGCATTCGCAGTATTTTGCTTTTCAGAAAATCTCTGATTCACTGTGAAATTTTGTTTGATGACACTCCTGTGAAGAATCTTAGGATGTTTCACTATGTTAAAAGTGCTTTATAAATACAAGCTGTTGTTTAATTGCTGATTGTGGGATCCAGCTGTGCACAAATTGGCTGCCACGCTTCCTACATTCTAATAGTAACTACACTTCAAAAGTACTTCACTGGCTGTAAAGTGCTTTGTGACATCCTGCGGTTGACAGGTGCTATATAAATGCAAGTTCTTCTTGCTTGGGGCCAGAAGTTCTGGACTGAAGCAGACTTTGCTGGTCAGATGTTCTCACTAAGTTATGCATCAAATTGGGCGTTATAGTTGGATAATTGCTTTGCAAGAGATGCCAAATCCACACTGGCTCTTCACTTTACAGGTGCCTAGGGTAAGAGCACCTTTCAATGGAATTTCTCCACATTAATTTGAAAATTTATAAAGTTCTGATGAACAGGATTATGGTTGTGTTAGGTCAACAACAAAATGAGCAAGGAGACAACATTGTTGAATAAATGCTGTAGAATTAGAAAAACGTATGGAACCAAGTTACAGAAGCTAGTAGCAGTCTCACTAAAACAAAACATAACTGACTCATTTTAGCATTCCCCCCACCTCCACCACACAACAGACTCTAATTGGGAAGGAAAGAAGCGCTTTGGAATTTTCAGTGGTTGACAAGGTATGACGCACGCTGCAACTAGGAGCAGAGAAATGAACTGCTGAAACAAGGCCAGACTTGGACACAGAGATGGAATGAGTGGAGTACCCAAATCACCATGGCAAAGGTGCATGATCTCAGACACTTGACAACACGTAGACCAAAGCCTGTGTACCTTCATACCAGTGCTGGCTAGATCCCTCTAGGAAAGCGTGACCTACAACTTGTACAAACACAACCAAGCAAACCATAGCAATCACACTCCCTTATATAAATCTGCAAGCTTTACTATGCTTTGTGTTTCCCCTCCCCATTATGGAAAATAGAAGCAGCCAAATGGAATTGTAATACATACAGTTTAAGTAAAAGATATCTGTAATGTTTTAAAATGTTCAGAATATTTAAAACATCAGTTTATGTAATTAATAGATTTCAATATTAGTGTAATGGCTAACAGCCAGAGAGATAGCATTACCATTACTAATGGTTCTTTCTTTGCTCTACTAGATGTGTGGTTGGTCAGTGTAGGTGTCAGACTGAATACACAATACTTTGCACGCCCTCAACAACCCAGTTTACCATCAAGATTCAACCTGGCATTCATAGAACATAAAGAAACAGGCCATTCGGCTCAACTGGTCTATGCTCCACATGCGCCTCCTCGCATCCTTCTTAGTGTAACCCCATCAGCATATCCTTCTATTCCTTTTTCCCTTGTGTACTTATCCAGCTTCCCCTTAAATTAATTTATGCTATTTGCCTCAACTATTCCTTCTTTTGGGCCTCCTTATCTCGAGAGACAATGGATACGCGCCTGGAGGTGGTCAGTGGTTTGTGAAGCAGCGCCTGGAGTGGCTATAAAGGCCAATTCTGGAGTGACAGGCTCTTCCACAGGTGCTGCAGAGAAATTTGTTTGTTGGGGCTGTTGCACAGTTGGCTCTCCCCTTGCGCCTCTGTCTTTTTTCCTGCCAACTACTAAGTCTCTTCGACTCGCCACAATTTAGCCCTGTCTTTATGGCTGCCCGCCAGCTCTGGCGAATGCTGGCAACTGACTCCCACGACTTGTGATCAATGTCACACGATTTCATGTCGCGTTTGCAGACGTCTTTATAACGGAGACATGGACGGCCGGTGGGTCTGATACCAGTGGCGAGCTCGCTGTACAATGTGTCTTTGGGGATCCTGCCATCTTCCATGCGGCTCACATGGCCAAGCCATCTCAAGCGCCGCTGACTCAGTAGTGTGTATAAGCTGGGGATGTTGGCCGCTTCAAGGACTTCTGTGTTGGAGATATAGTCCTGCCACCTGATGCCAAGTATTCTCCGAAGGCAGCGAAGATGGAATGAATTGAGACGTCGCTCTTGGCTGGCATACGTTGGCCAGGCCTCGCTGCCGTAGAGCAAGGTACTGAGGACACAGGCCTGATACACTCGGACTTTTGTGTTCCGTGTCAGTGCGCCATTTTCCCACACTCTCTTGGCCAGTCTGAACATAGCAGTGGAAGCCTTACCCATGCGCTTGTTGATTTCTGCATCTAGAGACAGGTTACTGGTGATAGTTGAGCCTAGGTAGGTGAACTCTTGAACCACTTCCAGAGCGTGGTCGCCAATATTGATGGATGGAGCATTTCTGACATCCTGCCCCATGATGTTTGTTTTCTTGAGGCTGATGGTTAGGCCAAATTCATTGCAGGCAGACACAAACCTGTCGATGAGACTCTGCAGGCATTCTTCAGTGAGATGTTAAAGCAGCATCGTCAGCAAAGAGGAGTTCTCTGATGAGGACTTTCCGTACTTTGGACTTCGCTCTTAGACGGGCAAGGTTGAACAACCTGCCCCCTGATCTTGTGTGGAGGAAAATTCCTTCTTCAGAGGATTTGAACGCATGTGAAAGCAGCAGGGAGAAGAAAATCCCAAAAAGTGTGGGTGCGAGAACACAGCCCTGTTTCACACCACTCAGGATAGGAAAGGGCTCTGATGAGGAGCCACCATGTTGAATTGTGCCTTTCATATTGGCTTGGCCATGTGAGCCGCATGGAAGATGGCAGGATCCCCAAAGACACATTGTACAGCGAGCTCGCCACTGGTATCAGACCCACCGGCCGTCCATGTCTCCGTTATAAAGACGTCTGCAAACGCGACATGAAATCGTGTGACATTGATCACAAGTCGTGGGAGTCAGTTGCCAGCATTCGCCAGAGCTGGCGGGCAGCCATAAAGACAGGGCTAAATTGTGGCGAGTCGAAGAGACTTAGTAGTTGGCAGGAAAAAAGACAGAGGCGCAAGGGGAGAGCCAACTGTGCAACAGCCCCAACAAACAAATTTCTCTGCAGCACCTGTGGAAGAGCCCGTCACTCCAGAATTGGCCTTTATAGCCACTCCAGGCGCTGCTTCACAAACCACTGACCACCTCCAGGCGCGTATCCATTGTCTCTCGAGATAAGGAGGCCCAAAAGAAAAAAAGAAAAAAGAATATTGTCATGGAATGAGGTGATGATACTTAGTAGCTTTGGTGGACATCCGATCTTTTCTAGTAGTCTGAAGAGACCACGTCTGCTGACGAGGTCAAAGGCTTTGGTGAGATCAATGAAAGCAATGTAGAGGGGCATCTGTTGTTCACGGCATTTCTCCTGTATCTGACGAAGGGAGAACAGCATGTCAATAGTCGATCTCTCTGCACGAAAGCCACACTGTGCCTCAGGGTAGACGCGCTCGGCCAGCTTCTGGAGCCTGTTCAGAGCGACTCGAGCAAAGACTTTCCCCACTATGCTGAGCAGGGAGATTCCACGGTAGTTGTTGCAGTCACCGCGGTCACCTTTGTTTTTATAGAGGGTGATGATGTTGGCATCGCGCATGTCCTGGGGTACTGCTCCCTCGTCCCAGCACAGGCATAGCAGTTCATGTAGTGCTGAGAGTATAGCAGGCTTGGCACTCTTGATTATTTCAGGGGTAATGCTGTCCTTCCCAGGGGCTTTTCCGCTGGCTAGGGAATCAATGGCATCACTGAGTTCCGATTTGGTTGGCTGTATGTCCAGCTCATCCATGACTGGTAGAGGCTGGGCTGCATTGAGGGCAGTCTCAGTGACAGCATTCTCCCTGGAGTACAGTTCTAGGTAGTGCTCAACCCAGCGGTCCATCTGTTTGCGTTGGTCAGTGATTATGTCCCCCGATTTAGATTTGAGGGGGGGGGGTGATCTTCTTGATGGTTGGCCCAAGAGCTCTCTTCATGCCATCATACATTCCTCTGATGTTTCCGGTGTCTGAGGCCAGCTGAATATGACTGCATAGGTGTTGCCAGTAGTCGTTTGCGCAACGCCTAGCTGTTCTTTGTGCAGTACTTCTGGCTGCTTTAAGTGCTGCGGATGTTAAATCGCTGGGGGCTTTCTTGTAGTTCAAAAGTGCAATGCGCTTAGCGGCTATGACAGGTTCCAGCTCTTCATTATGAGATTGAAACCAGTCTGCATTTCTCTTCGCACTTTTGCCGTAGGTGGTCAAAGCTGACTCATAGATGGCGTCTCTGATGTGGGCCCACTTGGTCTCAGCATCCCCTGTGGGAGTGTTTTGAAGGGCTGTTACAAGTGAATTTAGAAATTTTTCTAACAGCTGTGGGTGAGAAATTCTGCTCGTGTTGATGCGCGGGTGGCCCTTCTGCTTGGAATGATGCAACTTCTTTGGCCTCAACTATTCCTAGTGGTAGCAAATTCCACATTCTCACCACTCTCTGGGTAAAGAGATTTCACCTGAATTCCATATTGGCTTTATTAATGACTATCCTACAATTATGGCCCCTAGTTTAGGCCTGCCCCATTTTCTCTATGTCTCCCTTTCCAAAATCTTACAAGACCAGGTCAGGTCATCCTTCAGTCTGTTCAATCATTCCTGATAGACCTGAAAAGTTTTACCGGATATCATCCTTGTAAAGCTTTTTTCACCTTCTCCAGTGCTTCTATGTCCTTTTTATAATATGGAGACCAGAACTGCGCACAGTACTCCAAGTGAGATGTAACCAATGTTCTGTACAATTTTAACATAACTTCGCTGCTTTTCAATCTCCAGTGTTTCGTTTGCCTTATTAACCTGCGTCACTATTTTTAGTGACTTGTGTATCTGTAGTCCTACATCACTTTGCTCCTCTATCCCAGTTTGACTCTTATTTTCCAAGGAGCATGTGGCCTCCTTATTCTTCCTATCAAAATGCACCAACTCACTTATCTATATCGAAATTCATTTTCTGGTTGACTGACAAATGTAAGGCTTATAAAACTTCCCTTCTTAAAAAAATTATTGTATGGAAATAATTGCTCTGGACTCTGAAGTAATACTTTGAGACATTGTTCAGAAATCCTCAAACATGCAAGAAATAGGAAGGATAAGACCCTGCCTTTATATATTAAAACACATAGGCATAAGGAACCCATACTTTTTGTTTCACTCAACACAATCATACATTGTTGATACTGTGCAGTATATGTGCAGTGTACATATAGCACAGACATCGGGAAATAGGAGCATGCCTTAAATAGCAGCTTACAAGGCACCCCAGGGGACTGGGTCTGGTGAGTGGCATAGGTTTTAATCCTTCGAATTAAAGGTCTGCTCGGGTCTGCAAAAATAAAAACCCGACCCGAGCCCGACAGAACCACATCCGACCTAAACCCGACCCGGCCCGAGTCCTTCCATTTTTCCCAGGCCCGACCCAACCATCAGTTAACTTACCTTCCGTTTTTCACTTTGTCGCTGATCTGCACAAGCTTAAAATAACTAACAAAACCACTAGTCAAAAAATTACATTAACAATGCAGTCACTAACATGTGAGGAGAGCGTATCCAACCTGACTCGACCCGAGCCCGAATGTCAGACCCGGAAGTGCAATCCGACACGTCCTTGGGTCCCATCGGGTTCGGGTCGGGTAGCCGTCCTTTACTTCGAGCTGCATGTCAGTGAGCTTGATCTCATTTTTCCATGTTTATAATGCAGCTGGAACCAGAAATACTGACCTAACATCTTAATTTATTATATGCTCCTCCTGCACCCACCACATATGTTGTTCTTTGCTCTTGGCTCTACTCTTCTAATCCTAACAGCAAGTGGACAGTTTTTTTTTATTTCCAAAATATACTTTATTCATAAAAATCTGAAAATTACATTACCAGTTTCAAACAGTACGAAGTCAAAAAATACGAACAGTGCAAAGGTGATCAGTTTCCTTCTCGACAATCATGAGTTGCCTCACAACCCTTCCATTTCACATTTGCCGTGCCAGATACATTTTTACATTATACAGGAGACAGAAATTTTCCCGATACAGTTCGAGGGGTTTCCCATGGATCCAGCCCCTCAGTTCAGCTTGGTGGGGGGACCTTACACTGTGGTCTTTCCCCATTGAGCCTTTGCTGCAGCTGCCCCAAGCTTTAGTGTGTCCCTCAGCACGTAGTCCTGGACCTTGGAATGTGCCAGTCTGCAACATTCGGTCGTGGACAACTCTTTGCGCTGGAAGACCAGCAAGTTTCGGGCAGACCAAAGGGCATCTTTCACCGAATTGATAGTCCTCCAGCAGCAGTTGATGTTTGTCTCGGTGTGCGTCCCTGGGAACAGCCCGTAGAGCACAGACTCCTGTGTTAGAGCTGCTTGGGATGAACCTCGACAAAAACCACTGCATCTCTTTCCACACCTGCTTTGCAAAGACACATTCCAGGAGGAGGTGGGCAACCGTCTCTTCCCCACCACAGCCACCATGGGGGCATTGTGCAGAGGGGGCGAGACTTCGGGGGTGCATGAAGGATCTGACGGGGAGGGCCCTTCTCACCACCAGCCAAGCTACAACTTGGTGCTTGTTTGAAAGTTCTGGTGATGAGGCATTCCGCCAAATGACTTTGGCGGT
The DNA here is from genome assembly GCF_036365525.1 of Heterodontus francisci. NCBI lineage: Eukaryota > Metazoa > Chordata > Chondrichthyes > Heterodontiformes > Heterodontidae > Heterodontus > Heterodontus francisci. The sequence goes on from NC_090402.1 coordinate 52,716,807, forward strand.
CTGCTCGGGGAACCATCAGACAGGATCCCCCGTCTCCTGTTCCCGTTGGGCCTTGAGGACATTCCGTGCAGACCACTGCCTGATGGACCGGTGGTCAAAGGTGTTTTCCCGCAGAAACTGCTCCACGAAGGATAGGTGGTATGGCACGGTCCAACTGCATGGAGCGTTCCACGGCAATGTGACCAGGCCCATCCTTCGCAGCACCAGGGACAGATAGAACCTCAGCACGTAGTGACACTTGGAGTTTGCGTACTGGAGGTCTACACACAGCTTGATGCAGTCGCACACGAAGGTGGTCATCAGGATGAGGGCCACGTTGGGTACATTTTTCCCGCCCTCATCCAGAGATTTGAACATCGTGTCCCTCCGGGCCCGGTCCATTTTAGATCCCCAGATGAAGCGGAAAATGGCTCGTGTGACCGCCACAGCGCAGGAGTGGGGTATGGGCCAGACCTGCGCCACGTACAGCAACAACGTGAGCGCCTCGCACCTGATGACCAGGTTCTTACCCACAATGGAGAGAGATCGCTGCCCCCACATGCTCAACTTTTGTTGTACCTTGGCTACTCGCTCCTCCCAGGTTTTGGTGTATGCCTCGGCCCTTCCGAACCATATCCCCAGCACCTTCAGGTAGTCTGACCTGACGGTAAAGGGGACAAAGGATCGGTCAGCCCAGTTCCCAAAGAACATGGCCTCGCTCTTGCCGTGGTTAACTTTGGCCCCCGAGGCCAGTTCGAATTGGTCGCAGATGTTCATCAGTCTGCGCACAGACAGCGGATCCGAACAGAAGACGGCGACGTCATCCATGTACAGGGAGGTTTTAACCTGAGTGCCTCCGCTGCCTGGGATTGTCACCCCTCTTATGCTCGCATCCTTCCTAATAGACTCAGCAAAGGGTTCAATACAGCAAACAAACAAGACCGGGGAGAGAGGACAGCCCTGTCTGACTCCAGATTGGATCGGGAAACTTTCCGATTCCCACCCATTGATTGAGACTGCGCTACTGATGTTTGTGTAGAGCAGTTTGATCCAATTGCAGATTCCCTCCCCAAACCCCATTTTGGAAAGCACGTCCATCATCTAGGTGTGCGATATCCTGTCAGACTCCTGTGGACAGTTACACAGCACCAGGAACTAACCAGAGTCTTGCTGTGAGAACAGACTTTCATAGTTTACACTCATGGCTCTGCAACATTGCATTCAGGTCATGTTGACCTCAAACTGAAGGCAGTCCTCAGGCTTTACACACTGCCTCAGAACCAATTCAAGTATTAAATTATCTATTCACACCTGCTGATAACTTAGAGTCAAATTAGAAATTCACACACTGGTTGTTTATGCCAGACCAATTGGAACTGGTCTTTGCACTTGAAGTTTTGGTCACGTACAATGAGCAGCATGACTTTTGATCGTTCTAGATGACTCACCATCACCATGTTATCCAAGTGAGCGATTAGTTACAGAGGATGATACAACACAGTATCATCAAGTTCATAGCTCATACAATTCTATATTTGCCTGTCAGCAACAGGTAAAATGGAAAGCTTTTAATTATTCTGGTTAAAATAAATGACATGTGTAGAAATCACTGCTCTAAACTCTGAAGTAACACTTGGAGACATTTTCGGAATAAATGGTTTTATTTATAAATCCTCAGTTGGGCCATGCGAAGGATAAAACTCTGATCTATGTATTTTGACATGGAAAGACAAACAGCCAGATGTACACTGAAAAGATAAGAAGCTGTGGAGGTAACCATTTTATAACTAAATCCAAATCATTAAATTTGCTATGTACATCAGCAAAATAAATTATAAAGGAAACTATGAAGCATTTCCAGTAAAGAACACAATATCATCTCACCCTTTACATTCAGGCATACCACAGACCCTTATACACAGCCCCAATCAGCCTACCATACATCCCAATACCCACTCTTCTGACATACTGACATAACGCATTTCCCCAATACACACACATCATATATGGAAGTACTACGTGCCCCAATACCTGCCCCTCACACTGAGGTGCACTAAATGATCCAATGCACATTTCCCACATGCAGGTGCACTTCATGCCAGTGCCTGGCCCTTACCCACAGTTGTGCCACAAGCTTATTAACCATCCCTCATACCAGGTGTATCCCATATCACAGGGCATCCCGTTGCAAATGTTAAGCCAAGGAACAATGGGACAAAAGCACGTCACATCTTGTGTGTGCTAATGTCAGGCTGAGAACTCCCCCAACAGCACCATGGTGAAACTTCCTGTAATACTTTGAACACATGGTGCCAAAGGAAAGTTTCCACAATTCTCCACATGGGGAGTTTCTGAAACCAGAACTTGCCAGAAGGAAATTTTTTAAAAGTCCTCAATATCTCAATTCAGATTATAGTCCTCCAAACTAATTCCCCAGTTACTTGGCCCTTTAGTGAAATCCAGCTTCGATTCATTTGCTGAAATGAAGATTTATCACTGTGATTGTCACACAATTTCCATTCTGTCCTAATTAACAGTTCATTCTATTATAAACAGGCAGAAATCTTTATTTGGATATAATTCACAGTTTAATGTAGTGGGTTAGTCAGTATTTAATCCCTTTAATTGTCCTGATGGCAGTCCGAAAGCCTCTGGGTTCTCGTACACAATCCAATTACAGTCAAGTTACAGGAACTTAGAATTACGGATCATACTTTCAGACAAGAATTCCTTTTCACAGAATTAAAATATATACTGGAACACATTCTCAACTCCTCAGATAATGAAGCAGTCCCTGTCCACATGCAGCAAGACCTGGACAACATTCAGACTTGGACTTATAAGTAGCAAGCCACATTTACACTATACGAGTGTCAGGCAATTATCATCTCCAACAAAAGACAGTCTCACCACCTCCTTTTGACATTCAATGGCATTACCATGGTCAGATTCTGCAAGATTAACATCCTGGGGTTCACCATAAAGAAACTTTACCTGGACAAGCCACATAAAATGCCTTTGCTTCAAGAGCAGGTCAGAGACTGGGTATTCTGCAGTGGGTGGCCCACCTCCTGACTCCCCAAAGCCTTACCATCTACAAGTCAGGAGTGTGATGGAATACACACCATTTGCCTGGGTGAGTGCTAAAGAAGCTCGACACTATCCAGCACAAAGCAACTTGGTTGATCAGCACACCACTCAGCACCTTAAACCTTCACTCCCTTCATCACAGACACACAACAGCAGCAGTGTGTACCATCTACAAGATGCACTGCAGCAATTCGCCAAGCCTCCTTCAACAGCACCTTCCAAACCCACGACCTCTAACATCTAGAAGAGCAAGGGCAGCAGACACATGGGAACACCACTTGAAAGATCCCCTTCAAGTTCTTCACCATCCAGATTTGGAACTATATCACTGTTCCTTCACTGATGCTGGGTTAAAATCATGGAATTCCCTCCCTAACAGCATTGTGGAAGTACCTATACCACACGGATTGCAAGTGTCTCGAGGGGAATTAGGGGTGGGCAATAAATGCTGGCCCTTCCAGCGATGCCCACATCCCCTGAATGAATTAAGAAACTCCATAAGAATGACAACTTCAGTCAGAAATTGGAGCCGTTCAGAAACTATGTTTCTCAGGAAGTTGATGCAGCAAAAGCAAAGTGAATTGTTAGGAAGCGTTACTAAAAACAACTGCATGTCAAAATAGATTGCAGTTTCTGAAAGGATTAGCAAAGCTGAACTTTGAGCAGCTCCAACTTATTATAACCTTCCTGGTAAAAGCACTCATCATCTAAATTAAACTCAAAATATTACCCTGCATGGGACAAGTTTCAAATTATATGGCCCAGATAATAATGGTTGGCTTATATAGAATCATACAGAATTCACAAAGGAGGCCGTTCAGCCCATCGTGTCTGTGCTGGCTCTCTGTAAAGAGCTATTCTGCTTGTCCCACTCCCCTGCCTTTTCCCCAAAGCCCTGCAAAATTTCTCCTCTTCAGATAGTTATCCAATTCCTTTTTTGAAAGCCATGATCGAGTCTACCTCCACCACATTCTCAGGCAGTGCAATCCAAATCCTAACCACTCACTGCGTAAAAAAGTTTTTCATGGTTTTGTGGATTGCTGATTACAAAGTTCTTGTCATGCCTGAAGCACGAATACAGTGGTGTTTCTCTACCTCACCCTATTGCTCATTTGATCTAAATCAGAGATCTGGATGCATTTACTTTCGAATCAATTGTGGGAGAGCCTGTGCTGATACTTTTTATTCCCACTTAGCAGTGAGAATGTCATCTTGCTGAAGGCCCTGAGCCCACAGCACAGCACAAAACAAACAATGTGGGACCAAACTGGCAATCACTCCAGTGCATGGGGTGGGCCTCTTACTTTAAGGTTAAAAGATTATTGGGGTACAGCTCTACTCTGCGTGACATAGCATGTTTTAGTATCCAATACCACTTTGTAATTGCTGTACTGTAGCATATTCAAGGATACACAGTAAAAGGATCAACAACCTTTCACCCAGGAGACTTTCTTTGTGTCAAACCTATGAGAATCAGTCACCCATTTGTTTTCCCTACAAATTTATATCACACATGGATCCCAAGATGCTATTTGAATCAGGATGCCTACCTTCTTTCTCGTGGAGCCACCCTTGGACAAACAGGATCTCTCCAATGACAGATACCCTCCTATCACCTGTATCTCCTCAGCAAGAGGATAGCGCTTCTTTAATAGCACCCCCAATTTGGCAAGTGATGGTTCAGGATCTTCCACTGACTGCTCATCAGTCCCATTTGCCTGAGAAATCTCATTTGTATTGACAGAGGGATGCTGGTCTCTGCTAGCTGGCTTCCGTTGAGGAACAATGGTGAAGGTGTTTCCACTCTTTCGCTGCACAAAGGGGTGCTGTGGGCTACCAAAGGGTTCTTCAGAAGGCTTGTCCTTTGTTACAGTTGATTTGGCCCCAGTTGGCTGTTTGGGATTTTCTTTCTCTTCTGTTACCAAGATATCATCTATATTTGTGACTGGGAGGTCATCTTCAAGCCGAGATGTCACTTTTCTAATTAATATTACAGTGGATTCAGCATTCTGCTCTGCTTTGGACATCTCAGTAGGCAACACACTTGTTTCTTTTCCAACTGAAAGCTGAGCACTCATATGCTTAGAAGAGACGTCATAGCTACCCCTTGATGTAGATTTATTCAAGGTCTCTTTCTCCTTTGGCTTGAAATCTGTTTTGGGAAAAAGAGGCTCTCCAACAGGTAGTTTTTCTTCTTTACTTTGTTTATGGTCAGATGGGCTGATCCTTTCCAGAGAAACTGCAGAAATTCTGCTTGTTCGAACCTCAACAGAAGTGGAAGTACTATTTTCAACTTTTGGCTTTTCACATATTTTATTTGTTTCCTTATAATCACAAACCTCACTTGATGCCACAGAGGCACCCACTCTTTTCTTTGGAATCACAACAAATGAGTTCCTGGACTGTTTTTTGAGATTTGCTAGCGCCCTTGCTTGGATATCATCTTCCGGAATGGATGAAAAATCTGGAGGTGTAGCAGGTACTATTTCAAAGGAGTCGTTCAGGCTAGTGGAAGCAGACACGCCATTGCATTGGTTTGGAGTTACTTTGGCTGAACCTTCCGCTTCATAGTTCTGGTTCACCTTCCCTAAGGGAGTGGCGCTGGGTTTTGCAGATGAAGATCTGGAACCACCAGCTGCAGTAGACTGGGGTGTTTCAGGGCTCAATTTTGAAGCTTTCCTCAGATCTACCTCATACTCTGGCCTCCATGTATTAGCCCCTTTGGAAACCTCATTGCTGGAAGCAGTGGCAGAACAAGGCACCCGGCCACTCCCAACTCCATCTACCTGATCTTCATTGTCCATCTCTCCTTCATTCACAGAGAATGAATCAGCCTCCATTAAATCGAGTTCTGGGTGACCATTCTCAATTAACTTACTCTCCTTGTTGGTCCAATCTGTCAAGATGTTCTCGTTGCTCCTGTGTGACGGAGCTTTCTTTGGGGGAGAGTCCTTCTGCTTGAGCTGCCGTCCATTAGCGGGTACATTTTCAAACTGCTTACGATAAGAAGACACGGAGTAGGATCTGTCTTCAGGCACAGTCTTATCACTGGCACCCACTTTAATACTCCCTTGATCATGTAAGGCTACAGGGGGAACAGAAGATGTGCGGCCAGGAGACAGAGGAGCAGAATATCTGGTGGGCGAGAACACCGGGAAGGATTTGAGACGAGACGGAGGCACGCTGTCCAAGTGAGGGCCAGGTGACCTCGCACCCTCGGGGGATGCACTGACGCCAGCTCTGGACTGGGTTTCCTGCGATGCTGGTCTTTGGCTGTGCTTGCTGAGAGAGAGGGGTTTTGGCAACAGGAGTGGCCTTTTATGCGGGTCCCTGGAAGGGGAGAAGCCGTCCAGCAGATTCTCCGTGCTCCGTGACCGAGTTGGCTTCACGTAGTTTTGGTCAAACTTCTCGAGCAGGCGGCTGACTTTGCCCTGTAGCTGGGCCGGGCTCGGCTCCTCGGTGCCCAGGGTACTCAAGTTCTCCTCGCTCCGGCTCACCGGCCCCTCGTAGATGAGCACCTCGGCCGCTCGGATCTCGGCCACGCTGCCCTGGCCGGCCCGGGACAGCAGCTCGCTTACACTGTTGACCCGGGGCATGCCGCCGTCCCTGGAGCCGGCCTCGGTGAAGTAGTCGGGGTCGGACTCGATGATGATGATGTTGTCGGCCTGGATGGTGCGGACCCCCGGGATGTGGCTGTACAACTCCAGCAGCTGCTGCACCGGCTTGGCCGAGGAAGAGCAGCCGCCTCCCGGGGATTCGCGCTCCGCCAGCCGTCGCCGCCGTTCCCGCTTAATGAACGGGTTCTGCTGGATGGGAGCGATACTCTCCAGTAGTACGACGCCCCCCGGCCCGGCCTCCGACCCTCCGCCAACAACAGCCTCCCGACTTGGACTCGGCTCCCCTCCTGCCCGGTTGCTATGGGACGCGGCCCGGCTTGGGATCCAGCTCCGGCCGTCCGCCGCCGGGCTCGCCAGCTTGGCCTTCCGCCGCTCCAGGATCTCCCTCTTCCAAGCCGGCATCCTGGCGGTGTGGCCGTCCGGGCCCGCCTCCTGTCTGTGCGGCTGAGGGGAAGACAGCGGCGGCGGTCTCTGCTCACTCACCGACATCCCGTCCGCTCGATCTTAGCCGCCTGACAAATGGACCTCCACCGTCCCAATGGCCACCGCGCCCCGCCCCCGACACGCCCCCGTCTCCATGGAAACCACTACACGCTGCAGAAGGGGCGGAGCTGAAGCTGAGCCACAGCGCCACCTGCCTGCACGGCCGGGCAGGATCATAGAATAGGTCCAGCGCAGAAGGAGGCCATTCGGCCTGTCGTGCCCCTGCCGGCTCTCTGCAAGAGCAACTCACCTAGTCCAGCTCTCCTACCTTTTCCCCGTAGCCCTGCTATTTTTTTCTCTTCAGGTGCTTATCCAATTCCCTTTTGAAAGCCACGACTGAATGTCTCTCCAACACACTCTCAGGCAGTGTCAGATCCGGACCACTCCCTGCCTAAGAAAGTTATTCCTCATGCCGCTGTTGCTTGTTTTGCTGCTGATGATTGCACAATGTTCAGTACCATTCACAATTCCTCAGATAACAAGCAGTCCATGTCTGCATGCAATGTCCATGAATGTCGGGCAACATTCAGGCTTTTGCTGACAAGTGGCAAGTAACATTCGCGCCACACAAATGCCAGGCAATGTCCATCTCAAACAAGAGAGAATCTAACCATCTGCCCTTGGCATTCAACAGCATTATGATCACTACATCCTGCGCCAACACCCTGGAGTTACCATTGACCAGAAAGTTAATTGGACCAGCCATATAAATAATGTTGCTGCAAAAGCTGGTCCGAGTCTGGGAATTCTGTGGTGAATAACTCACCTCCTGACTCCCCAAAGCCTGTCCACCATCTACAAGTCAGGAGTGTGATGGAATTCTCTCCACTTGCCTGGATGAGTGCAGCTCCAGCAACACTCAAGAAGCTCGACACAATCCAAGACAAAGCAGCCCGCTTGATCAGCACACTATCCATCACCTTCAACATTCACTCTCTCCAGCACCAGTACACACAGTGTGTACCATCTACAAGATGCAATGCAGCAACTTGCCAAGTCTCCTTTGACAGCACATTCCAAACCTCACAATCTCTACCACCTAGACGGTCAAGGGCAGCAAAAACATGGGAACACCACCACCTACAAGTGCCTCTCCAAGCCACCCAACCATCCTGATTTGGAACTATATTTGTCTATTCCTCCACTGTTGCTGGGTTAAACCCCTGGAACTCTCTTCCTATCAGCACTGTGGTTGTACCTACACCAGATGGACTGCAGAGTTTCAAGAAGGCAGCTCACCACCACCTTCCAAGGTCAATTAACGATATTCACATCCCATAAAAGAATAAAACAAAATCACTTTAAATCAATGTCCTTTTGTTTTTGACCCATCTGCCAATGGGAACAGCTTCTCCCTATCTACTCTAGATCTCTCATGATTTTGAACATCTCTATCAAATTTCCTCTCAACCTTCTCATCTCTGAAGTAAACAGCCCCAGCTTCTCCAATCTATCCATGTAACTGAAGTCCCTCATCCCTGGAACCATTCTCATAAATCTTTTCTGCGCCCTCTCTAAAGCCTTCACATCCTCCCGAAAGTGCAGTGCCCAGAATTGGACGCAATCCTCCAGTTTAGGCCAAACCTGTGTTTTATAAAGGTTCATCATAATCTCCTTGCTTTTGCACTCTATGTCTCTGTTTATAAAGACCAGGATCCCAAATGCCTTTTTAACCACTTTCTCAACCTGCCCTGTCACCTTCAACATATTGTGCACATATATCCCCAGGTCCCTCTATTCCTGCACCCCCTTTTGTACCCTTTAGTTTATGTTGCCTGTCCTCATTCTTCCTAGCAAAGTGTATCACTTCACACTTCTCTGCATTAAATTTCATTTGCCATGTGTCCGCACATTCCACCAGCCTATGTCCTCTTAAAGTCTGTCACTATTCTCCTCCTCAGTTCACAATATTCCCAAGTTTTGTGTCATTTGCAAATTTTGAAATTGTGCCCTGTACACCAAGTTTAGGTCATTAAGAAAAGCAGTGGTCCTACTACCGACCCCTGGGGAACCCCATTATATACCTTCCTCCAGTTCGAAAAATAACAGTTCACCACTACTCTGTTTCCTGTCACTCAGCCAACTTCATATCCATGCTGCCACTGTCCCTTGTATTGAATGGGCTTCAAATTTGTTGGCAAGCCTGTTGCGTAGCACTTTCTCAAAGCCTTTTGGAAGTCCATATACACCATATTACTCTCATCAACCCTGTTACCTCATCAAAAACTCAATCAAGTTAGTTAAACACAATTTGCCTTTAACAACTCGATGCTGGCTTTCCTTAATTAATCCACATTTGTCCAAGTGACTGTTTTTAAACATTTTCCAACCATCGAGGTTCAACAGACTGGCCTGCAGTTGCTGAGATTATCCTCGCTTCCTTTTTTGAACAAGGCTGTAACATTTGCAATTCTCCAATCCTCGAGCACCATCCCCATATCTAAGGAGAATTGGAAGATTATGGCCAATGCCTCCACAATTTCCACTCAGCATCCTCAGATGCATCCCAGCCAGTCCTGGTGACTTACCAACTTTAAGTACAACCAGCTTTTCTAATACCTCCGCTTTATTAATTTTTACTCCATCCAGTATCTCAACTAACTCCTCTTTGACTTTAAGTTTGGCAGCATATTCTTCCTTGGCAAAGTACTCATGTAGTACTCCCCATGTCCTCTGCATCCATGTTTTTTGTCCCTAATCGGCCTCACCCCTCCTCTTACTCTGCTTTTACTATTTATATGCCTATGGAAGACTTCTGGATTCAATTCTATATTAGCTTCTCATGCTCTCTCTTTGCCTCTCTCATTTCCTAAGTCAAGAGTTGAGCAGAGAAATAGGAAGAGGCCATTCAGCCCCTCCAGCCTGTTCCCTCATTCAATGAGATCATGGCTGATCAGTAAGATAATTTCAACAATTTAAAAGAAAACATGAATAACTCGTATTCTAATTCCTTGAACCCAGTTAAACTCCCTCCAACTTTCAAATGTTTCTCTGGATCACTGTTCAGTTGCCTTCAGCCTTGTCTCCTTTACAATTTATATCTCCATACTTATTTGCAATCCAACTGGTCTTCACCCCTAGATCTTTCATCAATTCCCTCTCCCCGGCCTTCACCCATCACTGTGTCAGTGTCTCTGTTGATCTGTTCAACAGCTCTCTCACTTCTCCCTTTGATGCTCTGTCCCTCTCTCCCACCATCATGTCATTTACCATCTTCCACAACCGCAATGCTTGACACCCTGGGGCCACAGACAAAAGATGTAGAGAGATACAGGATGGGGGGGGGCTAGAAATTATATCAGGTCGGTGTTTTTCTATCTTCACACATTTCTTTGGAAAATAGTGAGAAGTAATGGAAGGATTCATAAGCTGATTTGACAATTTGACAGGCTGCAACGTGAATATTCCTTCCATGGCAAGACCAACTTGATACCAGCCAAACTGATGACTAGTTTTGTGCTGTTGGCAGGTAAACACAAGTATCTCACTTGCTGTCAACCCAGAGTTCAGAACCAGAGCTCCAGTCTCCATTCACCAGCAATGTCTGGTGCAGGGATCAAACCCTGCACATCCTGATTCAGAGGCACAAATCCTACCACTAATCCAAAGGCTCGCTCCAGGACATCAAGTTGTGAGTGCTGACAACTTGTTGAAGAAGCGTCAGTCATTGCTCTTCATGTGTAATGAGATTCAAAGGTTAATCATTGTATTATGTTCACACTAAACCTCCCTGTGTCCCACTGATGCTCATACCAGAACAGCCCATGTATTAGTGAAAACAGTGCAGGGTGCAGGTGCACAAGACTACCACACAGGAACCAGTCACTGCAGCCAGTGACTGCAGATTACATGGATGCTGTGATTCATACCAGGGATGCCAGGGGAGAGCACAGCACACTTAGGCACGGAGCTGCATTTCTGGCCAGTATATTACTGATGTTGTTCACAAGTTGTCAGCAGCCTCTCAAAACATTAAAAAGACACTGCTCCAGCTGATAAAGTGCCCAGGTGACCCAACAGACTGCACTTAAACTTGACCTGGCACTGCACTGTATGAATTGTCCTCCGTGAAAGTGATAGTCACTTATGCACTGCTGTGAGATGGAAAGATCTGGTATCAAGTGCCATTCTCCAGGTTTTGTTTGGGAGCTGTTCCCCACTCTGTCCCCAGTTGACGTTATTATAGAGTTATAGAGTCGTACCGCATAGAAACAGGCCCTTCGGCCCACAACGTCCATGCCGACCATAATGCCTATCCATACTAATCCCACCTGCCTGCATTAATTCCATATCCCTCTATGCCTTGCTCATTCAAGTACCTGTCCAGATGCCTCTTAAATGTCATTACTGTTCCTGCCTCCACCACCTCCTCTGGCAGCTCATTCCAGATACCCACTATTCTTTATGTGAAAAATTTACCCCTTTGATCCCCTTTAAACCTCCTCCCTCTCACCTTAAATCTATGCCCTCTAGTTTTAGTCACCCCTACCATGGGAAACAGACTCTGGCTATCTACCCTATCTATGCCTCTCATAATTTTATATACCTCTATCATGTCCCCTCTCAGCCTCCTTCGCTCCAGGGAAAACAGACCCAGCCTATCCAATCTCTCTTTATAACTCAAGCCCTCCAAACCAGGCAACATCCTTGTGTATCTTTTCTGCACCCTCTCTAGCTTAATCACATCTTTCCTGTAGTGCGGCCACCAGAACTGCACACAGTACTCCAAGTGTGGCCGAACCAATGTTATGTACAACTGTAACATGATGTCCCAACTCTTGTACTCAATGCCTCGGCCGATGAAGGCAAGCATGCCATACGCCTTCTTCACCACCCTATCTACCTGTGTTGCCACTTACAGGGAACTATCTACTCGCACCCCAAGGTTTCTCTGCACAACAACACTCCCCAGGGCCCTGCCATTCACTGTATATGTCCTGCCCTGGTTTAACTTCCCAAAATGCATCACTTCACACTTGTCTGCGTTAAATTCCATTTGCCAATCCCTTGCCCACTTTCCCAGTTGATCTATATCCTGTTGTAACCTTAGACAACCTTCTTCACTGTCCGCTATACCACCAATTTTAGTGTCATCTGCAAACTTACTAATCATGCCCCTACATTCTCATCCAAGTCATTAATATATATAACAAACAACAGAAGGCCCAGCACTGATCCCTGCAGCACACCACTGGTCACCGGCCTCCAATCTGAAAAACAACCCTCCACTACCACCCTCTGCCTCCTATCACCAAGCCAATTTTGTATCCAATTTGCTAGCTCACCCTGGATCCCATGTGTTCGAACCCTCTGGACCAGCCTACCATGTCCCTGTCAAAGGCCTTGCTAAAGTCCATGTAGACAACGTCCATCGCCCTGCCCTCATCAATCGTCTTGGTCACCTCCTCAAAAAACTCAATCAAATTCGTGAGACATGATTTCCCACGCACAAAGCCATGCTGACTATCCCTAATCAGACCATGCCTTTCCAAATGCATATAAATCCTGTCTCTCAGAATCCTTTCCAATAACTTTCCTACCACTGATGGAAGGCTCACCGGCCTGTAGTTCCTTGGCTTATCCCTGCTGCCCTTCTTAAATAAAGGCACAACATTAGCTATCCTCCAGTCTTTCGGTACCTCACCCGTGGCTAACAATGATACAAAAATCTCTGCCAGGGCCCCAGCAGTCTCCTCCCTTGCTTCTCATAGCATCCTAAGATACACTTGGTCAGGCTCTGGGGATTTATCCACCTTAATGCGCTTCAAAACCTCCAACACCTCCTCCTTTGTAATGTTGATATGCTCCAGAATATCGCTGTTCCCTCCCTTGAACTCATTAGCTTCCATGACCTTCTCCATGGTAAATACAGACGAGAGATATTCATTTAAGACCTCGCCTATTTCCCATGACTCCACACATAGATTACCACACTGTTCCTTACTCTAGCTACCCTTTTACTCTTAATATACTTATAGAATCTTTTAGGATTCTTCATTATCTTATCTGCCAGGGAAATCTCATGGCCCGTTTTTGCCCTCCTAATTTCCTTCTTAAGTGTACTCCTACCTCCTTTATTCTCCTCGAGGGACTCGCTTGATCTCAGCTGCCTATACCTGATATATGCCTCCTTCTTTATCCTGACCAGACCCTCAATATCCCTCATCAACCAAGGTTCCCTAAACTTGCCAGCCTTGCCCTTCCATCCAACAGGAACATTCCGGCCCTGAACTCTTCCTATCTCACTTTTAAAAGCTTCCCACTTGCCAGATGTCCCTTTACCTGTAAACAGCCTCTCCCATTCAACTTTTGAGAGTTCCTGTCTGATGCCTTTGAAATTAGCCTTCCCCCAATTTAGGACTTCAACCTGAGGACCAGTCCTATCCTTTTCCATAACTATCTTGAAGCTAATAGAGTTATGGTCACTGGTCCCAAAGTGCTCCCCCACTGACACATCAACCACCTGCCCAGCCTCATTTCCTAAGAGGAGGTCAAGTGTAGCCCCTTCTCTAGTAGGGCCATCCACATACTGCTTCAGAAAACTATCCTGGACATACTTAACAAATTCTTCCCAATCTGACCCCTTAGCACTAAGGCAGTCCCAGTCAATATTAAGGAAGTTAAAATCACCTACTATTACAACGCTATAATTCCTACACCTATCTGTGATTTCCCTACATATATATTTTTTTTGCCCCCGACCTTTCATTCCCCCTTTGAGTCCGCTGACGCTTCTATCTGAAGTACCAAAATTTGAAGCACCAAAACAGCAGGTTTCCAAATAAGAAGGGTAAAATAGCTACTGACAATTAAAGAACTTGCATTTATTCAAGCCTCTTACATTCTCAGGACGTCCCAAGGCACTTCACTAGCAACAAACTTCTTTTGAAGTGCGTTAACAGTCATTATGTAGTTAAAGGTAGTAGCAGATGATATAAAGGACCTGTTTTTGGTTGAACAATAAAGGTTGACTGGGACATTAGGAGAACTCACTGCTCTTTTCAAATCGTGCCATTGGACCTTTTACATCAGTTAAACAACCAGATGGGGTCCTGGTCTAAGATCTCATCTGAAAGACGGCAGTTCTGACAGCGTAGCACTTCCTCAGTACTGCAGTGTACTGTCAGCCTAGATAATATGCTCAAGTCTTAAATATGGCTTGAACCTAGTGACACAGAGGTAAGAGTATCATCATGCCACTTTAGAATATCTGCAACACATTAAGAGATTTCTAGTCACGAAATTGGTGGGAAGAGAGGTGGGGTTATATTACATGGAGATTATCCACCCTCCTTTCTCCTCTTTAAATATTACCAATTCTGGTTCGTAAATGAGATTGGTTGGCAATCCAATGCTATTAGTAACATTACATATACCGGAATGCTATAAACTCTTGGAGGTTGTACTATGTTCCACCCCTATATGGTATTCACACTGGTCACGTCAGTATCCACACCCTGCACAGTATTTACTGTAACCTGTTTTTATAACATGCAATGAGACAAAAATAAAAAAACAAGTTTCTTTTGAAAATATGAACAATGGAAAGTCTAAATTTGTGATTACGTCATGAATAACTGAAGAGAATGACTCACTTGAGGAAGCTATGTACACGAGTACATGTTTGAGTGGCTAACCAGTGGTTCCATGGTCCCTCAGCTCTGAAAGATGTTGTTGGTTGCTTGGAGTTGTGCATGTTGGTGAGCTGCGTGTGGTGACACACATGCACATGTGAACCATCATACACACAGCAGATTAAATGACACTGAATGCAGTGGATAAAAGTAAAGGGTCACAGGGAACATGCTATCTGTCTTGGGGGTGAAATACCTTCCTCACTCACTAGCAACAAGCTTCCTTTGAAGTGCCGTTACAGTCATTATGTAGCAGATAATATAAATGATTGGTTTTTGGTTGAACGATAAAGGTTGGCCAGGACAGTAGAAGATGATATAAATGGCCTTTGGACTTGGCTTCAACTGGCATGACAATGTCATGGTGCTCTACAGACTGGAGTTATACCCCAGCCTGTGCACAGTGAAAAGGGTGTGCAAGTATCTAATACTGGTGGTTTATTCCTTCTGTTATAATAAGCTGATCTGACTCCCAAATTCATTACTACTTTAGTTTTGAGTGTTATAACTGCAGCATATCAATATCAATCTGATTTAAATGTTGCAATAAAATAGCATCAACATCGCACCTAGAACCCTTGAGTTGTTTTTACTGATTCTTGCAATGTGGGAGTCACTAGCAAGGGCAGCATCTATTGTCTGTCCCCAGATGCCTATAGAAGGTGGATCTGATACAACTGAGTGTCTTGCTAGGCCACATCAGTGCCCAGTTATGACTCAACCATAATGGTGTGGGATGGAGTCACGTATGGGCCAGACAGGGTAACCAGGTTTCCTTCCCTAAAGGACTTTCGTGAACCAGTTGGTTTTCCAAGACAATCAGACAACTTCATGGCAACTTTGAACAATACTGTCTTTTCCAGACTTTTTCATAGGAACTGAATTCTCATTCACTGGCTTATCAGTCTAGTAAGATAACCACTAGACTACCATAGCCCTGAAATCGGTCAAATGAGCACAGTCACTAAAAATCTTACCTCCCTGTGTTTGTTGTGAGTAAATGGAGTTAAGATACAGATCAGCTATAATCTAATTGAATGGCAGAACAGGTTTAAGGGAGCCCGAGTGACCTCCACCTGTTCCAATTGCAACCCATCCCACGAGGTGGACCTCAATCCTACGTCATTGGGCCAAATAGAAACCGCTGACAACGTGCAGCTGGTCGGTCAGCATTACATTTCAGTTTCATGACATGCAGTGATGTAGCTTGGCTAATGCTCTGGGTGTAACTCTTCCACACAACTATTCTGACACAGGGTTACACCTGAAATGTTAATTGGGCTCTTTCTTTCAGGTGCTGGTTAAACTACTGTGCACTCCCAACGCTTTCGGTATTTCAAGATAGTACAGTTCGCTCCAAGAGAAAGAAACACCTGCATTTATATAGCACCTTTAATGGCCTCAGGGTGTTTCAAAGTGTTTTAAGGATAGTGAACAACTTTTTAAAAAAAAGTATTGTAATGTAGCAAAATGAGATTCACTGGGCTGATTCCTGGGAATGAAGTGGTTGACTTATCAAGAATGGCTAAACAGTTTAGGCCTTTATTCATTAGAGTTTAGAAGAATGAGGGTGATCTTATTGAAAAATACAAGATTCTGAGGGGGCTTGACAAGGTAGATGTTGAGAAGATGTTTCCACTAGTGGGGGAATCTCGAACTAGAGGACATAGTTACAGAGTAAGGGGACACTCATTTAAAATTGAGATGCGAAGGAATTTCTTCTCTCAGAGGGTAGTGAATGTCTGGAATTTTCTACACCAGAGAGTTGTGGAGGCTAGATCACTGAAAGTATTTAAAGAGGAGGTAGATAGATTTTTGAAATGTCGGGGAGTTGAGGGCTATGTGAAGCTGGCACGAAAGAGGAGTTGATGTCTGGGGCAGATCAGCCATGATCTTATTGAATGGCGGGGCAGGCTTGAGGGGCCAAATGGCCTACTCCTGCTCCTATTTCTTATGTTAAAATGCAGCTGTTAATTTATACACAGCAAGATCCCACAATCCACAAGAAGTTAAATGACCAGTTAACCTGTTTTTGGTGGTCTTTATTGAGGGATGAATATTGGCCAGGCCATTGGGGAGAACCTGCCTGCTCTTCTTTACGTCCACCTGAGGGGGAAGATGTCACTTCAATTTAACATCTGATAATGAAGAGGGCACCTCTGCCAGTGCAACACTCCCTCAGTAATGCACTGAAGTGTCAGCCTAGATTATATTAAAAGGGTCACAGCGATTCCAACATAAAGTCTTTAGCAAATCTCCTCTACTATTCATTAAACTAAACAGAAAGAGCCTCCATTTATATAGCACCTTTCACGTCTACTGGACATTTCAAAGTGCTTTACTATCGAAGTGTAGTCACTGTTGTTATGAGGGTTAACATAGTTGTCTTTAGAGGGTCTGTGCAGGGTATTTTCAGTTTTCATTCAGCACTGGAAACGTGTAGCACAAGAACAATTATCCTAAATAATTCCATATCAAACACACTATCACAAATGCAATCTCAGGAAGACCTTAATTACATGGAGTAAAAGGATACTAGACACAAATTCTTTGTTTCAGAATGTCACGCCAACTTGCTTTGTTGAATGATTATTTTCTTTAATCCACTGACTGGAGATCTAGATTTTTTTTGAAGAAATTTTAAAAACAGATTAGAAAAAAAACAATAACTTTGCTGGCAACTTAGGATGGCCACCTCATTTGTATCTGACATTGCAAGGCTTGTGAGGAGGGAGACGAAATGCCTGCTCATTTCCCAACAAGAACCAAGACCCATGAAGTTGAAGGGAACTACCTGTTCTTTTTAGCAGTACTGAGAGAGATACTGCTAACTGCTATGTTTGAATTACTGAGTGACTGTCATGTGGCAAGCCCCTCTTCTTCCATGGTTTTAAGCTTGTGTTTCCCTTGGTACGACCGAGGCGGGAGGAGTAGATTGTTTTTCTCTAGTTCCACTTCTCCACAGGTCACAACATATATTTAAATGTTTACCCAGTTACCAATATGGCCAATTATATACTCTACTTTTGTTTCAAAATAAAATCCACCAATGAAGTTTCTTTAATAAACAAATTTATCAATTTATTATAAAACAAGGCTTATTCAGTAAAGATGCAAAGCATAACACACAGATTGAAATATGAAAGTTTCCTTTTAACTTAACCCAACACACGCACATACACTGGTTAAAGAAAAAAATTGAGGTTTTCTCTGCAGAGATCTCTTTACAAAAAAATGACAAAAAAATAATTTGGCCAAGTATTTTTTAAATTCTTGAAGGAAAAGGAGAGGACATGGAATGATATCAGTTGTCCCTTTATTCTGGCATCCAAATACATGTAGATGGCTGGCACTGGGATATTTTTAGTGCAGTTCTCTTCATTAGACATCAAGGCTTAATCTAGCAAGCTTTCCAGGAGAAATGCGGCATCAGGGGCTTCAGCTATCACACACTGGATTCTCAAGGTCTCTCAGAGAAGTGGAGAAAAGGATGAGCTGGTTGCTTCTCTCTTAGCAGGCTGACCCCAAAATGACTCAAAACCAAATTCAAAATGAAACCAACTCTTGACCACCATAAAAGAAGGGTCACTGACCCGAAACGTTAACTCTGCTTCTCTTTCCACAGCTGCTGCCAGACCTGCTGAGTGATTCCAGCATTTCTTGTTTTTGTTTCAGATTTCCAGCATCCGCAGTATTTTGCTTTTATTATATTGGTATATCACTTCTCTGTAAGCAACTCCCCCTCATCACCAAGGCTCCTGTTGTCTATTTAGCTGAAGACATGTGACTTCCAGTAAGTCCCAAGTCTTTCCAGTGACCTTTTTTGACATTAAAAAAACAAAGTCAAGCAGCTCCACAGATTTCCACAGACTTTTGCACACAAGTCCTCAAAAAATATTAAAACATGAAAGCACTGCAGCAAAGGAGAAGCTTCTGAACTCTGACACTTACAGACCCAAGTGAGGGGTGGGGGGGCGGGGGGGGGGGTCCCTCTCTCTCTCTTTCCATTTCAGCTTACAAGCTTCGAAGTCTGACTGTTGATTGATCACCTTTGCAAACTCCGGCTACAATCAGAAACCCCATTGGAGGAAATCATCTGCATCACTGTCTCCAGGAGACCCGCCCAACCAATCATCTACCTCTTCAAACTAAAAGCCTCAGGACCAGCGAATTCAGCTAGAAGCCAACCGAATCACCAAACACCACAGACGATATACCCCTTTTTTCTATGGACTCTAACTCAACCAATCTACCTTTCCCCACTCTAATCTATTTGTGTGTTTGTAAACCTCTTGTGTGTGTGTGTGAGTGAAAGTTGATGCATAATTTATTTTTATTAGTTTGGTTTAGACACAATAAAGTTAACCTATTTCTTTAGCAAACTCAAGAAAACCTGTCTGATTGATGACTTACTTGCTATGATCATAACAAGAACCAAACACCTATTGAACTGACCAGTACATCCATTTTCAGAAAAAGAATTAAACCAGCTGTGGTCAAACAAGGAGAGGGAAAAGAAGGAAGCCCTTCGACCCCTCTCCACTTGACCAAAATACAGAATATTCGAAACACCATCATTGAGACGTCAAGACCTTCACCACAGTATCAGCACTTGCACTGTGATATAGTACTTACACTGGGATACGTCAACTCATATTAGTGTTTTTTGAGGTATGAGGCTCAGGAGAAGATGGAGCTGGAGCTCCCGATGCCGCTGGCTCCGATCGATGGCGGCGGCGGCCTGCTGAGATCCAACAGCGCGCCCATGATCAACGGCTTGAGTGACAACGCTCAGGTTTTTCAGCCAGATGCCCTGCGCAATCATAGGAACAGCACCACTGTTATGAACCGCCATAGTCAGGGGATCAACATCAAGGGAGGCAGGGAAATCAAGCTGCCAATCCTGATCTCAATGATCTTCAAAGGTCAGGCAGCCGACAAGACCGAGGCTCGATATGTGGGGGACGCCATCGTAACACCCTAGATACCCCTTCCCAGCTCCCCCCTCGCACCGCCCTCCCCTGCACACCCTCCCCCTCGCAGCCCCTTCCCCTGCAGCCCCCGTCACACCCCCTTACCTCCACCCCCTCCCCCCCGCACACCTCCTCCCACCAACATCCACCTATCCCTGAGCAGGGGCCCTAACAACATCACTGCCTTGTGGGCATCTCGGGAGAGACCAAGGCTAAGGGAGTAAACCCTAACAGAAAATCCGGAGCGGAACCCTGAAGGCGGTCATGTGTCACCTTTGGCATGTTTCCGGCAGTTCCTGCAGCCATACCGGTGCCAAACATCGTGCTCTGCCCTCCTTTGGACCCCACCAGGAAGGCCAAGAGGGGGGTTTTGACACTTGGCCAACTCACAACCTCCATATATCCGCTCAGGCATGCGCCATGGAGAGGTCACTCCATAGTCACCTCACAGCGACCAAAACAACATGGAAGGCAGCAGTTACGGGTTATAAGTCCAGTTCAATTGGCATAGAGATTGGGCGCCATGGGTTGCCTTTGTCGGTGGGAGAGGTTATCGCATCTCACTGGACAGCTACAGCCCGCCTCAAACCAGGCAGTCCCCGGTCAGTAAGGTTCTGTCCCGCCACAGTCCACCTGCTTCCATGGGTGCTTGGAGCTCAGGGTCATTGCCCGACAAGTGGACTGTAACACCGCACCAAACAGCACGACCAAAAAAGGAAAGAAGGTACCAGCCCTTCGTTTTGCAAGCTGGAACGTCAGAACTGTGTGTCCTGGCCTGTCGGAAGACCCTACGCAAATCAACGATTCTCGGAAGTCCGCCTTCATTAACAACGAGCTCAGTAGACTCAATGTGGACATTGCAGCACTTCAGGAGACACGCCTCCCTGCGAGCAGATCTCTAAGAGAGCAAGACTACACCTTCTTCTGGCAGGGTAGGGATCCTGAAGAGCCAAGACAGCATGGAGTGGGCTTCGCCATCAGAAACTCCTTGCTCAGCATGACAGAACGCATACTGTCCATCTGACTGTTCACCGCTTCTGGTCTAGTACACCTACTCAGCATCTATGCTCCAACACTCTGCTCCCCATCTGAAGTTAAAGACCAGTTCTACGAGGAACTCCATAATATCATTAGTAGCATCCCCAATATCGAACATCTGTTCCTGCTGGGGGACTTTAATGCCAGGGTTGGGGCCGACCATGACTCATGGCCCTCCTGCCGTGGGCGCTATGGCATTGGAAGGATGAATGAGAATGGACAGAGACTGCTTGAGTTGTGTACCTAGCATAACCTCTGCATCACCAACTCGTTCTTTCATCATGAACCCTGTCACCAGGTTTCTTGGAGGCACCCAAGATCACGTCGTTGGCACCAGCTGGACCACATCGTCACAAGGCGAGCCTCTTTAAACAGTGTTCAAATCACACGCAGCTTCCACAGTGCGGACTGCGACACCGACCACTCCCCGGTACGCAGCAAAGTTAGACTCAAACCAAAGAAGCTGCATCACTCCAAGCAGAAGGGACGCCCGCGCATCAACACTAGCAGAATTTCTTAACCACAGCTGTTACATAAGTTTCTGAATTCACTTGAAAAAGCCCTTCAAAACACTCCTACAGGGGATGCACAGTGGCACAGTGGTTAGCACAGCGGCCTCACAGCTCCAGCGACCCGGGTTCGATTCTGGGTACTGCCTGTGCGGAGTTTGCAAGTTCTCCCTGTGTCTGTGTGGGTTTCCGCCGGGTGCTCCGGTTTCCTCCCACCTCCAAAGACTTGCAGGTTGATAGGTAAATTGGCCATTGTAAATTACCCCTAATGTAGGTAGGTGGTAGGAGAATGGTGGGGATGTGGTAGAGAATATGGGGTTAATGTAGGATTAGTATAAATGGGTGGTTGTTGGTCGGCACAGACTCGTTGGGCCGAAGGGCCTGTTTCAGTGCTGTATCTCTAAATAAAATAAAATAAATAAAATAAAATGGGCCCACATCAGAGGCGCCATCTATGACTCAGCAATGACCACCTATGGCAAACGTGTGAAGCGGAATGCAGACTGGTTTCAATCTCACATTGAAGAGCTGGAACCTGTCATAGCCGCTAAGTGCACTGCACTGTTGAACTACAAGAAAGCCCCCAGCGAGTTAACATCTGAAGCACTTAATGCAGCCAGAAGCGCTGCACAAAGAACAGCCAGGCACTGAGCAAATGACTTCTGACAACACCTATGCAGTCATATTCAGCTGGCCTCCGATACCGGAAACATCAGAGGAATGTATGATGGTATTAAGAGAGCTTTTGGGCCAACCATCAGGAAGATCGCCCCACCTCAAATCTAAATCAGGGGACACAATCACTGACCAACACAAGCAAATGGACCGCTGGGTGGAGCACTACCTAGAACTGTACTCCAGGGAAAATGTTGTCACTGAGACCGCTCTCAATGCAGCCCAGTCTCTGCCTGTCATGGATGAGCTGGACGAACAGCCAACAAAATCGGAACTCAGTGATGCCATTGATTCTCCAGCCACTGGAAAAGCCCCTGGGAAGGACGGCATTACCCCTGAAATAATCTAGAGTGCCAAGCCTGCTATACTTTCAGCACTTTACGAACTGCTTTGCCTGTACTGGGATGAGGGAGCAGTACCACAGGACATGCGCAATGCCAATATCATCACCCTTTATAAGAGCAAGGGTGACCACAGTGACTGCAACAACTACCGTGGAATCTCCCTGCTCAGCATAGTGGGGAAAGTCTTTGCTCGAGTCACTTTAAACAGGCTCCAGAAGCTGGCTGAACGTGTCTACCCTGAGGCACAGTGTGGCTTTCGAGCAGAGAGATCCACCATTGACATGTTGTGCTCCCTTCGCCAGCTACAGGAGAAATGCCGCGAACAACAGATGCCCCTCTACATTGCTTTCATAGATCTCACCAAAGCCTTTGATTTCGTCAGCAGATGTGGTCTCTTCAGACTACTAGAAAAGATCAGATGTCCACCAAAGCTACTAAGTATCATCACCTCATTCCATGACAATATGAAAGGCACAATTCAACATAGCGGCGCCTCATCAGACCCCTTTCCTATCCTGAGTGACGTGAAACAGGGCTCTGTTCTCGCACCTATACTGTTTTGGATCTTCTTCTCCCTGCTGCTCTCACATGCGTTCATGTCTTCAGAAGAAGGAATTTTCCTCCACACAAGATCAGATGGCAGGTTGTTCAACCTTGCCCGTCTAAGAGCGAAGTATGGAAAGTCCTCATCAAGGAACTCCTCTTTGCTGACGATGCTGCATTAACATCTCACACTGAAGAGTGTCTGCAGAGACTCATCGACAGGATTGCGGCTGCCTGCAACGAATTTGGCCTAACCATCAGCCTCAAGAAAACGAACATCATGGGACAGGATGTCAGAAATGCTCCATCCATCAATATCGGCGACCACGATCCGGAAGTGGTTCAAGAGTTCACCTACCTAGGCTCAACTATCACCAGTAACCTGTCTCTCGATGCAGAAATCAACAAGCGCATGGGAAAGGCTTCCACTGCTATGTCCAGACTGGCCAAGAGAGTGTGGGAAAATGGCACACTGACGCGGAACACAAAAGTCCAAGCGTATCAAGCCTGTGTCCTCAGTACCTTGCTCTACGGCAGCGAGGCCTGGACAACGTATGTCAGCCAAGAGCAACGTCTCAATTCATTCCATCTTCGCTGCCTCTGGAGAATCCTTGGCATCAGGTGGCAGGACCGTATCTCCAACACAGAAGTCCTCGAGGCGGCCAACATCCCCAGCATATACACCCTACTGAGCCAGCGGCGCTTCAGATGGCTTGGCCATGTGAGCCGCATGGCAGATGGCAGGATCCCCAAGGACACATTGTACAGCGAGCTCGTCACTGGTATCAGACCCACTGGCCGTCCATGTCTCCGCTTTAAAGATGTCTGCAAGCGCGACATGAAGTCCTGTGACATTGATCACAAGTTATGGGAGTCAGTTGCTAGTGATCGCCAGAGATGGCGGGCAGCCATAAAGGCGGGGCTAAAGTATGGCGAGTCGAAGAGACTTAGCAGTTGGCAGGAAAAAAGACAGAAGCGCACGGCGAGAGCCAACTGTGTAGCAGCCCCGGCAACCAATTTTATCTGCAGCGCCTGTGGAAGAGTCTGTCATTCTAGAATCGGCCTTTATAGCCACTCCAGGCACTGCTTCACAAACCACTGACCACCTCCAGGCGCCTACCCATTGTCTCTCGAGACAAGGAGGCCAAAGAAGAAGAGTATTTCCACTGGCAGATCAATACTTTCACTGGGATATAAGGATTCACATGGGATACCAGTATGTTCACTGGGACATTAACACTTTAGTACCAGCCACAAAAGATTGACTTTCTTGCACTGAGGCACGAGAATACTTCCACTTGTTTTCATGGCTATTTGATGTTCAGATCACAACTATTTATATAGGAACAGGAGGAAGCCCTTCAGTCCCTCCACCCACTTTTGAAACTGAGTTAGTTCATGGCTGATCTGTATCTTAACTCCATCTACCCACTTTGGTTCCAAAACTCTTAATACCCTTACCCAACAAACATCCAGCAATCTGCTTTGAAATATTCAATTGACCAATTCAATTCCCTAACCTCCCCAACATTAACTGGGATAGTCTTAGTGCAAAAGGCTTAAAGGGGGCGGAATTCTTCAAATGCTTACAGGAGAGCTTTTTGAGCCAGTACGTAGAAAGTCCTACAAGAAAAGGGGCAGTACGGGACCTAATCCTAGGGAATGAAGCCAGACAAGTGATAGAAGTGTCAGTGGGGGAGCATTTTGGAGATAGTGACCATAACTCTGTAAGATTTAAGGTAGTTATGGAAAAGGACAAAGATGGACCGGAAATAAAGGTACTAAATTGGGGGAAGGCCGATTTCAATATGATAAAACAGAATCTGGCCAAAGTGCACTGTGAGCAGCTACTTGTTGGAAAGTCTACATCAGATCAGTGGGAGTCATTCAAAGAGGAAATAGTGAGAGTTCAGAGCCAACATGTACCCGTTCAGGTGAAGGATAGGACCAATAAGTCCAGGGAACTCTGGATGTCAAGGGATATAGAGGATTGGATACAGAAAAAAAAGGTTTATGGCAGATTCAGTGTGCTGAAAACAGCGGAGGCACTGGAGGAGTATAGAAAGTGTAGGGGGGTTACTTAAAAAAGTAATTAGGAGAGCGAAGAGGGGACATGAAAAAACACTGGCGGCAAGATAAAGGAAAATCCTAAGGCATTTTATAAGTACATTAAGGGCAAAAGGATAACCATGGAAAGAGTAAGGCCCATTAGGGACCAAAGTGGCAATCTGTGTGAGGAGCCGGAGGACATAGGTGAGGTTTTAAATGATTACTTTTCATCTGTGTTCACTATGGAGAAGGACGATGTAGGTGTAGAGATCATGTGATATACTTGAACATATTAACATTGAAAGGGAGGAAGTATTAGCTGTTTTAGCGAGCTTAAAAGTGGATAAATCCCCAGGTCCAGATGAGATGTCTCCCAGGCTGTTATGTGAGGCAAAGGAGGAGATAGCAGGGGCTCTGACACAAATTTTCAAATCCTTTCTGGCCACAGGAGAGGTACCAGAGTATTGGAGGACAGCAAATGTGGTACCATTATTTAAGAAGGGTAGCAGGGATAAACCAGGTAATTACAGGCCGGTGAGTCTAACATCAGTGGTTGGGAAACTATTGGAAAAAATTCTGAGGGACAGGATTAATCTCCACTTGGAGAGGCAGGGATTAATCAGGGACAGTCAGCATGGCTTTGTCAGGGGGAGATCATGTCTAACTAACTTGATTGAATTTTTCAAGGCGTTGACTAGATGTGTAGATGAGGGTAAAGCAGTTGATGTAGTCTACATGGAGTTCACTAAGGCTTTTGATAAAGTCCCAAATGGGAGATTGGTTAAGGTGGTAAGAGCCCATGGGATCCAGGGTAATTTGGCAAATTGGATCCAAAATTGGCTTAGTGGCAGGAGGCAGAGGGTGATGGTCGAGGGTTGTTTTTGCGAGTGGAAGCCTGTGACCAGTGGTGTACCGCAGGGATCGGTGCTGGGACCCTTGCTGTTTGTAGTGTAAATTAATGATTTAGACGTGAATATAGGAGGTATGATCAGTAAGTTCGCAGATGACGTGAAAATTGGTGGTGCCTTAAATAGGGAGGAGGAAAGCCTTAGATTACAGGACGATATAGATGGGCTGGTAAGATGGGCGGAGCAGTGGCAAATGGAATTTAATCCTGAGAAGTGTGAGGTGATTCATTTTGGGAGGACTAACAAGGCAAGGGAATATACAATGGATGGTCGGATCCTAGGAAGTACAGAGGGTCAGAGGGATCTTGGTGTACTTGTCCATAGATCACTGAAGGCAGCAGCACAGGTAGGTAAGGTGGTCAGGAAGGCATATGGGATACTTGCCTTTATTAACCTAGGAATAGAATATAAGAGCAGGGAGGTTATGATGGAGCTGTATAAAATGCTAGTTGGGCCACAGCTGAAGTACTGTGTACAGTTCTGGGCACCACACTATAGGAAGGATGTGATTGCACTGGAGAGGGTGCAGAGGAGATTCACCAGGATGTTGCCTGGGCTGGAGCATTTCAGCTATGAAGAGAGACTGAAAAGGCTAGAGTTGTTTTCCATAGAGCAGAGAAGGCTGAGGGGGGATATGATTGAGGTGTACAAACGTATGAAGAGTATTGATAGGTTAGATAGGAAGAAACTTTTTCCCTTAGCGGAGGGGTCAATAACCAGGGGACATAGACATAGGGGAAGGAGGTTTAGAGGGGATTTGAGGAAATCTTTTTTCACTGAGGGTGGTTGGAACCTGGAACGCACCGCCTGAGGAGGTGGTAGAAGCAGGAACCCTCACAACATTTCAGAAGTATTTAGATGAGCACTCGTAAAGCCATAGCATACAAGGCTACGGGCGATATGCTGGAAAATGGGATTATAACAGTTAGTCAGGCTGAAGGGCCTGTTTCTGTGCTGTATACCTCTATAACTCTCTGACTCTAATTGAACTCCAGCCTCCACAACTTTTGTGATGAAGGTGGGGGCAGTGTTCCAACTTTCCAGTACCCTTTCTGTGAAGAAGTGCTTTCTGATTTCAGTCCTGAACGGCCCAGCTCTAATGTTAAGTTATGCAACCTTGTTTGGGCTATAATTAAAACAGAAAATAGAATATAAAAGTCAAAATACATAATTTACATAAAACTTTATTAAAATCACTGTTGGAGTACAGTGTACTGTTTTGGGCTTGACACTACAGGAAAGATGTTGATGCAATGGTACAGTGCAGATTCACTAGGATCTGCCTAGTATGGGAAAATACAAAGACTTGAAAAACCGGGATTGTTTTTGTTCCAACAGTGGGGACTAAGGTGATTTGACAAGACAAAAGAATATTTCTTAAATGGAGAGAGGCTGGGCAGTGCTGAACTTCAAAAGGGACTTTACTGTCCTTCTTCATGAGTCACTGAAAGCTAACATGCAGGTACATCAAGCTATTAAGGCGGCAAATGACATGTTGACCTTTATTACAAGGGGATTTGAGTATAGGAAATACGTCTTAATGCAATTATACAGACCCTTGGTGAGACTGCACCTGGAGTATTGTGTGCAGTTTTGGTCTCCTTACCTAAGGAAAGATATACTTGCCATAGAAGGAGTGCAATGAAAGTTAATCAAACTAGTTCCTGGGATGGAGGGGTTGTCCTATGAGGAAAGATTAAATAGACTGGGCCTTTATGCTCTGGAGTTTAGAAGAATGAGAGATGATCTCATATGGACAGCACAGTGGCGCAGTGGTTAGTACCGTAGCCTCACAGCTCCAGGAACCCGGGTTCAATTCTGGGTACTGCAAGTTCTCCCTGTGACCGTGTGGGTTTTCGCCGGGTGCTCCGGTTTCCTCCCACCGCCAAAGACTTGCAGGTGATAGGTAAATTGGCCATTGTAAATTGCCCCTAGTGTAGGTAGGTGGTAGGGAATATGGGATTACTGTAGGGTTAGTATAAATGGGTGGTTCTTGGTCGGCACAGACTCGGTGGGCCGAAGGGCCTGTTTCACTGCTGTATAAGAACAAAGAGAACAAAGATAATTACAGCACAGGAACAGGCCCTTCGGCCCTCCAAGCCTGCGCCGATCCAGATCCTCTCTCTAAACATGTCGCCTATTTTCTTAGGTTCTGTATCTCTTTTCTTCCTGCCCATTCATGTATCTGTCTAGATACATCTTAAAAGACTCCATCGTGCCCGCGTCTACCACCTCCGCTGGCAACGCGTTCCAGGTGCCCACCACCCTCTGTGTAAAGAACTTTCCACGCATATCCCCCCTAAACATTTCCCCTTTCACTTTGAACTCGTGTCCTCTAGTAATTGAAACCCCTACTCTGGGAAAAAGCCTCTTGCTGTCCACCCTGTCTATACCTCTCATGATTTTGTACACCTAAATAAAATAAAAATCTCATTCAAATATACAAAATTCTTACAGGGCTCGACAGGGTAGATGCAGGAAAGGTGTTTCCCCTGGCTGGGGAGTCTAGAACCAGGGGACACAGACTCAGAATAAGGAGCAGGCCATTTAGAACTGAAATAAGGAGGAATTTCTTCCCTCAGTGGGTGGTGAATCCTTGGAATTCTCTGCCCCAGAGGGCTGTGGAGGTTCAGTCGTTGAGTATGTTCAAGACTGAGATCAATAGATTTCTACATATTAAAAATATCAAGGGTTATGGGGATAGTGCAGGAAAATGGCGTTGAAGTGGAAGATCAACCATGATCTCATGAATGGCGGAGGGGGCTCGACAAGCTGAATGGCCTACTCCTGCTATTTCTTTTATTCTTATGTTCTAAAAATGCACTAGCAGAGTTAGTGATTGAAGCATCGGTTAGATAGGTTGTTAAAACATAGAAAAAATAGGAGTAGGAGTAGGCCACTCGGTCCTTCGAGCCTGTTCCACCATTCATTATGATCATGGCTGATCAACCAACTTAGTAGCCTGTTCCAGCTTTCGCCCCATACCCTTTGATCCCTTTAGACCCAAGAGCTATATCTAACTCCTTCTTGAAAACATACAATGTTTTGGCCTCAACTGCTTTCTGTGGTAACGAATTCCACAGGCTCACCACTCTCTGGGTGAAGAAATTTCCCCTCATCTCAGTCCTGAAAGGTTTACCTCGTATCCATAGACATCAGGATCATCCTTCCTGCATCTACCCTGTCAAGTCCTGTTAGAATTTTATAGGTTTCTATGAGATCCCCACTCACTCTTCTGAATTCCAGCAAATATAATCCTAACCGACTCAATCACTCGTCATACGTCAGTCCCGCCATCCCAGGAATCAGTCTGGTAAACCTTCGCTGCACTCCCTCTATAGCAAGAACATCCTTCCTCAGATAAGGAGACCAAAACTGCACACAATATTCCAGGTGTGGCCTCACCAAGGCCCAGTATAATTGCAGCAAGACATCCCTGCTCCTGTACTCGAATCCTCTCGCTATGAAGGCCAACATACCATTTGCTATTTTTACCGCCTGTTGCACCTGCATGCTTACCTTCAGCGACTGGTGTATGAGAACACCCAGGTCTCGCTGCATATTCCCCTCTCTCAGGTTATCGCCATTCAGATAATAATCTGCCTTCCAGTTTTTGCTACCAAAGTGGATAACCTCACATTTATCCACATTATACTGCATCTGCCATGCATTTGCCCACTCACTCAACTTGTCCAAATCACCCTAAAGCCTCTCTGCATCCTCCTCACAACTCACCGTCCCATCTAGCTTTGTGTCATCTGCAAATTTGGAGATATTACATTTAGTTCCCTCATCTAAATCATTAATGTATATTGTGAATAGCTGGGGTCCTAACACCGATCCCTGTGGTACCCCACAAGTCAATGCCTGCCATTTGGAAAAGGACCCATTTATCCCTACTCTTTGTTTCCTGTCCGCCAACCAATTTTCTATCCATCGCAATACACAACCCCCCCAATCCCATGCGCTTTAATTTTACACGCTAATCTCTTATGTGGGACTTTGTCGAAAGCCTTCTGAAAGTTCAAATAAACCACATCCACTGGCTCCCCCTCATCGACTCTACTAGTTACATCCTCGAAGAATTCTAGTAGATTTGTCAAGCATGATTTCCCTTTCGTAAATCCACGCTGACTCTGTCCGATTCTACCACTGTTCTCCAAGTGCTCTACTATAAAATCTTTGATAATGGACTCTAAAATTTTCCTCACTACTGACGTCAGGCTGACTGGTCTGGAATTCCTTGCTTTCTCTTTACCTCCCTTTTTAAATAGTGGGTGAGCAAGGGGAATAAAGGGATAGGGGAAGAAAGCAGGCACATAGGATTAGCACTACTGCTCATGTGAAAAATGTCCCATTTCCATGTTGTAATTTCCATGTAAACAGTTGTCTGTTATCATGTAATTGCAGGCTCTGGCCAATAGATGGCATTGTGGATTAAGTTTCTGAAGCCTCAACTCTGTTGCTGTCTTACCTGCATACGAATTAGGAGCTGGAGTAGGCCACATGGCCCTTCGCGCCTACTCTGCCATTCAATAAGGTCATGGCTAATCTGATTGTAACCTCGGCTCTACATTCCTGCCTACCCCCTGATAACCTTTCACCCCCTTGCTTAACAAGAATCTATCTACCTCTGCCTTAAAAATATTCAAAGTTTCTGCTTCCGCTGTCTTTTGAGGAAAAGAGTTCCAATGACTCACGGACCCTCAGAGAAAAAAAATTAATTCTCATCTCTGTCTTAAATGGGCGACCCCTTATTTTTAAACAGTAACCCCTAGTTCTCGATTCTCCCACAAGGGGGACATCCTTTCCACATCCACCCAGTCAAGACCCCTCAGGATCTTATATGTTTCAATCAAGTCGCCTCTTACTCTCCTAAACCCCAGCGGATACAAGCCCAGCCTGTCCAACCTTTCCTCTTAAGACAACCTGCTCATTCAAGTATTAGTCTAGTAAACCTTCCCTGAACTGCTTCCAACTGCTACCTTAAATAGGGAGACCAGTATGTTCAACACTGAGATCAATAGTTTTCTATATATTAAAAACATCAAAGGATACGGGGATAGTGCAGGAAAATGGTGAAGATGCCATGATCTCATTTAATTGCGAAGGGGTCTTGAAGAGCTGAATGACCTACTCCTGCTATTTCTTTTGTTCTTATGTTCTAAAAATGCACTAGCAGAGTTAGTGATTGAAGCATAGCTTAGATAGGTTGTTAAAAGCAAGGAGAATAAAGAGATATGGGAAGACAGTAGGTACACAGGATTAGGACTGCTGCTCATGTGCAAAATATCCCGTTTCCGTGTTGTAATTCCTATGTAAACAGTTTCCTGTTATCATGCAACTGAAGCATAACCTCCCTACTTTTGTATTCAATTCCCCTTGTAATAAACGATAAAGTTCTATTAGCTTTCCTAATAACCTGCTGAACCTGTATACTAACCTTTTGCAATTCATGCACTAGGACACCCAGATCCCTCTGCATCTCAGAGCTCTGCAATCTTGTATATAAAATAACTTAAATTCATCAACTGGCCACAGCCCTTACACCAATTGATTAAGAGCTACAATGAGGATTTTGAGAGAACCTATCAGAGCCTTGGTTATCAATTGGCAAGTTTTGAGCTCAAATGTAGTGAATCTGATCAGTGAGCATGCCCGAAGTATTTGGATAGGAACTCCATTTATTGCTTTTGTGATCAGGGCAGGAAATAGTGTGTTTTTTCTAAATCATCCTTTGGCATCAAGGAATTTATTATTGAGTATGCTGACCTCATTCAATATCCAACAATACAACATGGATGGGGCCAACAGCATTAATTGTACAAAACACAGCTACAGTTAATGTCTGTTTTTATCTACATTCAAAGATATTTTCTGAGCAGTTCAATTGTGTGGCATGGTCTTCAAATAAAAATCTTTTCTGATGATGCAGGGTTCAAAACTACAGTGAAACCTGTAACTTAGGGACACCCAAGTCCTTATTTTCAAAATGGTCATTCTAAGTACAGTAAAACACTTTGAGTGAAATATCCCAGGACTGGCTGCATTTCTTGCAGTGTTTTCTCTTTCCACCCCTCATCTTGGAGCATGCCTAATTCTGGAGCTGTGTTACAGACAGGTGGCATGGGTAACTTCCACTTCTCACCCCGCAACTGACGGCAATAATATTTTGTTAAAAATGGGGTGTTAGTCCAAGTATTTTTTTAAAAGGGTCAAATAAACAAAAGACAGGTTAAAAAAAAACTATTTTAAACAATTCTCAAAATGGTCCCAACCTCACCCATACACGCATTCACACACATGCATACACAATAGATAGAGAGAAAAAGGTAAAATGGAATCTAAAGTCCAAATTACTATACAAGAGTCCGTTGCTTAAAGAACCTTCATAGTTTCTTTCGGGAGGAAATTTTATAATGCTGTTGCAGGCCTGAATTTTTCTTGTTTTGGAGTTGAAGTGTTGTAGTCTTCTGTGGTTAAAACTCAGCCCAAAGTTGGTGTGATGTGAATCTGGTTTACTTTCACAGATGGAGAGTTTAATAGTAATGTTGCAATTTTTTCTGCTGCAATGGTTGTTCAAGTTGTTAGTCAGCAGTGTTCGCTTGCTTAGCTGGACCGTATCTCTCAGCCTCTGGCTGGAACTGGCTTTCTGTGGTCTTTGGCTGATTTCCCTTCTCTCTCCAGAGGGCTACTTTTTAAGGTAAAAATCCATCACATTTGAGTCTCTATCATCAAGTGACAAAAGGCCATCTTCCCCTGGTGTGACCACACAACAGTCCAGGATATGGAAACTATTGCTTTCTGTTGGCATCTGGATGGGCCATTCTGTTACAATGGTGCTACTTCACAGCTATTCATCTTGGTTTGGACTGTGGAATCAGTCTCTCAACAGAACCTTTGTCAGTTCATTCCTATAGATAGGAGTCATCAATATGTAATCGACTCCTTTCAATTTCAATGGATTCTCCCCAGAGCTAATTCAAACAAGGTTAACGAGTTTCATCCTCATCAGATGGATGTGTTTATTGACAGTACGGGAGGGGTCACCTGATCTCTACTCTATTTGTCTGTGGTACAAATGTGCTCATTTTCTTGTGGTTCAGTTCAACAGTTTTATTTCATAATTCCTCCAGTTCATTGTTTATTTCATCATGGCTTCTTCCGAGCATGACACTGGGAATACCTAATCTCTGAAAACAACTGCATGAATTCCTCCCAAGAGCAGTTTTAAATCCCTGGGGCAGTAACTGCATGAGGATTGGAGTTGGGAATGCCATTCAGGGGCAGGGCTGGAAAAGCAGTCAGACAGGTGTTATTCTCATCAAATCAACAAGGGTGGTGCTGTTAAATGGCATATGGACCTATGCCCAAAGCAACTATCTGGCTCTTCTTCCTAGTTTGTTCTGGTTTCAAATCCCATTAGCAGCTACAAAGCCATAAGAACAAAAGAAATAGGAGAAAACAACCATATAGCTCCTCGAGCCTGCTCCACCATTCAATATCATCATGACTGATCATCTGGCTCAACTCCATTTTCCCGCCCACTCCCCACTTCCCTTGATTCCCTGAGAGACCAAACATCTGTCTGTCTCAGCCCTAAATATACTTAACGATGAACATCCACAACCCTTTTGGGTAGAGTATTCCAAAGATTCACAACTCTCTGAGTGAAGAAATTTCTCCTCATTTCAGTCCTAAATGATTGACCTCTTATTCTGAGACTGTGCCCCTGTGTTCTCGTTTCCCCTCCGGGGAGGGTGGGAACCACTGTGTCTACCCAGTCAAACCCCCTCAGAATCTTGTATGTTTCAATGAGATCACCTCTCTTTCTCCTAAACTCCAGAGAGATAAAGTACAATTTACTCAGCCTTTCATCATAGGACATTACTCTCATCCCAGGAACCAATCTAATAAATCTTCACTGTCCCGCCATCAAGGCAAGTAAATGTGGAGACCAAAACTGCGCACAGGACTGCAGGCGTGGTCTCACCAAAGCCATGTACTTCTTTATTCTTGTACTCCAATCGCCTTGCAATAAAGGCAAATGTGCCATTTGCCTTCCTAATTACTTGCTGTACCTGCCCTCTATTCTTGTACTCCAATCCCTAGCTAGCTAGAAATGTAAAAATAGATAGCAAGAGTTTCTACAGGTATTTAAAAAGGAAAAGAGTAAGTAAAGTGAGTGTTGGTCCTCTAGAGAGTGAGAATGGGGAGTTAATAAAAGATAAGGAAATGGCGGATGAAATGAACAAACATTTTGCTTCTGTCTTCACTATAGATCCAAAAAACATTCCAGTAACAGCAGTCAATCAGGAGGTGGAAGGAAGAGAATAACTTGATGAAATTACAATCACCAGGGCAGCAGTACTGAGCAAACTGATGAAGCTGCAGGCTGACAAGTCCCCGGGTCTTGATGGGTTTCCTCCTAGGGTATTAAAAGGGGTGGCTAATGAGGTAGTAGATGCATTGATGTTAATTTTCAAAAATTCCCTAGATTCTGGAAAGTTCCAGCAGACTGGAAAGCAGCAAATATAACCCCTCTATTCAAGAAGAGGGGGAAGCAGAAAATAGGTAACTGTAGGCCAGTTAGCTTGATATGTGTTATAGGGAAGGTGTTAGAATCCATCATTAAGGAGGCTATAGCTGGGCACTTAGAAAAACTCAAGGTAATCGGGAATTATCAGCATGGTTTTATGAAAGGGAAATCATTTTTAGCCAATTTGTTGGAGTTCTTTGAAGGAGTGATGTGCTGTGGATGAAAGGGAGCCTATTGACGTACTGTACTTGGATTTCTAGAAGGCATTTGACAAGGTGCCACATGAAAGGTTATTGCGCAAAGTAAGAGCTCATGGTGTAGGGGGTGACATATTAGCATGCATAGAAGATTAGTTGACCAGCAGAAAACAGAGTATGCATAAATGGGGCCTTTTCTGATGTGACAAGTGGAGTCCCGCAGGGGTCTGTGCTGGGGCCTCAACTTTTTACAATTTATATCAATGACTTAGATGAGGGGAGCAATGGCATGATAGCTAAATTTGCAGATGACACAAAGATAGGTAGGTAAGTATGTTGTGAGGAGGACATGAGGTTGCAGAACGATATAGATAGGTTGAGTAATTGGGCAAAAATCTGGCAGATGGAATATAATGTGGGAAAATGTGAAACTGTTCACTTTGACAGGAATAACAACAAAGCTGAGTATTACTTAAACGGAGAACAACTGCAGAATTCCGAGGTGCAGAGGGATCGAGGTGTTCTAATGCATGAGTCACAAATAGTATGTAGGTATAGCAAGTAATAAAGAAAGCTAATGGAATGCTATCTTTTATTACAAAAGGAATTGAGATAAAAGTAAGGATGTTATGCTTCAGTTATACAGGGCATTGGTGAAACCACTGTGTGTAGTTTTGGTCTCCTTATTTAAGGAAGGATGTAAATGCATTGGCGGTGGTTCAGAGGAGGTTTTCTAGATTGATACCTGGAATGAGCGGGTTGTCTTATGAGGAAAGGTTGGACAGACTGGGCTTGTTTTCACTGGAGTTTAGAAGAGTGAGGGGAGACTTGATTGAATTATATAAGATTCTGAATGGTCTTGACAATGTGGATGTGGAAAGGATGTTTCCTCTTGTGGGTGAGTCCAGAACTAGGGGGCACTATTTTAAAATTAGGGGTCACCCTTTTAGGACAAAGATGAAGAGAATTTTTTTCTCTCAGTATGCTATGCGACTTTGGAATTCTCTGCCTCAGAAGGTGGTGGAGGTGGGGTCATTGAATATTTTTAAGGCGGAGGTACATAGATTCTTGTTAGGCAAGGAAATCAAAGATTATCGGGGTAGATATGAGTGTGGAATTCGAGTCAGAAACAGATCAGCCATGATCTTATTGAATGGCGGAGCAGGCTCGAGGGGCCAAATGGCCTACTTCTGCTTCAAATTCGTATAGTATGGTATGGTAACCCCTTGTAATAAAGGCCAATATGCCATTTGCCTTCTTAGTTGCTTGCTGTATCTGCATGCTAACTTCATGTTCCTTGTATAGGTACATGCAAGTCTCTCAACATCAACATTTAGAAGTGTCACGTCTTTTAAAAAATATCCTGCTTTTCTATTTCTATCACCAAAGTGAATAACCTCACACTTCCCCACGTTATACTTGTCAGGCAAGCCTCCCACCAACCAGATTTTGCCACATGAACAGTAAAACTTAAAATTGCAAGCCCCTGACTGGAAAGACATTTGCATAGTAACAGACAGTGTTGGAAGAATGAAGAACCAGTCCCTACCCCAATACACAGGAGAGACCTGGTCAAACCAGTCAGTCATGTGACCACCTGCTGGCCAACTATGGGAGTTTTAAATTGGAAAAACAGAATTTGAATTCAGAAAGCAGTGTGCTCATGGTTGGAACAGAACCTCCTCTCCAGTCCTGCCTGCCTCCATCTCTTTCCCACCGAACTGAATCTTGTGAAAACACGTGAACCTCAAAGAGAAAAAAGTTTCCTATGTGAACAAGGTATAAGACAACCACTGGGCCCCGACAAACAGCAAGACTACCTACAATCAAGTCAGCTTGAAGCACAGTAAACAAGATACTCTTCTGATATTGCCTCAAACCCCTCTCTACTATATTTTCCTCTCCTCTTTTCTGTCCTATTCACATATATCGCATATGCATGCTGGCGTGGGTGCGTTGTATATCCATAGGCTTGAACCGTATTAGAGTTTAAGTTTTAATAAAATTTCATCTTTCTTCTTTAAACCTCAGAAAACCTGTGTGAATTGGTTTCTTTGCCTTATAATTGGAAAGCTGTGAACAAGGATTCACAAAGGGGGAGCTCAAACACAGTATGTTTAAAATTAAACCCTGTTACAATAAGACCAAGTAAAGATCGCAACAGACCCTTAGACACCTTCGTACCTGGTTTGTCCACTTACTTAACCTGTCCATAACTCTGCAGCCTCTGTGTCCGCCTCACAGCTTACATTCCCACCTAGCTTTGTATCGTCAGTATACTTAGATATATTACTCTCAGTCTCTTTATCTAAGTCATTAATATAGATTGTAAATAGTTGAGGCCCCAGCACTCATCCTAGCTGTATTCCACTAGTTAGAGCCTGCCAACCTGAAAATGTCCTGCTTATCCCTACTCTCTGTTTCCTGTCTGTTAGTCAATCCTCTTCCATGAGCCCCTTATCTTGCGTATTAACCTTTTGTGTGGCACTTTATTGAATGCCTTTTGGAAATCCAAGTATATTGCATCTACTGGCTCCCCTTTATCTACCCTACTAGTTACATCCTCAAAAACTCTACTAGATTTTTCAAACACAATTGCCCTTTTCTAATACCATATTGACTATGTCTAATCATACTATTATTTTCCAAATGCATTAAGAATTCCTTAATATTAACATTCCAGCATTTCCCAATGACTGACGTCAGGCTAACTGGCCTGTAGTTCCCCGTTTTCTCTCTCCCTCCTTTCTTGAATGGAGGCATTACATTTGCTAACTTCCAATCTGCTGGGACCGTTCTAGAATCTAGGGAAGTTTGGAAAATCATAACCAATATATCCATTGAAGCTGCCTCTTTTAGAACTCAAGAATGTAGGCCATCAGGTTCTGAGATTTGCCACTTTTAGTCCTGTAAGTTTCTAGAATGCTTTTTCTCTGCTGATGTTAATTACCTTCAGTTCCTCACTCTTCAGCTCCTTGGTTACCCTCTGTTTCCAGTATGTAATTTGTGCCTTCCACTGTGAAGACAGACACAAAATATTTGGTCAATGTCTCTGTCATTTCCTCATTCCCCATGATAATTTATCCTTCTCTGACTCTAAGGGGCAAATGTTTACTTTAGCTACTCTCCTTTTTATATACTTGTAAAAGCTCTTACAACCTATTTTTATATGCCTGGCTAGTTTACTCTCATTCTATTTGTTCCCTTTTTAACAATGTTTTGGCCACTCCTTGCTGGTTTCTAAAAGTCTCCCAATCCTCAGGCTTTACCAATATTCTTTGCAACATTTATAAGCCTCTTTTAATCTATAATCCATAACTTCCCTAACCAGCAGATGGATCTTTCTTGTTGAGTTTTTGTTTTTTTAATGGAATGTATTTTCGTTAAACATTTTGAATTTTCTTTAAACGTTTCCCGCTGGTCATTTACCTCCATACTTTTTGGTCTATTTACCCATTCAACCTCAGCCAGCTCTCTCTTCATACCTATGTAATTTGCTTTAAGTTTACAATTCTTGTTTGAGACTGGAATACGTCACTCTCAAACTTAACATGGGATTCAATTGTATTATGATCACTTTTTCCCAGCAGATCTTTTACTGAGATTACTAATTAAACCTGCCTCATTGCACAATACGAGATCTAAAACAGCTTTATCCTATGTTGGTTCTAGAACATATTGTTCCAGGAAATTGCTGCAAAAGCATTCTACAAGCTCATCTTAGAGACTACATTTACCCATTTGATTTGTCCAGTTTATATGAAGTTTAACGTCCCCCTTGTTATTGCATTGCCACTGTTACAAGCTCCAATTATTTCTTGCTTAATGCTATATCCAACAGTATAATTACTGTTAGGAGGCCTATAAACTACTGCCACCATAATTATTCCTAATTTGCACCCATATTGATTTTACTTCCTGATCTGAGCCATTCTCACTAATGTCCTTATGTCAACCTTTACTATCAGGGATACTCCTCTTTTTTCATTCTGCCTGTCTTTTCGAAATGTGTATCCTAGAAAATGTATTTCCGAACCTTGGTCACCTTGTCCCCCCTCCACTCTTCCTACTGTTTCCAATCTCATTGTCCCCCAAACCCTGCACTGACCATTTCTAGCATAAAATTCACCATTGTAGATCCATTGTTCAAGCTTGTTCCTGTCCTACTGACTGCAGCTTATTGGCACCATTCTCCCTCCCCGTTTATATCTGTCACTCTGCTGTGCTGTCTGCTCCATGGACAATGGTCAGGTCTCTGACCTGAATCATCGTCTCTCCAGGATCTCCATTCCTCACTGGATGGACTCTGTTTCTCTTTTGCGCAAGTGCAGCAATGGGACAAGGCGTGTAGTCTGAATGACCTATCAGCACTGATATTTAACAACAATTTAAATTTATATAGCATCTTTAAATGTAGTAAAATGCCCTCAAAACGACTGCTGATACAACTGGCAGACTTGGGACCGTCCAGCTAAACTATTGGTCATCACTCACTTGGATATGAATCATTACTGCCTGCGATTATATCACAATGTTAAATGGCAACAGCTGGTGATGCTAGCAGAGTTTTAAATCCGTGTTGCGTCAAATTTACACAAAGAGAAGGTAGACCGGCTGGCAGACTATTTAAAATTAAAGTCTCGAGCATCCTCGATAAAAAATAGTCTTTAGGATTTCCACAGATTGAGAGAAGTTATGAATTTTGGGAATATTGTAACTGCAATACGATCAATTAGATCTTACTATACTTTGCTGGAGGTTTCTTCAGAATCAATACAGAATTACAATTTATAATCCATGTGCTCAAGGACTGAAGCCTGTAAAACATAGATTCCAATGGATACAGATTTATGAAAATTAAAATATGTTGGGGGACAGAACTATTTTACTGCTCCAGGATGTCAGGCTTTGCTGGGGTGAAAAATTCCACAAGGTACAATGCCACCCTCTTGTGGCAGACTAGAATTACTCACCCTTCATCATCACCACTCCCTGCAATCCCTCCCCCTCACTGCCTCTGCATTTGGATTTTGTGTTTGTTAACTGCATGGAGTTTGAGCTAATTTACTTAATTTTTCCTCAGATGAGGCTAGCAAAAATCACATCACCTGACTTCCCACCAGCTGGCCAGTCGTGGCTCAGTGGGTAGCACTCTCGCCTGATTCAGAAGGTCGAATTTCAAACCCTACTCCAGAGACTTGAGCACATTATCCAGGCTGACACCTCAGTGCAATACTGAGGGAGTGCTGCATTGTCGGAGTTGCCGCCTTTCGGATGAGACGGTAAACCGAGGCTCCAGCTGCCCTCTCAGGTGGGCACACGAGATCCTATGGTACTATTCTTAGAAGACTAGTGGAGTTCTCCATGGCGTCCTGGCCAACATTTATCCCTCAACCAACGCCACTCATTGTCATGTGCGATCTTGCTGTGCACAAATTCACTTCTGGATTTCCTTACTTTACAACAGTGACTAAACTTAATAAGTACTTTATTGGATTTGGGATGCAAGTTATTTCTTTGTTAGTTTAGCAATGGGTTTCTGGTTCTGTGTATGACTGTTAGTTCAAGAAAGCACAGTTTACACAGCAGTGGGGTAGGCTATCAGTAAGGTGGAACGATCTCCTCTAATGGAGGGTATATATGAGCTGTCAAAGCCCATCAGGTGAAGACTGCAGGCACTCAGAGCATCACGATTCAAATCTATAGACAAGTCCAACAGCTCAACTGATATGAAATTCAACTTGCATGAGCAGGTAGGTGGACATAAGTAACTAAAATAATGAACTCGAGCGATCCACCCTTATATGCAGGCTGGTCTCTCAGCAAGAGGGAAATCATCATCCAATAATCATTCACAAAGCTGTAATTGCCATAGTGCAGGGTTACATACAACACATTCAGTATTGGATTCCGTTATTTGCACAGCAAATGCACTGGGCTTGAATCAAACAGCAAGCAGAAAACACTACCTGAGCTAGTCTTGGTTGGGGGTGGGGGTGGGGGCTGTGGTGGAACATATTTCCTTTGCTGTCTGAAACCAGCTGCTAGGATTCCAACAATGGGAACAAAAGGCTGGGCAAAAGAAGGCAACAACTAGTGCAACCACAGCTTAACTCCCATCTATCTGCAAATTCAGGACATGTGCCTCCACATGGGTCAAAAGCAGTCAAAACTTAGCACAAACCTCTGATGTAAACTTACATCAGATGTCCCCAGTTCAGGCCCCTCAAGCCACAACTGCGGATCTGGGCAGATGTGCTTTTGTAGGTCATTACAGGCTGTGACAAAGGGCTTTGACTGTAACATAGAAAATAGTAGGCCATTCGGCCCTTCGAGCCTGCACCGCCATTCAATACGATCATGGCTGATCATCCAAACCCAGTACCCTGTTCCCGCTATCTCCCCGTATCCCTTGATCCCTTTAGCCCTAAGAACTATATCTAACTCTTTCTTGAATATATTTAATGATTTGGCCTCAACTGCTTTCTGTGGCAGTGAATTCCACAGATTCACCACTCTCTGGGTAAAGAAATCCCTCCTCATCTCAGTCCTAAATGGCTTACCCCTTATCCTTAGACTGTGACCCCTGGTCCTGGATTCCCCCACCATCGGGAACATCCTTCCTGCATCTAGTCTGTCCAGTCCTGTTAGAATTTTGCAGGTTTCTATGAGATCCCCTCTCATTCTTCTAAACTCCAGCAAATACAAGCCTAATCTACCCAATCTCTCTTCATACACCAGTCCTGCCATCCCAGGAATCAGTCTGGTGAACTTTCGCTGCACTCCTGCCATTTCAAGAACATCCTTCCTCAGATAAGACGACTAAAACTGTACACAATACTCCAGATATGGTCTCACCAAGGCCTTGTACAATTGTAGCAAGACATCCTTGCTCCTGTACTCAAATCCTCTCGCT
Organism: Heterodontus francisci; assembly: GCF_036365525.1. Taxonomy (NCBI): domain Eukaryota; kingdom Metazoa; phylum Chordata; class Chondrichthyes; order Heterodontiformes; family Heterodontidae; genus Heterodontus; species Heterodontus francisci. The sequence continues at coordinate 52,758,301 of NC_090402.1, forward strand.
ATGAAAGCCAACAATGACGGGTAGGTCGTGCCTCACAAACCTTATTGAGTTTTTCGAGAAGGTGACCAAACAGGTGGATGAGGGTAAAGCAGTGGATGTGGTGTATATGGATTTCAGTAAGGCGTTTGATAAGGTTCCCCACGGTAGGCTATTGCAGAAAATACGGAAGTATGGGGTTGAAGGTGATTTAGAGCTTTGGATCAGAAATTGGCTAGCTGAAAGAAGACAGAGGGGGGTGGTTGATGGCAAATGTTCATCCTGGAGTTTAGTTACTAGTGGTGTACCGCAAGGATCTGTTTTGGGGCCACTGCTGTTTGTCATTTTTATAAATGACCTGGAAGAGGGTGTAGAAGGGTGGGTTAGTAAATTTGCGGATGACACTAAGGTCGGTGGAGTTGTGGATAGTGCCGAAGGATGTTGTAGGGTACAGAGGGACATAGATAGGCTGCAGAGCTGGGCTGAGAGATGGCAAATGGAATTTAATGCGGAAAAGTGCGAGGTGATTCACTTTGGAAGGAGTAACAGGAATGCAGAGTACTGGGCTAATGGGAAGATTCTTGGTAGTGTAGATGAACAGAGAGATCTTGGTGTCCAGGTACATAAATCCCTGAAGGTTGCTACCCAGGTTAATAGGGCTGTTAAGAAGGCATATGGTGTGTTAGCTTTTATTAGTAGGGGGATCGAGTTTCGGAGCCATGAGGTCATGCTGCAGCTGTACAAAACTCTGGTGAGACCGCACCTGGAGTATTGCGTGCAGTTCTGGTCACCGCATTATAGGAAGGATGTGGAAGCTTTGGAAAGGGTGCAGAGGAGATTTACTAGGATGTTGCCTGGTATGGAGGGAAGGTCTTACGAGGAAAGGCTGAGGGACTTGAGGTTGTTTTCGTTGGAGAGAAGGAGGAGGAGAGGTGACTTAATAGAGACATATAAGATAATCAGAGGGTTAGATAGGGTGGATAGTGAGAGTCTTTTTCCTCGGATGGTGATGGCAAACACGAGGGGACATAGCTTTAAGTTGAGGGGTGATAGATATAGGACAGATGTCAGAGGTAGTTTCTTTACTCAGAGAGTAGTAGGGGCGTGGAACGCCCTGCCTGCAGCAGTAGTAGACTCGCCAACTTTAAGGGCATTTAAGTGGTCATTGGATAGACATATGGATGAAAATGGAATAGTGTAGGTCAGATGGTTTCACAGGTCGGCGCAACATCGAGGGCCGAAGGGCCTGCACTGCGCTGTAATGTTCTAATTCTAATACCATTTGCCTTCTAAACTGCCTGCTGCACCTGCATGCTTACTTTCAGCGACTGGTGCACAAGGACACCCAGTTCTTGCTGTACCTCCCCCTTTCCCAATTTAGCGCCGTTCAGATAATAATCTGCCTTTCTGTTTTTACCACCAATGTGGATAACCTCACATTTATCCACATTATACTGCATCTGCCATGCATTTGCCCACTCACTCAACCTGTCCAAATCACACTGGAGCTTCTCTGCATCCTCCTCACAGCTCAGACTCCCACCCAGCTTTGTGTCGTCTGCAAACTTGGATATATTACATTTAATTCCCTCATCCATATCATTAATATATATTGTGAATAGCTGGGGTCCTAGCACTGATCCCTGCAGTACCCCACTAGTCACTACCTGCCACTCGGAAAATGACCCATTTATTCCTACTCTTTGTTTCTTGTCTGTCAACCAGTTCTCTATCCATGCCAGTACCTAACCCCCAACCCCACATGCTTTAATTTTGCACGCTAATCTCTTATGTGGGACCTTATCGATGTCTTATGAATCAATCAGCCCCAAAAAGAGATCAGTGTATCAGGTTGAGCTTCCTATTTGAAGTTGTAGAATGTCCTAAGGAGGAAACAGACTTACCTATCCTGCTTTTTTATTAGTGTGGTGATGTCCTCAGTACCTTGCTCTATGGCAGCGAGGCCTGGACAACGTATGTCAGCCAAGAGCGACGTCTCAATTCATTCCATCCTCGCTGCCTCCGGAGAATACTTGGCATCAGGTGGCAGGACCGTATCTCCAACACAGAAGTCCTCGAGGCAGCCAACATCCCCAGCTTATACACACTACTGAGTCAGCGGCGCTTGAGATGGCTTGGCCATGTGAGCCGCATGGAAGATGGCAGGATCCCCAAAGACACATTGTACAGCGAGCTCGCCACTGGTATCAGACCCACCAGCCGTCCATGTCTCCGCTTTAAAGACGTCTGCAAACGCGACATGACATCCTGTGACATTGATCACAAGTCGTGGGAGTCAGTTGCCAGCGTTCGCCAGAGCTGGCGGGCAGCCATAAAGACGGGGCTAAAGTGTGGCGAGTCGAAGAGACTTAGTAGTTGGCAGGAAAAAAGACAGAGGCGCAAGGGGAGAGCCAACTGTGTAACAGCCCCGACAAACAAATTTCTCTGCAGCACCTGTGGAAGAGTCTGTCACTCTAGAATTGGCCTTTATAGCCACTCCAGGCGCTGCTTCACAAACTACTGACCACCTCCAGGCGCTTATCCATTGTCTCTCGAGATAAGGAAGCCAAAGGAGAAGAGGTGATGGAGGCAGTCCTACGTGCAATGGCAAGGCTGCTGGATCTCAGGACAGAGACACTTGACTGGACAGTGAGGATTAGCATGGATTGAGCAGTTACAGCATTCCTCAGCTACACATTCCCAATTGGTAGCAGGAAGATACACAATTCAATAGGTGGAAAGTTGTTTGCTCAAGGGGAAGTTCACACTTCAATATGCTATTTGGAAATAAACGCATACATAAACCAACCCCAAACCATAAATTTCATTACTGCAATACACAGTGAAGACTTACTGTTTTCTCTCCTGCAATTAATACCTTGTACAATCATTGTAGCCGTGTCAGCTTAAAACATCACATCCCTGTTCGGTTCAGAACTACAAGTGTTCAGAACATGGAGAGGAAACAGGAAAGATTCACTATGATCCAAGGGTTGAGCGACTTTACAATGGTCTGTTCTCTTCCCTACCTGGATCCTCCTGCTCTTAACTTTTCTACCCCAGGATTTGGCTAGCCGTACTCCTCTACCCCAATCCCCCTATTTTACTGCTAACCCCCCAATAAATCCTCAGCCCTCTGCTCCCCTCATTCCCCATCCCTTCCAATCCCCAGCCCTCTGCTCTCCCATCACTGTCACCCCATCTCCACCCCTCTGCTCTCCCATCACTGTCACCCCATCTCCACCCCTCAATCTCTGTCTGTCCCAATCTCCATCCCTTTGCTCCCCACAACCCAGCCTTCCACCCCCCGCCCCTTCAATCCCAGCTCTATGTTCCCCAATCACCAACTCCACTCCTCCACACCCGACCAAATCCCCAGCACTCCACAACCTCGGCACAAAGCCCAATTGAGATGAGACCTTACCTGGGTACAGACTATCCAGCAGGAGCAGGAACATTGGCTGATTTCCCTACTCCCACCAACAGTGCAGGGTATAGAGCCTCTCCTACTCTCCTGCCTGAGGTGCATTGATCAGCACTCACTAGGGATTGCACCCCAGACCTCCCAGGTTAGTAATCTCAACAACAAACCACGCAGTGCACATCGTTGCTAGCACTCTAGGGGAAACAGAATTTATTTTAAGATGGAATAACTGGAGCTTTTCTTTTAGGCAGTAACTGCTCAGTAAGTCAGTCCAGTTTTATCAATTTGAATTAAAACGTAATGTTTGTTCCACTTTAAAACTGGCAGTTAATATACAGCTGGAGAATGGTGGAGAACAGATCTTTATTGCTGAAAGTTAGAAACAGGCAGTGATTGGGATACGACAGCACGTGATAACCATTTGCAAACATCTATCAGATCATACATTTCCAAACAAAACACCTCACCTCATTTATATTTCCTGTCATAAGACAAGCAGCAATCTCTAGTGCGGTCCTGAATGACAAAATTCAACAGGACCACGTGACATACAGCATGGGAAGCCTCTGAGAAACTGCAGAGCAATGAGTCTGTTAGACTATTACAAGGGGGCCATACAGATGGCATCACGCAGAGAAATGTTACTTTGGGCTTGTTAACTGTGGCTGGGTTGGGAGGGATTGTACTGTTGCACTGCAATGTGACCCCTTTAATGCTGGGACTTGGGTCCAAAATCCTGCTGATGGCTGTTCAGCATCCCTATCAGGAATGTTCAATACAGCACAGGTGTTCTTCCAATAATAGGACAAAAGCTCATTATCCCAGCAATACTGATACAACATTTTAAAGAAAATCTGATCCGAGTGCATGAAGCAGTCACTGAGCTTATAAATTATATTTATAAAGTGTTTGATCAAGCCTCTCAGTGATACAATTGTTGTCCGAAAACAAACAGGTCAGCCATTTTGCACACAGCAGGATCCCACAAACAAATGAAATGAATGACTGGGGGCTCTGCTTTAGGTGTGGATTGAGGAAGTAATGCTGACCAGGAGTATGTGAATTTTATACTTTTCAAATAGCGACCGAGGATCTTCAACATTCACCTGAACAGGCAGACGGAACTTTGGTTAAACATTTGATCTGCAAGAACACCACCTGTGAGAATGCAGCACTCTGCTCTAATACTGAGTGTGGGCCAGCCTCAAGCCCTTGAATTCACAACCTGCTAACTCAGCCAAGAGTGCCACCAATTGAGCCAAGTTAACATTTACTCATCACCTCTGCCACTCTGGATTAGGATATAGTCTACGTAACACAGGCAGGGCAGCCAATCTCAGCACAGCAAGGGACCAACAGACTACCTTATAAGCACATTCTGGGTGTACTGTCCTGTGAACCCTAGAATCAAGGTTGTGTAGGTCAGTGTCAGTGAACGGGGCACACAGTCGGCATTAAGCAAGCCAGAATTGATATAGCCATGACCAGGTACAGAGCATAACTCTTTCTATTCTACCCAGCTGTCTAAAAACAACACTTCATTGCACTACTATTTTTCCACTTTACAAAGTAGGACGCTTGGTGTTTTAGTTCCACACATACGAGAAACAGCGAATCTTACAGCTTGATCCAAACCCTGATCACAGATGTGAAAGGACTACACACTAACAGCTCCCCAGGCCCCCTCTGTTTGTATAGTTGTCAACTATTCTTTTCTCCTCAATTTTTAGACAATTTCCCCCCCGCTCCTTTAGTTGTCACCCATCCTTCCCATTGACTACGTCCCCACTTTGCCAATGCTGACTTTGATCCAACATGAAGTGTAAGAGGTTACACCCTCCCACATTGCTCCTTCCTAAAGGTTAGCTCAACCTCTGCCATGCAACTTCTCTTAAAATTAGGAATTTGATCAACGGGCAATGCTGCACATGAGCCTGTGTCTTGGTGCTCTATAGAGCACTGGGTTGGCGCCCAATTGTATGACTGTCCCCTTCCTGCTGACTGAGAGGGAGGTGTCTCAATTAATCTCCAAACATCACAGGACACAAAGGCCCACCTATGAGGCCTCTTAAAGGGTGCTAGCAAGACAAATTTCAGACTAATATGCCAACGTGATCTCTCTGGACAGCTAAACAAGGGAATCCCATCCCAGGGTATGAATAACAACAGAAAAACACTTCTCAGGATAGCCACCTCACACATTAAATGAACATAGAACACACAAAATACTTCAACAAATGGGTTTAAAACCCTCATTTCACCACAGAGTACAGCCAAACATATTGGAAATTGATTGTGATGTGCACTCAGTAATAAACTGATAACTGTGGGGCAAAGTGCAGACAGCTGGAACAGTGGCGGACTCCTGACATTAACAGTAGTGAGCTCCAACTACAAGGACTGAAATGCTACTTCTGTTGACTCGAGATTTAAATGGAAACAAATTACTAGTCATCCCCCGTGACATCACACATAGGGAGTCATAGTAGTATTTACATGAAGCTGGGTTAGGTCAATGGGGGATGACTGGACCAGGACATGCTAAAATTGTACATTCTGCCCTTACTTTTATACTTCCATTCTAAATTCTTCCTTCCACATTTGCAATGGAAACTGCCAATGTAAACTTTTTTCAGCGTAATTACCCTCTCGCAGTGTGGCATCACAGCAAATCCACCGGTAGGAGGATATGACTGCTGTGGGAACTTTACATAGACAGTTTCCATTACAAACCTATAATGGAAGTAATGCATTCAGACGTAAACCTAATATATTCTAGGCAGTTAGTTGGATAGTTACGACAGAGATCAACTGAAAACATATGAATGCCACACATCCTGTGATGGCTGCAAACTGGGAATTTTGACTTCAACTGCAGTCCCGGGATATTCTAAACAAGCGGGTACTAGAACCAGCCAAGAACAGATTTCTCTAATGCAGATCTACACAAATTGACTTTTACAGTCTGTTTCACAGGCCTAGTACAGTCACACACTGCAGATCACTTAAAGACTTCATGGTACTCCCGAGAATCTAGCACGAGCATTTCCAATGTTACATTTTTAAATTAATATAACCTCAATGTTAATTATCTTTGAAAAAAATTAAAAACCAAGTCTGAAACTGGATCTGCTTACAGTTGTTTGTTTTTAAAATGTTTCATTACACCCTCCTGGAGTCTAGCCAGGTGGTTTGATTTTACAACGAAGGGATATGGAGCTGTTGGATGTTGTTTGGGGAAGTAGAAACACAGAAAGCGGAGAAGTGAAGCTAATTTCTAAACATAATTATAAAGGTGACCTGGATGACTTCATCCCTGCAGTACACCTGGTCCAAGATGATTACCGGCCATGAACTGCTGTTCTTTCCATATCTCAATAGTCAAACTCACAAATTTTCCTGAGAACTGTACAACTCAAAACTCCACAATATTGTCACATTTTGAGCAATTTGAATCACTACTGCTCAAACACAACTTCCCGAGTGAGAGTCAACCTGTGAGAACAGTCGTTTGTCCAACACACTAACATGTCTAGCTGGGAAACAGTCACAGTCCTGAGGAATCACTGCACCCGTCAGGATCCTGCAACTGCCCCAGGTTGTCCCCACTACAGGAGCTGAACATTAGCAGCAAACTCAGAACCGCCTGCCTTGGACTTTCATTTGCACACGGAGCACTTCACGTTTCCTCCCATGGAGGCTAGCCACGAAGTTCAGAGGTTGGTTGCGTTGCACTTCACAGCTGCTGCATTAAAACTCAGCACTTAAGGTTGGCGCCAAGACAAAAATGCTCTATTAAACTGAATTTACCCCTCCCTCCCCCCAACCCCTGATATTCAAGGGAATATCTGGCAGTCCAACAGCTTGAACAGGAAGCTTGGAGTGAGAGATTTCAGGGCTCAGTTGACTCGGCAAGCTCGAATCATCAACAACTGGAGGAGAATGAACACCGGTGACATGATGAGGCCGTACCACAGCTGGGAGCTACGTCCCTCCAGCTTCTGGCACAACAGCATCTCAAAGACAAACTTGAGGCTCAGGACAGTCAGGATCCAGAAAAGCCGCATGACGGCCAGGCGCTTCTCCCCGTCCTGGAACAGGCGGATGGACACGATCATGGTGAAGTAGGTGCTGAGCCCGTCGGCAGTGAAAAGCGGGATGAAGACGTGCCACCAGTCCAGCCACCCTGCGAAATTGTCCACCTTCACAGCGAGCAGCACGGAGAACACCAGGATGGCAACTAGGTGCAGCAGCATTTCAAAAGTGGCAAAGCCCAGCCACTGTACCAGCTCACGCAATGAGAACAGCATCTTGATGCCAGTACTGCACGAGTCCCAGAAAGGGCTCCTGCGTCAGTCAACAGGAACTAACAACTTACATCAGTAGCGTAGTGGCTCCTGGTTCGCCAAGCTGATTTCCAGTCCAGAAACACTACACACAACTTCTGAAAAATAAATAGAAGTAGCAAACTGTTATCCTTTTACTTCCAACATTCATTTCAATAATTGCATGAGATTGTGACTGATTTATTAGTAAAGTCTCAATTATATAGCACCTTGCCCAACCACAGAATGCTCCAAAGCATGTAGGAAATGCAGCAGCCAATTTGCACAAAGAAAGCTCCCACGAGCAGCAATAAGATAATGGCCAGATCATCTGTTTTAGTGATGTTAGTTGGGGAATGAATATTGGTCAGGACACCAGGGAGAATTACCTTGTTCTTCAGATTATTCCCACAGAACCTATAATGTTCCCTTGAGGAGAGACTGAGCCTTGGTTAAACATCTTATCGGAAGGACGACACCTCCACAGTGCAGAACTCTCTCAGTACTGCACTGGAGTGTCAGCCTAGATTTTGTGCTCAAGCCTCTGGAGTAGAACTTGAACTCACAACCTGCTGACAAGAGGCAAGAGTGTAACCAACTGAGCCAATGTTGACGCGAACATAATACAATTAGAATCAAAATAATAAGAGCAAGGGTTGAATAGCCCCACACTGGGGAGTTCAAGACACTGAGAAAACATTCTCAGATCATTCCCTCAGACTCAACGGGAAGACAACAGCTTATCAACTGTGCCTCAGACAAACAAAGCAAATGGCAATGAGGGAAATTAAAAGAACATGTACTAATAGAGGTCTGACATCAGAGATAAATACACAAAAGCATTATCACACGGAAGAGGCCATGGTATGAGGTGATCAAAAGCTTTGTTAAAGATTGGATTTTAAGGAGAGTTTTCAAGAAGGAGAGGAAGAGACAGGACAGAGGGGATTCCAAAGTGCAGGTCCCATACAGTGAGACTATATGCCTGCCGCACAGTACAGAGAGTGTACATTCCTCCCCTGTAACACTGTTCCAGTGCAGTGAGACTTTCTGTCCCTCCCTGTAACACTGTCCCCGTGTACTGAGACTCTGTGTCCCTCCGTGTAACACTGTCCCGGTGTAGTGAGACTCTCTGACCCTCCCTGTAACAGCCCCGCTGCAGTCAGACTCTCTGTCCCTCCCTGTATCGCAGTCCCGGTGTAGTGAGACTCCCTGTCCCTCCGTGGAACACTGTTCCAGTATAGTGAGACTTTCTGTCACTTCATCTAACACTGTCCGGGGTGTAGTGAGACTCTCCGTCCCTCCCTGTAACACTGTCCCGGTGTTCTGAGACTCTCTGTCCTCCCTGAAACACTATCCCGGTGTTCTGAGACTCTCTGTCCCTCCCTGAAACACTGTCCCGGTCTGGTGAGACTCTCTGTCCCACCAGGTAACAGTGTCCCGGTGTAGACAGACTCTCAGTCCCTCCCTGTATCGTAGTCGCGGTGGAGTGAGTCTCCCTGTCCCTCCAAGCACCACTGTTCCACTGCAGTGAGACTCTCTGTCTCTCCCTGTAACACTGTCCCGGTGTAGCGAGACTCTCTGTCTCTCCCTGTAACACTGTCCCAGTGTAGTGAGACTCTCTGTCCCTCGATGTAACACTGTCCCGCTGTAGTGAGAATCTCTGTCCCTGCCTGTAACATTGTCCCGGTGTAGTGAGACTCTCTGTCCCTCCATGTAACACTGTGCCAGTGTAGTGAGACTCTCCGTCCCTCCATGTAACACTGTACCGCTGCAGTGAGACTCTCCGTCCCTCCATCTAAAACTGACCCAGTGCAGTGAGACTCTCTGTCCCTCCCTGTATCACAGTCGCAGTGTAGTGAGACTCTCGGTCCATCTATGTAAAACTGTTCCAGTGGAAAGAGACTCTCGGCCCCTCCATGTAACACTGTCGCAGTGTAGTGAGACTCTCGATCCCTCCCTGTCATACTGTCCCAGTGTCGTGAGACTTTCTGTCCCTCCCTGTAACACTGTCCCAGTGCAGTGAGACTTTCTGTCCCTCCCTGTAACACTGTCCCAGTGTAGTGAGACTCTCTGTCCCTCCATGTAACAGCCCCAGTGCAATGAGACTCTCTGTCCCTCCCTGTAACACTGTCCCAGTGCAGTGAGACTTTCTGTCCCTCCATATAACACTGTCCGAGTGTAGTGAGACTCTCTGTCCCTCCATGTAACACTGTCCCGGTGTAGTGAGACTCTCGGTCCCTCCCTGTAACACTGTCCCGGTGCAGTGAGACTCTCTGTCCCTCCATCTAACACTGTCCCAGTGTAGCGAGACTCTCTGTCCCTCCATGTATCACAGTCCCAGTGTAGTGAGACTCTCTGTACCTCCATGTAACACTGTCCCAGTGTAGTGAGACTCTATGTCCCTCCATCTAAAACTGTCCCAGTGTAGTGAGACTCTCTGTCCCTCCATCTAAAACTGTCCCAGTGTAGTGAGACTCTCTGTCCCTCCATGTTACACTGTCGCAGTGTAGTGAGACCCTCTGTCCCTCCCTGTAACACTGTCCCAGTGTAGTGAGACTCTCTGTCCCTCCCTGTAACACAGTCCCAGTGTAGTGAGACTCTCTGTCCCTCCATCTATCACTGTCCCAGTGTAGTGAGACTCTCTGTCCCTCCATGTAACACTGTCCCGGTGTCGTGAGACTGTCTGTCCCGGAATGTAACACATTCCCAGTGTCGTGAGACTTTCTGTCACTCCATATAACACTGTCCGAGTGTAGTGAGACTCTCTGTCCCTCCATGTAACACGGTCCCAGTGTTCTGAGACTCTCTGTCCTCCCAGAAACACTATCCCGGTGTTCTGAGACTCTCTGTCCCTCCCTGAAACACTGTCCCGGTCTGGTGAGACTCTCTGTCCCACCAAGTAACAGTGTCCCGGTGTAGACAGACTCTCAGTCCCTCCCTGTATCGCAGTCGCGGTGGAGTGAGACTCCCTGTCCCTCCAAGCACCACTGTTCCAGTGCAGTGAGACTTTCAGTCCCTTCATCTAACACTGTCCCAGTGTAGCGAGACTCTCTGTCTCTCCCTGTAACACTGTCCCAGTGTATTGAGACTCTCTGTCCCTCGATGTAACACTGTCCCGCTGCAGTGAGAATCTCTGTCCCTGCCTGTAACATTGTCCCGGTGTAGTGAGACTCTCTGTCCCTCGATGTAACACTGTGCCGGTGTAGTGAGACTCTCTGTCCCTCGATGTAACACTGTGCCGGTGAAGTGAAACTCTCCGTCCCTCCATGTAACACTGTGCCGGTGTAGTGAGACTCTCCGTCCCTCCATGTAACACTGTACCGGTGTAGTGAGACTTTCTGTCCCTCCATATAACACTGTGCGAGTGTAGTGAGACTCTCGGTCCATCTATGTAAAACTGTTCCAGTGTAAAGAGACTTTCTGTCCCTCCCTGTAACACTGTCCCAGTGCAGTAAGACTTTCTGTCCCTCCCTGTAACACTGTCCCAGTGTAGTGAGACTTTCTGTCCCTCCATATAACACTGTGCGAGTGTAGTGAGACTCTCTGTCCCTCCATCTATCACTGTCCCAGTGTAGTGAGACTCTCTGTCCCTCCATCTAACACTGTCCCGGTGTCGTGAGACTGTCTGTCCCGGAATGTAACACATTCCCAGTGTAGTGAGACTTTCTGTCCCTCCATAGAACACTGTCCGAGTGTAGTGATACTCTCTGTCCCTCCATCTAACACTGACACAGTGCAGTGACTCTCTGTCCCTCCATGTTACACTATCCTGGTGTAGTGAGACTCTCTGCCCCTCCATGTTACACTGTCCCGGTGCAGTGAGACTCTCTGTCCCTCCCTGTAATACTGTCCCGGTGTAGTGAGACTCTCTGTCCCTCCATCTAACACTGTCCCAGTGCAGTGAGACTCTCCGTCCCTGTGTAGTGAGACTCTCTGTCCCTCCATCTAACACTGTCCCAGTGTAGTGAGACTCTCCGTCCCTGTGTAGTGAGACTCTCCGTCCCTCCATGTATCACAGTCCCAGTGTAGTGAGAATCTCTGCCCCTCCCTGCAACAATGTCCCAGTGTAATGAGACTCTGTCCCTCCATGTAACACTGTCACGGTGTCGTGAGACTCTCTGTCCCTCCATGTAACACTGTCCCAGTGTAGTGAGACTCTCTGTCCCTCTATCCAACACTGTCCCAGTGTACTGAGACTCTCTGTCCCTCCATCTAACACTGTCCCAGTGTACTGAGACTCTCTGTCCCTCCAACTAACACTGTCCCAGTATAGTGAGACTTTCTGTCCTTCGATGTTACACTGTCCTGGTGAAGTGAGACTCTCTGTCCCTCCATCCAACACTGTCCCAGTGTAGTGAAATGTCTGTCCCTCCATGTAACACTGTCCCAGTGGAGTGAGACTCTCTGTCCCTCCAATAAACACTGTCCCAGTGTAGTGAGACTCTCTGTCCTCCCTGTAACACTGTCCCGGTGTAGTGAGACTCTCTGTCCCTCCATACAACACTGTCCCAGTGCAGTGAGACTCTCTGTCCCTCCATGTTACACAGTCCCAGTGCAGTGAAACTCTCTGTCCCTCCATCTAACACTGTCCCAGTGCAGTGAGATTCTCTGTCCCTCCATCTAACACTGTCCCGGTGTAGTGAGACTCTCTGTCCCTCCCTGTAACACTGTCCCAGTGTAGTGAGACTCTCTGTCCCTCCATCTAACACTGTCCCGGTGTAGTGAGACTCTCTGTCGCTCCATGTAACACTGTCCCGGTGTCGTGAGACTCTCTGTCCCTCCATCTAACACTGTCCCAGTGTAGTGAGACTCTCCGTCCCTGTGTAGTGAGACTCTCTGTCCCTCCATGTATCACAGTCCCAGTGTAGTGAGAATCTCTGCCCCTCCCTGCAACAATGTCCCAGTGTAATGAGACTCTGTCCCTCCATGTAACACTGTCACGGTGTCGTGAGACTCTCTGTCCCTCCATGTAACACTGTCCCAGTGTAGTGAGACTCTCTGTCCCTCCATCCAACACTGTCCCAGTGTACTGAGACTCTCTGTCCCTCCATCTAACACTGTCCCAGTGTAGTGAGACTCTCTGTCCTTCGATGTTACACTGTCCTGGTGAAGTGAGACTCTCTGTCCCTCCATCCAACACTGTCCCAGTGTAGTGAAATGTCTGTCCCTCCATGTAACACTGTCCCAGTGCAGTGAGACTCTCTGTCCCTCCAATAAACACTGTCCCAGTGTAGTGAGACTCTCTGTCCTCCCTGTAACACTGTCCCGGTGTAGTGAGACTCTCTGTCCCTCCATACAACACTGTCCCAGTGCAGTGAGACTCTCTGTCCCTCCATGTTACACAGTCCCAGTGCAGTGAAACTCTCTGTCCCTCCATCTAACACAGTCCCGGTGTAGTGAGACTACCTGTCCCTCCATCTAACACTGTCCCAGTGTAGTGAGACTCTCTGTCCCTCCATCTATCACTGTCCCAGTGTAGTGAGACTCTCTGTCCCTCCATCTAACACTGTCCCGGTGTAGTGAGACTCTCTGTCGCTCCATGTAACACTGTCCCGGTGTCGTGAGACTGTCTGTCCCTCCATCTAAAACTGTCCCAGTGTAGTGAGACTCTATGTCCCTCCATCTAAAACTGTCCCAGTGTAGTGAGACTCTCTGTCCCTCCAGGTTACACTGTCGCAGTGTAGTGAGACCCTCTGTCCCTCCCTGTAACACTGTCCCAGTGTAGTGAGACTCTCTGTCCCTCCCTGTAACACAGTCCCAGTGTAGTGAGACTCTCTGTCCCTCCATCTATCACTGTCCCAGTGTAGTGAGACTCTCTGTCCCTCCATGTAACACTGTCCCGGTGTCGTGAGACTGTCTGTCCCGGAATGTAACACATTCCCAGTGTAGTGAGACTCTCTGTCCCTCCATGTAACACGGTCACAGTGTTCTGAGACTCTCTGTCCCTCCCTGAAACACTGTCCCGGTCTGGTGAGACTCTCTGTCCCACCAAGTAACAGTGTCCCGGTGTAGACAGACTCTCAGTCCCTCCCTGTATCGCAGTCGCGGTGGAGTGAGACTCCCTGTCCCTCCAAGCACCACTGTTCCAGTGCAGTGAGACTTTCAGTCCCTTCATCTAACATTGTCCCGGTGTAGTGAGACTCTCTGTCCCTCGATGTAACACTGTGCCGGTGTAGTGAGACTCTCTGTCCCTCGATGTAACACTGTGCCGGAGTAGTGAAACTCTCCGTCCCTCCATGTAACACTGTGCCGGTGTAGTGAGACTCTCCGTCCCTCCATGTAACACTGTACCGGTGTAGTGAGACTCTCTGTCCCTCCATCTATTTCTGACCCAGTGCAGTGAGACTCTCTGTCCCTCCCTGTATCACAGTCGCAGTGTAGTGAGACTCTCGGTCCATCTATGTAAAACTGTTCCAGTGTAAAGAGACTCTCGGCCCCTCCATGTAACACTGTCCCAGTGTAGTGAGACTCTCTATCCCTCCCTGTCACTGTCCCAGTGTAGTGAGACTTTCTGTCCCTCCCTGTAACACTGTCCCAGTGCAGTGAGACTTTCTGTCCCTCCCTGTAACACTGTCCCAGTGCAGTAAGACTTTCTGTCCCTCCCTGTAACACTGTCCCAGTGTAGTGAGACTCTCTGTCCCTCCATGTAACAGCCCCAGTGCAATGAGACTCTCTGTCCCTCCCTGTAACACTGTCCCAGTGCAGTGAGACTTTCTGTCCCTCCATATAACACTGTGCGAGTGTAGTGAGACTCTCTGTCCCTCCATCTATCACTGTCCCAGTGTAGTGAGACTCTCTGTCCCTCCATCTAACACTGTCCCGGTGCAGTGAGACTCTCTGTCCCTCCGGGTAACACTGTCCCGGTGTCGTGAGACTGTCTGTCCCGGAATGTAACACATTCCCAGTGTCGTGAGACTTTCTGTCACTCCATATAACACTGTCCGAGTGTAGTGAGACTCTCTGTCCCTCCATGTAACACTGTCCCGGTGTCGTGAGACTCTGTCCCGTAATGTAACACTGTCCGAGTGTAGTGAGACTCTCTGTCCCTCCATCTAACACTGACCCAGTGCAGTGACTCTCTGTCCCTCCATGTTACACTGTCCCGGTGCAGTGAGACTCTCTGTCCCTCCATGTAACACTGTCCCAGTGTAGTGAGACTCTCTGTCCCTCCCTGTAATACTGTCCCAGTGTAGTGAGACTCTCTGTCCCTCCCTGTAATACTGTCCCGGTGTAGTGAGACTCTCTGTCCCTCCATCGAACACTGTCCCAGTGTAGTGAGACTCTCCGTCCCTGTGTAGTGAGACTCTCCGTCCCTCCATCTAACACTGTCCCAGTGTAGTGAGACTCTCCGTCCCTGTGTAGTGAGACTCTCTGTCCCTCCATGTATCACAGTCCCAGTGTAGTGAGAATCTCTGCCCCTCCCTGCAACAATGTCCCAGTGTAATGAGACTCTCTGTCCCTCCCTGTAACACTGTCACGGTGTCGTGAGACTCTCTGTCCCTCCATGTTACACTGTCCCGGTGCAGTGAGACTCTCTGTCCCTCCCTGTAATACTGTCCAGGTGTAGTGAGACTCTCTGTCCCTCCATCTAACACTGTCCCAGTGTAGTGAGACTCTCCGTCCCTGTGTAGTGAGACTCTCCGTCCCTCCATCTAACACTGTCCCAGTGTAGTGAGACTCTCGGTCCCTCCATACAACACTGTCCCAGTGCAGTGAGACTCTCTGTCCCTCCATGTTACACAGTCCCAGTGCAGTGAAACTCTCTGTCCCTCCATCTAACACTGTCCCAGTGTAGTGAGATTCTCTGTCCCTCCATCTAACACTGTCCCGGTGTAGTGAGACTCTCTGTCCCTCCCTGTAACACTGTCCCAGTGTAGTGAGACTCTCTGTCCCTCCATCTATCACTGTCCCAGTGTAGTGAGACTCTCTGTCCCTCCATCTAACACTGTCCCAGTGTAGTGAGACTCTCCGTCCCTGTGTAGTGAGACTCTCCGTCCCTCCATGTATCACAGTCCCAGTGTAGTGAGAATCTCTGCCCCTCCCTGCAACAATGTCCCAGTGTAATGAGACTCTGTCCCTCCATGTAACACTGTCACGGTGTCGTGAGACTCTCTGTCCCTCCATGTAACACTGTCCCAGTGTAGTGAGACTCTCTGTCCCTCCATCCAACACTGTCCCAGTGTACTGAGACTCTCTGTCCCTCCATCTAACACTGTCCCAGTGTACTGAGACTCTCTGTCCCTCCAACTAACACTGTCCCAGTATAGTGAGACTCTCTGTCCTTCGATGTTACACTGTCCTGGTGAAGTGAGACTCTCTGTCCCTCCATCCAACACTGTCCCAGTGTAGTGAAATGTCTGTCCCTCCATGTAACACTGTCCAAGTGGAGTGAGACTCTCTGTCCCTCCAATAAACACTGTCCCAGTGTAGTGAGACTCTCTGTCCTCCCTGTAACACTGTCCCGGTGTAGTGAGACTCTCTGTCCCTCCATACAACACTGTCCCAGTGCAGTGAGACTCTCTGTCCCTCCATGTTACACAGTCCCAGTGCAGTGAAACTCTCTGTCCCTCCATCTAACACTGTCCCAGTGTAGTGAGATTCTCTGTCCCTCCATCTAACACTGTCCCGGTGTAGTGAGACTCTCTGTCCCTCCCTGTAACACTGTCCCAGTGTAGTGAGACTCTCTGTCCCTCCATCTAACACTGTCCCGGTGTAGTGAGACTCTCTGTCGCTCCATGTAACACTGTCCCGGTGTCGTGAGACTGTCTGTCCCTCCATCTAAAACTGTCCCAGTGTAGTGAGACTCTCCGTCCCTGTGTAGTGAGACTCTCTGTCTCTCCATCTAACACTGTCCCAGTGTAGTGAGACTCTCCGTCCCTGTGTAGTGAGACTCTCTGTCCCTCCATGTATCACAGTCCCAGTGTAGTGAGAATCTCTGCCCCTCCCTGCAACAATGTCCCAGTGTAATGAGACTCTGTCCCTCCATGTAACACTGTCACGGTGTCGTGAGACTCTCTGTCCCTCCATGTAACACTGTCCCAGTGTAGTGAGACTCTCTGTCCCTCCATCCAACACTGTCCCAGTGTACTGAGACTCTCTGTCCCTCCATCTAACACTGTCCCAGTGTAGTGAGACTCTCTGTCCCTCCAACTAACACTGTCCCAGTATAGTGAGAATCTCTGTCCTTCGATGTTACACTGTCCTGGTGAAGTGAGACTCTCTGTCCCTCCATCCAACACTGTCCCAGTGTAGTGAAATGTCTGTCCCTCCATGTAACACTGTCCAAGTGGAGTGAGACTCTCTGTCCCTCCAATAAACACTGTCCCAGTGTAGTGAGACTCTCTGTCCTCCCTGTAACACTGTCCCGGTGTAGTGAGACTCTCTGTCCCTCCATACAACACTGTCCCAGTGCAGTGAGACTCTCTGTCCCTCCATGTTACACAGTCCCAGTGTAGTGAAATGTCTGTCCCTCCATGTAACACTGTCCCAGTGTAGTGAGACTCTCTGTCCCTCCCTGTAACACTGTCCCAGTGTAGTGAGACTCTCTGTCCCTCCATCTATCACTGTCCCAGTGTAGTGAGACTCTCTGTCCCTCCATCTATCACTGTCCCAGTGTAGTGAGACTCTCTGTCCCTCCATGTAACACTGTCCCGGTGTCGTGAGACTGTCTGTCCCGGAATGTAACACATTCCCAGTGTAGTGAGACTCTCTGTCCCTCCATGTAACACGGTCCCAGTGTTCTGAGACTCTCTGTCCCTCCCTGAAACACTGTCCCGGTCTGGTGAGACTCTCTGTCCCACCAAGTAACAGTGTCCCGGTGTAGACAGACTCTCAGTCCCTCCCTGTATCGCAGTCGCGGTGGAGTGAGACTCCCTGTCCCTCCAAGCACCACTGTTCCAGTGCAGTGAGACTTTCAGTCCCTTCATCTAACACTGTCCCAGTGTAGTGAGACTCTCTGTCTCTCCCTGTAACACTGTCACGGTGTAGCGAGACTCTCTGTCTCTCCCTGTAACACTGTCCCAGTGTATTGAGACTCTCTGTCCCTCGATGTAACACTGTCCCGCTGTAGTGAGAATCTCTGTCCCTGCCTGTAACATTGTCCCGGTGTAGTGAGACTCTCTGTCCCTCGATGTAACACTGTGCCGGAGTAGTGAAACTCTCCGTCCCTCCATGTAACACTGTGCCGGTGTAGTGAGACTCTCCGTCCCTCCATGTAACACTGTACCGGTGTAGTGAGACTCTCTGTCCCTCCATCTATTTCTGACCCAGTGCAGTGAGACTCTCTGTCCCTCCCTGTATCACAGTCGCAGTGTAGTGAGACTCTCGGTCCATCTATGTAAAACTGTTCCAGTGTAAAGAGACTCTCGGCCCCTCCATGTAACACTGTCCCAGTGTAGTGAGACTCTCTATCCCTCCCTGTCACTGTCCCAGTGTAGTGAGACTTTCTGTCCCTCCCTGTAACACTGTCCCAGTGCAGTGAGACTTTCTGTCCCTCCCTGTAACACTGTCCCAGTGCAGTAAGACTTTCTGTCCCTCCCTGTAACACTGTCCCAGTGTAGTGAGACTCTCTGTCCCTCCATGTAACAGCCCCAGTGCAATGAGACTCTCTGTCCCTCCCTGTAACACTGTCCCAGTGCAGTGAGACTTTCTGTCCCTCCATATAACACTGTGCGAGTGTAGTGAGACTCTCTGTCCCTCCATCTATCACTGTCCCAGTGTAGTGAGACTCTGTCCCTCCATCTAACACTGTCCCGGTGCAGTGAGACTCTCTGTCCCTCCGGGTAACACTGTCCCGGTGTCGTGAGACTGTCTGTCCCGGAATGTAACACATTCCCAGTGTCGTGAGACTTTCTGTCACTCCATATAACACTGTCCGAGTGTAGTGAGACTCTCTGTCCCTCCATGTAACACTGTCCCGGTGTCGTGAGACTCTGTCCCGTAATGTAACACTGTCCGAGTGTAGTGAGACTCTCTGTCCCTCCATCTAACACTGACCCAGTGCAGTGACTCTCTGTCCCTCCATGTTACACTGTCCTGGTGTATTGAGACTCTCTGCCCCTCCATGTTACACTGTCCCGGTGCAGTGAGACTCTCTGTCCCTCCATGTAACACTGTCCCAGTGTAGTGAGACTCTCTGTCCCTCCCTGTAATACTGTCCCAGTGTAGTGAGACTCTCTGTCCCTCCCTGTAATACTGTCCCGGTGTAGTGAGACTCTCTGTCCCTCCATCGAACACTGTCCCAGTGTAGTGAGACTCTCCGTCCCTGTGTAGTGAGACTCTCCGTCCCTCCATCTAACACTGTCCAAGTGTAGTGAGACTCTCCGTCCCTGTGTAGTGAGACTCTCTGTCCCTCCATGTATCACAGTCCCAGTGTAGTGAGAATCTCTGCCCTTCCCTGCAACAATGTCCCAGTGTAATGAGACTCTCTGTCCCTCCCTGTAACACTGTCACGGTGTCGTGAGACTCTCTGTCCCTCCATCTAAAACTGTCCCAGTGTAGTGAGACTCTATGTCCCTCCATCTAAAACTGTCCCAGTGTAGTGAGACTCTCTGTCCCTCCAGGTTACACTGTCGCAGTGTAGTGAGACCCTCTGTCCCTCCCTGTAACACTGTCCCAGTGTAGTGAGACTCTCTGTCCCTCCCTGTAACACAGTCCCAGTGTAGTGAGACTCTCTGTCCCTCCATCTATCACTGTCCCAGTGTAGTGAGACTCTCTGTCCCTCCATGTAACACTGTCCCGGTGTCGAGAGACTGTCTGTCCCGGAATGTAACACATTCCCAGTGTAGTGAGACTCTCTGTCTCTCCCTGTAACACTGTCCCAGTGTATTGAGACTCTCTGTCCCTCGATGTAACACTGTCCCGCTGTAGTGAGAATCTCTGTCCCTGCCTGTAACATTGTCCCGGTGTAGTGAGACTCTCTGTCCCTCGATGTAACACTGTGCCGGTGTAGTGAGACTCTCTGTCCCTCGATGTAACACTGTGCCGGAGTAGTGAAACTCTCCGTCCCTCCATGTAACACTGTGCCGGTGTAGTGAGACTCTCCGTCCCTCCATGTAACACTGTACCGGTGTAGTGAGACTCTCTGTCCCTCCATCTATTTCTGACCCAGTGCAGTGAGACTCTCTGTCCCTCCCTGTATCACAGTCGCAGTGTAGTGAGACTCTCGGTCCATCTATGTAAAACTGTTCCAGTGTAAAGAGACTCTCGGCCCCTCCATGTAACACTGTCCCAGTGTAGTGAGACTCTCTATCCCTCCCTGTCACTGTCCCAGTGTAGTGAGACTTTCTGTCCCTCCCTGTAACACTGTCCCAGTGCAGTGAGACTTTCTGTCCCTCCCTGTAACACTGTCCCAGTGCAGTAAGACTTTCTGTCCCTCCCTGTAACACTGTCCCAGTGTAGTGAGACTCTCTGTCCCTCCATGTAACAGCCCCAGTGCAATGAGACTCTCTGTCCCTCCCTGTAACACTGTCCCAGTGCAGTGAGACTTTCTGTCCCTCCATATAACACTGTGCGAGTGTAGTGAGACTCTCTGTCCCTCCATCTATCACTGTCCCAGTGTAGTGAGACTCTCTGTCCCTCCATCTAACACTGTCCCGGTGCAGTGAGACTCTCTGTCCCTCCGGGTAACACTGTCCCGGTGTCGCGAGACTGTCTGTCCCGGAATGTAACACATTCCCAGTGTCGTGAGACTTTCTGTCACTCCATATAACACTGTCCGAGTGTAGTGAGACTCTCTGTCCCTCCATGTAACACTGTCCCGGTGTCGTGAGACTCTGTCCCGTAATGTAACACTGTCCGAGTGTAGTGAGACTCTCTGTCCCTCCATCTAACACTGACCCAGTGCAGTGACTCTCTGTCCCTCCATGTTACACTGTCCTGGTGTATTGAGACTCTCTGCCGCTCCATGTTACACTGTCCCGGTGCAGTGAGACTCTCTGTCCCTCCATGTAACACTGTCCCAGTGTAGTGAGACTCTCTGTCCCTCCCTGTAATACTGTCCCAGTGTAGTGAGACTCTCTGTCCCTCCCTGTAATACTGTCCCGGTGTAGTGAGACTCTCTGTCCCTCCATCGAACACTGTCCCAGTGTAGTGAGACTCTCCGTCCCTGTGTAGTGAGACTCTCCGTCCCTCCATCTAACACTGTCCAAGTGTAGTGAGACTCTCCGTCCCTGTGTAGTGAGACTCTCTGTCCCTCCATGTATCACAGTCCCAGTGTAGTGAGAATCTCTGCCCTTCCCTGCAACAATGTCCCAGTGTAATGAGACTCTCTGTCCCTCCCTGTAACACTGTCACGGTGTCGTGAGACTCTCTGTCCCTCCATCTAACACTGTCCCAGTGTACTGAGACTCTCTGTCCCTCCATCTAACACTGTCCCAGTGTACTGAGACTCTCTGTCCCTCCAACTAACACTGTCCCAGTATAGTGAGACTCTCTGTCCTTCGATGTTACACTGTCCTGGTGAGGTGAGACTCTCTGTCCCTCCATCCAACACTGTCCCAGTGTAGTGAAATGTCTGTCCCTCCATGTAACACTGTCCCAGTGGAGTGA